>NC_064629.1:730471003-731073972 GCF_023864275.1 Schistocerca cancellata
TAGTGTAGCACTCTGGGCACAAATACTTAAGTTTAACATCTGAATTAGATTCCTGTAAGACTTCGTATGGTGACAGTATGGGTACACAGTCTCACAATGTCATGACTGCATATCCGATGGACAATTAAATGCAGCAGTTGCGATACTATCTTTGCAACTGTTAGTTAATAAACCAAGACATTCATATGCAGGTTTCCTTTTTAAACATTAAGTAATAAAAGCACCAAGAGGAAGAAATAATTAGATAACTAAAAAAACTGCATCACTTTGATTTTCATGGATTTTTATCTTGTACTATTTTGTTCTGGATCATCTCAACGAACACCAAGGGCTCCAATGAACTCAAGTTGTGAGCATAGTTTTGTTAATGGTATGAGTTGCTGTTGGCTGAGATATTCACCATTCTTCACTAACTTCTGACCTTTCTCAGAACTATTTGTGTTGGTCAAGTATGGCTGCTGAACTCAATGCTGGCATGTAATGTGTCTTTTGAATCACTTCAAATTTCTATCACTGAAATATCAGCAACAAAGGAAATTTTTATTGCTTCTCACTGTAAAACACACAATGAATATCCACACACTTCAACAACAATAGGGTTCAAACTCTATAATTCAACAACTGTCTAATAAATGGGTTAATGGGAGAGCAGCTAAAAATCATTCTACATCAACATGTACACTGAGGTGACAAACATCATGGGACAGCAGTATGCTCATAGATAGATGGTGGTAGTAACATGTATGAAAGGTATGAGAAGTGCATTGGCAGAGCTGTTATTTGTTATTATGTGATTTATGTGGAAAGGATTCTGACCTGATTATGGCCACACAACGGGAATTAATACATTTTGAATGCAGAATGGTAGTTGGAGCTAGACGCATGGGATGTTCAATTTCGGAAATCAGTAGAGAATTCAATATTCTGAGAGCCAGAGTGTCAAGAGTGTGCAAAGAATACAAAATTTCAAGCAATACCTCTCACCATAGACAATGAAGTCGCTGACTGCTTTCACTTAACGACCGTGAGCAGTAGCATTTGCATGGCATTATCAATGCTTAAGAGACAAGCAACACTTCATGAAATAATCACAAAAATCAACGTGGGATGTACGATGGATGTATCTATTACAACAGTGTGGCAAAATTTGGTACTAATGGTCTAAGGCAGCAGATGACCGACATGAGTGCATTTGATAACAGCCTGAGATCGCCCTGCTGTGCCTTTCCTGGGCTCATGACCATATCCATTGTACCCCATATGACTGGAAAACTGTGACCTGGTCAGTTGAGTCCCAATTTTGGTTAGTAAGAGCTGATGATAGGGTTGAAGTGTTGCTCAGGCCCCACAAAACCATGGATCCAAGTTGTCAACAAAGTACAGTGCAAGCTGATGGTGGCTCCATAATGGTGTGAGCTGTGTTTATATGGAAGGGACTGGGTTCTCTGGTCAAACTAAACTAATCATTTACTGGAGATGGTTATATTCAGCTACTTGGAGACCATTTGCAGCCATTCATGGACTTCATTTTCCCAAATGATGACAGATTTTTTACAGATCGCAATGCACCATGTCACCGGGCCACAACTGTTTGCAACTGGTTTGAAGAACTTTCTGGACAATATAAGCAAATGATTTGGCCACACAGACCACCCAACATGAATCCCATTGAACATTTATGGGACATAATCAAGAACTCAGTTTGTGCACAAAATCATGCACTGGCAACACTTTTACAAAGATGAATAGCTACAGAGACAGCATGGCTCAGTATTTCTGCAGGGGTCTTCCAATGTTGTGTTGTGTCATACCATGTCAAGCTGCTGTGCTACACCAGGCAAATGAAGGTTCAACATGATATTAGGAGGTATCCCATGACTTTTGGCACCTTGTGTACGTTGTTATGTGTATGTACATACATACTATGCAGGCTAATGTACTTGTATAATTTCTAAACATTAACTTTCCTGTTACACTCATCAATGGAGGAATTATTGCCTGTATGCCTCTGTATGTGACATAATATCACTCACTTATTAGGCCTGATAGCCCTTCTGTGAGATGAATTTTAGTGATAGTACAATCAGACTGCAATCTGTCTCAGTTCTGGCAACTTATGAACTACACACTGTAGTTGCACTATGTCACATCAAGACTTCAGATAACTGTAAAATTTTGTACGATGTAAATAAAAACTAATTTCTTAAAAGGAATGAAAGAAACTGGTGAAATCATATAGTTGAATAATGACCTAATGAGAAAAATCATGATTCAAGTAATACTGTATTTCTAGTGATTCAGCATTTCTAAAAAAAGACTCCAAGATGGAAATATTTATTGAAATAACTACATTTCTATCTGGTTCATAATAACAGAGAAATCCAAACAAGTCAGTATATAGCATATTATTTAATGCTCATAATCTATAAATCTAAAGGGAAAACACAAAAGCAAGAAAGAATCTTTACAGATATTACCTAGTCCATATGATTTACTGTTGAAAGAACAGAGGAATAACTGTTGTATATTATCAAATGAAAGAAAGCAAATATTATAATGTGTTCTTTACATCACTTTTTCCTATAGTACATGCCTTCACAACAATTTATAGGTCTGCTATATAGGTCCCCATATACATAGAGCATGCATGCTTAATCATCAGTCTACGGCTTTCTTGATTATTGTTAGATGCTGATGCCACATCTTGTAGTAGTCTACCTTTCTTTTAGTAGACATCATGTGCCAATACATATGTTTTTGCAAATCCTTAATTCTCCTATTGCACCACATAGCTATTAGAGTCAAATTTAAGTTTAATTACTACAATGATTTTGTTAATGATTTGTATTTGGTGTAAGTGTTTACACTACTGGCTGCGTTCCAAATTTTCATTAATATTCAATGTTTGTCACTTTTAATATTTTGGTTGCACCATTACTACTTGCAATTCAAATTGTCTTCTAGATTCATTATTTGATGTGGAGGATTCTCGTACTCAGAATGGCTGTATTAGACTGAATTTTCCCCTCCATGCTTGTAAGTGCCAATGACAATGTTCTCCCATTTCCAAAATATGTGTAAAGACGATTTTGCTCATGTTCACTTCAGTTACACCAAATCCACCTTGATCTCTCTCTCTCTCTCTCTCTCTCTCTCTCTCTCTCTCTCTTACTCTCTCTCAAAAATCTTTCAAATGCGCAACTCAGTTATTACCAGGATACATTTTACATTTGCTAGCTGTAGAATATAGCAAAACATCTATTTAATCAGTATTATCATCTCTCTACTCTCTCATGTGCTAATAACAACATATGTTTTTTCTGTAACTAAACATATGTAATGTTTGTATTGGAAATAGCACTAAGTTACTTGAATTGGTTCAGACTGATGCTCATCTATGTTAAAGTTTTTGCATATAAAAATAAAAGGAAGGCCAGGAACATAATTTTTAAAGCAACAATAGAAGATAAAGTATTCTTGTGCTGCTAGGTGCACTCACTGGTTAAACATCTGAGAGCTGCTGGCCAAGTTTATATTCCATCATTAATGTCTAGCCATCCTATCTTTGATAATTTTATATCTCCAGCTGATATATACTCTGTGACCTCATGAGAGCTATTTTCCACACACTGTGGGACGTAATTTTTATGAGAATTGTTACTCACAAGTTTAAATTCAGTATTTTTTGTAGGTGATTTCTCACAGATCATGTTTGAGGGGACTTAGGGTCAACAGGTTGATAGCATAATGGCCCAGACTGCAGCCACTGATCAGCACCATACATGGATCACTGAGTTCTGAGTAATGAGCATTGCCAGACATCGACCTACCTGCTCAGCAGCAGCAAGACATTACCACACCAGACTTCCACAAGTCAACAGCCTGGGACACTGACCAACATTCAGGAAGCCTCTGTTTTTTGACCCACTACTGGATAGCAACAGCCAGACCTCTGTCATTGTTCCGTGTTCAAGGTATTTCTGCGTGATACACGACTGCTTTCACATTGTCAGTCCTGGGCAGCAGTAATTGATCACATAGGATAGTCCATCATCATTAACACAGCTAGGCCATGCTACAACATTCAGTCTGTGCCAATCAGTGCTGTACTTACGATGCAGGTACCACCCCATCTCTGGGATGGGAACCACTGATCAATGACTAACTGCAAGGGCTCCTGGCAGCCAACCCTCCTCCGCTGCCTTCACAACAACTCTCACAGATGTATCTGCCACTGCCTATTGGTCTGAGATGTGAATGGATGACTACCCAGCCCCATGCTGCTAGGGAACTGCCATCACCTGACACAGTGCCACAGCCTAAAGCCCAGAGTTCATCTCCCTGTGTGGAGCTGTCTGTCATCACACCACTAGGATATCTCTGGCTACAATATAAGGTGTCTTAACTTCCTTGCTGATGATCACCTGCTCTGAGCTGACGTGTGTGACAGCAGCACTGACTCAGTGCCCCGAGTGCCGACAGTGCCGAACTCGCCACACCACCTTGTGTGTATGCTGCATACTATTTGCTATGCCTACCTCAATTGCAGTGCTGAGAGGAAATATTAAAAGATATCGCCAAGCCACATCTGAGATGAGGGCACCCCCATATAATTGTCCACAACAGATCAAATAATAAATAACTATTCTTTCACTGATTGTTTCTCTGCAGCCTGTTACAATGTATTCCTGTCTCCCTCACCATCATATGAGCCCAGAATGCCCCATGTGGGAGTCGAGTGCCTCCTGACCAGCACCAAGCCAGCTTCCATCTCCCAGTACTGGTCATTGCACACCCCAACTTGCTACATTTGCATTACAAGCAGTAAACCCAGATAAATTGATTTTCAACAGCAAAAAAATTTGAAAATAGGCAAGTATTGTTTCAGAAATTATTAATTTATGTTAAATATGCAATTACTTACAGTTGGTACTGAGTTTATAAGCACACAATTTTTAATGTAGCAGTTGGATATAAATTTGAGGGAGAAAATATATATTGATTCCTGACAAAATTTAAGCATAAAATACTCCTAAACTTCACATTACTGTTTGTGTACTGTATTTCTGATAATCAGTTTTTGATTTCAACACAAATTAGTACCTAGAACAGGATTCTGCAGTGATGCCATAAAAAAGGTATCTTCTGAAATTAGCAAAAGACTTACTCTTCAACAAATCCTGAACTGTGTGTTGATAACAAGGTTAATAGAATGAGATTTTCACTCTGCAGTAGAGTGTGCACTGATATGAAACTTCCTGGCAGATTAAGACTGTGTGCCAGACCGAGACTCAAACTCTTCTTTCTTGAAGACAAAGGTCCCGAGTTCAAGTCTCGGTCTGGCACACAGTTTTAATCTGCCAGGAAGTGTCAACAAGGTTAATGTTGCAACATTAAAAAAATGTTAAAGAAGGACTAGTCTACACATACCTGTATAAAGACTGACAACAACACTTGCCATACTGTATGTATAGTCCCATTACAACTTTACCATTTATCCTCATATCCAGAAGAATGGAGTATGCTCTGTCCATCCATCCTGATTTAGATTTTCCATGGTTTTCCTAAACCATTTCATGCAAATGATGACAAATCCTGTATCATTGTGAGAGGATCCCTGGATGAGTACATCAACTTAAGTCAAATCAAATGACACATAACATATGCTTGTATTGAAGACTAGTTGAGTATACATCCAGAGATAATGACAGGGTTTTCATATGTTATAGTTCTGTACACTACATTACTCCCAGAAAAACTATGAGACAGCCAGCTTTTCTGTGGAATTAGTACAAGCAAGCTTTTCTGTGAATTTGCTGTAGGTAAATAATGTAAAAGTAAATTATGTTTTTTCAAGAAAGAAGAGTTATTGAAACAAACTGCACTGAGAGAAACTACAATCTGATTCCAGCAGCAACTACAATTGAAACCAAAATAAATGTTGGAAACTCAATAATAACAATATTTATAACAGTGGAGACATAACTACTTACATGGTCTTTCTATGTCACGAACTACTATGTCTTACAAAGAGAAGAATATTAAATCTTTGGTGATTGGTGTAGAAACTAGAGTACTTGGAAAGCAGAAATAAGGGAAGGGACTCAATGTGTTATAGAGGCTTGAAAATATCTCACAGCATGATCAAGTAAAAATGTTGCTTTAAATCAGAAACAATCTCACAACTCATGTGCACAGAGCTTATATTCACAAATGCTCTAGTTATTGCCACTCATCATAGTGTTGCTGCTATGAAATAAATATGAGAAACTCAATACTAACAATATTTACAACAGTGGAGAGGTAACTACTTACATGGTAATCACTAATATAGCAGGTGGTTATAGGTAAGTGCGGTTGCTCATGGAAGTCCTTTTACCACTGGGAAAAAATTAGTTCCAATTTTGGAAACAAGGTGGAAATCTGGTGCTGTACAGCATCTCATCGATGTCTCTGGTGCTCATATTTAAAAAACTGTATAAGAGGCAGTTAATAATAAAATCAGCATTATGCTCTTCTTACTCCTCTTATAGTTTCTTCCCACATCCTGTTCCTAATTCATTACAGATGGAAACATTTCTGTACATCTTTCTTAAATTCACAGTGCCAGATTTGCACCTGGTGGCCAAAATTGGAACTAATTGTTTTCCATCATAAATCAGTTCTCCATTAACACACTAGAATATCTACCAACTATTGCTGCTATATGATAATTATGGACCTCACTGGATGTATGTGGGTAGCTGCATTTTAATTGTAACCACCCAGTACAATTCAGCAACAAAAATTGAAAGCTAAGGATGAATCATAAGCTTTAGGATTTGTGGTGGATATTGAAAGTCAAGTATGAATTTGAGGCCCCATATGTGCAAAGAATTGAATCAGAAGTGAATCTACGAGTAATACTGATACTTTGGTGCCCTCTGTTTTATTGTAAACTAATTCTACAACACAGTTTTACATCCTGTAAATGTATTTTCTTTCCATAATAATTTGTTCCCACTGACTGAGTGTGGAGTTACAGCTATTGACATTCAAATCTGATGGACAAATCAGTTTCCTATATTATTATTGCATGAGTCATGCCAGCTAAAGATATGGGCATACAGTTTTCTAATTAAGAAATTTGTTTCATTAACTCTCTCTCTTACCCATTGGACAAATTCTGAAGATGACTATGTCTTTCACTTCAGCGATTTATACCATCTCCTTAACTTTCAGGCACTAGGTTGTATATGCAAGATAATGGCATATGTCACAGAGGTATTTGAGATTCATATTATTACACTTCTTTCCCCTACAGTCATAAATTTCAGTGGTTTTATTTTATAGTGATACACCAAAATCACACATGCAGCTGCAAGAAACAATGTACTATTTTCAGCTGTAAGCTGCTCAGGCTGTAGTTTTCTAACAAACATTATTCACAGAGTGACATTCATTTTAGTACACATGTGACTATAAGCTTGTAAATGTCCTTACGTTCCACAGTTGATATTCAGAAAACAGTCTCTGTTGTGGAACTTGTGTCTTGTGTTTACAAGCAACTAGCTATTTAAGCTCCATACTGCCAGTAGGTACATGTTCATAAATACAGTCATCTGTGCTATCTGTAATCTCAACTGTGTGTTTATGTTCCATACAGCTATGATCTACAAAACTTTCTGAATGAAAATGATAAATAGGCAGGAGGCTATATTTTAATGTGACATTGACAATGAAATAATTGGATATGAAACATGAGCTCAGTTGGGACAAAGAATGGGAAAGGAAATCAGTTGTATCCTTCACAAAGGAAACACCTTGTAGCTTGCCTTAACTGCTTTATGGAAAAGCCGGCCGAAGTGGCCGTGTGGTTAAAGGCGCTGCAGTCTGGAACCGCAAGACCGCTACGGTCGCAGGTTCGAATCCTGCCTCGGGCATGGATGTTTGTGATGTCCTTAGGTTAGTTAGGTTTAACTAGTTCTAAGTTCTAAGGGACTAATGACCTCAGCAGTTGAGTCCCATAGTGCTCAGAGCCATTTGAACCTTTATGGAAACCATGGAAAATGTTAATCCAAATGGCTCAACGGAGATTTCAACCCCATACCACCCAAACGCATTGTTCAGGCCTTAAGACTTAGAACCTTCCTGAGGATTTTCAACATGAGCAAACAATGTGGCAGCATTAAATTTAATCATATTTATTCCTTTCTTCTCATGCTCATGTACAATAACACAAATATATCAGTACCCTGTGTATTACTCATTAAAAATAGCACACTACAGGCCCTGAGTATGTGAATGAGTCTTATTAGTTCCATACTTCATAAAAGTAAACTAAGTTTAAGTTTCTTCCCTATGCATAATGAAACACAGTTTGGCTGAAGAGTTCTTTTTATTGTTACTTCTGTCTCTGGAACCACAATGCTATAATTCTTCAGACAATAGGTTAATATAAATACCAAAAACACTATGCAATATCTAACAACATTATGATATCAGAATCATAGTAATTAGTCCAAGATAGCCCAGAGAGCAGCCAGCATAAATATATGTGTGCTTTTACCTTTTTTTAATTTCTGTGTTATCATATATCCACTTTTCATATCGCCTGTGTGAAAAGAGATTTTGACTCATAAAGCTCTACAAAAGTGATAAAGCTTCTGTGCCTGTGGCAATGGTTTTTTGGCATCAGTTAGGGCTCACACTAAACAACTCAGTGAAATATCATTCCTACAATGTGAAATAATGTGTGTAACCCTGTAAACTGTCATCTTTTGAAGAGTTTCCTGTCACATCAGTTGCTACCTCCTTTGTGGAGTATGAGTGTTACATACCTTAGTGTATGTGGGTGAAGTGAATACTTTTACACTGCACTATTATGTTTTAATTGTTGATAACAATGAGGGAGAGAAAGATGCAATAGCATAAAACTTGGTGTCAGCATGTAGGCTGCTCATCACGAAAAATGAGCTGACATGTCTATTGCATGTGGTAGGCTGGGTTGAATAATAAACCTCTCCATAGTTTCTCATGGAATATGGACATGAGATACTGTTGACTGTAATATCTAACATGATGCTTTGTAGATATTAGAATTATATTAATACCTTCAGCTGCTGACAGGCATTGATATATATCAATAGGGTGAGGTGAAAATGTGTGCCTTGACCGGGACTCGAACCCGGGATCTCCTGCTTACATGGCAGATGCTCTATCCATCTGAGCCACCGATGGGACAGAGGATAGTGCAACTGCAGGGACTATCTCATGCACGCCTCCCGCGAGACCCACATTCTCACCCTGTACGTCCACACAATACATTCGTTGTGTCACACCCCAACACACTCATCACTCGTGGAAGACATTCCTACCAAGTCCCGTAAGAGTTCAGGGAATATGTGTGCATCCACATAGAAGAAGGAAGTCATGGCCAGTATTGCCAGAACTGTATACTGACATGTCAGAAAGAACAGACACCAGTGATGACCTGCAGCCATCTAGAACGAAATTAGAATTGTATTAATACTTTCAGCTGCTAACGGGCGTTGATATATATCAACAGGGAGAAGTGAAAATGAATGCCCCGCCTGGGACTCGAAACCGGGATCTCCTGCTTACATGACAGACGCTCCATCCATCTGAGCCACCGAGGGCACAGAGGATAGTGTGACTGCAGGGACTATCTCATGCATGCCTCCCTATCCTCTGTGCCCTCGATGGCTCAGATGGGTAGAGCGTCTGCCATGTAAGCAGATCCTGGGTTCGAGTCCCGGTTGGGGCACACATTTTCACCTGTCGCCCATTGATATATATCAATGCCCGTCAGCAGCTGAAGGTATTAATATAATTCTAATTTCATTCTAGATGGCTGCAGGTCATCAGTGGTGTCTGTTCTTTTGGTCATGTCCAAAAGAACAGACACCATATCCATATCAGTATACAGTTCTGGCAATACTGGCCATGACCTTCTTCTTCTGTGCAGATGCACACATATTCCCTGAACTCTTACAGGACTTGGTAAGAATGTCTTCCACGCGTAATGAGTGTGCTGGGGTGGGACGCAATGAATGTACTGTGTGGATGTACAAGGTGAGAATGTGGGAGGTGTGTGCGAGATAGTCCATGCAGTCGCACTATCCTCTGTGTCCTCGGTGGCTCAGATGGATAGAGCATCTGCCATGTAAGCAGGCGATCCCAGGTTTGAGTCCCAGTCGGGACACACATTTTCACCTGTCCCCATTGATATATATCAACGCCCATCAGCAAAAAATGGTTCAAATGGCTCTGAGCACTATGGGACTTAACATCTATGGTCATCAGTCCCCTAGAACTTAGAACTACTTAAACCTAACTAACCTAAGGACAGCACACAACACCCAGCCATCACGAGGCAGAGAAAATCCCTGACCCCGCTGGGAATCGAACCCGGGAACCCGGGCGTGGCCCATCAGCAGCTGAAGGTATTAATATAATTCTAATTTTGATCTAGATGGCTGCAGGTCATCAATGGTGTCTGATCTTTCAGACATGTCTGAAAGAACAGACACTATATCCATATCAGTTTGTAGATATTGTCTGTTAGGGACCACTAATGGATAAGAAGCACATACATACCCTGTTGAACAGGTATAGTGAAAAAGATTTACTGCAGTGTTTTGTAAAAGATTTGAACATCTTTGGCACCATGCAGTAAGACAAAATCACTTGCCTTGTTGTAAATCTGGAGTTCCTGCAAGTTATAGCAATAGTTATTGTCATCTGTAGCCCATAGTGGAAAATGAAATCATGCCAGTTATTTGTCTGGTTTCAGAATACATACTCTGACATGGATTTGAATTGTCAATTCCACTGTCTGTCAGTTTGTGAGTTGACAAATGTTGTACTGGTGACATACTTCATTTATCTTGGATTAAAATAATGAAAGCTTATGCATTATGTGATCAAAATGTTTTTGCATACATTTTGTAGCCTCATTAGGACAAATGGTGTGGTGATCTTCTCATATCTCTAGGTTGTAAGTAAATGACCTCAGTAGCAAATGCTTAATTCCATAAGCTGTGGAATGTAAAGTCATACCCATTCTGCAATATACTACTGGGCCTTAATTAAAAAATAAATAAATAAATAAAATTAAAAATAAATTAAAATAAAAAATAAAGAAATGTCACATTTTGCTTGGAAAGTGAAAGGCTTGTATGTCGTATGGTACAAGATAACATTTTAACTGGGTTTCTACCAGTACAAAGATCTGAACATCTGCTAGACATGAAAATGAACAAGTGATAAGTGATGTTTCATGCTGCAGCAAGAGAATAAATGAAAATACAAGACTGCTGGCCTGTATCTTCATTGACCTTGGCTATTACAAACAGAGGATGTCAGCAACAATAACTGCTGCATCTCCGAATCTGCAGAAGTTACCACTGTACTGACTGCAATTTCAGATTATTTGCTGATTCCAGTGTTATCTATGAAGCAGTGTGACATGACACGATTTCTAATAATATCCAGTCATTTCTTGGCAAAAGTGCCTATTTTATCTTAATTAAGAGAAATTTAAAATAGTACACTTTATGAAATATAAATATGTAGCACTGGTAGTTGCTAAATTATTCACAATTATATTGAATCATGACAGACAGTTATCCGGGTGTACAGGTATGGGAGTGAGTGATGAACTACAAGACTAGCCCAGTTCTTGTTGTATCAGATGGCAGGTTTTGCTTTACAGGCAAAATACTTAGAAACTGCAGTTTGTATTAATACAGTGGAATACTACTGATATTTATGGGGCTTCATTAGGTTGAATTAGGAGGCGACATTGAATGCAAGCAGAGTAAGACAACCTGAGTGATCTTAGGCAGCTCTACTGAGGACACTTTCAATGAGGTGTCTGAATGAGTGTGGAGGAATGGTGGTGTATTCTTCCTCAAGAGCCAAAGCCCAAACAGACAGTGATGTTGGATGTTAGGGTCTGGAACAAAGTAAATGTTCTAACTCATCACAAAGGTTTTCTGTTGGGTTCCGGTCAGGACTCTAGGCAGGGCAGTCCATTTCAGGAATGTCATAGCCCACAAATCATTGCATCACAGATGTTGCTTTTTTGACAGGGTACACTGTCATGGTGATACAATGAATCATCATCTCCTAACTGTTTTTCTGCTGTAAGCAGTATACAATACTGTAAAATGAGTACATATCGTTCTGCAGTTAGTGTTTCCTTAACCGCAATAAAGGGTCCACATCCTAACCACAAAAGACACCCCCATACTGTAACACCACCTCCTCTGCACTTCACTTTTGGCACCACATGTGGGGCAGGTAACATTCTCCAGGCATTTGCCAAACCCGAACACTTCCATCTGATTGCCACAGCATATGGTGTGATACATCACTAGAAATCACTCGTTTCTAGTCATCCAGTGTACAATGCCATTGTTCTTTACACCACATCAAGCGTCCTTAGCACTGAGTAGAGAAATGTGTGGCTACTCAACCATTGTACCTCGTCCTTTTTAACTACATACACATAGTCATTGTGCTAGTTAGCCTGCTCATACTTTGGAACTCACAAGCGATTCCTTTCGCTAGTTTGATGCTTCTGTTTTACTTTTTTTACAACCATCCTCCGCAATGCTCAGTGATCCATGGATGTCGGTGAATGATGTCTATTTGTTGTTAGTTCAGCTATGGCTGCTTGCTCACGTTTCTCCTTCACAATCAGATAATCAACAGCCGACATAGATAGCTTTAGAAGTGTTGGCATGTCACTGATGGATTTGTTACTCAAGTGACATCCAGTAACTAGTCCACATTCGAAGTCACTGAGCACTCCTGACGACCCATTCTGCTGTTAGTACTTTTCTGCTGACAACACTCTTTTTATACTGGTGGGTCTTCCTCTTGTGAGGCCAATTTTGCATTGCACAGGTATGTCCGGATACTTTTGATGAGATAGTGTACCACTTTATTTATAAAGATATAGTTGTATTAGTCTTAAACTTTGATGGTACATTTCATTGCTCCTAGTTTTTGGCCCACCATTGAATGTCTTCTTTTACATACACTTTGTGATCAAAAGTACCCTGACACCTGGCTGAAAATGACTTATAAGCTCGTGGAGCCTTCCATCGGTCATGCTGGAATTCATTATGGTGTTGGCCCACCCTTAGCCTTGATGACAGCTTCCACTCTCGCAGACATACGTTCAGTCAGGTGCTGGAAGGTTTCTCGCGGAATTGCAGCCCATTCTTCACGGTGTGTTGCACTGAGGAGAGGGATCGATGTTGGTCGGTGACTACTGGCACAAAGTTAGCGTTTCAAAATATCCCAGAAATGTTCTACAGAATTCCATTGCCTTTCCCACTCCTTCTCGCGTCTGCCCGGCTCCCCTCCCCCCCTTTTTTCTATGTCCCCTCCCTCCAGCGGCTCCCCTCTTTTCTTCCTTTCCTCTCCCCCCCCCCGCCCCCCCTCCCCATCTTTCTGCCGTCGTGTCGCCTCTACAGTGCTGTTTTAAGTGATTGTTCTGTGTTGTGCGTCCCCTGTCAGTGTTGCGAACAGCCACCATACTGTCGCTAGTTGTATTTTTATCTCGTGCGAACAGAAACCAGACTGTCGTCGTGTTTTTTAATCGTGCATGTCTCCTTCCTGTGTGTCTTCATCCGCATCGTCAACGCCATGTTTTTGTATTTTAAGTTCCGCAACTTTCCGCCATTTTACTGTTATTAACAAAGTCACCGTTTTATCGCCTTTTTGTATTGTTTGTTCTCTCGCCATTGTTTGTTAAACTTTTCTCTCGGCTGTAGAGCAGCGTATTAAGCTACTGTCAGCCCGCCCCTCCCCAGGTGGGGGGAATCGAAAATCAATAAAGGAAAAAAAAATTCTTACAAACAACCCACCCAGTTTTATCTCCAATGTTACGTGGAGATTATTAAACTGTTTCGGTGCGCCCACTGCACTATTCCGTTTTGTTTAGTAACAGTCGTGGATGGTCCTGCTGGACGAATACAGTGTATGAATAAGAAACATCCCTAATCTTCCAACGTATAGATGTCCTCGAGTAAGGGCACACAGTAAAAGAGCCGAACGCGCGTCGCGGTCGTGTAAGTGATTTCTTCTCTTTTTCGCCGGGGCGTGGATGGTCGACGGCGCAACACGGCGCTCGCTACATTATTGAGAGTGACCGAATTGCTGCTGAAACTTTCAGCTCAGCACCTCGCGCCTCTCTGTTGATCGGGTACACTTCTTGCACCTTCCAATGACACACATCGACTGTCACTGCCAAAACGAACTATATGTCCTAGCAGACACATCCGACATAGCAGGATCTAAATATTTCCTGGTCCGTGAAGAATCATCTTGACAAATAGAACAAATTGTCGGTTGCTCGCTAATTACAATGACAGATGGGCCATCGACGACAGGAATATTCAAACAAACGGTACAGGAATATGCATCGAAGTTTATGTACAAAGAGAGTATGCTAGCACCACGGTTCAGTACACTGGAGTGCAAAACTTAAGGACATAAGTAACTTTTACGTGATGTGTCACTGCCAAGTAACATGGCACGTTGAAACTTGGACCATACCCAGAAAAATCTGCTTCAGGATAGTAAGAAGGTAAGTGAAAGAAGTTCTCAATGAGACGAAAAAATCATATTTTTCTTCAAAGACAATAACCACACTGAAGACACCGCAATGTATGATGCACCCATGGACATTACACATGCAAGGCCTGGCTCTTAATAGGGAGTCTAATGACCATGGACAGCAATTAATGCTCTGCAACGTACCTCAATACTAGCCAGAAGGTTGGTATCCAGCTCTTGTGGTTGGGCGGTCATTAACTTCAGCAGCCCAGTTGACAACTGCTGGATGCGTCGTCGGTGCATATGGACGTGCTGAAATACGTCACCCCAACGCAGCCCACTTATGCTCGATGGGATGTAAGGGGAGTTTTACTATCTTTGGCCCGCAAAAAGCATGTTCTTTGACAATTTTTTTCTCGGGGTGTGTTATAGATATCAATGCCAAATTTGGTCAAAATTTTTATTGATATTTCCTCTACAAACTGGATTTTTTTCGACCGGAAATGTCTAAGAGCAAAGGTGGAAGTGCCGTCGGAACGAAAAAAAATTTCGATGTAGACCCCCAAGCGCGTTATGTCACAGGTCAGCCGGCTCGTTTGAAATCAAAACTGAGTTGACGTTAGTGAAGTATGTAAGATTATTTAGGAGTTGTACCTCGCTTAAGTTATTTGGAAGATCGGAAACAAAATGGCGGCCATTTGAAGAAAATAGGGTTCTTTTCATCGATTTTTCGACTTCGTCGGCCAAGTAAAAGTATTTATAGTTGATGGATCGGAATAAAAATGGCACAAGTCCTAGATAATTTAGTTAGCTTCGTCGGAAACAAAGAATCATGCCAATCGGTTCAGTAGATTTGAAGTTACCTTACAGCGCGATAAAAAAAAGTCATTTCCAGAAAAACGCGTTTGAAGTTTTGACTACATATAAATGCACTATTATGCAACTTGCGTTCAATCTGCTATTCCAGGTCCATAAACTAGTCCTTCCTCTTCCTCGTAGAGGGCGTTCTGCTCGATCTGGGCCATCCTGCGCTGCTCCAGAGCCACTCGTACGGTCGGTGACAAGCGGTTTTCGGCCGCTTGAATCCGGTGGTCGTCCGAATGCTTGTCGAACTGCATCGAATAGAGTCCCAGGGTGACGTCCATCGTTCTCATGGTCTTCATAATTGCTGAACACCCTTCGCTGAAGCTGCACACTGCCAGGAAAGTCGCAATCTCTACAGTCTTCGCACCAGAATGCAAATGCTTGGTGGCTAACTTCCAAACACACGCGTTGAAACTTTCATTTGTATTTTGTGCGTTTCCTCCCAAGCACCGGTACAATAACTCGTCCTCCGAAAGAAAAAAAACTGGTGCGTGAAAAATGCCGATTTCGGGCAGGTGCATTTTTTTGTTCAACCGCGAATAACAAACATTTCCGTTCCGTATTCAGAAAAACCGTTTCAGGGGTGGATTCTAAACACTTTTATGGATCCAAAAATGCAATTAAAAAATCGATTTTTTGAACCAAAAGATAGTAAAGCTCCCCTTAAGTCAAGGAAACGGGCAAGCCAGTCCATTTGCCGAATCTCCTTTCGTTCGAAGAGCTTCTCCACTTGCGCCGTTCGATGCGATCAATCACTGTCATCCATAAGAACGAAGTCATGGCCGCAAGGACCCCTGACCCCTGACAAGACTGCCATTTGGGCGAGTACAGTGTCACAATAACGTTGACTGGTGAGTGGACCATGTTCAAAGATTTGGAAGTAAGTACGCTCATGCTATATTACGCCTCCCCACACTGTAACACCTGGACAATCAAAACGATCATATTCGACAATGGTTCGTGGTGCATTACGTACCCCCATAAGGGGAGAGGTAGGAACAGGTTCATTGAACCCAGGAACACTGTCGAACAGTCCAGGTGTTATGGTGTTGGGAGGCGTAATATAGCATGAGCGTACTTACTTCCAAATATTTGAACATGGTCCACTCACCAGTCAACGTTATTGTGACGTACTTGCCAAAATGGCAGTCTTGTCAGGGGTCCATTCGCCCCTGACTTCATTTTCATGGATGACAGAGATCGACCACATCGAACAGCGCAGATGGAGAAGCTCTTGGAACGAAAGGGGACTCGGCGAATGGACTGGCTTCTCCGTTTCCCTGACTTAAATCCCATCGAGCACGTGTGCGCTGCGTTGGGGTGACGTATTTCAGCACGTCCACATGCACCAACGACGCATCCAGCAGTTGTCAACTGGGCTGCTGAGGTAATCGAGCGCCCTACTACAAGAGCAGGTTACCAACCTTCTGGCTAACATACCCAGTAACCATCATGTGCTAAAGCCATTATTCATCTTTAGGAACGCCATTATTCCGTATAGAAAACGCTGAAAATAAGCTCGCATACTGCAAAGTTAAAATGAAAATGGCCCATCGACACTGCAATACGAAATCATCAATTTGGCCGCGTTCGGTCAAGGTTTTCGTGGAGTAACATTTTCTATTTTTAGTGTAAAAAATGATACGCTTGCATCGATTTGAAGACTCCAAGCGTGCCACCCTGAGACCATTCACGTTGGCTGCCTCACAAGGGGAGGCCACGACGTTTGGAACGCGGAATTCCTGCAAATTTCGTACACTCGTAGTACTCCACGAGGACAACAAAATGTGTAAGCAGTAGCGCGTACTTCTCAAGCGTTATTGAGAAAATCGCAAGATAATTTTGGTCGTCAAATATATACCTGTGCGTGGCCATTTTTACCATGAACCGCCGGCAGCCCAGTGGTTAGCGTTCTGGCCCTGTAATCGCTGGGTCGCTGGATCGAGTCCTGCTCGTCAGTTTTTTTATTTCTAACACAGTCATTTTCTTTATTATTTATATTACAATTGATGTAATGGGAAAAATACGTAAATTTATGCTTGTCCGTGATTTGAGAAATCCCTTATACCTGGAAGGAGCCCGAAACGACTTGTTACCTCCAAGTTTTGACCGGCACAGACGGCTTTCGAAAGATGTACAATTAATCGTCGCTTTCGACATTACGAGTACAAGTTGCCGGATGGTATTTTTCGTAAATACATGAAAGCCAAAGTTAAGCGGCACCAGCTGCATTGAATAAATGCTATGTTTCCGCACACGCAAGGTCTTTTGAGGTTTTCCGTGGAAAAACAAACCTCGTTATCATTTTCAAAAACCTCTCTTTGAGCCGATAATCTGGAAGCAAACCATGCATAACGCAACATTTCCTCAAATATCAGCGCTGATCAATGGTCAGGCAGTATCGAGTGTATTTTAATAGCGTCTTCACGAGAAACAATTTCTCGTTCTCTTTCGATTAAATACGAACAATTTTGAAGAAACGTACAAGCATACATTTTCAGTATCACTTTGTGCGATTCGTCGTTTACTAGTCGGTAGTTATGAATATTATATTATTTGTGATAATAAAAATTTGTAGACTGTCAAATAACATTGTAAATTTAATAAAAGTTCATCCGATTACACGTATTTTTCCCATTACATCAATTGTAATATAAATACTAAAGAAAATGACTGTGTTAGAAATGAAAAAAAAACTGACGGGCAGGACTCGATCCAGCGACCCAACGATTACTGGGCTTGAACGCTAACCACTTTTTTCTCTCTTAAATCTCATTTTGTTCGTTTTCGTTCGTTGTACCTGCTCGGGGCGGACGTCACAAGATACCCGTTTCAGTTCATCGTTGATCCATTAACTCAGTTTTTTTATTACGGAGGGCAGAACCACTCGGCTGCCGGCGCTTCATGGTAAAAATGGCCACGCACAGGTATATATTTGACGACCGAAATTATCTCGCGATTTTCGCAGTAACGGTTGAGAAGTATGCGCTACTGCTTACACATTTTGTTGTCCTAATGGAGTACTACGAGTGTACGAAGTTTGCAGGAAATCCGCGTTCCAAACGTCGTAGCCTCCCCTTGTGAGGCAGCCAACGTGAATGGTCTCAGAGTGACACGCTTGGAGTCTTCAAATCGATGCAAGCGTATCATATTTTTACACTAAAAATAGAAAATGTTACTCCACGAAAACCTTGACCGAACGCGGCCAAATTGATGATTTCGTCTTGCAGTGTCGTTGAGCCATTTTCATTTTAACTTGGCAGCATGCGAGCTTATTTTCAGCGTTTTCTATACGGAATAATGGCGTTCCTAAAGATGAGTAATGGCTTTTGTACATGATGGTTACTGGGTATGTTTCATGTTAATGGAACTTTGCAGACAGAAATGTAGAATCATTGGCCTGAGGGACATGAAGCCATCATAGATCCAGATGTCACAGATAGTTTGCTGCAGTGCATCGAATGCAGAACCAGTGGTGACGAGATGTATTCAGGACAATAGTGTGGCAAGAAGGGTAGGCACGGGTCCCTCCAAAAGGAATTTACACCGAACAGATAGTAGGATTATTCCATTGGCTCTGACGAATAGACGGATGGCAACAGCTAAAATCCAAGCCGAGGTTACAGGCAGAGTGTTTCGTCGCGGACACATTACTGGAAGATAGTTTTGCCCAACTGCGAGAGAGCAGATTCAGCATTAAGTCACCAAACAGGTCAGCTGTGCGTGATGGGGTATTTTGTAAGTAGGTCGACTGCGTGCGAGTGTTTTATTTGCTATTTGTTAATGTTTACAGTGAACTGTTGGTAGCACTGTTATCATTAGTCACTATCTCCGAATGCTGTGCTGTGTGTGTGCGCCAGTTCCTTCTCCTCGTATGTGGCTTGCAAGTTAGAAATGGATTGTAAGATTCCTGTGAAGCATGTGACAAATG
Organism: Schistocerca cancellata; assembly: GCF_023864275.1. Classification (NCBI taxonomy): domain Eukaryota; kingdom Metazoa; phylum Arthropoda; class Insecta; order Orthoptera; family Acrididae; genus Schistocerca; species Schistocerca cancellata. Next base: position 730,490,373 of record NC_064629.1, read on the forward strand.
AAAGAAGCTATAAATTGATCGTTGTTGGAAGAAATACGTTTGGGAAAGATAGAGAAAAACAACGTGGAGTAGCGTGGAGCTGCACTCAGACAATCATCTACATTAAAACGAATGATACAGGTGAGCGTCACCGATGTAACAAAAAACATGATAAACATGTGCAGCGTACAGGGTGTACCATTATGAACTGCGTAAAGGCATACAGCTGAAAGTACACGACGCTAGAAGCAAAAGCGTCTTAGTGAACATTGGGCTCTTAAACACCTATCTTAAGAGGTACGAACACTTCCTCATTTTCAATATTGTGAAACAAACCCTTTCTACTGAAAGCTCTTTGATTCCCGTATTTTGGGAGGAAGTAGTACGGACCAAAACAAGATAAAAATGTCCAGTAAACATGTGGACTAAAATACATACCTTAAGAGATATGAGTACTTTATCAGTACAAGGAATGTTTCACAGTAGCGAAGATTAACTCTTCACCTACAAACTTTAGAGCCCACGTTTACTGCCAATCTTTTTTCCTGATTTGGCCCATACTAACACCTCGAGAAATATGGAAAACAAAGAGCTTGCAGTAGAAGAGATTCGTTTCACAGTACCGAAGATGAAGAAGTACCCACAGCTCTTAAGGTACGCGCTTTAGAGACCAGTTTCTACCCAGACAGTTTTGCTTATAATATCGTGTAATTTCACCTATATGCGTTTACGTCATTAATTATGAAACACCCTGTGAACAGAAATAGATTTTGAAGTACAGAAATGTTCCATTTCACTTCTAATGTTTTTTTTTTACAAAAAACCGTTTCTTATCATTATCATCAGGAATGGAAGTAGATTCCGTGTCTTTTTTAAATATCTTGTCGAGTGCCCCATCATGGGCATGAATATTTCTTCAAGCATTTTAACCGTACTGGTGTAGCTTGGTAGTCATTGAGGGTCCTAACTCTCTGAAAATGGGAAGGAAAATGCTGTGACCTTTTCCAAAAAGTGGCGGTGCGCGCAGTTGACAACTTAAGGTGCGGGCAAAATTCTGGGCCTGCGTGCAGTAGGGATCACCTGACGCGTTTCTTACTGAAGACACCATACCGTAAGTAACAGAGACGTAACTGGGTATTGAGCCAGAGTCAACTGCAACATTGAGCCCTATTCTGTGGTGTTCAGCGATGAGTCTCGCTTCTGTTTACTGCGGCCAGATCGACGTGAACGTGTTCGTAGACGACGTGGTGAAAGGTCACAGGAAGCAGCGATTCGTGTGGAGAGCAATTGGTAACGACAATATGACTCATCTGATAACTGTTAAAGCGAGGCTGAATACTCTCCAGTATGTGACAAGAATGATAAAGTTTTTTTGTCGTACCATTGATGATCAGGGCACGAAGTGGCATATTCCAGCAGGATAATGCAAGACCGACACACTGTAGTTCATGTCACAGACACCTCAAGGAGCTTACGGATCCCCCATAGAGCACGTCCGGGATGCAATGGAAAGATGTTTACTTTCATATCAGCTCCCAGCCAAATGGAAAGATATTGACTTTCATACCAGCTTCCAGCCAGCAATGGTCATGAGCTGACACTGCATGTGTTCCAGGTATGGAAGCAGTTCATCAAGATGACATAACGAGTATAAGAGTGTCTTCGTGACCGTGGGGGTTAAATCTTATACATAAGTTTCGAATGGAATGAAACCTAAATAATTTAATACTTGTTATGTAATGATCATATCCCCAAAATTTTATAAATATCGCACTGATTCTTCATGGCTTAACTCTTTCCATTTCTGTCAGTGTACGTTTTCTCTTCGTCGGCATCGAAATGCTTTCGTGTATATGCCCGAAATAAAGGGCGAAGACCGCTGATTTTAGGTTCAAAATGGTTCAAATGGCTCTGGGCACTATGGGACTTAACATCTGAGGTCATCAGTCCCCTAGAACTTAGAACTAATTAAACCTAACTAACCTAAGGACATCACACACATCCATGCCCGAGGCAGGATTCGAACCTGCGACCGTAGCAGTCGCGCGGTTCCGGACTACAGCGCCTAGAACCGATTGACCACCGCGGCCGGCTGATTTTAGGTTAGACGCTAGTTTGTGACTGCAAACATTCAGGTGTTTTTCTATGCAAACATTCAGCTGTTTCTTCTAGTCAAAGTGACGATTGGCCTTTATTCGCTTTTTCTAGTTTTACACTTACAAAGATAAGAGAAACTAACAGAGCATTTATTGGAGGACATTTTCTCTGCGAATGTTACTCGCACGCGCTCGCTCATCATGCTGCCGCTCTGTCTCTCCACGCCTTGTGTCCACGCGGTCACTCGCTGCCCGGAGCTCGGAGCAAAATCCCACTTCTTTTTCTTCTCCTTTTTCTAAGAGTTAATCCGTCTAATACGAGGTCCACTGTACTTCAGTTAATGTAAGTTTATGTTCGGATGCCTTTCCTGTCGCCCAGTCGCCAGTTTCCTAAAGGGCGTAAGTTAGTCTACGCCAGCTGTATATGAATTGTGTAAACTTCTACCTGTAATCGTATTTTAACTGTTTCTGTCTCGTATTTTCCGAAACGGAAATGGTGGACAGCCCTGCACTTGCCTAAATGAGAGTGGGAAACGACCTAAAAACCACACTCAGGCTGGCTGGTGCAACCATAGTCGTTTATCTGGCGCGTGGATATGATCCCGGTCTGGCTAAGTTTCTTGTTTCGCAAGCCAGCGCGGAACGCGTTACGCTATATGACGAGGTTCGAAGCAAGTGTCTACAGTATAGATAAGTAACTGATGTTTTAGCGCTAATCACGTATCTGTTTATTTCTGCAATTGTTATATGAACATCGGAAAATACCGCTATTATTTTCTTAAATTAACAAAAGATGCGTGTTTTATGAAAGTACATTACCGTGTGCGTGCTTCAAGAAACATCTGATCGGGCTCATCCATCGACAAGAGAAGACCATGACGAAGGAGAGGCAGCATTTGACGATGAATTACGAGCACCTTAACTAACGCTTTACGTTATGTATTCTCTGTTTATATCGAGAGAGGACTTACATTTGAGAATCGTCAAGAATCGTTTAGCCTTGAAGATATTGCTATAGGTGAACGAAATTCTGAGGAAATATTCCGACTAGTGAATGGATGTATCAGCGCGAAGAAAAAAAATATGATACTAAACTATAAGTTGACTGACGAGGGACAATATTTTCGTCGGTGAATTTTATGATGTAATCAGGAACATTATACTCATATTGACAGTCTAATTTTGGTGATGAAGAAGAGGTCGGTGATTCTTTTGATCCAGATCTGACAGATTCCATCCCATTGGATCAAAAGTCCAGAACAGTTTTCTTAGCTAATAGGTTCCCAAAATATTGTATGAAATCTCTTCAACGAGTGGACTCACTCGCTTGATGAAAAATGATAGTGTAAAGAAACTGAAAGATAACGCCGAGCGAAGAGGAACAAGAGCCGAGAGACTTAACTCTTGAAAATTTCAAGGAATCTCAGTCTGGCAAAAAGTCAGAAAAATTATCAAACAAACGTCGGCCGAAGGACCAGACACAGAAGCCAACAGGCAATTTGTCAACCTCAAAGCTGTTACGAGAACGTTACAAGGCATACTTTACAACACTGAGGAATGACAATCGTTTTCCACGTCCGCAAAAAAAAAAAAAAATAAAAATAAAAATAAAAATAAAAATAAAAAAAATAAAAATAAAAAAAATAAATAAATACATAAATAAATAAAAAATAAAAAATAAAATAAATAGATAAATAAATAAAAATCTGTTTGAAAGCTAATGACACGTGGATGAAAATTTCAAGAAATAATACGGAATCCTAGTAGGAAAAACTAGAAAACTAATTAAAGAAAACAAGGTAGTGAGTCTTGAAGAAACTGTTCAAGAAACATAGAGCTTTCTGGCTCAAACATTATTGCTAACTAGTAATGACAGACTGAAGTTCACTGTCGATAATGATGAAACGGGATATACTTATGATTCGACGTATGAACTCAATCTGAAAACTGCAATGCTGTTGAAGGAGAATTTGTCCGGTATAATTCACAGCAGTGCTCTTTGACATCTTTTGGAAGAATGCTGTCATGTGTAATTGTATATTTGCAAGAAGTCAGTAACGAATTCGTTCTGAGAATCAGCATATAAGTTGAACTGTTGGAGTCTAAATAGGGATATATTATAGTTGCCTCCTCTAAGACGATGAAGTTAACGAGAAAGTTGTATGGAAACTCCTTAGAATTAGTTGTAAAATCAAACTTAAGAAAAAAAACGACTTTTCGTTACTATTTGACTTTTAGAGTCGTCATCGATACTACGTTGTATGAGGAGATCTTCGTAGATAACGAAAATGTGCTACAAAAGTTATATGCTATGAGTCCTCAAGTAAAAAGTATAATTAAGAAAATTAAAAGTGCACCCGAATTATTACAGAAACACGCACTATTTCTAAATATGAGTCTGCAATTAAAATAAGGTTACTTGTTCACTGGGTTTTAAGCTCATCTTACTTTTATACATCGATGGATCAAAATTAACTCATTAAAATAGTATTTTCAAAATGTTTGTGAAATAAATTTCACTTTAAATTTATTGAGATTTCAATGTCACTTTGGCTAGACGTCCTTCATACAGGGGTAGACGAAAGTCTGGAATCGCCACGAGAAATGCATTCTTGAACATAAATGCAGATGCTAGTCAATCCAGAAGGTTGTGCTGTTGTATTTAACCACGAACGGCACCTGCGCAATGTCCTCAATATGTGGTCACAACAGTGTTCTGTGTAGTGCACTACGTTGGACCTAAGTTAGTCCGAGCGTGGGCAAATTGTTGGAGCTAGTATGACAGGTGCTTCCGTAACCAAGATAGCCGAAATGTTTGGTGTTTCAAGGGGCATCGTATCGAAGACTTAACTCGTATACCACATGCCGGGAACGTGGAAAAACATCATCCGCTAAGTCACAACGCGGATGGCAGTGTGCGTTGAGTGGCCGTGATGGACAGTGATTGAAAAGGATTGCAACGAGAAGTAAGAGGACGACAGCTGACAAAGTCACTGAGGTTTTGAATGTCGCAAACGCGAAGCCTGCCAGCAGCAAAACAACACGAAGGAGGCGACTGCAAAGCAAGCTGCAGTACCAAAACTATTCATCGGTGATGAAAATGCCAGTGATGCAGGGAAACGTTGTGTCGAGACCACAAAACCTGGGCCGTGAAGCAACAGAAGAAAGTCATTTGGTCTGATGAGTCTTGTTTCACTCTGCTTCCATGGCCGGGTTTACGCCTGAAGAGTGGAACATGGTGGGGGTTCGGCAGCCATAACGCTGTATTCCACACGTCCCATAGACACTCTGCAATGTTGCATTACTGTCAAGGATTATATGAGTATATTGGCCGATCAGGTCCATTCTGTGGTACAATGTTTGTTCGCCAGTGGCGATGCTGTGTCACAAAAAGACTGTGCCCCTATTCACATAGCGCCTGCAAGGTTCAGGACTGGTTTTGGGAGTGCGACGATGACTTATAGCAACTTCTGTGGCCACCACAGTCAACAGATCTCAATATTATTGAGTCTTCGTGGTCTACTTAAGGGAGAAAGGTGCGTGATCGCTTAGCCTTCCATCATCATTACCTGAGCTTGCCACTATTTTGCAGGAAGAATGTTATAAGATTCCATTGAAAACCGTACAGAAACTGTATTTATCCATTTCGATCCATGTTTTTGTCCAAACCCTGTACATTGTTCATGGTGTAAGAAAAATTTGTTTTTTCAGTGATATAATGTATTAAATAAGAAATCAAATGAGACAGTAAGGAGCATTAGGGCCCAAAGCACAGAAAAGAAATGTGAATTATGCTCTGTGTTTTGGGCGTATATGAAAGTGCGTAGCAGAGAAATCGGTGAGAGAACTTTCCTTGAATGTTCGCACATACAATGCTGGCCTACAGCTGGTTCGCCATATGATCAACAGATGTCAGGAGCATACGTACATGCTACAATATCGAAATTGACGACGGTGTGCTTATGGTACTCAGTGCCTAGGTTTTTTTTTTATCTCTTTGTCATCTATTTTGTAATGAACGTGATGAAGGCAGCCACGTCACTTGTTATCGAAAGTGAAAGTGCATCAAGAATAAAGTCAAAGAAAAAAAAAAAAAACTCGCGTTGAACGGACATCCAGCACACGAAAAGCAGCATATGAGCCTGGGACCTAACGCACTTTTTTCCAGCTTACTCATTATTTTTTAGTCATTGTACGAAGTAATCTCATTTAGCTGTCACGCTATGTAAAACGCTGATGGCCTTCTAACGAGTGACAAATTCATCTCGTCCACTTTCCAAGGATGATATCTCCTGAACGAAGGCCAAACACGTTGAACGGCTTTAGGGTGAGATACATGGCACTTTAAAATACGTCAGCAAACAGTCCGTTCTCCGCTACCCCCGATCCCTTGTTAGTCAGCAACGCAACGTTGGAAACAGCATCCTACCACTTCTTTATATAGGCCTAACATTCAGTCACTATTACGCAAATTCTAAAAGCAACAAAAATATTCTTGAGTATGTGACAAGGGTCTCTGATAACTATCAGTTAATTTTGTACGCCTATCAGTTCAAGATTGGATTAATTGCTTTCCTGATGCTTCCACTTCGAAAGGACATCGATAACAATGTGTCTCCCGTGAAATTTCTCTGACATCGTCCACCCTTATAAGCCATACAATCATTTCCAAATGCAACTTAAATCTCTCCACTGATTTATTTTTACAGAAAACACGTTTGTGATTTTGACACTTTGTACCTCTACTTAAATTTCCGTAAGATGAATGGGCTACATCATGCAGGACTAATTCAAAGGAGAATCTGGAAACGTCTGATCATGTTCTACACGTTCAAAAGTAACAGTTTAATTTTGAATGTGACTGAAATAGCATCTATCACTGGGAATTTATAGGTGAAAAGGGTTCTGCAATCGCTAAGTGAGCTAGAGCGGCTACTTACTGTTTCCATTCGTCCTATTTTACAGAGTTCCACCGTTGTCAACTGGTAACTAACAAAAGAACATGTCCTCGAATTGTATCAGCGGAAAATTGAAGTTAATTTAAATCAACAATCCTATACTGAAAGCGCTATCTTATGCAGCATAAGCGTACTGATTATTGACTCTTAAACTGATATGCTGTAATGGAACCAAAAAAATATCTAGCACACTGGTCTCAAGTAGTCAGCAGCAATGCCGGAGCACTCTGTTTTCTGGTATAATTTTTTAACAGAAAAAAATCCGTAAATTCGGCTTATGTTCTCATAATCATTGGAAAACAAGTAAAGACAATATGGCACCTGAAAGAGAGTTGCATACTGCACAATAACTTGTAGGATGGGAGAACGAGTACTCTGAGCCGGCAGTTACACTGTTTGTGAGGTACATATTGTTTGGAGACACATTCTGTATGCATGCTCTGGTAGTCCTATGCGCGATTGATTGAGGATAACATTAGGTAGAGTTTTCCGCAGTGCGATGTCAGTTTTTTATAAGCAGTTGGTGTCCCTGGGAGTTATTATACAGTAAATATGCCCCCTTGACCTGTGTTAATCATTTGGTAGCCTTGGTCGGCATATAATTCCCTGGAACACCGTTGGAGAAGCCTGTCGATGTCCCCTGTCAGTGTAACAAGATATCGATCCCACACGCTATGACTCTATTGCAGCATTGATCGTAGAAGTTATTTATAAACATTTTCAATAATAGATAAATTACAGTTTAGCCGTAGCCCACCAATGGAATAAACCCTGCCATATGGTTTACCTCCAAATTAAGACATGTGATCTTTCCATTCCCTATCCTCTTTAATTGTTAGTTTCCCCATATGCTATTGCACTACAACTGGAGGTCAGAGATGAAATTTTAATGGCACCACCACGAAAAAGATCACGAGCGTGGGATTCTTCGTGATGGATGTAGTGAGTCAAATTGAATGAGACGTGGAAGTGCTGAAGCCGTAATCAGTACATATTCATGTTTATGATACTACGAAAAAATCTATCAAGCCATATTTTCCAGATGAAGTAAATAAATACTCGAACTGTTTATCCAGTTGCGTCGTATTTCACACCGTTTGCGTTCCAATAACTTTATTTAGCATACAGCTGCTACATTTTACTTTCAAAACTGGTTGTTTTGGGCCATAAATCATGGTCGTGGCGTGTCGGAAAGCACTCCTTCTCTACATTCGACCATTGTCTTTTTCCTTTAAGTACTGCGGAAGCAAATACGGTAAAGTAAAATGTGAAAACAAACAGAGAAAGTTTCTCCTTGACAACTCCTATTCCGTGGAAGAATTTCTATTGCTGTAATATGGAATAGGTGGTGCGTAAGACTTACTAACTCACAACATCTGTATATATTTTTTCTTTTTGAAAAAACAATCTTAGAAATGTTCGGACTCGAACCATATGTACAAATCAATTTGCGAATTGAACGTAAAATGACTCGTTCCACATAATTACGATCTATCGTGAAAAATTATCCGTGGAACGTGAAACAAAGTAACTAACTAAATTATTAACTAAATAAGTACTGGCGATTTACACACTTTTTTCAATAAATAAAGCATTTTTTATGTAAGTGACACGCTGTCCTGTGACTTTCTCTTTGTGCAGCGCAGGTGACGACGGTACCGTCGACAACGCAGGACTCAGCTGAGCTGGTTGTTACATGTCTCGCATTGCACGCTCTCTTTTGCTCATGGAACAAGAAACACTGAACGGAGTTTAGTTATACACTCCGCGAGTGGCATAACTTAATTTTCATTGTATAATTAATTTTGAAATTATAACTAGAAGTTTATTACATTGTAAACGTTTCCCGTCTGTTTCACTGAGTGATGCCGCTCTGTTCTTAAGCATGTATTCGCGTCAAAAAGATATATCAGTAAGTGTGGTATGTGAAAATAAGACGTAATGGATGAATGACGTTGTGAGGAACGTTGACTATGTCTGTAAATGCAAGCAGGGGCCTAGTCGGGGGGGGGGGGGGGGGGGGAGGAGGAGGAGGAGGAGGAGGAGGAGAATTGAGGGGGTGGAGTGGCGCTTGAAAATGTCGCACGGGGCGGCAGAAACCCCGGAGCCAGCTCTGGACTTCGTATGGAAATGTTTTCTATTTAATTAATTCCGACTATTACTTCGCTCGGGATTGATTGCGCTAATTACTATTTCAAGTCCATTTCAAGGCTGTTTCCTTTTTTAACTAAATACATTTTTCCAATATTTTCCATCCTCAGTAAGCTTGTTCCAAACAAGTCCTGATCTCTGAGTGTGCCGTTGTCCTGAGGCTCTTAAATAATGTTCATTAGTTTGAGAGAACCGAAAAGTGAACGATAACGCAGCAGTCTCCAATTTCATATTTGAGTCTTCCCTTTTACACATGTTCTGACTTTCTAAAATACAGCAAAGCATAGTTTTGAGAAGATTTTCGGCTCACATACACGTATTATGTTCCGTGTTCAAGGTGCAAGATACCGTCAACGTCGACGTTATTAGAGAGATGGTTCATTTTACAATGTCAGATGCGAAGGGCTCAGTTAATGCTGTTTCTGGATGTATTGCTACACATTATAATGAGGAAAGTGACAGAAACTTTTTGCGACGGTTTCTTTGGAAGTTTAGTAGGCAAGCAGCCTTTATAAATACAAAAGTGACTCCCTAAAAAAGCTTTGAAAACGATCAGTAAGTACCTAGGGAAGAAAAGTAAAGTCTTAACTGCTTACATGCAAACGTCCCTTATGAAAGATAGCAACTAAGAGTAAAGTTTATAAAATTCAGATCAAAATAGGAAAATTATCGAAATGGCTTTTTTCAAGTTTCTTATGACTGAATTTTTCTTTGCAGCTATATACAAACTGCAGTAGTGTACAAAAAATTCTGCAATGACTTTTTTCATTACAACGCTAGAAGTCATGATACATTAAGCAGCAACACTTAGCTCCGTGATAGCTCCTTCATCGACTGTTTTGAACTTCCACCAGCTCTTAATGAGGAACAACATTATAAAAAGGTACTTATAATCACGTGCAGCTTTCATCCGAGTTTCTCTGTTAGTTTGAAGAACTCCAAGCAGCAGCACCTGCAGAGTTGATGCATATTCATTCTAAAAATTCTTCGCAAAGTCCAGAACTTGGAGCTTTGTGTTTAATATAAGAATTTTTTAATAGCGATATTTCACAAACAGTAACACGATACATTGATTTTGAACAGCGTTAGTTAATATGTTTTAGTTAACTTCTGACCATATGAAGTGACAGTGATATGAAAAATGATATTTGAACTAGTACTCTTGATCCGTCATATCAGATTCAATAATAATCTACATATTTAGCCGATAGTGCGCTGAGCATTAAATGCATGAATGTTCCTTAGAAATTAAATTCTTCCGTGTAGAGTGAGTCCTTGCAGGGCGGAAGATTGTTCCTGATTCTTGAGATGTATCCGAGAATTTTCACAAGAAATTTAGGAAAATGTAGTAAATAGCTCTTTACCACGGTAGCAAGTACAAAACTGAGACACATTTTACGATAGTGCACGTTTGTAATATCGATTTGTTCAGTCACCTGACTCAGTAGTTCTTTAATTACTCTTTCTGCAACCATCCCTCAATTTAGTATCTTCCGTTAGTACGAAACCTAACTTCTGGTACCCTTATGAGGAAACAAGACGCTTGTTTTTTCCTAATATTTTTGCCCAGTTTACAGAAAAGATCTCTTCGCTTTGTAACTGTTTGTTAAAAAAGTTGGCACTTCTGTAACATTTTCCTAAATTTGTAAAACGAATGCATTTTTGACAACGAATACGAGTGTAAACTCTGGATTTGTCTGTCTATCCTATACCAGTCCCGAATATTACGTTTTCTGATTATATTTTTGTGCCGATAGTTTATTTCGAAGATAGGTTACAATACATGTAGAGCGTTTTCTTATTGAGGAATTGATCAGCACTATAAGTTCATCTGATTAAAATTTACTAATATGAAAAGATTCTTTGAGCACTAATAGCGTGAAGTAAAGCTGTGTAAATAACGAGACTCAATGTTTCTGTAAGCATCCAACAAATATTCATAATACACTGACGGAAAAAAAACGCACCGCCAAGAAGGAGCTGTGCGACATACACGAAAGTTGGTAGGCGTGTTTCTGCATCTGAAAGATGATGTCTACTTAAATTTCGCGCCACTCGCAGAATAGTGGCGCTAGTAGCTCACTATGAGAGTGAAAATCAGGTTTGCGAAAATTCACACTGTAACGTTTGTGAGCGTTAGTTATCTTTGACATTGAATGTGATGAGTTGACGTTAGTCAAGAATGTCTTTAAGGCGACAATGATGTCATTATCGACGACACCTGACTCAGTTTGAAGTAGGTTTTGTAACAGGGCCACTGAAACCGGATGTTCCTTCTGCGATACTACAGGAAGACTTAAAAGATTGTAGCCACTGTATATGGTTGCTGGAAACGGTGGTCACGAGAATTTGCGGTGGCAAGAAGACCGGGTGTTCGGTGTATGGCTCTGGCGTGGACCTCCAGCTGGAGTTGTGGTCTGGGGTGAGAATTCGTACGACATCAGGAACACTCTCGTGGCTATCCCACGGACCCTGACTGCAAATTTATACGTCAGTCTGATGATTCTACCTGTTGTGCTGCCGTTCATGAAAAGCATTCCAGGGAGTGTTTTCCATCAGAATAACGCTCACTCACATTCTGTTGTTGCAATCCACCATGTCTACAGAGTGTCGGCATGTCGGCATGTTCGTAGTAATAGACGGCAAATCATCGAGTAAAACTGAAGCGATATCAGGTGTTCCCCAGGGAAACGTCCTGGGATCTCTGCTGTTCCTGATCTATATTAATGACCTGGGTGACAATCTGAGCAGTTCTCTTAGGTTGTTCGCAGATGATGCTATAGTTTACCGTCTAGCAGGGTCATCCGAAGACCAGTATCAGTTGCAAAGCGATTTTGAAAAGATTGTTGTATGCTGTGGCAGGTGGCAGTTGACGCTAAATAACGAAAAGTGTGAGGTGATCCACATGAGTTCCAAAAGAAATCCGTTGGAATTCGAGTACTCGATAAATAGTAGAATTCTCAAGACTGTCAATTCAACTAAGTACCTGGGTGTAAAAATTACGAACAACTTCAGTTGGAAAGACCACATAGATAATATTTTGGGGAAGGCGAGCCAAAGGTTGCGTTTCGTTGGCAGGACACTTAGAAGATGCAACAAGTCCACTAAAGAGACAGCTTACACTACACTCGTTCGTCCTCTGTTAGAATATTGCTGCGCGGTGTGGGATCCTTACCAGGTGGGATTGACGGAGGACATAGAAAGGGTGCAAAAAAGGGCAGCTCGTTTTGTATTATCACGTAATAGGGGAGAGAGTGTGGCAGATATGATACGCGAGTTGGGATGGAAGTCATTAAAGCAAAGACGTTTTTCGTCGCGGCGAGATCTATTTACGAAATTTCAGTCACCAACTTTCTCTTCCGAATGCGAAAATATTTTGTTGAGCCCAACCTACCTAGGTAGGAATGATCATCCAAATAAAATAAGAGAAATCATAGCTCGAACAGAAAGATTTAGGTGTTCTTTTTTCCCACGCGCTGTTCGGGAGTGGAATGGTAGAGAGATAGTATGATTGTGATTCGATGAACCCTCTGCCAAGCACTTAAATGTGAATTGCAGAGTAATCATGTAGATGTAGATGCCTTGGCTTGCTCGATCGCTAGATCTGTCTCCAGCTGACCGCATGTGGGACATCATCGGGCAACTGCTCCAGCGTCCCCCACCAGCAGCATTAACCGTACTTGTATTGATCGATCAAGTGCAACACGCATGGCGCTCCATCCCACTAACTGACATCCGGCACCTGTACGACACAATACGTGCACGTTTGCATGCTTGTATTCAACATTGTGGCTGTTACTCTGGTTATCAACGTACCAGCATTTCACATATTCAGTGGCTAATGTCGCGCTCACATTAACCTGTGATCTTGCAATGTTAATCGCTTAAATATGTTACCTAGACAAATGCCCGAAATTTCGTTGCTCTACATTAATTATTTTTTGGTGTTACTATTTTTTCCGTGGTAATTTTGCCAGATAATAAATATTTACAAGAGAGAGAAAGAAGACTGAGAAAAATTTATTTCTGTATAAAGGTTCTTGGATAGAAAAAAAAAATGGCTCTGAGCACTATGGGACTTAACATCTATGGTCATCAGTACCCTAGAATTTAGAACTACTTAAACCTAACTAACCTGAGGACATCACACAACACCCAGTCATCACGAGGCAGAGAAAATCCCTGACCCCGCCGGGAATCGAACCTTGGATAGAAGTTGATATAAAAAGAACAAGAGAAAAAAAAAAGAAGTTTCTGGTGGTTGATGTTTAATTGTGTGCTTGTGTCTTTTCGTAATAACGAGACACTTACTTATGTTGTACAAAACACGCAAAGAAGAGGGTAGGGTCTTGGTTAAAGTAACACGTCGATGTTTGATCGAGCATTTATTGATATTACAGAAAGACTACCGTGAGATCCGAAGTAAGATACCTCCATGCTACAGCATCTAGTGCAGGAAAGTTTACGATGGGATTCGGTTGGGAATATTTGATAATACGTTAAGTAAGAACTAAAAATGAAAACGATGCATATGAGACCAATATTCCTTAAATTGTTCTCCTGTTCGTTTAACATGAATGGATCCACATTCCTCTGTTAACTAACGGCAGTATTAATTTGTGTCGGCTATGAAAAGGTTATAAACTATACAATAGGTATGACTATACCTAGTGCACCTTTGTGCTACATAACGTTACTGAATTATATACTCCTTCCACGTCGTAGGCTGTTCCAGGATCGTAGCTACATTCTACACTGAACGGTGCAAAGCTACATACTTAGAAAACTGGAAAACAGTAGCGAACATATGGCAAACCAATTAAAGTAATGAGATGGAGCTACAACACACACTTATAGGCTGCATGCAAATGTCTGTGACGCAGAGTGCACATGGAAACTTCTCGTGTGCCACGTGTATTCGAGCTTGTAGGTGCATATGTACAACGTGCGCATGTTTTTGTAGCATGTTGAGGTTCCCTGTGAGATGCCTGAGAGCCTTTACAAATCATGTTTGTCACTGACACGCATCGGGCATCGGCGGTTCTGTGATCAGCAGCACTCACAGCCTATGTCAGAATATAGCACACCGTATCACAAACAGGGACCAGGGACACCCCAGTTAAAATTCAACAAATGTTCTAGGTTTTCTTTGAGACTGGTTGCGAAACCGCATCTCAACGTGTTGGTTCTTTCACTAGAGACGACTAATTGAGCGGATATTGGACTTGTGGTTCTTGATGTCTCCGCCCGGTCTAGTAACAAACGATTATTAATCGTTTTAGGCTTATTTTATTCTGTGTAAGATTAACGTTATCACCTGAAACACACTTACATGTTATATTTTCCCTTCCGAAGTACCACTATCTCAATGAGATGTCGTTGTGGGTTCATTATAAGCAGCAATCAGAATTTATTCCGATGTACGCACTGTGTAATCGTATCACTCAGATTGTCTGTTCGTGAGTAGTGTAATCTTCTTCTGGGCATTTAAAGTGTTTGTACACTCACACATTTCAAGAAACAACGAGAGCCTCTGCAACGTTCACCCACTAGGTTAGTATCTACTAAAAAAATCAATCACGGTCTGGGTGATGTAATGTAACCCTTTTAACTGATTAGAATCAGGTGTGGTTTATCCCTTCGTTCCGGATTGTAACGACTTCAATTACAAGCTCATTTCTTAATACATAATCTATTCAAAAGCATGTGCAACGTTATTAGCATGTGATCTTACTTAGATATCTGGCTAATAAGGAATAACTACTTACATCTTTCAGTACGAATAACGCGCAAGAAGCCGTAATGTTTGCAGATGTTCCGTTTGCGGAAGACTTAGCTGAGTAAGATATAAGGGAGAGGAGATGCATTTTTCTGCGTCCAGTCCATCTGTGCAACAAGGAGCTTGTATCGACCTCGCAGTGGACGTCGCTCCCTGCGGTGGGTGGTTCTCTTGTCCCTGGAGGTAGGGGACAATAGACGCTTTTCAATAGGGGAGTGTCCCCTCCATAGTGTAAGGCAATTTGAAGCGTGACGTATGAAGTGCCCACTGGGCTCGCGTATGGGAAGCTGGTGTGTCTGCCAGGATGGTCTCTCCAGATCTAAAAGCCCTCTCCCTTTCAATGACAGCAACAATATAAAGTGTTGAGAGGCTTAAAATCCTTCTGTGACGTTGTATTTACCACGACTTTCATTCTGTTGCAAGTTAAAACTTCTCTATTCGCTTCTGTATACTTTCCTTTTTTTTTTATTAGGATTTGAAGTCCTCTCGACATAGTGATGGTCGGAGAGCTTGAAAATGCTGTGTTTTCGCTGAAGAAAGGCAACACAGAAATTACTTGCGTTGATTTGTAGAAAACACGAAGAAACTAAATACAGATGCCAGGAGAATAATTTGAGTCCCGGTCTTTTTGAATACTGTCAATTGTTTCAGCGACTGCACCAAATCGAGTGGTGTTTGGTGCTACCAAAGGAAGGCCGTGCAGTTATTTCTGAGAGCTGTACAATATAAGACAAATGACACACTGTCTTTGGGACTGATAACCATGAAATGACTTCCAAGCGATCATGTGTATTCTTAAAGTAAAGAAACCCTCGGTCAGAGCGCTAGTTACATGGTGACTTGCCTAACTAAGGTGGTTTGTAGATAAATGGAAACTTTTAGTTTCAAAAGCTCCTACGACTTTCTCCGCTCACTTAATATGACTTTCATACCTGGAAGCGCTTTTTATTTTTTATTTGTGTGTGTGTGTAAAATATACCAAGTTGCACCGTGGTTTGTGTTGCCCATCTAAAGCTTGATTAAGTGAAGCTGTTTTCAGAAAGGAAGAAGCTAAGAGCATATCATATGGAGGAGACAGTAAAGTATTGTGGCGAGCAAATCAAAATTCTAGTTGATGACTACCTTACTTACCACTTTTCCTTTCTGTCCCTTTGATTCCTCACATTTCACGTCTTTATTTGAATCATACATATTTTCAATCCTTCAACACTTTTATATTATTTACAGTAAATATTTTCATACGACAACAAAAGTAAGAGGGTCAACATAGTAGAGACAAAATTACTAGAAAATTAAATATTATAATTTTCTCTTTGGTAACATATTAGCCGGCCGGTGTGGCCGAGCGGTTCTAGGCGCTTCAGTCTGGAACGGCGCGACCGCTACGGTCTCAGGTTCGAATCCTGCCTTGGGCATGGATGTGTGTGATGTCCTTAGGTTAGTTAGGTTTAAGTAGTTCTAAGTTCTAGGGGACTGATGACCTCAGCTGTTAAGTCCAATAGTGCTCAGAGCCATTCGAACCATTTTTTTTTTTTGTAACATATTCGCAGTTGGCTTTCAATTTCTGATCTTAGTGTCTTTTCAAAAAGGGCATGTGAATAAATTCAAGA
Organism: Schistocerca cancellata; assembly: GCF_023864275.1. Lineage (NCBI taxonomy): Eukaryota > Metazoa > Arthropoda > Insecta > Orthoptera > Acrididae > Schistocerca > Schistocerca cancellata. Next base: position 730,506,946 of record NC_064629.1, read on the forward strand.
TGTCTTATGAGAATTATTCTGTCGGTTTTCCTGCGTCTGCCACTGAGTTCTTTATAAAGCTTTGTTTATTCACAGCCCACATGCTCGGGTGTGTCGCACATTCTGCGTACTCTTCTTATTCATGTTGGTGGGAGTGACTTCCTTTTATCACCGGCGCACGTACACAGCTCGCCGTTAAACTACTGTCCTCGCTGTTGCGCCTTACGTGGTCTTCTGCAGACCATTTGTGGAGGTCCTATCAGTTTTACGACGTAATGGAGGGCTTGGCTAACATCGTTCCGCAACTACCGGTAGTCCTCAGACGCGCAGCTACAGCTGTAACACTGCCGCCCTTCTACTGCGTCTGTCAGCAACTTTTCAAGATATGAGAAATCACCTTACGTCAGTGGCAGTCATTCTGGGAGCGAAGCCTTATATTACAGCTCCGAAGATAATTTTCATCTGTGTTAGTCCAAGTGCCGTACAGTGAAAATATTACACGAGTGCTGTGCCCAACAGAAGAACACTTCCTGACAAAAAAAAGTGACGCACCCAGGAGGAGAGGAGGAACCGCAATGAAACATTACGAGTTGAGAGGGTATATCATGATATTTCAGTGATTATATAATCGAGTCAAATTTGCAAAGAACTTAGCAGTATGAGTATGAAGTTGCACTCTCTCTGGCGTGGATGTATATACATAACGGCCAAAGCCCGAAATCGACTAAAGCAGGAACTGGCCGGCCAAGACAGGAAGTGGCCAATGTCGCTTTAAATTGGCCGGCTAATGTCCGATGTTTTCCTGATTTCGCGATTCGGCCGGTCAGTTGGCGAAGTGGCTGGGACCGATCGGTCAAAACTCCGAAGAAAGAAGCAAAGTAGATTTGAGTGGACAATTTCAAATTATATAAGTCATAAAATGGCCAATACAGCTGTAAATTGACCATCCAATGTCCGATCTTTTCTTGAGTTCGATATATGGCCGACCAGCTTGCGAAGTGATGGAGACAGATCGCCGAGAATCGGAAGATAAATAAAGAGTGACTGAATACGTATAATTTCAAGCTGTATGCGATCTATTTATTTTATCATCTGACTTATAAAAAAATATAAACTTAATACAAGCTATTCACTTTATAATTTTTTTTAACACAACCGGTATTCATTTATTACAAGTTAAGCTTTTATGGCGTTTGGAATTAGACAGCTTTTCTTATTTCTGCATTTGCAGCGATTTGTGGCGCATTTAGTACAACAGTGCCATCGATTGTATCCTTGGCCACTGGTCAGTGACTGTAAAGACGATATGGTTCGTAATGATGTTTCTTCTTTGGTCACAGATTCCAGCGTGAGCAATTTCTCGTGCAGAATAGAGAGCTCATTTCTGGAATATAATCGCTTGAGAACGCCATGTTCTGTTCCCAGCTTGTGGAAGATGCCTTCGACGCTCATGACAACCGCAAGAACGCTGCTGGGGTCTCCGTGACCTCTGTCAACATCTGGTATATGGATGCGAACATTGTATCCGACTTTTGCAGGTGGGAATTTTGCATCTGAAATGTACCGATCTATGAAACCGTGGCTTTGGCTATATCTGGGTTTTCCATGTACCAGTTTCAGTTTAGACAACACGTTATTTAGCTCATTTACAACTTGATTCGAAAACTCTCTACCATTATCTGACAGCAGCAAACTTGGAGCACCTATAATGGTAAAGATGTCAATTAAATGGTAAGCAATTTCTTCTGCTCTTTTGTTTTTCAGGGATCGCAATAATATAACCTTGGTTAAGTGATCTTGGTAATTGAGTGTGAACTTGTACTCCCTCTCAGGACTACTCTGCATGCCTACCAGATCTACATGGCATTTTGGACTAAATTTTTTAAATATTAGAGGTTTGGAAACCTTTCTTTGGATTAGACAGTTTCGTCTGACTAGGTTTGAATACGCGAAGATACAAAATAATGACCTCTTTGGTGACATTTTTATACTTAAAATGCAGTTTCTTTTCCATCCGTGTGCGACCTCCATGTCCTATTTTTAAGCGCATATCATGCAGTATTTCGAACAGTTTTTCTGTCTGGACATAGTACAAAATAGCGCTGTTGTCTCCTGTTACTAATGCAATAAGTTTTTCTTTTCCGTCAACTTCAATAACGTCAAATGTTCTTAGTCTACGACAGTCAACACTCTCATCTCTCCGGTTTTCTTTGCCTTGTTTAACGTCGTCTATGGAAGAACAGTATCTATCTCTTGTGATTATTCAGCTATTAATTGCTTTTTCTTGCAGCAGCATATTCACAGGGTTCAGGAACCTGCTTTGCATATCAAATGTCGTTTCCACATTTGCATGTATCCCACCTTCACTGTGAATATCGTTCCCGTGTGATGTAGTCATGGGTCAGGCTATAGAAGAATGATACGAACAATTGAAATCGAATGCCAGTACATGCGATCAGCCTAAGTCGTCCTACCAAATAATTAGCACCGGTATGTTCGAGTGCTGATTTAGGGGATGTCGATTAATTATGAAAGCTCAAAATGGAGGAAATTAGTCCTGCAAAACCTTGCAAATTCTCATTTGAAGGAGGTCAATTACAATCTCACGTTAACTTTTTAGTTCAGGAAATTGTTATGAAAGATAGCATTTTGTTTGATAAAATTAATCCCGAACATAGACAATATTAAAGTACACACCAATCATTATGTATATTGTGATTTGAAATGAATGCATTATATGCGACTATGCCCGCGATTCCCCGATCTGAAAGGCGTGCCGCCCAAGTGCCAGATTTCATTTGGGAAGTTCCCTCCCAGAGCGGCCGAATTCATGCATGTCAATTGAGAAAGAGCCGCGATAATCTGCAACTCATAAATGATTGTTATTATGTTTGAAATGAGTTTCTACAAAAACTTTTATAACATATGTGTTAATTGGCCTGCAGACAAGTCGAAACAAACGTCCCAGAGAGAGGTTAATCTTTTGGGAAAGGAAGTTAAGCTCTAGTTCATTGACAGGAATTCTCTTAGTGATCATATAAATTAAGAAATTGAGAAGGTACCTAACGATGAGGCTCGGAAGACGGTACAAACAATGTTGTCTTTCATATGAACAGTAAGGTTCAATAACGTTAGTCTACATAAGTAAAAGGTCAGTTGTTTATCGGTCAGTTAAAACAGTTAGGCCTACTATTTTCAGGAACCTTCTTTTTGCCGGTCTGTCCGACGATTATAAACATGGGTACTGGGGCCTATTCAGGGTTAGTGCGTTAAAAGCAAGGTGTTATTACGTCTTAAAAAGTGTTTAATACAGCTTCTCTATAAACAAGTTTTTATTATAGCGTTTTTAATAAATGTTTGAAACAATTAAAAAGCTTTTCAGTTTACGTGCATGTTCTAATGTTTGTTAGTAGAGTATTTTATACAGATTACAGTAGAAGAAGCACACGAACGCCGATGGAGTGCTTGAGGAATTAGGGAAGGTGGTATCGCCACCTAATTTGTATTTACTTATTTGAAGCAATTATTTTCAAAAAGCCTCCATGGCAGAGAGCCATTTGCCAGCTGTCAAAAAATCAATTTAATTAAACTCGTTATAATGAACATTAAATTACACTCCTGGAAATTGAAATAAGAACACCGTAAATTCATTGTCCCAGGAAGGGGAAACTTTATTGACACATTCCTGGGGTCAGATACATCACATGATCACACTGACAGAACCACAGGCACATAGACACAGGCAACAGAGCATGCACAATGTCGGCACTAGTACAGTGTATATCCACCTTTCGCAGCAATGCAGGCTGCTATTCTCCCAAGGAGACGATCGTAGAGATGCTGGATGTAGTCCTGTGGAACGGCTTGCCATGCTATTTCCACCTGGCGCCTCAGTTGGACCAGCGTTCGTGCTGGACGTGCAGACCGCGTGAGACGACGCTTCATCCAGTCCCAAACATGCTCAATGGGGGACAGATCCGGAGATCTTGCTGGCCAGGGTAGTTGACTTACACCTTCTAGAGCACGTTGGGTGGAACGGGATACATGCGGACGTGAATTGTCCTGTTGGAACAGCAAGTTCCCTTGCCGGTCTAGGAATGGTAGAACGATGGGTTCGATGACGGTTTGGATGTACCGTGCACTATTCAGTGTCCCCTCGACGATCACCAGTGGTGTACGGCCAGTGTAGGAGATCGCTCCCCACACCATGATGCCGGGTGTTGGCCCTGTGTGCCTCGGTCGTATGCAGCCCTGATTGCGGCGCTCACCTGCACGGCGCCAAACACGCATACGACCATCATTGGCACCAAGGCAGAAGCGACTCTCATCGCTGAAGACGACACGTCTCCATTCGTCCCTCCATTCACGCCTGTCGCGACACCACTGGAGGCGGGCTGCACGATGTTGGGGCGTGAGCGGAAGACGGCCTAACGGTGTGCGGGACCGTAGCCCAGCTTCATGGAGACGGTTGCGAATGGTCCTCGCCGATACCCCAGAAGCAACAGTGTCCCTAATTTGCTGGGAAGTGGCGGTGCGGTCCCTTACGGCACTGCGTAGGATCCTACGGTCTTGGCGTGCATCCGTGCGTCGCTGCGGTCCGCCACTGGAGGCGGGCTGCACGATGTTGGGGCGTGAGCGGAAGACGGCCTAACGGTGTGCGGGACCGTAGCCCAGCTTCATGGAGACGGTTGCGAATGGTCCTCGCCGATACCCCAGGAGCAACAGTGTCCCTAATTTGCTGGGAAGTGGCGGTGCGGTCCCCTACGGCACTGCGTAGGATCCTACGGTCTTGGCGTGCATCCGTGCGTCGCTGCGGTCCGGTCCCAGGTCGACGGGCACGTGCACCTTCCGCCGACCACTGGCGACAACATCGATGTACTGTGGAGACCTCACGCCCCACGTGTTAAGCAATTCGGCGGTACGTCCACCCGGCCTCCCGCATGCCCACTATACGCCCTCGCTCAAAGTCCGTCAACTGCACATACGGTTCACGTCCACGCTGTCGCGGCATGCTACCAGTGTTAAAGACTGCGATGGAGCTCCGTATGCCTCGGCAAACTGGCTGACACTGACAGCGGCGGTGCACAAATGCTGCGCAGCTAGCGCCATTCGACGGCCAACACCGCGGTTCCTGGTGTGTCCGCTGTGCCGTGCGTGTGATCATTGCTTGTACAGCCCTCTCGCAGTGTCCGGAGCAAGTATGGTGGGTCTGACACACCGGTGTCAATGTGTTCTTTTTTCCATTTCCAGGAGTGTATGTAGTTAGCATTTTCTCATCTACTTTCACAGAAAAATGTAATACATGAAATACGAGCTTTAAGTATGTTAAGTAAATATAATTTCAGTTGCAAATGGCCAGGGTAGACTTTAAGTGACGGGGGGAAGGGGGGGAGGAGGAGGGGGGGGAGGGAGATACACCACATTTCACGAAACTTCACTGAGAGATGCACAAAGAAAAATATCAGAAAACGTAACAGTACTCACAGTTAATCTAGTTTGTCAGGGAGAAAAACAAGGCAAAAAGGCAGGACCTTCTCCAAAAAACAAAGCTACCACGTACACGGCACAGCTAATACTGAAAGTGAGAGAAGGGCTGCCTACCGCACATTGTTGCCTCATCACAGTATGCAGTACGATTTACCCAGGGATTTTCCGACGTATGTGCAACCACGTCGCGTTTTGGCCAGGAATCTGCCACCAATTCCCCAAATGGCTGGCCAATTCGGATACACGCCGCGTTTTTTGAATAATCGGGCTTTGGCCAATCCTCTCGGCCAAAGTGCGAAATGCCCGCCCAATTCGTGATCTGGTCGGTCTTCGGGCTTTGGCCATAACATATACACTAATTCGGTTGGGAATGGTGTCATTAAGACTTTGTATCCTCTCCTTAGGCAAATGGTCCACAGTTGCTGCAGCTGGTCGATGGTATCACGGATACTGGCACTGCGACTGCGTTGACGTCCGAGCTGGACCCACATATGTTGTATCAGCTTGACAGGGCGACATCAAGTTCTTCATAGAGTCCGTAGTTGTTTTATAATTCTTCAGGGTATTTTTGTTCTTTCGTTGCAACTGCAAAAATACGTGCTTTTTTCACCAGCGCGTTTTGCTTTATTGAGGTAAAGCATCATCAGTGGTCTGTAATTATGTTATTAACATTTTGACTTGCTTTTAGATCGAAAAACTGTTCGTTAAGAATAGGTTGATTTGCACTTACGGTGATTTTTCGGTTGATTTCTCGCTTACATCGGGAAATGCCGTCTGCTAGCACATCGTTGTTTTTCTGTGTTAGACACTGATAATTTTGGTCTAATTTTTAGATTTCAGCAGAACACCATGACTTCAGGAGTAATACCGCTGTGTCTCTGAAAAACGTTAGCAGAATGGGACCTCTTCCCAGGCCGATGTCACACTTGCCGGCGATGGTCAACTGGGTACTGCGGAACCGCGATTCATCACTGAACATAGTGCGATGCCATTGTCATCAGTCCATGCATCCTGGTCACAGCACATCTCCAAACGTGACGATTTGTGTTGTGATGTTAGTGGCAGCCTACGTATGGGACGGAAATTCTCTAGTATGTCTCCCAGTAGTCTCGTCCGCAGCTCGAGGTCCCGCGGTCGCGTTCTCGCTTCCAGAGCACGGGGTCAGGAATTTTCACCTGCCTCAAGATGACTGGATGTTTGTGTCGTCCTCATCATTTCACGAGCATTCATGAAAGTGGCGAGGTTGAACTGAGCAAAATTTGGGAATTTGTGCGCGCGCTGATAACCGCGCAGTTGAGTGCCCCACAAACCAAACATCATCATCATCCTAATAGTCTCCGACCAACGCTGCGGGATGACAGAGAATAATGCAGGGAGTCAGTTCGTTCTTCTAGGATGGCAGGCGCAGATGTGAAGGTGTTACAACGTGCTTTGTGCACAGTACTTGCGGTGGTCAGAAGTGGTCGGCCAGAAACCTGACCATGAGTATGGCTGCTCTCACGCTCCCATGCCGTCCAACATCGGACTACTGTTACATCCGAATGCTCCAGAAATCTGAATATTCCACGATTTTACCAGTCTGACAAATGGAGACACTCTTTGAAACTCTGTCAGGCGCTGATAACGCTGTCTTACACGAGTACGTGGTACTTCCATGTCCTTCACAGTGACCACTGAACGTGTGATGGTATTAACGCCCATTATAACGCTGCCAGGCCTGGTAACAACACTAGACACGAATAACATTAATGCGCTCTGGTAGCCATTCTACCTTTCACAGAGAACTGATGCTCTCATTGCGTGCACACCAGCCGATGTAGTTTAAGTGTAAGAAGTTACATTGACATCAGAGCATTATTTCTGGGTGCATCACTTCTTTTTCAGTCAGTGTGTTACTCATTTGTGGCCGTCAAGCTTGATGTGCAGTCTTAACATCTTGTGGCCTGTAGGAGTCTGTACTAATTTTTACTTCGATTAATGGCATTGACATTGTGAGCCAAAGGTTTTTTGCGTTTTGAGTGATACGCAGCAGATTGAAATGGCAGTTAGAACAAATTTCACGTTTACAGTAACTAGAGATTCTTAAATAATGCTATAGACAAATCTGCACATTAAGTTAATTGTTTTCTATTTGAATGAAACAACAAGTTTACTGTTACCAGTCACTGTTTATTTATATCCACAACGCGTTTCATTGGTTTAAACCTCTACCGTCAGGTGGATTTATACACGTTAATAGGTAACCTGTGACACTGTCTACTGGAGATACGGGTTACCCAAAAGTCGAAAGATAACACAAACATGTCGTATTAACACAAACACTATGTGATCTAAAGTATTGGATACCCTCAAAAATAAACGTTTTTCATATTAAGTGCATTGTGCTGCCACCTACTGCCAGGAACTCCACATCAGCGATCTCCGTAGTCATTAGACATCGTGAGAGAGCAGAATGGGGCGTTCCGCAGAACTCACGGACTTCGAACGTGGTCAGGTGATTGGGTGTCACTTGTGTCGTGTCCGCCGGTCGTGGTCTCGCGGTAGCGTTCTCGCTTCCCGAGCACGGGGTCCCGGGTTCGATTCCCGGCGGGGTCAGGGATTTTCACCTGCCTCGAGATGACTGGGTGTTTGTGTTGTCCTCATCATTTCATCATCATCCAGGAAAGTGGTGAAATTGGACTGAGCAAAGGTTGGGAAATTGTACGGGCGCTGATAACCACGCAGTTGAGCGCCCCACAAACCAAACATCATCATCATCACATGTGTCGTATGTCTGTACGCGAGATTTCCACACTCCTAAACATCCCTAGGTCCACTGTTTCCGATGTGATAGTAAAGTGGAAACGTGAAGGGACACGTACAGCACAAAAACGTACAGGCCGACCTCGTCTGTTGACTGACAGAGACCGCCGACAGTTGAAGAGGGTCGTAATGTGTAATAGGCAGACATCTATCCAGACCATCACACAGGAATTTCAAACTGTACTACAATCCACTGCAGGTACTATGACAGTTAGGCGGGAGGTGAGAAAACTTGGATTTCATGATCGAGCGGCTACTAATAAGCCACACATCACGCAGGTAAATGCCAAACGACGCCTCGCTTGGTGTAAGTAGCGTAAACATTGGTCGATTTAACATGGTAAAAACGTTGTATGGAGTGACGAATCACGGTACACGATGTAGCGATCCGATGACAGGCGTGGGTATGACGAAAGCCCGGTGAACGTCATCTCCCAGCGTGTGTAGTGCCAAGAGTAAAATTCGGAGGCGGTGGTGTTATGGTGTGATCGTGATTTTCATGGAGGAGGCTTACATCCCTTGTTGTTTTGCGTGGTACTATCACAACACAGGCCTACACTGATGTTTTAAGCACCTTCTTGCTTCCCACTGTTGAAGAGGAATTCGTGGATGGCGATTGCATCTTTCAACACGATCGAGCTTCTCTTCATAATGCACGGCCTGTGGAGGAGTGTTTACACGACAATAACATCCCTGTAATGGACTCGTCTGCACAGAGTCCTGACCTGACTCCTATAGAACACCTTTATGATGTTTTGGAACGCCGACTTCGTGCCAGTAGTCACCGACCGACATCGATACCTCTCTTCAGTGCAGCACTCCGTGAAGAATGGGTTGCCATTGCCCAAGAAACCTTCCAGCACCTGATTGAACATATGCCCGCGAGAGTGGAACCTTTCATCAAGGCTAAGGATGAGTCAACGCCATATTGAATTCCAGCATTACCGATGGAGGGCACCACGAACTTGTAACTAATTTTCAGCCTGGTGTAAGGATACTTTTGACTACATAGTGTATAAATCCACGTGCTGATTAATGTTCAAACCTTTGAAACGTGTTGTGAATATAAATAAACAGGATTGGTAAAAGTAAACTTGTTGTTTCATTTGATACCAATAACAGCCACGGTAAAGCCTAACACAAAAATCTTCACAATTAAAGCCGGCCGAGGTGGCCGAGCGGTTCTAGGCGCTACAGTCTGTAACTGCATGACCGCTACGGTCGCAGGTTCGTATCCTGTGCCTCGGGCATGGATGTGTGTGATGTCCTTAGGTTAGTTAAGTTTAAGTAGTTCTAAGTTCTAGGGGACTGATGACCTGAGAAGTTAAGTCCCACAATGCTCAGAGACATTTGAACTATTTTTTTCTTCACATTTAAATGTTTTCTATTCTATTTGGATTTCTATAGAAAAAGACTGTTTTTAGAAAAGAGTACTCAGAATTAATCAGTTTTTAAACCTGTTTTGTGCTGTCGTTGTTATTTCCTTCTACAGAAGAGCGTATTTGTCTCAGAGGCTAAGAACACCAGATTCGAATTTGCGATGAGCGGGATTCTGATACCATATTAGCCATTCTGCTGACATGGACCGTCAGTCGAACGCTTGAAGTGCGCTGTTTGTGTGTAGAGTAGTGGCAACGTTACTACGTTTAAATCCTTACTCTGCAAAGCTACTACCAAGCTCGAGGCAGATCTTAATTGGATTCTATACTTATTTATGTGGCTACTATGACGAAAAATAGCGAAGATGTTACGATAACTAACACCAACTCATTTGCTCGTGGTTTATCGTACTTATAAATAAGGCTCTGACATCCGAGTAGTGATGGCATAGCCATAATACCCAGTGGGAAAGAAACACTCCGCAATTCCTCTTTAAAGAGAGAACTACGACAGGAAGCTCAGAGGGCAGGCTTACGACTAACGTAAGAAGGAAACATGAATAAGGTGAAGATAAATTTGATTTTTAAAATTCATAAAACAACACCATAGACTGTTATGAATTTAGCAAACAGAGGAAGGTAGTAAATTAGCAAGAAACTGAAGAAGCACAGCAACATTGCATAACTGCCATAACAGAATCCATGATGAAACTTTAAGGTGACAAAAATTTAAGAGACTGTTTAGTAATTTACAGTAGAATAAAATAACATGTACGAATGTGTAAAGAGTAATAATATACGAGGTGATTTAGCTAAGCTTTCCACTTCATACATTTCCGGAACTGCTTCAAACACCATAATTCTGTTTTCACCCAGATGAAATGTAATGAAGTGTCCACTAAGCGAATTATAGGCTTTTGTCATAACTATATTAACGACTGATGCAATAGTATCAACTTCGCTTTTTCTAATGGAACTATAGTAAGTATCGAAGATTTATAACAGACAAATTTAATTGCATTTCTTTCTCCGATAAGTAACTTCGGAAAAAATTTTAATATTAAGGATTTGTCTGTTTTGAAGGCCGAATTGATTGCTGTCTTATGCGTAACTTAAGATACAGAGCGTGGAACTAAGATATAGAAGAGGATACTAGGCAAAGCCTGTCATATAAAGTATCTGAGTAAATCACCTATCAAAACTATTGGAAAAGATTTATAAGCGGAAATGAACGTTATATTACTTATTTTGATTCCGAATAATAATCTGAAAATGATATCTGAAACACTTTTAGGTAAGTTTGAAACAGGCAAAAATTTTAGGAGATGCGGTACTTATGTTTAAACAACTAATTGGGATCGAAGAGGACCGAATCGACAGAACTACTTACCATTCACGAGCTTTATAATGGTTTTTGATAGCATCACTAGAAAAAAAAACATTATGTTTAATAGAAAATGTTATATTTGGAGGACGCTCTGAGAAATCTGTACAAACGTACCACTATCGTTCTAGATTTAAATTATAAATTAAAACAGGTTGCACTGACGAACAAACGGGTTGGACAAGGGAGTATTGTATCATTCGCGATTTTTAACATACACAGTCAGTCGATTCTCAATATTTTGAAATTTAAGATACCAGGAAAAAAGTTCATATCACCGAGCGTTCGAAATAATAGTAGTTCAAATAATCGAGAGGGTGAGAGGAAAAACTTCAAATAAACGAGAGTCTGTTTGAAAGTAAATTTTTGTACGTACGTATTACATACAATGAAAATTCATCTTTATCTTAACAATATGTAAAAAAATACATACTTATAATCGTATGGTACATACAGACAGTATATAAAAACATACCAGTGAAAATGCTACACGTCACTTTGAAAAATACTCCGTGATTTACATTTGAGAGAGTGACTTCTATCTAACATTGTCCAGTGAATTTTCGATGGTGATGAGAGCCGAGAAGAAATCATAATTCGTTCCCATTCTGAGGCCGTTCGAGCGCTGGGCATGGAAGTACGATGGTTGATACTTGTTCTTCGTTATCTTCCTCGTTATGTTCATCCTCGTCCTCATCCTAATAGGCCAACAACTCAGCATCGGCTAGAAAACCGCGGACGCAGATGTCATCGTCAACATGAAATAAATCCTCGAAGGTTAACTCACCAAAGCTGGGTAGAATTTCCCACCCTGAGTGGCGGGATTGAATTCGTTGATTCTCACAACTTTGATGGCTGTTCCATGTTTTCTCTTTGCATTACAAACAAGCACTCTTCTGAAGCAGCTATAAGGAGTGGTAGGATTGACATTTTTCTAGGCCTTGTCAATCACGGTTGCAGCGGTCAAAATTGTTATGCTCAGCTGTTCACCTTTTCAAAGCTATGCAGCACAAGTGAAACAGTTTCTCTGCGGTAGAGAGATTTAAAATTTTGTATTATGGCCGGGTCCAATGGGTGCAATCTTGATTTCGTTTTGGGTGGAAAAAGTCAGTTTTACATGATCTAATTGTGGTGAGTTGTTGGGTATATTTCAGTTGTCCAAAAACAATAAAATTTTGCATTTCTCCTTTTTCATATCACTATTAACTGAGGTCAGTCATGGATTAAACAGTTCTTCGCCATCCATGATTGTTTGTTTCAACGATAAGTTGTGGAAAGCGATGTTATTCGCTCGAAACACGTGGTTTCGCATATTTCCCTACTATGAGTGGTTTCGAGCCGTTCGTGTTACAGGCTAGAAGGACAGTTATTCTGTCAGTGCTCAGTTTTCCTCCGTGACACTTTTGGTCCTTGAATACCAGGGTGTTATCAGGAAGACACATATAAAAAACGGTTTCACCTATGCTGAATATATTGCGTGTGTCGTAACCACTCGAATGTTGTTTTACATCATCGATCCATTGGATACAGAGGGAACTGTCCACGCTGGCACTCTCTCTGCAGAATTTTTTCATGTGATGGCGTGATGATTTTTAAAATTTGAGTGCCGCCCTCACCGCAACTTCTTCAATCCCGAGAGACTGAGCAAAAGACTTAGTTTCTTCCTTCAACATGAAACCACCCACGGGAACGTTCTGTCCTCTACACTGATTTATCCACTTGACCAAGCACTCCTGAAGCTGAGGAAATTCGCTCTGACGTGACCTTTTTCTTCCTGTGTCGGAAACACTTCCGGTGACACCATCTTAATTTAAAAAAAAACCATCGGCAATGTAGATGCTAAAATAGCGAACTGTTTTGCAACATCTGCCGGCCGCGGTGGTCTAGCGGCAGTTCTGGCGCTGCAGTCCGGAACCGCGGGACTGCTACGGTCGCAGGTTCGAATCCTCCCTCGGGCATGGGTGTGTGTGATGTCCTTAGGTTAGTTAGGTTTAAGTAGTTCTAAGTTCTAGGGGACTTATGACCTAAGATGTTGAGTCCCATAGTGCTCAGAGCCATTTGAACCATTTTTTGCAACATCGTTTTTCGAAACTGCGGTTCCACAGTTTCAAATACCAAGCTTTTTTCATTAACTGAAAGACACTTGTTAAGTCTAGCACTCATAGCGTTTCCCAGTTTCAAGAAACACGTGTTGACAACAACACATTATGAAAGCAGAATGTAGACTGAATGGAATACAGTTCGGAGAAACTAACGGCAGGTGGTCTGAGTCTGTACTAGGAATCACGAAAGTAGGAGTAGTTCAATGAGGATCACAGAAGCAGTGGACTCCAAAATACACTACTGGCCATTAAAATTGCTACACCAAGAAGAAATGCAGATAATAAATTGATATTTATTGGACAAATATATTATACTAGAACTGACATGTGATTACATTTTCACGCAATTTGGGTGCATAGATACTGAGAAATCAGTACCCAGAACAACCACCTCTCTCCGTAATAACGGCCTTGATACGCCTGGGCATTGTGTCAAACAGAGCTTGGATGGCGTGGACAGGTACAGCTGCCCACGCAACTTCAACACGATAACACAGTTCATCAAGAGTAGTGACTGGCGTATTGTGACGAGCCAGTTGCTTGGCCACCATTGACCAGACGTTCTCAATTGGTGAGAGATTTGGAGAATGTGCTGGCCAGGGCAGCAGTCGAACATTTTCTGTATCCAGAAAGGCCGGTACAGGACCTGCAACATGCGGTCGTGCATTATCCTACTCAAATGTAGGGTTTCGCAGGGATTGAATGAAGGGTAGAACCACGGGTCATAACACATCTGAAATGTAACGTTCACTGTTCAAAGTGCCGTCAGTGCGAACAAGAGGTGACCGAGACGTGTAACCAATGGCACCCCATACCATCACGCCGGGTGATACGCCAGTATGGCGATGACGAATGCACGCTTTCAATGTGCATTCACCGCGATGTCGCCAAACACGGATGCGACCATCATGATGGTGTAAACAGCACCTGGATTCATCCGAAAAAATGACGTTTTGCCATTCGTGCACCCAGGTTCGTTGTGGAGTACACCATCGCAGGCTCTCCTGTCTGTGATGCAGCATCAAGGGTAACAGTAGCCATGGTCTCCGAGCTGATAGTCCATGGTGCTGCAAACGTCGTCGAACTGTTCGTGCAGATGGTTATTGTCTTGCAAACGTCACCATCTGCTGACTCAGGGATCGGGACGTGGCTGCACGATCCGTTACATCCATGCGGATACGATGCCTGTCATCTCGACTGCTAGTGATACGAGGCCGTTGAGATCCAGCACGGCGTTCCGTATTACCCTCCTGAACCCACCGATTCCATATTCTGCTAGCAGTCATTGGATCTCGACCAACGCGAGCAGCAATGTCGCGATACGATAAACCGCAATCGCGATAGGCTACATTCTGCCCTTTATGAAAGTCGGAAACGTGATGGTACTCATTTATCCTTCTTACACGAGGCATCACAACAACGTTTCACCAGGCAACGCCAGTCAACTGCTGTCTGTGTATGAGAAATCGGTTGGAAACTTTCCTCGTGCCAGCACGTTGTAGGTATCGCCACCGGCGCCAACCTTGTGTGAATGCTCTGAAAAGCTAATCATTTGCATATCAGAGCATCTTCTTCCTGTCGGTTAAATTTCACGTCTGTAGCACGTCATCTTCGTGGTGTAGCAATGGCCAGTAGTGTATAAAGAGTGTGGGAACCCTGACTTCACGTTATAAGGTGTTCGCCAAGTGTCCTCACCACTACAACTTCAAATCACATTGATTATTTTAAATTTCTCGAGTACTTTGCAAGGAACGGAAAAAATTTTCAGACTAATGAGAATTTCAAATCATTGAGTGTCAAATTATGGAGAGTCAACTGCACTTAGACATTACAATGCAAAAATGGAAAGCCCAGATTCTTGCGAGTATTTAAATGGATGGCCATACCATTTATCTCAGAGTGATACACGACGCGGTATATCAGACGCAAGGAGCAATGGCAACATTAGGAATAAACTCTAAATGTGTAGATAAGGAAATAATATCCATCAAAAAGGCTCAAAATGGACTGAGAAGAATATTATTCAAAGATTACTTCTCTAAATCATGAGATATAAATCTGAGGAGAGAAGAAAGCCAGAAGGCCCGGAGAGAAGATGATTGGAGCAACCGCAAAGTGCGTACGAGAGATGCTTCTGGAGTGTAGAAGCTATACACGTCGAATCAAACGTGGCAATAAAACTTATATCCGTGAAAATGCGTGATCTCACGGCAACATAAACGGATCAAATTTTCTCGTGCTTTCAACGGTGTCAAGTGGTTAAATACCCACGGGCTATCCGACGAATTCTTCTCAGTCCGCGTCACTGCTAAACAACTGCCAAACAGTACTCGTCCGGAAATTTGTGAATATTTAGCTGATTGGTACATCTCAAAGTTCCAGAAAATTTTATTAGTTAAAACTAATACCTTTAGTCTTCATGAGCTTAAGAAGAGTAATTACAGAAGCGTTCAGTTAACTCGAAAGTAAACGATAGTGGTAGGAGAAGAGCCCTTCACCACACACACAGTGCAGATGTAAACGTAGGTGTAAGACACAAGCATTTTCTACATCTACATCTACATCCATACTCCGCAAGCCACCTGACGGTGTGTGGCGGAGGGTACCCTGAGTACCTCTATCGGTTCTCCCTTCTATTCCAATCTCGTATTGTTCGTGGAAAGAAGGATTGTCGGTATGCTTCTGTGTGGGCTCTAATCTCTCTGATTTTATCCTCAGGGAGCAATATACTGCTTGACTCTTCGGTGAAGGTATGGTCTCGAAACTTCAACAAAAGCCCGTACCGAGCTACTGAGCGTCTCTCCTGCAGAGTCTTCCACTGGAGTTTATCTATCATCTCCGTAACGCTTTCGCGATTATTAAATGATCCTGTAACGAAGCGCGCTGCTCTCCGTTGGATCTACTCTATCTCTTCTATCAACCCTATCTGGTACGGATCCCACACTGTCGAGCAGTACTCAAGCAGTGGGCGAACAATCGTACTGTAACCTACTTCCTTTGTTTTCGGATTGCATTTCCTTAGGATTCTTCCAATGAATCTCAGTCTGGCACCTGCTTTACCGACGATCAACTTCATATGATCATTCCATTTTAAATCACTCTTAATGCGTACTCCCATATAATTTATGTAATTAACTGCTTCCAGTTGCTGACCTGCTATTTTGTAGTTAAATGATAAGGGAACTATCTTTCTATGTATTCGCAGCACATTACACTTGTCTACGTTGAGATTCAATTGCCATTCCCTGCACCATGCGTCTATTCGCTGCAGATCCTCCTGCATTTCAGTACAATTTTCCATTGTTACAACCTCTCGATACACCACAGTATCATCTGCAAAAAGCCTCAGTGAACTTCCTATGTCATCCACAAGGTAATTTATGTATATTGTGAATAGCAACGGTCCTATGACACTCCCCTGTGGAACGCCTGAAATCACTCTTACTTCGGAAGACTTCTCTCCATTGAGAATGACATGCTGCGTTCTGTTATCTAGGAACTCTTCAATCCAATCACACAATTGGTCTGATAGTCCATATGCTCTTAGTTTGTTCATTATACGACTGTGGGGAACTGTATCGAACGCCTTGTGGAAGTCAAGAAACACAGCATCTACCTGTGAACCCGTGTCTATGGCTCTCTGAGTCTCGTGGACGAATAGTGCGAGCTGGGTTTCACACGTCTTTTCCGAAACCCATGCTGATTCCTACAGAGTACATTTCTAGTCTCCAGAAAAGTCGTTATAGTCGAACATAAAACGTGTTCCAAAATTCTTCAACTGATAGGCGTTAGAGATATAGGTCTATAGTTCTGTACATCTGTTCGACGTCCCTTCTTGAAAACAAGGATGACCTGTGCCCTTTTCCAATCCTTTGGAACGCTACGCTCTTCTAGAGACCTACGGTACACCGCTGCAAGAAGAGGGGCAAGTTCCTTCGCGTACTCTGTGTAAAATCGAACTGGTATCCCATCAGGTCCAGCGGCCTTTCCTCTTTTGAGCGATTTTAATTGTTTCTCTATCCCTCTGTCATCTATTTCGATATCTACCATTTTGTCATCTGTGCGACAATCTAGAGAAGGAACTACAGTGCAGTCTTCCTCTGTGAAACAGCTTTGGAAAAAGACATTTAGTATTTCGGCCTTTAGTCTGTCATCCTCTGTTTCAGTACCATTTTGGTCACAGAGTGTCTGGTCATTTTGTTTTGATCCACCTACCGCTTTGACGTAAGACCAAAATTTCTTAGGATTTTCTGCCAAGTCAGTACATAGAACTTTACTTTCGAATTCATTGAACGCCTCTCGCATAGCCCTCCTCACACTACATTTCGCTTCACGTAATTTTTGTTTGTCTGTAAGGCTATGGCTATGTTTATGTTTACTGTGAAGTTCCCTTTGCTTCCGCAGCAGTTACCTAACTCGGTTGTTGTACCACGGTGGCTCTTTTTCATCTCTTACGATCTTGCTTGGCACATACTCATCTAACGCATATTGTACGATGGTTTTGAACTTTGTCCACTGATCCTCAACACTATCTGTACTTGAGACAAAACTTTTGTGTTGAGCCCTCAGGTACTCTGTAACCTGTCTTTTGTCACTTTTGCTAAACAGAAAAATCTTCCTACCTTTTTTAATATTTATATTTAGGCTGAAATCATCGATGCAGTAATCGCTTTATGATCGCTGATTCCCTGTTCTGCGTTAACTGTTTCAAATAGTTCGGGTCTGTTTGTCACCAGAAGGTCTAATATGTTATCGCCACGAGTCGGTTCTCTGTTTAACTGCTCAAGGTAGTTTTCAGATAAAGCACTTTAAAAAAAATTTCTCTGGATTCTTTGTCCCTGCCACCCGTTATGAACGTTTGAGTCTCCCAGTCTATATCCGGCAAATTAAAATCTCCACCCAGAAATGCGGAAATCTACTCGAAATATTATCCAATTTTCCAGCTCTCCCGCGTGATTAAACGAATCATGGATTTCCTTGGTGGACAATACTCAACTTGCGAGTAGTTTCTCATGAAGAAGTGGTTTACATTATAGCTGTTTTCCCGTTGTCTAGCAGACAAAGGGAGGAGGTTTGTACAGGGATGTACAGATGGGATAGAGGGAGTTGTCGTATTTGAGGGATCGTGGTTTCGCCTCCGTGTCATACAGAGTAGCTCTGCGTGGCACATGGCTATGATGCCATCAGCGCTTTCGGTATTTTGGGCGTCTCAGTGAGTGTCGCATATGTGACGGTGTATGCACCATGTGCTTATCTCTGGCTATACGGGAGTTTTTCACATGTTTGAAATTTCTCATTCACTTCATCTCCTATCTCTCTCTCTCTCTCTCTATGTGCATTGCCAAGGTTGCCTTTTTATCAAAGGCGCCTGGTCCATGGCCCATTTAGCTTACAGTGTAAGATGAGGAATCATTTACAAACTTGATCTAGATAACACGGGTGTTGCACAGGCTATCTACCACCTTGAGAGAAGTCGTAGCATAAAAATCTGTGAGGTATTTGAAGGTACAATGCTGCAACAAAATCTGCTGGAAGTTTAGGACAATGCGCTGTCATAGGACACAATAGCTGGGTGGACAGATATGGTGTGACACTTCAAATAGGTCTGACTAAGAGTGATCGCAATGGACATCTCTCTGAACTGGAAATTGGTCTCATGACATGCTGGTCTCGTTACACATATGAAGTGAAAACAGAAAAACCGACCCACAATTCATTTTCATGTTTAATATCGCTGCCTGCTGGGTTCTGTAACTAACTACAATTCAAAAAACCTATTGAACTGTGTCAGCAAGGAAAATAATGTCAATGTAACTACTTGGTAGGGACACCCGAGTATCGCCTATCTATGGACTGTAAAATACGAGTATTTTCATACATTTGTTATCAAAGAGTATGGGGGCTTAGAGCGAGATCTGATTATCGAATCATTCGTTTTCTCTTTCGAAACGTCATGAGGGCTCTACGTG
Source organism: Schistocerca cancellata (assembly GCF_023864275.1). Classification (NCBI taxonomy): domain Eukaryota; kingdom Metazoa; phylum Arthropoda; class Insecta; order Orthoptera; family Acrididae; genus Schistocerca; species Schistocerca cancellata. The sequence goes on from NC_064629.1 coordinate 730,526,048, forward strand.
CATTTGAGATCTTCATACGATTTTTCTGTAGACGTTCCAACGTAATTATTTTCCTGTAAATAATCTTAGCTGTATAATGAAATACTCATTACACGTAATTGGTTCCAATTCTGGCCACCAGGTGCAAATCTGGCGCTGTGAATGCAGGAAAGAAGTATAAAAATATTTCCATTTGTAATTGATTACAAACGGGACGCGGGCAGAAAAGGTGAAACAAATGAGAAAGGCACAATGTTGATTTTATTGTTAACCGCCGCATAGACAGTTTGTTCAATATGAACACCGAAGACGTCGACGAGATGTTGTACAGTGCCTGATTTGCACCCAGCGGCCAAAATTGGAACTAAATTTTTTCCCGCGGAAATCGGTTCCGCATCAATGCATTAGCATGTCTACCAAGTTTCGTTACCATACAGCCCACACTGGACCTCCGTGAGTAGCTGCACTTTAATTATATCCACCCAGTACAATTCTTACATGCTCTTCCATTTCATATCACTTTTCATTGTTGAGCCTAGTGATTGTGTCAATTAGCAGACTGCTATTGCTGTGTTTAAACATTACGGGTTTGTTTTTCCTACTCACCGTGCTGACTTGTGGACAGAAGCTTTTCCCTGTCAAAGAAATTTGTTGTATTCGAACTGAGGATATGTTTAAGAATTCCGCAGAAAATCTATGGTAAGGAATTCGTCCGTAATTTTAGGGGTCCATCCTTTTACCTTTCTTATATACAGGAGTCACATGCACTTCTTTCCAGTCGCTTGAGAATTGGGATTCCATCCGGGCCTGACGTCTTATCTGTTTTCAAATCTTTCAGTTGTTTCTCTGCTTCAGGTATGTCTATTACTATGTTCACCATACGGGAATCTGGGTTATGGTCAACCGACGGTATGTTTGTATGAACCTGCTGCGTAAACGATTTCTTAAAAGCGGAATTTAAAACTTCAGCTTTCCTTTTGCTATACTCTATTGCCACACGAGACTGGTCGACAAGTGACTGGACAGAAGTCTTTGACCCGCTTAGCGACTATTCGTAGGACCAGAATTTCCTCGGGTTCTCGGCAAGATCTTTTGCTAAGGTGCGACGCTAGTAGTTGCATGCATCGCGCATCGATCTTTTTACAACAATCTCTGCTAAATTTTATCTTTCGTCATCTACGCGTTCTGTTGCACCGAGGATGCAACAGTATTTGTTTCCTCAGCATTTTCCAAATTCTACTATTAAACCGGTGTGAGTCTTTCCCGTTCTTAATCTACTTAGTCGGCACACAGTCAACCGGTAGGTGATCTATCGGTGCAAAGGCACCATGTTGTCTGTATATGGCTCCCCGTTCAGGTGGATGTCTGCAGCTACTGGAGAAGTCCTTGCAAAGAGACTGAATGCTTCATCTAGCACTGCAGTGGTCTTCGCCTCGATGTTAACAGCTGATGAAGACGGTGGTGTCCGATATCATATACACACCCTGATACGGTTGTCTACAGAGGATATCAGCGAGTATGTGAGAACATCTGAGAGTGAGGGTCTGATTTGAGGAAGGGAGTTACGAGAGCCAGCTGGCTACTATTTTTCCCACAGCAACACTCCTAACCTGGAAGGGACAACAGGCTGGAGTGGCCGGGTGGTACTACTGTGTGGTGATGACTTCATCTAGTAGTAGTAGTAGTAGTAGTAGTAGTAGTAGTAGTAGCTTCATTCATCCATAGATCTCTTTTTACAAGGATATAGGACGAGTCAAAGTATTTACAAGTTAAGACCAATTTAAAATAAGCTAATTCGTATACACATATATTTACAGACTTCTAGTTAGAGACAGTCATTACATTTTACTCCTGGTATACAATACTTTTTTTACAAATAACTTATTAAATAATGTAATGCCACAATGTTCACTCATATCTCACTATCAGTCACTGCACACACTATACACACATTGTTCCATAACACTTCACTCACTAACCACACACACACACACACACACACACACACACACACACACACACACACACACACACTGGTGATCTCTGGGCCACAATGAGTAACATGTTGAGCTCAGAAAGAGGAAGAGGTGTTAATATTGTGCTATGCATAGTTTGAGGGGAGAGTGTTTCTAGAAAGGAAAAAAAAAGGAAAAAAACATAAAGTGAAAGTGTCATGTGGAATGTTGGATGTTTTATAATCATTATTATTATTATTTATTTGTATAACATTTTTATTAAACCCCTACACTGTTTTATCTAAGTAAGGCTTCAATGTATAAAATGTATTGCATAACAGGTACTTTTTAGCTGGCTTTTTAAATAAGTGTATTTTTGCAATTTCTTTAATCTCTTTTGGTAATTTATTGTACAGTTTTATTCCGTGGTAGAAAAGGCTATTTATTTTTTCTCGGTAAATGCAAGTTCAGTCTATCTTTTGTTGCATGGTCATGGACAGAGCTGTTTGTGCAGTAATTACCAACGTTATTTTTTATGTATACAACTGACTGGTAAATGTATTCACGTGAAGCAGTTAAAATCCCCAGTTTTTTGAACAGATCTTTACAATGAGCTCGACTAGTACTTTTGATTATTATTCTTATGGCTCTTTTCTGGAGTTTGAAAATTGTGTTCATATTTTGTGCGTTTGTTCCCCAAAAAAGAATGCCATAGCTAAGAACTGAGTCTACATATGAATAATATGTAACTAAAAGACACTGCAAGTTACACACTGATGATATGATTCTAAGGGCATAACATGCTGATGACATTCTATTTGCAAGTACCCTTTGTGTGTTCACACCACTTCAACTGAGGATCAATATTCATTCCTAGAAATTTTGCATTTGTTACACAGTCTATAGAGGTGCCATCTACATTTAATTTGACACTGTCATTTTTACTTTTCAAACTAAAATTCATGGCATTAGTTTTCTTTATGTTCAATGTCACTTTATTGCTTATTGACCAATCGTAAACTTGCTTGAGAATTTCATTTGCTTTCTCGACAAGGAGTTTTCTTGGTTTCTCAGTGACTATAATATTGCTGTCATCAGAGAAGAGAATTTTTTCACCATGAGTAACACTACTGGGAAAGTCATTGATTTATATCAGAATAGTATTGGTCCTAATATGTTACCTTGCGGAACCCCTATATTAATGTATTTTAGTTCTGATAAGTGTTTTACTAAATGTTTAGATCTATTTGAAGTATGTGTTATCTCTACCTATCTGCTAGGTATGATCGAAACCAGTCATTAGCTACCCCTCTTATCCCTAATGCTTCTAATTCATTTAATAGAATCTTGAGGTCGACTGTATGAAACACCTTAGAAAGATCCAAAAATATGTCTGTGACACACTCATCTCTATCAAGAGCATCAAGTACAACTTCTGTAAAATCTGCTATGACTGACTCCGTATTTTTTACATTTCGGAAACCAAACTGTGATACCTTAAAAGATTGTATTCAGTTAATTCATTAATCTGTCTTTCATAATTACTTCTATTATTTTTGAGAATGGTGACAGCTGGGAAATGGACCGGTAATTTTCTATGTCTGCTGCTCCGATTTTCTTGTTTGTTCACCTTCTTCAGGTGCCTGGCTGGAGCTGTAATATTACCCAACTTCACCCTTCAGTGGCGCTGGGTATCTTCTTCCGTTAACTTCCTGAATGAGCCCTCTTTCATTCAACAACGAGTTGATATTCGAGGTGGAACGTTTCCTGGACAACCAAAATGCGCATGTCTACAACCAACGTCTCCGCCAAGTCATTGATTGTTGGGAGAAATGTGTAGAACTGAATTGTGAATGTATAGGGAAGGTCTAGTACCATGACTAAGTTACGCCTCTACTGTCCTCGATGTCGACGGGACATTAAACCCTGACCTTCCTTCCTTCATCAACAAGTTTTCTGGTTGCAACTTGATTTTTTCGTGGTGATAATTAAAACTCTCTGACTACCCCCTTGTAAGGATCTCGTAGCTGCAAATTTATCTTCGAATACACTTAGGACCAACTGGGCACGGGCTCTTCATAAGTTGTATTAACCTTAGAATACATTTACATTTACAAATCGTATGGCTTGTGGCCGAGGATGCATTTTGTAACAGTATAATTTGTCCCTCCTCTTATTCCCTTTGTGAATGGTGTGCAGCAAGAACAACTGTCGAGTCGCCTCTGAGTATGTCAAATTGTTTCATGTTTTATTGTGATGTTAACTGTTCTAGGTGTGATTGTGTGTGTGTGTGTGTGTGTGTGTGTGTGTGTGTGTGTGTGTGTGTGTGTGTGTGTGCGTGTGTGTGTGTGAATCGAACGCTCTCGTAATTTTAAGATTAAGACTTTACGTGGCGCAAGTTTGCAGCCAGTGTCTCCCATGGTAAATTGTCGAGCAGTTCTGTATCGTTCTGGAACAGATTAAAGGAACCCCATATCAATCGAGTTCCACAATGAATTTTCTCCATGTGTCGCGTTAATCTACCTCGGCAAACTTTCAACAAGGAATGGGCCGGGAAAGAGTATTAGAAGCGATCTCTTTCGTGGTTCTATTAGATTTCCTTGGCATTCTTGGAATGAATCTTATCTGAAATCTTTCCGAATCAGTTTAATGAATCGTTCCACTTTAAATGACTCTGGATAAATACAGCTGGAAATTGTGACAGATCCCCGTAATTTCTCGGTATGGGTAGATCAAAAAAGATCGTAGCGCTCCCCCTATTTACTCTAGTTTTATTATATTTGGTTATATTGAGAATCAGTTATCAATCTTTGTATCGAACTCTGATTACCTGATTCGAAGCCTTTACAGAAGTAAACTAAAAGGAAATCAAATTGCAGCACGCCATCTAAACACTTGTGAGTCATTTAATCGATAAGAACCATTTCGGATTAGAGTGACCGAAGCTTGCGAAATCGGTGTTGAATAGTTCCGAAGGAGCTGTTCGGTGTCCAGGTAAGCCGTTGTACAGGGGCAGGTGACTGTGAAGACTGTGAGTGTGTTGTCATGAAACTTAAGTGTTTTGTTTTTGTAGGAAGTACGTGTAATTTTTCTTTCTGATGCTTTCTTCATGACGTGCAGTTAGTCTATCCAGTGAAGAAAGTAGTACTAAGTATTGGGAAAGGAGTCTCTCAATACGTACAGGGTGAGCAAAATAAAACTCACCTAAAAATATTTATAACCAGTCTTGTTCTGGCGTAACCACAAGCGCCGGAACGAAGATGAGGAATGCAAGAGAAGAGAAGAGAAGGTGGTGAAACGACGTCGGCCAATAGCGCGCTGACCAAGATATACCTGAAATATGTTTTGATCTTTGGAAACTATGATGTTATTGTCTATGATCTTGAGAGGCGGTATCTGCGTACTGCAGAGCATCTTAACTATTGTTTGGCCAACCTTGTAGAATTTTATATAAGATTGCATTTCATGGGCTTTTATTTAAATGATCATTTTAGTATATAAAGTTGCCACCTTTTCACCGTAAGACTTTTCTTAGAAGTTAAAATCAAGGTCACCGCGAGAGGATCGGCATCTAGCCGAAGTGAGTATAAGCGCCGGTCCTGCCAGCCTCGGCCGGACATTAGTGGACTGTGTTCGCAGAGTATTAGCACGGCCTAACAGAGAGTGCTACGAGAACAGTTATTAGTTATCCATATCCCTTGCTTGTTTGGACGTTGTCTATAGTGAAGACCATTACTGTTTGCATGTTGATCTAAATACGAAGTTAAATATTGTCAATCTGCTTTATTGAAATAAAATTCTTAATGTTATTTGCTTGAATAACGGCTGAGGGACTAACTGGTGGATTTGGTAGTCTTTGCCGTATGAGCACAAAGGTGACCACGACTCAGAATATGTCCGAGATGCCCAGCCTTATTACAAAGTAACTGGTATCCCGACTGTCGGGACCACTTACTTGGCTACTCATACGTTGCCCGTGGTTCATGAACTAGGACATGACTACAGGAACCCACACCATGAACCACTAGTTGTGATGGCAGATTCGATTGAAAGTTTGCAAAGTAATATTTCAGAGCTAGATCAGAAATGTAAGGACTATGGTATGAAGATTAGCATCTCCAAAACGAAAGTAATGTCAGTGGGAAAGAAATATAAACGGATTGAGTGCCAAATAGGAGGAACAAAGTTAGAACAGGTGGACGGTTTCAAGTACTTAGAATGCATATTCTCACAGGATGGCAACATAGTGAAAGAGCTGGAAGCGAGGTGTAGCAAAGCTAATGCAGTGAGCGCTCAGCTACGATCTACTCTCTTCTGCAAGAAGGAAGTCAGTACCAAGACTAAGTTATCTGTGCACCGTTCAATCTTTCGACCAACTTTGTTGTATGGGAGCGAAAGCTGGGTGGATTCAGGTTACCTTATCAACAAGGTTGAGGTTACGGATATGAAAGTAGCTAGGATGATTGCAGGTACTAGTAGATGGGAACAATGGCAGGAGGGTGTCCACAATGAGGAAATCAAAGAAAACCTGGGAATGAACTCTATAGATCTAGCAGTCAGGGCGAACAGGCTTAGATGGTGGGGTCATGTTACACGCATGGGAGAAGCAAGGGTACCCAAGAGACTCATGGGTTCAGCAGTAGAGGAGTCGGGGCAGACCAAGGAGAAGGTACCTGGATTCGGTTAAGAATGATTTTGAAGTAATAGTTTTAACATCAGAAGAGGCACCAATGTTAGCACTGAATAGGGGATCATGGAGGAATTGTATAAGGGGGGCTATGCTCCAGACTGAACGCTGAAAGGCATAATCAGTCTTAAATGATGATGATGATATTTGCTTGAATTGTTGTATAGCATTCCGAGAACGCAGCATCCTTTAGGAACCCTATACGAGACGAGTGGGCAGGACGCCACAAGTCTGGCTCATGATTGACAACCGTTAATGATCAAGCAGAAGATGCTGAAGTGGCCACCGTTGATGCCTATGCAGTGCCATTTTGCCACGAACTTTTGCACTGCAGATTTTGCCAGTACAGTTCCAATCTTCAACCTTTGCACAAACAGTTCCGCACACTTTTGCCACGAACTGTTCTTCGCTTGACACTCGACAGTGGACACGCGATGTTTTATGTTGAGCACAATTTTGTTTTGCATTCGACTGGTCACTCACTCAAACGTAACGACGCAGCGAAGTATTTGGGACAGAACATGCGCGCCCGGGTTCCCGGGTTCGATTCCCGGCGGGGTCAGGGATTTTCTCTGCCTCGTGATGGCTGGGTGTGCTGTCCTTAGGTTAGTTAGGTTTAAGTAGTTCTAAGTTCTAGGGGACTGATGACCATAGATGTTAAGTCCCATAGTGCTCAGAGCCATTTGAGCCATTTGAGCCAGAACATGCGGGAGAGGCGCATTTGCAGATGTGTGGCAGCATCGAAATCACGGTTTCGAGAATTTTCTGTGATGAGCGGTACTCCTCTTCTTTAACAAGGGTCAGTTCCACGTCAGCCTTATAATTATTCTCCTGGCCACTTTCATTCTGGCAACCCCGTATTAGCCTCCAGATTCAGTCATTACCGTTCGAAAAACGTCCTGTCGACAAGCGCAGGGATGCTGAAGCACTTCGAATCAAGTGCTTGGTTACTGATAATACGAGCACAAAGAGTTTTCAATATACTGGTTAAACACACGTCCGGCATATAGGAAATCTCTTTAAAGTTTTGCATTATTTCCACGGGTGTCGAAAATAGCCATATTTGGAGCTACTTTTAATGACGTATGACGAAGCAGTTTTGGCGATATTATAGAATCGGCACTAAAAGGTGAGGAGCAGGGAGGGAGCGTAGTACGATGGCTCTTTGGGTTTTGGGCAGCTGCTGCGAGCGGGCGAGGAGGCGAGCGCACAATAAGAATATACGCCGTCCGTCCCTCCCGCGCCCCATTGTTCGGCGTACAATGCAGATTTGAATCCCAGCGGGATTTGAAAGCTGCTGATCTCGCTGCTTGCCCGTGACCGCCGCGGATTTGTCGTCCTCGGGGGAAAAAGCAAATAGCGAGTGTAGTGCGGCCAGCATAAATGAACTTGCACGTTTATCTTAGCCAGATATCTTACCGCCGATGACGAAAGCCCGGCCACTTTTCAGACTGTCCGTTTCGTAGCACTTCCACAGTCGACTCCTTGCTACAGTCGTTGAGACCTTATCTGATGTGTAATGAAAAGTACACGTAGTTCATTTTAGAACAGGAATGCTGAACAACGAATCATTGCATTAGGAAAGAGTTTTCGACAAATATGGAGCTTTTTCATCCCACTTCATTTATTGTGGAAGAAAGAATATGCAGTGATCAGGTGGACCTCTCATGATAATGACACGTTACACATAATCCAGAAGATCGTTACTGTGAAGTCGTCGGGAATGATTTCTTTTAATTTGGATGAGCAATTGCCCCTAATTAAATTCAAGTGAGATTCAAATATTCCCAAATGCGTAACTAACGTATAATGTAACTGTAATCCATCCGGTACCGCTTAACATTCTGGTAGAATAACTACTTTTGATGAAGTAAAAGTGTTCGAGACGTGAGTGAGTCGAGATAACAGTTTTACAAAACTTAAACATGGTATGAGAAGTTATGATTTTTCGTCTTTCATTTATTAGGAAATAGTGATGTGTGTTTATAATACGATGGCACGCTGGAAAGTAGTGCCTCTGAACGTTTTATGTAAAAGTTCTTAAAGCTTTTTAAATAAGACAAACGTTATTCGACATCTGTATTCTTCATATCTACATACATGTTTCTCATCACAGTCATCGTGGGAACGAACAAATTCCTCCCAACAAGAGACCAGTTTAGTGATCCCATCACTTTAGAATGTTTGACTTTGCTGATGGTGCCACAACCTCACCTTTTCTTGAATCGCTCCATTCCTATCGAAGAGAAGTCCTCGGAGGCGGTCTGTAAGTTTTGGGGACAGATTAAAATCAGATGGGCCCAAATCGGGACTGTAAGGAGGGTGATCGGTGATAGTGATCCAAAGACGTCAGAATGTTGCAGATACTGCAGCGTTCGTGTGTTGTCTAGCATATTCATCCTGAAGGAGAGGGTACTCCACGTATGGACGAACTCTTCGAATTCGAAACTCGAATACAGCACGATGATTCTCACACACCGACATAATTACATTACACATAGCCATGCCACACTCCAGAATTCGGAGTCCTTTAGCGGCAGAGGGCTGTAAATAATAGGTAGACATGAAGAATAATGAAGTAGAGAGTAAATAACGTCTGTTTTATTGAGAAACGTTTAACAGTTTTCACCTAAAAAATTGGGAAGCGTTACTCTTTAGTGTGCTCTCGTAAATGAAAGAGAAATATTCACGAATGGATACGAACGCCGCACTGAACTCTACCAGAAACTAAACGTTAATTCAAGTAAAATATGCAAATATATACTCAGATCCTATATCTTGATATTTTCTCAATATTTTGGAAGGAAAACAGAATGAATCAATTTATTTTCTTTTCCTTCCCACTGAAATCTTATTAACACAAGTGAAGAGTGTAGAACATATAACCTGACGTTAAGCGCTTCACATACGGATATAGATGGACGTAAAGTGGATGAATGGTCATGTGCACAAATGTTGGAAGCTGCCAGCTGCATACGAAACCTAACTTACCACACATTGTTGATTCGAACTTCTTCGGTCTGTCGCCCACTTAAGGGCAAACTTGTTTCTTTGGCCAGTGTAATGTTGAAATAAAGTGTTACACGTAATTACAGGCTGATAGTTATTGAACTATGTGAAAAAACGTAAATTAGTTACAAACTACGGCGTGCACACACTTTATTCAACATGTAAACGTCACTAAAGATCCAGAATGAGATTTCCACTCTGCAGCGGAGTATGCACTGATATGAAACTTCCTAGCAGATTAAAACTGTGTGCCGGAACGAGACTCGAACTCGGGACCTTTGCCTTTCGCGGGCAAGTGCTCTACCAAACTGGCAGAACTGAAGCTGTGAGGTCGGGGTGTGAGCCGTGTTTGGGTAGCTCAGTTGGTAGAGCACTTGCCCGCGAAAGGCACACATTTTTAATCTGCCAGGAAGTTTCGTCACTAAAGATGTTCGGATTTAGGTCATGACGTGTTCGATATGCCTGCCATCATTGGCGATGAAGTGACACGCTGAAGTGTCAGAACATCGATGTTGTCGATGACATCCTATATGGCTGTTTTCAGCTCAGCAATGGTTTTGGGATTATTGCTGCACACCTTGTGTTTAATATAACTCCACAAAAAGGAGTCCCATGTGTTCAGATCCGGATAATATGGCGGCCAATCAGGGCCCACGCCAGTGGCCTCTGGGTACCCCAGGGCCAGAATGAGGTCCCCAAAGTGCTCCTCCAGGACGTCAACCACTCTTCTGCTTCCATGGGGTCGAGCTCCGTCTTTCACGAACCAAATCTTGTAGAAATCAGACTCACGTTGGATAATGGGGATGAAATCATCCTCCAACCTCTTCACATAGCGTTCGGTAGTCACCGTGCCATCAAGGAATATCACACCGACTATTCCGTGACTGGACATTGCACACCACACAATTACTCATTGAGGGTGAAGAGACATCTTGATTGCGAAATGCAGATTCTCGGTCCCCCAAACCCGCCAGTTTTGCTTATTGACGGCCCCATCCAAATGAAAGTGGGCTTCATCGCTAAACCAAACCGTATCCACATCAAAGTCCTGTTCGTCAATTCTGTGGACAATAGTGTTGGCGAAAAACAACCACTGTTCCATGCCCCTGGGGCTTAGTGGCTGATGGGTTTGAATTTTGTATGGGAAGATATGCAGTTCTCCAACAGCAATTTGTCGCAGTGTCTTCCGGTTGGTCCCAACCTGTTGTGCAGCTCGTCTGATCGATTTCTTGGGTCTGGTTTGAAACATAGTGCGTGTCTTTATGTTTTCAGGCGTTTTCACCGTTTTTGGACGCCCGACATTGCCAACACTGTCATCACGAACACTACCCGTTCTCTCAAACTTGTGAATCAAATTCTTGATTGTTAGCACACGTGGACCGATTGTCTCCTGCTTGAACCCGGTCGCCGGCCGCGGTGGTCTAGCGGTTCTGGCGCTGCAGTCCGGAACCGCGGGACTGCTACGGTCGCAGGTTCGAATCCTGCCTCGGGCATGGGTGTGTGTGATGTCCTTAGGTTAGTTAGGTTTAAGTAGTTCTAAGTTCTAGGGGACTTATGACCTAAGATGTTGAGTCCCATACTGCTCAGAGCCATTTGAACCATTTTTTTGAACTCGGTCGCAAATTTCATTTGAGCCGTAATTGGGCTGTTATTGCTCGCACAGTAGCCCTTCACTAGCGCTATACGCTCAGGCACGATGTACGTGACATTTTTGCGTGCAAATGATCGACAACAACAAGGCGCGTGCGCAATCTACACTCCTGGAAATTGAAATAAGAACACCGTGAATTCATTGTCCCAGGAAGGGGAAACTTTATTGACACATTCCTGGGGTCAGATACATCACATGATCACACTGACAGAACCACAGGCACATAGACACAGGCAACACAGCATGCACAATGTCGGCAATAGTGCAGTGTATATCCACCTTTCGCAGCAATGCAGGCTGCTATTCTCCCATGGAGACGATCATAGAGATGCTGGGTGTAGTCCTGTGGAACGGCTTGCCATGCCATTTCCACCTGGCCCTCAGTTGGACCAGCGTTCGTGCTGGACGTGCAGACCGCGTGAGACGACGCTTCATCCAGTCCCAAACATGCTCAATGGGGGACAGATCCGGAGATCTTGCTGGCCAGGGTAGTTGACTTACACCTTCTAGAGCACGTTGGGTGGCACGGGATACATGCGGACGTGCATTGTCCTGTTGGAACAGCAAGTTCCCTTGCCGGTCTAGGAATGGTAGAACGATGGGTTCGATGACGGTTTGGATGTACCGTGCACTATTCAGTGTCCCCTCGACGATCACCAGTGGTGTACGGCCAGTGTAGGAGATCGCTCCCCACACCATGATGCCGGGTGTTGGCCCTGTGTGCCTCGGTCGTATGCAGTCCTGATTGTGGCGCTCACCTGCACGGCGCCAAACACGCATACGACCATCATTGGCACCAAGGCAGAAGCGACTCTCATCGCTGAAGACGACACGTCTCCATTCGTCCCTCCATTCACGCCTGTCGCGACACCACTGGAGGCGGGCTGCACGATGTTGGGGCGTGAGCGGAAGACGGCCTAACGGTGTGCGGGACCGTAGCCCAGCTTCATGGAGACGGTTGCGAATGGTCCTCGCCGATACCCCAGGAGCAACAGTGTCCCTAATTTGCTGGGAAGTGGCGGTGCGGTCCCCTACGGCACTGCGTAGGATCCTACGGTCTTGGCGTGCATCCGTGCGTCGCTGCGATCCGGTCCCAGGTCGACGGGCACGTGCACCTTCCGCCGACCACTGGCGACAACATCGATGTACTGTGGAGACCTCACGCCCCACGTGTTGAGCAATTCGGCGGTACGTCCACCCGGCCTCCCGCATGCCCACTATACGCCCTCGCTCAAAGTCCGTCAACTGCACATACGGTTCACGTCCACGCTGTCGCGGCATGCTACCAGTGTTAAAGACTGCGATGGAGCTCCGTATGCCACGGCAAACTGGCTGACACTGACGGCGGCGGTGCACAAATGCTGCGCAGCTAGCGCCATTCGACGGCCAACACCGCGGTTCCTGGTGTGTCCGCTGTGCCGTGCGTGTGATCATTGCTTGTACAGCCCTCTCGCAGTGTCCGGAGCAAGTATGGTGGGTCTGACACACTTTTTTCCATTTCCAGGAGTGTAATTTCCATCATGCCCTGCGGCCAACTGTGCAGTTTGAACGTCTTAACGCAAACCTTTCAGAAGTTATGACAGTTTCATTTCATATAGTTCAATAATTGTCACCCTGTACTTAGCTGTTATTATTTGATAAGATTTGGGTATGTGAAGGGTAATTCGGACCTTCACTCCACTTGCGACGTTTGTACTCAAGCAAATGGTCTCTTGTCCAGTTTAAATTTAATATCCCATCCCTTAGGCAATCAGAATTGTAGGTCGTCTGGTACGAGTACTTAATAACTCTGGCTCCCGTTTCTGTCCTCGAGAGATGGTAAATCGTTACAACCACCAGACCATATTTATCTTTATTAGGTAAAAATTCATGTTTTGTCTGAAAACCCAATATACAGTGCTTACAAACTGTTATAAAGGTATTGTCCAACGAACCAAACTTTCAGTGAGCGTCTTTGATTCTAATTTTTTTGTATTCTGCGTTTTTCTTTTGTTCGGGCACAATTTCCCTCCGAAGCACAATACGATACAGCTGAGCCCTTATCGTGAGGCACATACTTCGCTTGATCGCTCTGTAGTTGGGGTAACAAGCCGAACGAAACATAATTAACCGGTAACGAGACCCTGGAGACCACGGGTTCTTCGTCTCACTCATACAAGATCCCTGAACAATCGATTAAAGCTTTTCGGTAGAGTTAAATCGATTATGTTTCGTTCTTTCATCAGGCGTTAAGGAATTGTGACATTCAGGGTGGAAAAGTGTGTATAGCATTCTGGTCGCAAATGTTTTCTATAGCGTAGCATTTAAATTAGCTTTGGATGAAATATACATCAATATGTCGTATGGAAATGATTTAGTTAATGGTAGCCTTGTTGCTGCTTGCAAATACACCGTTTGGGACAGAGCAATGGTTCCCAACCTTTCTGAGACCAGTACCCCTGAAAGCAATCAGATATTAGCTAGCAACCCCTCCCCCCACCCCCCACCCCCTACCCAACCAGCATCGACATTAGCGCCTTAGTAAACAATAGAATGAAAAAGAATTTTCTTTGAAATGCCGAAAGATAAAGGATATTAATTTTTGTAGGTGTTGTATTAACGGACGAACTAATGTGTCAATGAAGCAATCGGTGCTGCTCATTTCTAACAACATTTTTTATAGAATGATGAAGCAGTTCTCATTGCATCATTGCATTGAAGCCTACAACTCCTTCCCAGAAATGGAAACTAACTATCCACATTGAGGGCAGATGCGTGTTAAAAACATGCTTCATCTGCACCATTCTTCTCCCTAGCGACACTTGCTTTACCCATACTCCTGCAACCCTATTTAAAATCAACCAAGAAAAAATGTGGGTATTATACTTACCATTCGTAAGGTACTTGATTAATGGATTCTTATCCTCTGAACTGGCAGCAATTGGAAGACTTCAGGCTGCTAATGCTTTGCGTATGACCAATGCCACTAATAATGTTAACAATAATAATAATATTGTGTAGGCCTTACAGAACTGGATTACTCACCACATAGTTATCGTTGCTTGATGCTGTCGATTAGTTCGCTCATCTTTTCTGAAGTGAATAATGATGCAATTTGGCGAGGACATTTTCATGGCATATTTAAGCATATTTCATGTGTAGATCTAAATTTGTCATAAATGCGTGATACAAAGTCCAAAGTATGTGTGCGTAATGGATGAACTACGTGAGTAAGCTATTGTTCATACATTTGTTTCACAAGTTTTAACCTTAACAATATTGCCTCATGGTTTAATGTTAGTATCTGAGAAAAATGTAATTACTGGTAAATTTTGTAATCAGTATTAAAGTCTGACGAAATAGTAATAACAGTAACGATATTTTAAAAATAATTTAGTTCTGTGACTGAAACACAGTCAAATCATTTCGTTTTTACCTCACATCAAATTTCGTTTTACTCCTCAGAGGCTAATTTCCCCAAGGTTGCGAACTACTGGAATAGAGCATCGTCGGAAACGAGTGTAACATTAGGGTTGTCCCACTGGAGCGGACAAGAAGAGTTAATGTGACACAGTACCAAGTGCCGATAAATCTTTTATGTTTCTAGCGAGAAATTATCTTTTTCATAGCCGGCCGCGGTGGTCTAGCGGTTCTGGCGCTGCAGTCCGGAACCGCGGGACTGCTACGGCCGCAGGTTCGAATCCTGCCTCGGGCATGGGTGTGTGTGATGTCCTTAAGTTAGTTAGGTTTAAGTAGTTCTAAGTTCTAGGGGACTTATGACCTAAGATGTTGAGTCCCATAGTGCTCAGAGCCATTTGAACCATTTTTTAGATGGCGCTGTAAGCATAATAATTTAATAGCGGTCGATTACAAATGACAAATGAATAGTACAACAGTGCCTAAGGTGTACGTCTGACGTTAAACGAACTGTACTATTCAGTTTGCATGGGTGTACAGGTGTGATACTATTAGTTACGTAAGCCTATCCACCAAGGGAAGGCCATATCACATCGGATGGGAAAAATTGGTTTTTAATTGTCCTGAGGCCGAAAACCGCATAAAAGGCATCAATCAAAACAAATCGGATTATTAATTTCCGTGTGACTGGCGCAAAACGTGTTCAATATGCTGTCCACCATGCTGTCCACCGTTTTCTGCAACAAGGTGAAATCGAGAAACAGCATGTCCCGCAACTGATCGAAGTGTTTCCGGGGTCACGTTCAGAATGTGTTGCGCAATGCGTGTCTTCAATGCAGCTAAGTTTGCAATCGGAACACTGAGCATATCTTTCAGATAGCCCCACAGCCAGAGGTTACACGACGGCTGATAATTCTAGCATTTCCAAAATGGCTCTTTAGCAGCTGCTTAACTGGATTTGCAATGTGCTATCTTGCATAAAAATTCTCCCATCCACACATCCATGCTGTTGGAGAGCTGGAATGACGTGTTTGCGCAAAAGACGCTCACAGCGCTTACCAGTGACAGAACCGGCAACAGGACCGTAAGCACCTGTCTCTTCGAAAAAAATTGGCCTATGGTAAATGATGCCGAAAACCCGCACCACACAGTGACCTTTTTAGGATGAATTGGTACTGGTTAATTTGCGTGTGATTTTCCGTTGCCCATAATCGACAATTCTGTGTATTGACGTAGCCTGTCAGACGGAAGTGGGCTTTGTCTACCCACAAAAATCTTCCATGGCCAATCATTATCCACTTCCATGGGAGCAAGAAATTCTAAACCAAAGGTCTCTCTTGCTGGCAGGTCAACAGAAAGCAACTCGTGGGTAATTTTGAATGGATAGCAAAGAAGGATGTTTCGTGGGATTTTACGCACCGTGTTCACGGGTATGTCCAATGTTCGGGCAACTCTCCGTGCACTACACGTTTGCACACCATATGTCAATGCGGTATTCAAATTGTTCTCACACTGCAGTGAGCATGACTTGAGTTACAGCTTCCAAAGTTGCTGTTATGCGATGTCTCAATTCATTCATTGTTGTTGGTATCGGAGGCACATAAACTGAGTCTTTCAGAAACCCCACAAGAAGTAATCAGATACAGTCAGATCCGGGACCTAGGAGGCCAGTAATGTAAGGCTGAGTCATTCGATCCAGTAACCCTTTGATTTAAAAATTCCCGCATTTCTAGCTGTCATTGTGGCGGTGCCCCATCCTGTTGGTAGATGAAGTCGTTCGAATTAGTCTCCAGCAGTGAGGAAAGAAAGTTCTCAAGCATATCGAGATATGTGCTTCTTGTAACAGTGTTCTCAGCAAAGAAAAGTCAACCATACACCTTTACCCATGAAACTACACAAAATACACTAAATTATGCAGAGTCCATCCCATGTTGTATAACTTCATGCAGCTGCTTCGTACCCCATATTCTCACATTATGACGGTTCACCTTTCTATTTAAATGGAATGCTGCCCCGTCACTAAACATTAAGTGTGGAAGAAAACTGTAATTCTCCATCTTCACACGCGGTTGTTCGTCACCTTAATGAAGCGCTTGCGGTAGCTGAATTTTGTATGGTTTCATGTGTAAACGTTAACGCAACACACGCCAGGCGGACATCGGGGACATGAGCTGTCGAGCTGCACGGCGAATTTATTTCTGCGGACTCCTTGTGAAACTATGACGGCTTCGTTCGACGTCTGTGTCAGACACTCGTGGGCGGCCCGGTGATTTGTTTATACGCAAACAACCTGTTTCTAGGTGTGGTATCACCGCCAGACACCACACTTGCTAGGTGGTAGCCTTTAAATCGGCCGCGGTCCACTAGTATACGTCGGACCCGCGTGTCGCCACTATCAGTGATTGCAGACCGAGCGCCGCCACACGGCAGGTCTAGAGAGACTTCCTAGCACTCGCCCCAGTTGTACAGCCGACTTTGCTAGCGATGCTACACTGACAACTACGCTCTCATTTGCCGAGACGATAGTTAGCATAGCCTTCAGCTACGACATTTGCTACGACCTAGCAAGGCGCCATTACCAGTTTATATTGAGATTATAAATAATGTATCAACAAGAGCGATGTTCTCCAATTATGGATTAAAGTTAAGTATTCTACCAGTTACCTCCTTTGTTTACTAGACTCAACTCCTATAACTGTTCCAGACCTCACGCCAGTCTGCGTGAGCTTAAAAGCGTGCATTTCGGCCTCCTCTAGCAACACAGTGTTGGCTCTTCTGCCAACACAATATATGGCGACGAGTATATTGAGTTCGTATTGCCCTAATTTACTTGTGTCACGGCTTCGCCACCATCTCCAGATGTACCGTCCGAATTTTATCGCTTGCAGAATCAGCAGACGCAGGTCTTATTGGATGCCCTTGGACAGCTCGTCCAGGGTCAACGTGCAATGCAAAACGATGCGGCAGCCGCCGCTCCACCGCTACCGCAGCCACAACATACTGTTGCACCACATTTTCGTCCTTTTGATGCGGCACTGGAAAGCCGGACGGAGTGGTCACGCCAATTTGGATTCCATCTCGCCGCCTACAGAATTCAAGGTATTGCGCGGCAGCCTTTTTTGCTTTCGTGTGTAGGCGTCCAGACGTACCGAGTGATAGTGAAATTATTTCCCCGACGCGACGTAGCAACTCTGTCCTACGACGAAATTTTGTCGGCATTAGATGCATATTTCAAAGAATCAGTCAATGTAGTTGCCATACGGTATACGTTCTTTCGT
Organism: Schistocerca cancellata; assembly: GCF_023864275.1. Lineage (NCBI taxonomy): Eukaryota > Metazoa > Arthropoda > Insecta > Orthoptera > Acrididae > Schistocerca > Schistocerca cancellata. The sequence goes on from NC_064629.1 coordinate 730,544,003, forward strand.
ACAAAACGTACGGCAGGTCAGACTAATAGGGAGTGGGTTGCAACTTTGCAAGGCCTTACAAGGGATTGTGCTTTTGAGTGTGAATGTGGACTCCCTTATTCAGATACTATGGTGCGTGATGCAATTGCACAGAACGTTTCTGATGTTCGTATAAGGGAACAGATTTTGAAACTAGTCAATCCCTCTCCTCCACAAGTGATGGACATATTGGATAGGCAGGACACACTTGACTTTGCTCAGGAATCATTTGAAACTTCGCCACCTGTGTGTCACATTAACCGGCCCGCCAGGCGAGCTGCATGGAACAGTAAACAGCCCTCGCGCCCGTCCGCGCCAATGCCGCCTAGCTCTCATCCACGTGTCCTGCGCCAGCATGTAAATGCAGTGAAGTCATGCCCGCGGTGTGCTACTAGACATTCGCGTGATAATTGCCTGTCACGCAAGGCTATTTGCTTTTTCTGTAATAAAAAAGGACATGTTCAAAGTGTTTGCCAGAAAAAGCTCCGATCGGACACTCACAACAATTCCAGGCCCTTTGCTTCGCGCCGAAATCGAACCAAGGATACTCGGGCTCGTGAACCTTCGCCTATGGACATTCATGTAGTTCATTCCACTCCACCCAGTGCTACTCTCTCTAACAGTGACTGTGTTCGTCCCACAAAAAGTGTGCGTCGACATCGACGGAAATCCCGTCAAGTCGCACGTGATTCTGTACCAGAGTCTGTTCACGTTGCACGAGACAGTCGCTCTTGTCGTCAGCAGGACAATAAACTTTTTGTTGATTTGGACATTCAGGGCAAAGTGATACCGTTCCAGCTCGATACCGGAGCTGCAGTTTCACTAATCAATCACAACACGTACAAACAGCTGGGCACATCTCCGTTGCGTGCCGCAAATGTTAAGTTAAATAGTTATTCAGGACTAGCTATCCCTGTGTTAGGACAGTGCAGCCTTCTTGCAACATACAAGGGACAAACAAAACTTGTGTCATTTTACGTACTTCGTTCTTCTGCTGCAGTGAACTTGTTTGGTTTTTTGTTGTCTGGATGTCTTCCACGACGTCTTCTGCCACCATCCAAGCGTTATCTGCTATCTTTTGCATTGAAGGTCTGCCAAAGACTATTGTTTCCGACAATGGCCCACAATTCATGTCCGCAGAATTTCAGTCATTCTGCCGGGCCAATGGTATTCAACATCTGACGTCCGTGCCGTTTTCGCCACAGTCAAATGGTGCCGCTGAACGTTTGCTACGGACTTTCAAGTCACAGATGTTGAAGTTGAAAGAGTCGCATTCGCGGGAGGACGCGTTATTGCTCTTTTTGTCCTCGTATCGCTCTCAGCCCCGAGATGGTCGCTCGCCGGCTGAGTTGCTTCATGGTCGCCCTCATCGAACCTTGATGTCTTTGCTACATCCGCCGCATCAGGTTCCTGTGCAGCGGCAGACACCTGCTTTTGCCCCAGGCGACGTTGTATACTATCGCACCTATCGAGGTTCACGGCGTTGGCTCGCAGGGCGCATTCTTCGCTGCCTCGGCCGCGCGATGTATCTGGTTTTGGGGGCCTCTGGTGAGGTGCGTCGGCATCTCAATCAGCTGCGCCTCTGTCGTCGCACGGGATCTGCCGCTCCCCGTCTGATTTCAGCGACGGTGCCGTCAGGTCAGCGCCCTGGGGACCTATCTACTGGCTCGCCTCATCCCCAGGTGTTACCGACGCTGCCTTCCATTTTGCCCCATGGCGACGCGCCGCCGCCGCCGCCGCCGCTGCAACCGCCGGGCGCCTCCCTGGGTCACGCGCCGCCGATCGCTTCCCATGACCAGTTGTCCTCCGCCATGGAACTCTTGCCCGCTCCGGACCATCTGTCGTCTTCGCCAGTCGGGTGCTCCGACTCGATGGAGGTCGACCCTTCGGCCCTCCTGACTATCTACGGGCGCATACACCGCATGTTGGCGTGCACCCTGGACTAGGTTTTCAGGCGTTTCCTAGCTCCCCTCGGACCGAATGGCCGGGTGCGGGTGGCACAACCTTGCCTGTTGTTAAGCCGTCGGCACACGGACCGTGCATCCGAACGTTGAGCGTTGAGCGTGCCGAGTTTCTGACGTCATAGCGTGGAATAGCACGTTCGGGAGTCTTTCCGAACGTGCAGAGGAATATCTGGCATGTCAGATATTCTGAGCGTGCGTCTGAGCGTTAACCAATGAGATGGCACAACGCACGCACGCACGCACGCCGTCACCCTTCAGTACAGAGTTGTGAGGCGCCATATTGGCATTCCTTTCAAGCCTATATGTATATTTGCCGTTTCTGAGCACCAGAAAATTGCGAATCACTGGAAAATCCATTGTTAGTTGTGTGATTTGTTCCAATAAAATAATGAGAAACATCATATTCGTTACAAAAGAATTATTGTAACTTGCGTATTATGAGAAAAGGCTATTTGAAGACAGCGACACACTGAAGATCCACCCAAAACGTATTGTACTTGGTACAATTTGTTATAATTAAATTTCAATTAGTAACATAATAATTTACGATTAACGTTTATAGCACGGGTAATACAATATGAATACATACAAGGATTGTGTGGTAGGATTAGCGTAATGAGTAGCGTCTTTGACCTATAATGAGTTTTAGTTGGGGTGGTGGCTCGCGTCATAACTCTCCCAAATTTTTTTTCATAACATTCGCGTTTTTATTAGGTTCTGATACTCTATTATTAGTTTAATTTGATATTATGTAAATATAAATTCACCGTTTTTGAGGGATGATTTTGTTCGATTGGCTTAATCTACAGGACAGCTTCGTTCCTTTTTCTTTTACGCTTCGTAATTCACATGTCGCAAAGATTCTGCTACTGGGTAGTGATCAAGCAAGGCTGAGGTTTTACTAAAATGTGGGAATGATGAAATAATGTTTATCTTATGCGGAGAAGTATTCCAAATTTGTACCGCACTGTTTGTAATGGAACTTTTATAAATCTGTGTCCTTACTGATTGGACATGGTAATTTCCTTTTCGTGGGCGATGGAGGAAATGTGCGCTTTAATAGAGCTAACGTGGGAATTTTACGCGCGTCCGTTGAGTAAACAGTGTGATTTACGAACTAGAAACATCCCTCAACTGCCGCTGGAGCGCGTTGCGATCGCGTATACCACGTTGGGGCCCACGTACCGTATGCACAAGTCGCATCGTTCCTGAGCGTTCAGCAGCAAGTTGAACTTGGCACGCTCAACGTTAACGTTCGACAGCACGGTCCGTGTGCCGACGGCTTTAGGCTCCCCACCTCGTCGCATACGTCAACATGGGGTCCTCCCCACGGCGGGCGGAAGCCTTATAACACAACCGTACGCCGATTTGCGGGGGAGGAATGTGGTGTCACCGCCAGACACCGCACGTGCTAGGTGGTAGCCTTTAAATCGGCCGCGGTCCATTAGTATACGTCGGACCCGCGTGTCGCCACTGTCAGTGATTGCAGACCGAGCGCCGCCACACGGCAGGTCTAGAGAGACTTCCTAGCACTCGCCCCAGTTGTACAGCCGACTTTGCTAGCGATGCTACACTGACAACTACGCTCTCATTTGCCGAGACGATAGTTAGCATAGCCTTCAGCTATGTCATTTGCTACGACCTAGCAAGGCGCCATTACCAGTTTATATTGAGATTATAAATAATGTATCAACAAGAGCGATGTTCTCCAATTATGGATTAAAGTTAAGTATTCTACCAGTTACCTCCTTTTTTTTTTACTAGACTCAACTCCTATAACTGTTCCAGACCTCACGCCAGCCTGCGTGAGCTTAAAAGCGTGCATTTCGGCCTCCTCTAGCAACACGGTGTTGGCTCTTCTGCCAACACAATACTCGACATTGTTCATGCCATCGTCTAATGCTCTGTACTGTAGGAGGATCCACACCAAACCTAGTACAAAGTCACGCTAAACAATTATTACTGATCCGCGCTGCGCAAAACGTAGAACACAAAACGCTTTCTGTTGTCCGGACACCATTTTTAATAGAAATGAAATAGACGCACATTGCTGCTACCTAGCCGGAACCATGTAAAACTCGACAGACTGCTCTTTCAAACAGTACGTCGTTCACACACATACCTCAAACAACCTAATAGTTATCATTTTTTTAAAAATCGGATGACACACCCTGTATATGGAAAATATAAGCTTTCATTTAGATTGCATGCATGTAAAATCTGTTATTTAGAAGGCCACGATTATATAGCTGTTTTCTTGAAAAAACAGAGTCGATTAAAAACGTTTAGTTTAACAGATGGTGTGTCATTTTTAAGTCAAGGAGATGTTCGAAATCTCTTTGTTACTTTAGTGTGTATGATTTATATATTCAAAGTCAGTGACTTGATATGTTAACAATCAAACCAGGTGCATCGAATTAATGTCACAACAAAGTAAGAAGAGACATAAAAATTTTCGAAGACAGAATATATAATAGTAATTCATACAAGGTTCTTAGTTTTTGTATTGATTAAAACTTTTTTTGAACAAGATAAATTTTGTTTTTTATTCTCTTACACCCTAGACTAATTTTGATATGTCCCTATTCACCTCACAGACCAATAAAGTGAAAAAATAATAAGACTAGCACTGCTAATTCTATTCACCCCTCTGTGCGAGATGAAGAGAAACAAAAAGTTCTCATTTTCTATCTAGTAAAAGAGCAAGCCAGGTCCCAACTCTAATTATAAGTTTAAAGTTAGGCACAAGACCCATAATACCATGCAGATTTAATTTTCGTATTTCGTTTTAAAATTATCAGTTTTTATGTTGAAACTACACTCCTGGAAATTGAAATAAGAACACCGTGAATTCATTGTCCCAGGAAGGGGAAACTTTATTGACACATTCCTGGGGTCAGATACATCACATGATCACACTGACAGAACCACAGGCACATAGACACAGGCAACAGAGCATGCACAATGTCGGCACTAGTACAGTGTATATCCACCTTTCGCAGCAATGCAGGCTGCTATTCTCCCATGGAGACGATCGTAGAGATGCTGGATGTAGTCCTGTGGAACGGCTTGCCATGCCATTTCCACCTGGCGCCTCAGTTGGACCAGCGTTCGTGCTGGACGTGCAGACCGCGTGAGACGACGCTTCATCCAGTCCCAAACATGCTCAATGGGGGACAGATCCGGAGATCTTGCTGGCCAGGATAGTTGACTTACACCTTCTAGAGCACGTTGGGTGGCACGGGATACATGTGGACGTGCATTGTCCTGTTGGAACAGCAAGTTCCCTTGCCGGTCTAGGAATGGTAGAACGATGGGTTCGATGACGGTTTGGATGTACCGTGCACTATTCAGTGTCCCCTCGACGATCACCAGTGGTGTACGGCCAGTGTAGGAGATCGCTCCCCACACCATGATGCCGGGTGTTGGCCCTGTGTGCCTCGGTCGTATGCAGTCCTGATTGTGGCGCTCACCTGCACGGCGCCAAACACGCATACGACCATCATTGGCACCAAGGCAGAAGCGACTCTCATCGCTGAAGACGACACGTCTCCATTCGTCCCTCCATTCACGCCTGTCGCGACACCACTGGAGGCGGGCTGCACGATGTTGGGGCGTGAGCGGAAGACGGCCTAACGGTGTGCGGGACCGTAGCCCAGCTTCATGGAGACGGTTGCGAATGGTCCTCGCCGATACCCCAGGAGCAACAGTGTCCGTAATTTGCTGGGAAGTGGCGGTGCGGTCCCCTAGGGCACTGCGTAGGATCCTACGGTCTTGGCGTGCATCCGTGCGTCGCTGCGGTCCGGTCCCAGGTCGACGGGCACGTGCACCTTCCGCCGACCACTGGCGACAACATCGATGTACTGTGGAGACCTCACGCCCCACGTGTTGAGCAATTCGGCGGTACGTCCACCCGGCCTCCCGCATGCCCACTATACGCCCTCGCTCAAAGTCCGTCAACTGCACATACGGTTCACGTCCACGCTGTCGCGGCATGCTACCAGTGTTAAAGACTGCGATGGAGCTCCGTATGCCACGGCAAACTGGCTGACACTGACGGCGGCGGTGCACAAATGCTGCGCAGCTAGCGCCATTCGACGACCAACACCGCTGTTCCTGGTGTGTCCGCTGTGCCATGCGTGTGATCATTGCTTGTACAGCCCTCTCGCAGTGTCCGGAGCAAGTATGGTGGGCCTGACACACCGGTGTCAATGTGTTCCTTTTTCCATTTCCAGGAGTGTATATATTCGGAGGCTACTTTGCATCATGCTCTCGTAAATACCCAGGTAACGCCTGATACTCAGCTAGTATAATGTAAAGTAGTCTCTGAATTCTTTATGCGAAAACTCGTAAGGCTTTTTAAAAACAAACTTTATTAAAATACATCTCTATTCATCGTGTCTACATACTTACCTCTCAAGGTTCACGCTGGCAACGAACACATTTTTCCCAACGAGAGACCACTCTCTTGATACCATCACTGAAGAATGTTTGACGTTGTTGACGAAGCCATAACCTCACCTCTGGTTACACCACTTTTTCGCTAGCAAAGTGTAGTCTCGAAGATGTCCGTAAGTTTTGGAAAAATATGAAAGTCAGATGGGGTCAAGTCTGAGATGTATGGAAGATGATAGCTAGCAGTGAAATCAAGGCGTCCGATTGTTGCAGATGCCGCAGCGCTCGCGTGTGGTCTGGCGTTGTCATGCTGAAGGAGAGAATGCTCCACGAGTGGACGAAATCTTTTGCGGCTAGGAACTCGATTTCAGCTGGCTATTTCTCATGAACAGACACAGTTTCGTTCCACACCGCCAAGTTATACACTACAGTTCGATGCCCTCTAGCAACGGAGGGCTGAAAATACGACATAAAGAATACGAATGTTGAATGTTAATAATGTTTGTTTAATCTATAAAGATTTTCCTTCCCTGTCCTTTTCCTCCGCCCCCTCTCTGTCCATCTCCTTCTCCCTTTTCTGTCTATCCACCTTTTCCAAGCCCTACTCTCTGTTCATCTCCTTCTGACCCCCTCTCTGCCTATCTGTTCCTCCCCAGTCCATCCAGCCATCTTCTTCTCCCTCCACTCACTGTCCATTTGCTCCTTCCCCAACTGTCCTTCTCCCCCTTTCTTTCCTTGCCCACTCTATCTTCTCTTCCCCATCTCTCCATCCATCTCCTACTCGCCCTTCTATCTTGTCATCAGAAAACATAAATATTTTGGAATCACTTGTAATACTGGAGCACATAGCAAGAAGATGGTTCAAATGGCTCTGAGCACTATGGGACTCAACTGCTGTGGTCATAAGTCCCCTAGAACTTAGAACTACTTAAACCTAACTAACCTAAGGAAATCACACACATCCATGCCTGAGGCAGGATTCGAACCTGCGACCGTAGCGGTCGTGCGGTTCCAGGCTGTAGCAGCACATAGCATTTATATAAATAAGGAACAGAAGTGGCCCCACACTGATCCCTGGGGCACACCCCATTTTACCATGCCCCCACTCGGACCCCACGTCATAGCCATTCTGAACACTGTGGATGTCTTTTGCTGTCTGTTGTTAAAGTAAGGGATGAACCAATAGTAAGCTACTCCCCGTATTCCAACTTCTGGAGCAATATTTTGTGATAAATACAATCAGACGCCTTAGTTACATGAAAATAGATGACTGGCACTCGAAACCTTTTCCTTAAACCATCCAGTACCTCAAAGAGAAACAGACTCTCTCATCTCTCTGTCCATCTCCTCCTCCCCCGTCCTTTGTCTATCTCTTTCTCCACCCATTCTCTCTCCCCACGTTATCACATCCACCACAATAGGAGGTTGCTGGATCTTACCCCCACAGTACTTATTTCCAGGCAATAAGTAATATGAGCACCTGAGCACCAAGTTTGGTCGAAATTTATAAAGGAGTGTAGATGGAGTTTTCTGTCTGCGACTTTGCCCTCATAGTCACATGCCACACATATTTCACATGTATTTAACATACACTACTAACCATTAAAATTGCTACATCACGAAGTGGCGTTCTACACACGTGAAATATAACCGACAGGAAGAAGATGCTGTGATAGGCAAATGATTAGCTTTTCAGAGCATTCACAAAAGTTGGCGCCGGTGGCGACACCTGCAACGTGCTGACATGAGGAAAGTTTCCAACAGATTTCTCATACACAAACAGCAGTTGACCGGCGTTGCCTGGTGAAACGTTGTGTGATGCCTCGTCTAAGGAGGAGAAATGCGTACCATCACGTTTCCGGTTTTGATAAAGGTCGGATTGTAGCCTATCGCGATTGCGGTTTATCGTATCGCGACATTGCTGCTCGCTTTGGTCGAGATCCAATGACTTTTAGCAGAATATGGTATCGGTGGGTTCAGGAGAGTAATACGGAACGCCGTGCTGGATCCCAACGGCCTCGTATCACTAGCAGTCGAGATTACAGGCATCTTATCCGCACGGATGTAACGGATCGTGCAGCCACGTCTCGATCCCTGAGTCAACAGATGGGGACCTTTGCAAGACGACGACCATGTGCACGAACAGTTCGACGACGTTTGCAGCACGATGGACTATCAGCTCGGAGACCATGGCTGCGGTTACCATTGACACTGCATCAAAGACAGGAGCGCCTGCGATGGTGTGCTCAATGACGAACCTGGGTGCACGAATGGCAAAACGTCATTTTTTCGGATGAATCCAGGTTCTGTTTACAGCATCATGATGGTCGCATCCGTGTTTGGTGACATCGCGGTGAACGCACATTGGAAGCGTGTATTCGTCATCACCATACTGGCGTATCACCCGGCGTGATGGTATGGGATGCCATTGGTTACACGTCTCAGTCACCTCTTGTTCGCATGGACGGCACTTTGAACAGTGGACGTTACATTTCAGATGTGTTTAGACCCGTGGCTCTACCCTTCACTCGAATCCTGCGAAACCCTACATTTGAGCAGGATAATGCACGACCACATGTTGCAGGTCCTGTACGGGCCTTCTGGATACAGAAAATGTTCGACTGCTGCCCTGGCCAGCACATTCTCCAGATCTCTCACCAACTGAAAACGTCTGGTCAATGGTGGCCGAGCAACTGGCTCGTCACAATACGCCAGTCACTATTCTTGATGAACTGTGGTATCGTGTTGAAGCTGCATAGGCAGCTGTACCTGTACACGCCATCCAAGCTCTGTTTGACTCTAGGCCCAGGCGTATCAAGGCCATTATTGCGGCCAGAGGTGGTTGTTCTGGGTATTGATTTCTTAGGATCTATGCATCCAAATTGCGTGAAAATGTAATCACATATCAGTTCTAGTATAATATATGTGTTCAATGAATAATCTGCATTTCTTCTTGGTGTAGCAATTTTAATGGCCAGTAGCGTATTTCACAGACATTTGTGCACATATTTCACCTGTATTTCTACCACGTCATATGTCATGAACTACGTGTCGTACAATGATATAATTTTGCAGGCAGATTCAGCGGCATATATGGATACTGTCCGTGAAACGTGTTGCGAAGAGAGTTTGTAACAAAGAAGTACTAAATTAAAATTTCATGCGAGATACGGCGGTTTCACTGCATGAAAAGCGAAAATATAGTAAGCGATAGACTTTTTTTCCTTTCATCATTTTGTGGAGTGGTCAACGATTAAAAGTTTCTGAAAGATTTGAAATTGTGTGTAAAATTAGTTGCAAGTAACTAACTGGTCATATTCTCAAATAGTGGATGAATAAAATCCGGGTGTTCGTGGGTCGAGGGATATACTCCTTTTTCACCTCCACCACCACCACCACTTTTGATAGTTAGGTGGTTCTTGCCTCCACAGCGATGCTTTCCATTCAGTAACAGATATGTGTACCAAGATTGGCCGAAATCGGTCCAGTGGTTTAGGAGGACATATGGAACATACATACATACATACGTTTTGAAAAAGAGAGAGAGTGAGAATTAGAGAGAGAGAGAGAGAGAGAGAGAGAGAGAGAGAGAGAGAGACACAGACAGAGAGAGAGAGAGAGAGAGAGAGAGAGAGAGAGACAAAGACACAGAGAGAGAGAAAGAGAGAGAGAGAGAGAGAGAGAGAGAGAGAGAGAGACAAAGACACAGAGAGAGAGAAAGAGAGAGAGAGAGAGAGAGAGAGAGAGAGAGCTCCACACAAGTCAGAAAACGCAACTAACATGGACCACAGAGGCACGCCGTTAAGTTTTAATAGTGTTCAGATGTTACGGACGGATGTTTCTCAACTTTCCCCACTGTTACTTCACCACATTTTCTCTTTTACATGTAACTCATCCTAGTGTTTTTATCCATATGTATATTATTGATTTATCGATCTAATCTAAGACTTTTATTACCATAAATGAATGTAATCTATTTTATTTGTAGTATATGCATATTGTGTTACCAGTAACATCATTGCTGTTCAATTCAAGTAATGTATCCTTGATGCCAAACGAAATAATAAAAAAAACTGTTACTTCGAGTAGTGAAATGCCTTTAGTATGGTTTGATTTTGCAGACAGGTTGATTTCGTGGGGCTATAATTGCGCTCTGCCGCAAACTATACTTTTTGCGGTAAATAAACCCCACATTATAACCAGTAAATACAGTTCCGGGATTAAGGAATAAGACATACACGTCGATAACTGAGACGGATGCGGGGCGAAACGAGCGACTCGTTTGGCGAAGTTTCGGGAATTCATCATGCCGGCAGTTGCTCGGCACAGTGGTTTATCAGGGCTCAACTAATTAGGTTGTCATAAGAAAAGCGTGTAATGGACGCTTGTGATGGATGAGTGGTGGTATTCCAGACAAGAACGGCGCGAGTTTTCCACCAGTGGTGCGAAAGGAAAAGCGCGCCTGCAACGACTTGGAGTCTCTCAAAACAGCCTGCGATTCCACAACATAGATGCGTTTCCCTGGCTGTGATCGGATTGCCGTGAGAGCGATCTATCGAAGGACATGAATATATAATTATGATTAAACTTTACATCATTGATGGCTCTATCTATATTGTATCGCTGATTAAGAAAAAAAGGAATGGTCTCTTCATTTTCTTATAATATGATCGACTTAGAGGCTTCTAGCCGCATCGCAAGTGTACCTCTTCACAGTGAAGAAATAAAATAAACCAAAGCAATACTTAATGCAATAATTTTACATATCGTGTACGTTCTAACAAATTTATTACCTTTTCCGGTCACGAGATTAATGAACGACACTTAAACTGATGTCGAAAATGTATACAAATTGAAAATGTGTACAGTAATTGACAAGCAAGATCGATACGGTGATGTTGTCTAACTTACGTGTTTGAGAACTACCTGATTATATTCCATGAAGCTTCGGGATTGCAGCCGGATGACGCCGACTTCCTGCCACGATATTTCGTCTGACAACCATTCAGCCATCTTCAGGTGAGTGTTAACTGAAGATGGCTGAATGGCTGTGAGCCGAAATATCGCGGCAGGAAATCGACGTTATTCGGCTGCAATCCCAAAACTTCATGGGATACTCTCTCTGCCAGGAAAATGTCAAGAATCACAACCTGATTATGTTGGCAATTTGTTTATTAATTAGTTTAACAAAAAAAACCGAGAATCTCCGGTGTTGTACATAATTTGGAGCATCATTCAAATGGTTCAAATGGCTCTGAGCACTATGGGACTTAACATCTGTGGGCATCAGTCCCCTAGAACTTAGAACTACTTCAACCTAACTAACCTAAGGACATCACACATATCCATGCCCGAGGCAGGATTCGAACCTGCAACCGTAGCGGTCACGCGGTTCCAGACTGAAGCGCCTAGAACCGCACGGCCACACCGGCCGGCTTAGCATCATTCAAAGCCATGTCAAATGTTTCTCTAATCTGCCTCATTTCTTAGTTTCAGACAACTTAAGGTCGCGGCAGTAAACAGCGATAAGGGCCAGACGATGAGAAACAGAGTTATTACGTTATAAAGTATGGTATGTGATGTGCTTTATTCGTCTTAGTTGACAGGTCCACGATAAACCAAGAAATGGCAGCTCTGTCATTTCAGATTCTCACCAACTGAAAATCTCTCAGGCTGTGTGCTGCATATAACAGTGGTAAGTGCCAAAAACCTGGCTGTCGGTAGCAGTAACGTGCGGTGCTTCTGCCAGGAACGATATGCCAAGGGCCGGCCGCGGTGGCCGTGCGGTTCTAGGCGCTTCAGTCCGGAACCGGGTGACTGTTACGGTCGCAGATTTGAATCCTGCCTCGCGCATGGATGTGTGTGATGTGCTTAGGTTAGTTAGGTTTAAGTAGTTCTAAGTTCTAGGGGACTGATGACCTAAGACGTTAAGTCCCATAGTGCTCAGAGCCATTTGACCCATTTTTGATCTGCCAAGGACGAGCTGTAAAAAGGATGTTGATAAATACGATTCAGATAAATATCCTGAATATGTTCTGAACTCAAATGCGCTTCAAAGGTTGTTGCTAATCAGGTTAAGTGTGAATATCTATTTAAGAAAGTAAACAATGGTGAACTGTGTACCTTAGCACTGTCTACATTAATTTACGCGACAATGTGACGACAGAAATGTTGAGGACCATACTTAACATTGTTTAAGTGCTGTAGTATGGCGACAAGTAAGTTAATTTGGTTGTTACTGTTTATTATTGCCAAAATTGGCAATGCAAATCTTATTATCATGAAATGAAACAATTCGGACTTTTTGAATTTGTGTTTTTGAGAGGTTTCACAGCGAAGCTTCATTAAACTCGTCTAGCAAGTAGTGGTAGTACGGAGGTAACCCATATTGAGTGTGCTCAGTTTGCAAGTAAATAATGTTACTTTACATTGAAACACTTCCAAGACTAAAATTTTGGATAGAATTTACGATGTTAAAAATATGCTGTTACTCTAGAAATATCTGAAAACAAACACTTATTCTGAATTAGAAAATTACATTCGATGTATGTGAAATTTGTGAGATTTTATTGAAACTTTATTGTGAACTTTTTCAAAATAACCAACTTGTCCCTTACTTTTATGTACAGCCGAGATCTTCAAAGCATTTCGCAAGCGTTTGACCATTTCTTTTTTTTAGGATACATACTTGTAACTAGCTTCGTTTAGCATCGTATCCTGACTGGCGTAATTTACAGACCATCGACTTTTAGCAGTTTTCTGGTGCTACTGTCACCTTTTCCGTCAGCAATATCATCCCTCCTGCTCCTCACAGCCAACAACTTTAACGAGGTTAACAGCTTGCTGTTGTGGTCGTCGTTTTCCGCGATTACTTCCGGTGCTTGCACTGCGGAGTAACAACGCGCAAACTTTGAACCGGCACGCGGCGCGTTGGCTAGTCAAGTGACAAAGCTAGTTCCCGCTACAGGCAGGTCTGTCTTCCCTTTTTCGCGTAATATGTGAAGCTGGTGACCTCTCAATACTACATATAGACAAAGAGGCAAAACTTCCCTCGTCATCCCTTCGGAAAACTCTGTTTCCTCCTCAAGAACAGAGTAAGCTGTTTGAAATTTGGAAATAAGCGTTTCTTACGAAGGGAGAAGAATAAGGTAATCACAGAAGGATGAGTTATCTTCTTAACAGTGTTTAACATATTCACCGTACATACTCACGACATTTTCACACCTACAGCAACGTTCTAGAATACTCTGATTTGAGCCGGCCGGGGTGGCCGAGCGGTTCTAGGCGCTTCAGTCCGGAACCGCGCGACTGCTGCGGTCGCAGGTTCGAATCCTGCCTCGGGCATAGATGTGTGTGATGTCCTTAGGTTAGTTAGGTTCAATTAGTTCTAAATCTAGGGGACTGATGAACTCAGATGTTAAGTCCCATAGTGCTCAGAGCCATTTGAACCATACCCTGATTTGTTTATACAAATAAGAAGTGACAGGCTAGATGGAACTCATCGCAAACTGGATGCAGTGATGATACCTCACTGAACGTGGATGAAAGTAAGTAGATTAACTATATTCTAGAACAAGCCTGTTATCAGCAAATATATCACACGGAGAATACAAGATATTTCCTGTATGCTTGACTGAATTTACGCCCTATGCGTACTGACGAGGAGTATCTGTCTGTTGACAGCAAACTGAGGTGGAGAGAACATATAGATCAACCTATAGCAAAAATGTCAAATCAATATGTTAAAAAGAGTTTTTCGCGTATGAAAAAGTGTGGTGCACAACATTTCCATGACTCATTATCGTTCCTCTGAAGCGTCACATGCAAACAATGAAAATATACAGGGTGGCCAGAAGCAACCTGAAAAGCTTGTGAGTGTGTTGCATGATAGGTTATGTTGAGAAATAATTGTTAAGAAAAAAATTCCATACGTTGTGCCGTCTGCGAGTTAAGTAGCATAGAAGTTAGGCAGTGAGGCTGTACGTGTGCAAATTGAAGCGGCCCGCCAGAGACGGTGTCGCCAATCGTGTTCTTAGTTTGGTTTCCTAAAACCGAACAAGAGGGCGAGACAAAACATGGGACGGTAGAAAGGATCGAACCCGAGCCAAATGCTGAGGAATTTCGTGCGTTATTATCTACGCTATGAGAACAACTAACACTATTTGTATGTGTTGATCACCTGAATTTGCGTGCGCAACGGCCTGATTCGCTAACTTTGATGCTAATTAACTCGTAAACGACGCGACGTATCGAACTTTTTCTCAACAATTATTGTTCAGCAGATCCCAACCTGCAACACCTTTCCGCGTTTTCCACACTGTTTCTGACCATCCCCTGTACTACAATAGCTGTACCTATGTATCACTGAAAATATCTGCACAACATGGGGGAAAAGGTTTGAAGGTATTGGTATAATTTCAGAGTGGAGCAAAGACTGACAATTTGCTTTAAATGTTCAGAAATATAAAACTGTGCGCTAGACAAAAAGCGAAAACCCATGGACATGGAGTGATCACATAGGCTGTTCATAGGTGTCGCAGGTGATAGATTTGGGTTCATTAGCAGGACGGTGAGAAAATCAGTGTTCAAAGAAGACCGCTTAAAAACTCAAGCGACCTACAGTTCGTAGTGATAGACGGTAAATCATCGAGTAGAACAGAAGTGATATCTGGCGTTCCGCAAGGTAGTGTCATAGGCCCTCTGCCGTTCCTAATTTATATAAATGATCTAGGTGATAATCTGAGCAGCCCCCTTAGACTGTTTGCAGATGACGCTGTAATTTACCGTCTAGTAAAATCTTCAGACGATCAATTCTTATTATAAAATGATCTACAGAGAATTTCTGTATGGTGCGAAAACTGGCAATTAGCACTAAACAAAGAAAAGTGCGAGGTTATCCACATGGGTACTAAAAGAAATCCGATGAATTTTGGGTATACGATAAATCGCACAAATCTAAGGGCTGTCAATTCGATTAAATATCTAGGAATTACAATTACGAGCAACTTAAATTGGAAATACCACATAGATAGTATTGTGGGGAAGACGAAACAAAGACTGCGCTTTGTTGGCAGAGCACTTAGAAGATGCGACAAACCCACTAAAGCCGGCCGGAGTGACCGAGCGGTTCTAGGCGCTACAGTCTGGAACCGCGCGACTGCTGCGGTCACAGGTTCGAATCCTGCCTCGGGCATGGATGTGTGTGATGTCCTTAGGTTAGTTAGGTTTAAGTAGTTGTAAGTTCTAGGGGACTAATGACCTCAGAAGTTGAGTCCCATAATGCTCAGAGCCATTTGAACCATTTTGAAACCCACTAAAGAGACAGCCTACATTACACTTGTCCGCCCCCTGCTGGAATACTGCTGCACGATATGGGATCTTTACCAGGTAGGATTGACGGAAGACATCGAAAAAGTGCAAAGAAGGGCAGCTCCTATCGTGGTATCGCGCAACAGGGGTGAGAGTGTCACTGACACAATACGCGAGTTGGGGTGGCAGTCACTGAAACAAAAGCGGTTTTCTTTGCGGCGAGATCTACTTACGAAATTTCAATCACCAACTTTCTCTCCCGATTGCGAAAATATTTTGTTGACACCCACCTACGTAGGGAGAAACGATCATCATAATAAAATAAGAGAAATAAGAGCTCGAACGGAAAGATGTAGGTGTTGCTTTTTCCCACGCGGCATTCGAGAGTGGAATGGTAGAGAAGTAGTATGAAAATGGTTCGATGAACCCTCTGCCAGGCACTTAAGTGTGAATTGCAGAGTAACTATGTAGATGTAGATGTTCTAGATTACTGCTCTGGTGCGTGGGACCCATTCACAATAGCACCAAAAGGAAAGATTGATCATATACAACGAAGGACGCCAGGAATGTTCACAGGTTTGTTTTACCGACGGGAAAGTGTCATGTCAATTCTGAGAAACCTAAACTGGCAGACGCTTGAAGGTAGACGCCAGGTATCCGGTAAAAGCCTAACCATCTAAGGCTCCCTACGTCGACTGTGCCGGCCGATGTGGCCGAGAGCTTCTAGGCGCTTCAGTCTAGAACCGCACGACTGCTACGGCCGCAGGTTCGAATCCTGCCTCGGGCATGGATGTGGGTTTTGTCCTTAGGTTAGTTAGGTTTAAGTAATTTTAAGTTCCAGGGGAATGATGACTACAGATGTTGTGTCCCATAGTACTCAGAGCCATTTGAACCATTTGAACCGTCGACTGTGGTGTTGTGATTGTCAAATGAAAATGCTAGGGAACAACCAAGATCAGGCAGACGTCATATAATGACGGCTAATCACATGAAATCAGCAGAAGGAGTTTCAGAGTGCTACCAGCATTCTAAGAGCACAGTGTCTGTGCATCTAGAGTTAAAAGTACACTACTGGCCATTAAAATTGCTACACCACGAAAAAATGGTTCAAATGGCTCTGAGCACTATGGGACTTAACATCTATGGCCATCAGTCCCCTAGAACTTAGAACTACTTAAACCTAACTAACCTAAGGACAGCACACAACACCCAGCCATCACGAGGCAGAGAAAATCCCTGACCCCGCCGGGAATCGAACCCGGGAACCCGGGCGTGGGAAGCGAGAACGCTACCGTAGGTACACCACGAAGATGACGTGCTACAGACGCGAAATTTAACCGACAGGAAGACGATGCTGTGATATGCAAATGATTAGCTTTTCAGAGCATTCACACAAGTGGGCTCTGGTGGCGACACCTACAACGTGCTGACATGAGGAAAGTTTCCAACCGATTTCTCATACACAAACAGCAGTTGACCGGCGTTGCCTGGTGAAACGTTGTTGTGATGCCACGTGTAAGGATGAGAAATGCGTACCATCACGTTTCCGGCTTTGATAAAGGTCGGATTGTAGCCTATCGCGATTGCGGTTTATCGTATCGCGACATTGCTGCTCTCGTTGGTCGAGATCCAATTACTTTTAGCAGAATATGGAATCGGTGGGTTCAGGAGGGTAATACGGAACGCTTTGCAGGATCCCAACGGCCTCGTATCACTAGCAGTCGACATAACAAGCATCTCATCCGCATGGCTGTAACGGATCGTGCAGCCACGTCTCGGTTCCTGAGTCAACAGATGGGGATGTTTGCAAGACAATAACCATCTGCACGAACAGTTCGACGACGTTTGCAGCAGCATGGACTATCAGCTCGGAGACCACGGCTGAGGTTACCCCTGACGCTGCATCACAGGCAGGAGCGCCTGCGATGGTGTACTCAATGAGGAACCTGGGTGCACGAATGGCAAAACGACATTTTTTCGGATGAATCCAGGTTTTCTTTACAGCATCATGATGGTCGCATCCGTGTTTGGCGACATCGCGGTGAACGCACATTGGAAGCGTGTATTCGTCATCGACATACTGGCGCATCACCCAGCGTGATGGGTGGTGGTGCCATTGGTTACACGTCTCGGTCACCTCTTGTTCGCATTGACGGCACTTTGAACAGTGGACCTTACACTTCAGATGTGTTTAGACCCGTGGCTCTACCCTTCATTCAATCCCTGCGAAACCCTACATTTGAGCAGGATGATGCACGATCGCATGTTGCAGGGCCTGTGCGGGCCTTTCTGGATAAAGGAAATGTTCGACTGCTGCCCTGGCCAGCACATTCTCCAGATCTGTCACCAGTTGAAGACGTCTGGTCAATGGTGGCCGAGCAACTGGCTCGTCACAATACGCCAGTCACTACTCTTGAAGAACTGTGGTATCGTGTTGAAGCTGTATGGGCAGCTGTACCTGTACACGCCATCCAAGCTCTGTTTAACTCAATGCCCAGGCGTATCACGGCCGTTATTACTACCAGAGGTGGTTGTTCTGGGTATTGATTTCTCAGGATCTATGCACCCAAATTGCGTGAAAATGTAATCACATGTCAGTTCTAGCATAATATATTTGTCAAATGAGTACCCGTTTATCATCTGCATATCTTCTTGGTGTAGCAGTTTTAATGGCCAGTAGTGTAATTGGGTACAATATTCGAGCAGTTCCCAATGATCAACACTCTTCTGTAGTCAAATGTAAGCGACGTTTGAGGTAAGCAACGCCACTGGGCAGGGGATGACTGGAAACGAGTGATGTGGAGTGATGAATCACGCTATACCCTGTGGCAATCCGATGTACAGGTTCGGGTGTGGGGAGTGACGAGGGAACGTGACCTGCCGTCACGTGTAGTTTCAATAGCGAACTGAAGTACAGAAGAGGTGGTGATACGGTTTGGGCGTTGCTTTCGTGGTTGGAGTGTGTCTCCGTTACAGTGCTTAAGAAAACGCTAAATGCGGATGGACATTTCACAGCATGGTGAACTGCGTACACTAAACGAACAGTTCAGAGACGATGACTGTTGGCTTCAGCACGACAATGCACCACGTCACAAAGCAGCAATGGTTTCCGGCCAGTAACATTCTTGAAACGGACTGTCCTGCCAGAGTCCCGACTTGAACCAAATGGAACACCTTTCGGGTGAATTAGAGCTTCGACTTCTTTCCAGAATCGAGACCCTTACATTCTCTGGTGTCTGCTCTTGAGGAAGACTGCGCTGCCATTCCTCCAGACATTCAGACGCCTGACTGAAAATGTCCCCAGCGGAGTTCAAGCCTTCATTAATACAACGGGGGGAAAACACCCCATATTAATGTCCACTAATAGGTGTCCGGATACTTTTGATCTGACAGTGGACTTGCTCTTCCATAAGCTTCACAGTGGTTTACAGAATATGGATATAAACGTAGAAGATTAGGGAATAATGTGCCGTCTACGATGATTTCATTACAAACAACGTAAAAACTCTTTTCTGGGATGGTTAAGGCAGGAAATCGGCCCTGCTTTCTTCAGGCGAACTATGGCGGCATTTGCCTGAAATGATTTAGTTAAAGCACGCAATGTATATGTCTGGATAGCCAGACAGGGATTTGCGCCGTGGTCGTCCCGAATGATCGTCCAATGTGTTACCACTGCGGTACGTCGCGCCTTGAGGCGGAGTACAATCTCACATTCAACTTGGATGATTTATTAAATCTACCGTTAGGAACCATATTGACATTCACTTTGAACGATGAAGGGAAACCACGACATATCTAAGCGCGTATAACTACACAAGGATTAGAACGCCGCTGGCCTCCAGTAAATGTAACTCAGATCATCCGACAAATGAACAGACAAATACGAAATGAAGTACACACGTTACCGAGTCTAAAACATGAGTAGTCTGCACTGCATGTAGATGACTCCAGTTTTACTTGAAGTATGATTTATAAATGTCGTTGCTTCCTTTTGAGCATGGAATTTCATGTGCAACTGTTTCCTTTTTTTTTTTTTAGGAATTTCGAACATACGTTATGCCCGAGCGTGCTCTGTGTAACGCTGAATAACATTGATTACAGATGAATTGTTTGAACTATTTGACAAAATGAAAATGGCGCACTCGGAAACGATAAACGGACCGGTGTGCTTAAATGGTCGATCAGACCTCTGCCAGAAAAAAACAGTTTAATACAATAATTACAGTAGCATTTAAAACGACGTAACTAATCGGTTCGTGTCAGCGCCGTGAAAATTAAGTAAAATTCAATTTGTAATTTCGTAATTAATTACACCATTATTCTGCGCGGCGTAGTGTGTAATACATTTCAAGATATAATTATAAACGATCAACAAGGTTTTAGAAGTAATCAAAAAGATCGTGGTTGATAGGTCTCTAAAGGTCTTCATTATCTAGTACATCCTGTCAGTAACTGCCAGTAATCGCATTAACTGCTGTAACGAACATGTTTCTTATAACCCATATTAGTTCACATAACTTCATTAAGCTTCCCTGCCTTAAATTAAATGAACCAAACGTAACTAGAAAGAAAATTAATTTTGAAAATTCCCGCCTTGGCGGTAGAGGAGAAAATATGTCACCCCATTCTTACACACGTTTCTTTCCTTTCGCTTGCTACGAACAAGAGCTGGGCAAAATAATACGAACATACACTTACTACAGTTTAGAGCCCCACTTGGCATCCAAATCAGTTTCAATTCTCCTGGAGATAAAGGAATAAAAATTGTAAATGGTTGTCTGTAGCATATTATACATTGCAAAGAATGTATTACCTGGTATACTCGCAGTACAGGCCACCGTCACTCGATAATACTCAATCCGGCACTTGTGGAGACCAGAAAAGACGTAATATTTCATCCCGGTGCTCATCAATCACTGTGTAAATTGGTGCATTTTCACCTCTAAAGACACGATGCCCCGGTGGGAGCAATGGATTTTCCCCTGAATGAACAAGGTGATCTAAACTCATTTCATAGACCTTGCCGGTTACCATTCCTTCCACTGTAGCTACAGGCTTGTCCTGGTCGTTAGTCTAAATGTGAAGCATGATGCATTTACATCATGCTTCCAGCATGAGGACAATCTAGTTTGTAGGGTTGCCCACTATTCTAGTAACGTAAACATGTTGCACAACGTAACAGTGTAAAGGTAAAAGTTGGTTGCTAGGACAGATTCTGTTCTGCTAGCATGACCAAACCATCTTCTTTGCCTTCAACTGGTTTGCAAGAGGCTCAGCAGATGCATCGTTGCTGTTAACACTGCAATGTTATATAACCACACGCTCTCAGCAGTCACCTATCTTATTGGAGGTAAAAATCGTATTTAATGAATTCCTCCGTGAGGAAGTTTAGTTTTTCTTTTGCCATTGCATGTGGAAGACGCTATTTTCTATGAACTCCATAAGCTGACTTGACACATAAAACAGTAACAGTAAAAACGCTTCATTGGTTTGGGAGCGACGATTTGTGATCGGCGAAAGTATGTAAGATCCGATATGACGGTACATCAGAATACTGACCACAAAAGTACTGGCACCTAAATACATCCAAGGATGTTGTAGTACAAGGAAGAAACAGAAGATAATTTCAGTGCATTTCAGCTACGTCAGAAAACAATTTCTGGATATGGGGCGTTAATGCCTGGCTTTTCATGTGAAACAAATATTTTCTACTGCAAGCTATTTGCTCCTCCTAATGAAATCATAGACCGACTACAATTACTGACGTCATCAGCTACCTTAAGGGATACAGCTCAGATGAACGAAATAACGTCAACAATGTCGGAGCTTCGAGAGAGATGCTTTATTGAATAATAATAGAAATGATAATCCGTTAACTCCACATCCCTGCTAGCGAAATATTAATGCTTGTCAAGCAATTCTGGAAAGGGAGCTCCCCTTATATGTCAATGACCCATAGTATCCTGCCATTAAGTGCAAAGCACCTTCTAAAACACAGCAGTGATGCTGCTGGTGAGGAGAAGAAGATCATCCATATTTTGGGGAGAAAAAGTGTGGTATCACAAAGTGAGTCAAAACCTTTACAAAGAGCGTTATACTGAGCCATTTTTTCGAACTGCAGGAAAAAGGGTTCGGTAAGGCGCTCAGCTGTGTATTCCATCACGAAATGTCCATTCATGTCTTTGATCTATTTATTAAGGAGTCCAGTCTCATCCTTCTATCGAGATATTGATGATAGAAAAGCATCCATCAATGTCCAGGATCTTGATGAGAGGGCTGCATATTTCTTTGCATAGTCGCTTCTGGCTAGCGATAGAAATTACCCTACAAATGGAGTGCTTCCAAGTACAGACCAAACATCTGATGTCTGCGAGCATTACAGTTCCCAAGGCATCTCATTCCCTGTAAAACTCCAGGACCTACCAAAATTTGAGATGTAAAACCCCGATTATTCAGTTCATGTATACAGCCTTAATGTTGACGATAGCACGACAGAAGATGAAGATGATGACCATGAGCAAATTGTGCAGAACAAAGAAGTCAATGGTAAGGTAACTGGACTCCTCAGAGTTAACCAGTCAGTGCCTCAAACATGCAGTCATGTTGCTAATTTCAGATAGTGAGACACAACACTACATGTTCATATACCCAAATTAGTATAAAGAACGGTCTAAGGTATTTTTTCCGTAGGTGATTCACCTCGTTTACCAAGAATAAGTATCGTGAAAAGCACTTAATTGACTGCTCAAGCGAGGAAGCAGTACATGTGCAAATTCCTATCCACGATAAAAAGTTCTTTAAGTTTAAGAGTTCCCATCACTGGGAGTGGTGCCCCTTCGTCGTTTATGCCGATTTCGAGTGCGTCCTAGCTCCTGTGGGGTGTTATGAAGGTGACCCCACTGCCTCCCATACCATCTCCACAGAATGGTACATACTGTATGTAGCAGCATGCCAAGTTGTTTGCTCATATGAGGCCAGTTACAAAAAAATCGAATTATATGCTAGGGATAATCCCGCTAGATGATTGCTCAGTGAGCTCGAAAATCTTTTGTGTGTAGTCGTAGTTGATGGGATTTATCGCAGCAACGTTCCAGTGACTGACTCGCAGGAGAATTATGGCTTGTAAAGGATACCAGGAGTATCAAATTTGTGGGCTGCCATTGGACAGAGAAGTGGAACCCCACGTAGAGACTACTGTCATCTAACAGGGAAGTTCCGCAGCGCAACTCACAACACATGCTACTTGAAGTACCAACTGCCACAGCACATACCCATCTTTTTTTTCAATTTTGGCAAATGTGATGCCCACTTTCTAGATCATCACTTGGGTGATTTCTTTGTGAAGGGTAAGAAGGTCAGTGTCATCCCTGATACCATTGAAAAGTACATTTAGTTTTCCAAGAGAATCACGTTAAGAATAACACTCCACTTCAGGATTCGCCTGACTTCATGCATATGTCACTTCATAAACTTGCTGACATAGTATTCCAGATAATCCTACGATCGAGATGCCACGAGGTACATACTTCACTGCAGCTGGCTCAAAATATGGATAACGCAATCTGAAATTATCTGACACTGAATACAACTTGATGGATTTATTCTACGCAGAAGTTATACTACTGGGTGCAGCATAGGATAGGTGGCGTGATTGTGATCTTGTTTGCCCTAATAAGCTGTAATTTCCTATCACAGGCACAAAATATCCAAAGTCGCGGCTGGCGATCTGTTAGATGAGTCACAATTACTCTCTAGTTGAGCCCTGAAATCTTGGAAGATTCCAGTGTGTGATACTCCCGTTCACCATTCATTCCATGGACCAATTTGACTTACTTATATGGCAATGTGCACAAGGAGATCAAACGTCAGAGTGTCAGACCTGTTACGAATAAGATTGCCCTTGGCACAGCGAATTGTCCAAGATGACTGACGTCTAAACTGTCAGTACAGCTATGTCCTCACCACAGGCTCCCCAGTCAAGACCAGTGCTAGTGTGGAGTCATGCTTTGGACAAGTGTCCAAAGTGCACCCCATTCATAACAGAGTCATGCTTTGGACAAGTGTCCAAAGTGCACCCCATTCATAACAGGAGTCAAGACCAGTATCCTCTCCAGACTCGAGTCTGAGTCAGAGGACCCACTCCAGACAGGAGTCTGATGGGGAAGACCCAGTACCTGCACTCCTCACTTTCCATCATACCTCAGTAAACTCTGTAAAAGCACTCCCCTAACCACTCCCAGAAGCGTTTTGTGCCAATCACAAAACTCCACGAGCCTCATATCTCCCCTTTGACTCGTCTGCTCTACTCATTAGCCAATCCTGATCAAACTTAATAATATTCTTCCTTTTTCAGAAGAAGAAGTCAATCCCTGCTCGCAAATTCCCACACAGGGAGGAGGAGATATTGTATTCCTGACATGTTTTCTTTTTCCTATGGCCACTTTAGGCAGCGTGTTGTTTTGAGTTTCCACAAAGCTCAAAAGTGAACAACACATTTATCATGGAGATCATTATCTGGCCAGTCTGAACGTTACCGTGTGTGTGACCAGGGGCCTGGCTAAACCAAAAGAAGTGCTTTTGTATCCCAACGTAGATAATTTTAGAGCCACCATAATGTTACATAATATGCTCCTTCTAAGATTGTTTTGAAGGCCTGAGGCTTCACAAAAAACTCAGCAGGCCGAGGTACAACACTACCTGTCGACTCCCTCGATAGCGTCCTGTCCATGGTGAACATGGAATCTCACGAATTTTTATGGCCATGATCCCTGTTCACAAAGGGCTTTTATGACTCTGTCGTAACGTTTTGACTAGGTGACCTAGATTTCTCTCGTGCCTCCTGCCTCAGCTGCGGCAAGAGATAGGTCCAGGTAGGCTGTTGTTCCGCCTCATCGACCATATGCATTGTCTGCACACTGCGGGAGAAATTCTTGGGCCCAGCGTTCTGTCCCCAGTAAGTGCTTTGAGATGTTCCTTTCCCTAATAGCTGCATGGGGCTTTCAAGCCCCAAACGTCCACTGCAAGATTTAGTGTCGAATCACCAAACTGCCTGCTTTTTCTCAACTCCAGAAAAATAATATTCGAAAGAGAGCTACCATAAAGACCCCGCATGCATTAACAATGTACATGCTTCCATCAGTGCCTGCTCATGGTGACAGCTCCCTGGCGTATCACAGTCATGATGTCTTGCGTGAAGAATCAACATAAAATTGTATCATTGAATATGGAGAATAGGGAGAGAGTGAATCGTCCTCTCTCATTATGCTCCGAAACATTTTGACTTCCTGAATATTAATGTAAACTGTCAGCATTATAGTGTCACATATTGAACTTTACAACGTTTGATATCTTGTTATTGGGTGAGTCACTCATGTCGAACATAATTTCGTCTGCTACTGGGTTCATCATCATTTGATCATGGTCAGCATACATTAATGACGGCTGCTAATGATAAAATGACAAGTTCTGCCATTTCTGTGACTCTTGTTCTCACTCACCAGGCTATTAGAATCATCTCATTGCCAAAGTAGCTTAAACCGACATTATTCGGCGCTCTGTGCACGTAGAGCTGACTGCATGACGTTAATGTATTTTCTGTGCTTTCTATCTTCTTTGTACTCCACGTTACGTAGTCACTACCATTTACACGTTAGAGAGGTTCTCTTAACCTTGTGGCCTATCTAGATAAAATATTTTACTCCATACAGTCTAACTAGCAAAATTTCTTAAATACGTTACTTACGAAATTTATTCAACATTTGTTACAAACAGAATCATCACAATAAATTGCTCCACACGTCAGAGATATGTGTTCCAACAATATGTAATATTTCATCACCCCTACATGAAGGCAGGTTGTTAAATCATATGAAACTACTTAAATTTCGTATGTTCCTTTGCGGTGGACACATAAAACATTTTATTTCCTTCTTGCTTCTGTACTTCATATGGTATTTACTGAATGGGCAAAGTGTTATTCAGCGACAAAAATGAAAAAAATAAATTGCGTGGGACAGCAAAGCTCTTGTGAGACGTGTGTTGTGGACCCCTGGCGCGTCCCCTGCGTTATTACATTGCACTGCTATACGAAGCAAGAAGTAGTGCGTGAACTCGAGTCGTTATGGCTGGAATTCTATGGCAGCCTCACTTGTAGCATCAGAGAAACTACAAAAGTTCGCATCAACACCTACTATTCGTGACGGGAGCCAAGCGTCGCGGACGACACTGTAACACGCAGCCCGTAAGGGAAAACACTGTTTTCTTTTTCCTTTGTGCAAGTAAAGGGCCATACGGAGAAATGCTTCTCTGTCGTACAAAACCCGTGATAACAGTACATTGAAACTTCCGACTGCCATGCTACCACGAGTAGACAGCGCCACTTCTTTTGCTTTTCTTGGCAACAACCTCTTTGTTAATAACAAGTACACGACAGGAATCAGTTACACATAACAGATTCACATAAACGCGCGCGCGCGTACACGCACTCTCTCTCCCTCTCCCTCTCCCTCTCTCTCTCTCTCTCTCTCTCTCTCTCTCCCTCCCCCTCTTCGGTGTTGATATAACACACATGGATTACACATTTAGAGTGTATCGTCTTCAGTATTTTACAAATACATCTCTCCTCTGTAAGTTATTAAATGATTCATTTATCTAACCATCTTCGAACCATAATCAGATTACCACTCTCTAAATTCTCCGAGAAGGATGACACAGTTTTTAATACATTGAACTCATATACGGGAGAACTACGGTTCAAATCCACAACGGCCATCTAGGTTTATGTTTCCCGAGATTTTCTTAAGTCGCTGGCGGCAAATCCGGGATGGTTCCTTTTAAAGCCCATGGCAGGCTTCTTTCCCTAAACTCCTTCAATCCGAGCTCACGTTCCGTCTCTAATGTCCTTTTCATGGACGGGACATTATACCCTTATCTTTCTTCTTTCGTTTTTTCCACGAAACTCTAGTGTTAAGAGACGGGACTAGAAATTCTTTCCTCACATCTATGTTTGTTGTTGTCGTGGTCTTAAGTCCAAAGACTGGTTTGATGCACCTCTCCATGCTAGTCTACCCTGTGCAAGCCTCTTCATCTCCGAGTACCTACTGCAAACTACATCCTTCTCAATCTGCTTACTTTATTCATCTCTTGGTCTCCCTCTACGATTTTTACCCCCCCCCCCCCCTCCCCGCTTTCCTCCAGAACTAAATTGGTGATCCCTTGATGCCTCAGAATGTCTCCTACCAACCAATCACTTCTTCTAGTCGGGTTGGGCCACAAATTTCTCTTCTCCCCAGTTCTATTCACTCCCTCCTCATTAGTTATGTGATCTACCCACCTAATCTTCAGCATTCTTCTGTAGCACCACATCCCAAAATCTTCTATTCTCTTCTTGTCTAAACTGTTTATCGTCCATGTTTCACTTCCATACACTCCATACAAGTACTTTCAGAATTCTTCCTGACCCCTAAATCTATACTCGATGTTAAGAAATTTCTCTTCTTCAAAAACGTTTTTCTTGGCATTGCCAGTCTACATTTTGTTTCCTCTCTACTTTGACCATCATTAGTTATTTTGCTTCCGAAATAACAAAACTCATCTAATACTTAAAATGTCTGCTTTACTAATCCGATTCCCTCTATCACCTCATTTAATTCGACTACATTCTCGTTTTGTTATTGTTCATGTACATCTGATATCCTCCTTTCAAGACACTGTTCAGTCCGTTCAACTGCTCTTCCAATGCTTTTGCTGTCTCTGATAGAATTACAATGTCATCGGCAAACCTCAAGGTTTTTATTTCTTCTCTCTGGGCTTTAATTCCCACTCCAAATTTTTCTTTTGTTTTCTGCTTGCTCAATATACAGAGTGAATAATATCGGGGATAGGCTACAAACCTGCCTCACTCTCTTCTCAACCACTGCTTCCTTTTTGTCCCCCTCGATTCTTATAACTGCCAGCTGGTTTTTGTATAAATTGTAAATAGCCTTTTTCTCCCTGTATTTTACCCCTGCCACCATTAGAATTTGAAAGAGAATATTCCAGTCAACATTGTCAAAAGCATTCTCTATCATATCTATAATAGTTTAGGATTTACTGTTAAACTGAAATTAACAAGTTTTGTAACTTAGACCTGACTGCTAAAATCTGAACACTTTGGTCGATCTTAACGATCGACATTTCATATAGAAGCGCATGATTAAAATGACAAATGTTGTAAATATCAACTTTGTAACTTGACTTGTTTAAAATACATAGTAAATTTAAATTATCAGT
Source organism: Schistocerca cancellata (assembly GCF_023864275.1). Classification (NCBI taxonomy): domain Eukaryota; kingdom Metazoa; phylum Arthropoda; class Insecta; order Orthoptera; family Acrididae; genus Schistocerca; species Schistocerca cancellata. The sequence continues at coordinate 730,571,959 of NC_064629.1, forward strand.
ATTTTCAGTTAAGCATCAGATCATCATTACCTCCACACAAAACACATAGAACCATGACAGCATGACACCTTATTGAATTATTACGTAATAGAATATTTGTTGTAAAGTTTAGTGCATAAGAGTTACTTTTGTTCTTTATTTATTTATCAGAAAGCACATTGGTGTAAGGCTACTGGCCTTGGCATTCAAAGCTAAGAAGGAAATTGTATTGGTTTTATGTAAAAGCATTTAACGTTTATTATGTAATGGATATTATTGTTACTTCATTTAGAATGTGAAAGTGGTCAAGCGATAATTATTTAAATATATTAAAATGTAAAATAATGTAGAATAACCTGTAGCCAGTCAGATGGACGGCTCCAGGAGAGAGAACTGCCCTACTCAGTTGAGCGACCATGTTCGGCACGCGAGGAACGCGGCCGGAGACGGGCAGAGCGACAGTTCTGGGCCGGGCACCAAAGGGAACAGTGCTGGCGGAGACGAGAAAGCGGCCGGTCAGTATTTACGTAGCTAGGAAGTGAAACGACTTAGAAAATTTCGCGTTGTGCGGTATCGCGAGACTTAGTCTCTGAGCGGTGTAATTCGCGATGAGATTGCGAATGATCGAACTGTGTCAAATGGATATGCATTCGAGTGTAATAGTAATTCTAAATACAGCCACTTTCGCTATTAGTTTGCTTTCTGAATAAACATTATTCTAACCATACCGCAACTGTGTGGCCTAAATCATTTATGGGTCATTAATTTAGCTCCAGATAGTGTTATTACCGTTGTTATATGCTATATGGAAATTGCATGTTTCATACAATGTCGCGAACCTGCCATCAGCCAGACAATTTAACCAAAGGGTCACAAGCGTCTAATTTAGAACGTGTAATGCGACACGTGCGGTTCAACCCCTAGACGAGTTTGTGTCAAGACATTTCGGCGAAGAGGAACCGCATGTGAGCCTCGTATAGACCGTCGACTCCGAAGCGCCGGACGAAGTGGCCGAGCGGTTCTAGGCGCTTCAGTCTGGAACCGCGTGACCGCTACGGTCGCAGGTTCAAATTCTGCCTCGGGCATGGATGTGTGTGATGTCCTTTGGTTAGTTAGGTTTAAGTAGTTCTAAGTTCTAGGGGACTGATGACCTCAGATGTTAAGTCTCATAGTGCTCAGAGCCATTTGAACCTTGTGTAGACCCTCTATATACTGCCTCCACCTTTCTGCTTTCCCTTCTTTGCTTACGACTGGTTTACCATCTGAGCTCTTGATATTCATACAGGTGGTTCTCTTTTCTCCAAAGGTCTCTTTAACTTTCCTGTATGAAGCATCTACCTTACCACTGAAATGAAATGTCGTGTGGCTAGGGCCTCCCGCCGGGTAGACCGTTCGCCTGGTGCAGGTCTTTCGATTTGACGCCACTTCGGCGACCTGCGCGTAGATGGGGATGAAATGATGATAATTAGGACAACACAACACCCAGTCCCTGACCGGAGAAAATCTCCGACCCAGCCGGGAATCGAACCCGGGCCCTTTGGATTGACAGTCTGTCACGTATACAACAGCCCTGTAGGCATTTCAACACGCGATATCAGCACACTACTCAACATTTCACCGCGAGTAATAGTCGCTGGAGATCTGAACGCAAAACACCCAGAATGGAATTCACGCATACGAAATCCCAACGGCAAAAAACTGTACGAACATTCACTTGGCAGAAACTACATCATACTAGCGCCGACTGAACCGACGCACATTCCCTATCAGAGGGGACACAGGCCAGACGTGATAGACATGGCCCTCATCAAGGGCATTACATCGACACTCAACGTTTCCGTTGAAAACGATCTGCCCTCCAACCACCAACCTGTAATACTATACATTGAGGAAACACTGCAGCACATGGAACATCGTAAGATGTTGGACTACGGGCGTGCGGATTGGACAAGGTTCAAACAAACGCTCGATAGCCACATCCCTCCTATACACGAAATTAATGAAACAGCACAAATTGACGAGGCAGTAGAAACCCTCACTAACGCCGTCCAGGACGCAATGGCAGGCACCATACCTGATCGCACCTCACAACAACGCAGTGCGGCCCTGCCCCAGGAAATCCTGGACCTAATCTCGATGAGGAATCGCCTCAGGAGACAATGGCAGCGCACCAGGCGTCCGTACTTCAAACGGCACATTAACAGACTACAGGGCATCATACACGATAAAATACAAACACACAGAACACAACAGTGGAACCACAAACTCGAAGGGCTGGACACCACACGACCTGGCGTGTGGCAACTAGCCCGACACTTCACCAGGGAGAAAATATACACGCCAACACTTCAAGGGCCCGACGGACCTGCATACTCAGCGGAAGAGAAAGCAGAACTAATGGCCCGAACACTCGCAGCGTCATTCACACCGAACCTGGTACCATCAGATCCAGCGTTCACACTTGCTACTGACCAAGAGGTTACACGCATTCTAGCCCAACCATCGCGCGACGACATTCGACATGCTAGCACAGCCGAAGTCTCCTGGGCCATAATGCATTCCGCTGCTAGGAAAGCCCCTGGTCATGATGGCATTCAAAACCGTGTCCTCCAGGAGTTCACGGATAAAGCAACTGAGTACCTAACACACATAACGAATGCCATACTAAAACACCAACACTTCCCCGCCTTTTGGAAGACGGCCAAGGTCCTGATGTTCAGGAAGCCGGGGAAAGACCACAGCCTCCCACAAAATTACCGACCCATCAGCCTTCTGAGCTCGCTCAGTAAGATTGTTGAGAAGATGATTCTCAAACGCATCACTAGGCACTGCATAACAAATGACATACTGAGACCGGAGCAATTCGGCTTCAGAAATCACCACTCCACAACACAACAACTCCTACGGGTCGTTGAACACATAACACATGGCTTCAACATAAACAAAGCTACAGGGGCAGTGTTCCTGGGCATCGAAAAGGCTTTCGACCGTCTATGGCGCAACGGCCTCATCCGCAAACTCAGCGACGCGGGATTCCCCGACGGGCTGCTGCGTCTAATACACTCATACCTCACAGACAGGAATTTCAACACTGACGTGCAGGGAAAACAGTCAACACGACACGGTATACACGCGGGAGTACCCCAGGGAAGCATCCTAGGGCCCCTACTGTTTAACCTCTACATAAACGATCTCCCAACCACACACAACACAATGATGGCAATCTACGCGGATGACACAGCCATCCTTGCGCAAGATTGGAAACCATCAAACATTACGTCACGCCTACAGACTGCACTCAGAGTGGCCGAGCCTTGGTTGGAGAAATGGCGTGTTAGAGTAAACGTCGACAAGTGCGAAGCCGTTCTGTTCACGAGAAGACCGAAGCAACTGCGCAAACACCGCTACTGCAGACCAAGTTAACTCTACATGCACGTCCAATACGTTTCCGCGAGAAAGTCAAATACCTCGGTGTCTGGCTGGACCGGAAATTACTCTGGGGGGACCACATACAACACATGACCAACCGAGCTAGCGCGAGGCTCAAACAGCTCTAGCCTATGCTCAACAAGCGTAGCACACTGAACAGAAGGGTGTCGAGGTCCATGTACATGACACTTATCGGACCCCTGATGACGTACGCAGCTCCCGTCTGGGGATACGCTGCGCCTACACGCCTGCGCCGTCTGCAGCTCATACAAAACAAGGTACTCAAAATCATAAGCAATGCTCCACGATACACACGCATCGCGGACCTTCACCGGGAATACCGACTTGAGACTCTCACGGAGGTAATCCACAAACTCACCACAAGACTATACAGAAACTCCAGACATTCGCAGAACCCGTTTATTCTGAATCTGGGGAACTACGACCACAACCATAGATGGAAACATAAAAGACCAAAAGACATACTTGCAAGGACATAACATCTATGGCCAAGCTTACGCAAACATAACGGCACAGGCGAGCCCCTGTTAATCAGACGCATTTACTGGATATCCAGCTGAAATACACTGCCGAATAACTGGGACCATACAGGGAAGCCGTACCGTACACTGCATGCAAACAAGCTCCACACATCCCCCACACAGTGAGATGATCTATGGCCGATCTCCCACTACTGTATAACGATATTGATTGTTCCAGGAAAGTAGCAGCCGCAGCAACTGGGACACATCGCCATCGCCTGTCACGGTAATGATGCATGATACCTATACTAACAAATCCAACCTTGCATGAACTATCGCAGCTAGTAAGCCACTACTGCTCTTACTACCCATCCCACTGTCGCAGAGGTTTTTTTCCCACGGCACGAGCCATGGCACTTTTTTCCCTCTGCTCTTCAAATCGCTACCCTCACTCGCGTTTCGTCCACTATCTATCACCTGATGGACCGTGTTAATGCGTAGCCTTACCCAGACGCACGGACAACATCACAGCCCAGCATCCTGTGATCCACCCACTAGATAACTAACATGTTTACGGAGGTGACAGTAGAACTTTTGGTTTGGTCACCACGTTGGTGCGGGCGTGGAGGGGCCCCATCTCTATTACGCTGACCACTCAGCTACCGGGGGCGGACACCTTACCACTAGTCTACATCCTTACATTTGTGCTCTAGCCATTCCTGTTTAGCCAGTTTGCACTTCCTGTCGATCTCATTTTTTAGACCTTTGTATTCCCTTTCGCCTGCCCCATTTACTGCATTTTTATATTTTCTCCTTTCATCGATTAAATTCAGTATCTCTTGCGTTACCCAAGGATTTCTACCAGCCCTTTTCGTTTTGCCTACTTGGTTCTCTGCTGCCTTCACTATTTCATCTCTCAAAGCTACCCATTTTTCTTCTACTGTATTCCTTTCCCCCGTTCTTGTCAATCGTTCCCCAATGCTCCCTCTGAAACTCTCTACAACCTCTGGTTGTTTTAGTTTATCCAGGTCACATCTCCTTAAATTCCCGCCTTTTTGCGGTTTCTTCAGTTTTAAGCTACAGTTCAGAACCAATAAATTTTGGTCTGAGTTCACATCTGCCCCTGGAAATTTCTTACAGTTTAAAACCTCTCCCCGAAATCTCTGGCCCCCACCGTTATATAACCAATCTGTAACCTTCCGGTGCCTTCAGGTCTCTTCCACGTGTACAACCTTTTTTCACGGTTCTTGAACCAAGTATTAGCTATGATTAAATTATGTTCTATGCAAAATTCTACCAGACGGCTTCCTCTTTCTTTCCTTTCCCCCAGTCCATACTCACCTGTTACTTTTCCTTCTCTTCCTTTTCCTAATATCGAATTCCAGTCCCCAATGACTATTAAATTTTCGTCTCCCTTAACTATCTGAATAATTTCCTTTATCTAATCATACATTTGCTGAATCTCCTCCTCATCTGCGGAGTTAGTTGGCATATAGATGTGTACTGCTATGGTGGGTGTGGGCTTCGTGTCTCTTCATTATTAAATCTACTCTTGCATTACTCCTATTTCATTTTCTATTTGTAACCGTATATTCACTTGACTAGAAGTCCTGTTCCTCCTGCCACCGAACTTCACTAATGCCCACTTCAACTTGCCATTTGCCCACTTGCCCACTTCAACCTATCCATTTCCCTTTTTAAGTTGTCTAGCCTCCCTGCCCGATTAAAGATTCTGACATTCCACGCTCCGATCCTTAGAACACCAGTTTTGTTTCTCCTGATAACGACGTCCTCCTGCGTAGTTCTCGCACGGAGATCCGAACGGGGGACTGTTTTACCTCCGGAATATCTTAGCCAAGAGGATGTCATCATCATTTAACCATATAGTAGAGCTTCATGCCCTCGGGAAAAATTACAGTTGTACTGCCCATCGATTTCAGCCGTTCACAGTACCAGCATAGCAAGGCCGTTTTGGTTGACGTTTCAAGGAATGATTAGTCAATTATCCAGACTGTTGCCCCTGCAACTCCTGAAAAGGCTGCTTACCCTCTTCAGGAACCACACGTTTGTGTGGCCCCTCAACAGATGCCCCTCCGTTTTGGTTGCACCTGCGGTACGGCTATCTGTATCGCTGAGGCACACAAACCACCCCATCAACGGCAAGGTCCATGGTTTAGAGAAGGCATCTATGTTTAACACATTCTGTTAGCCTCCACATTCCTCATGTAGCGGATATATTACTCCCAACTTTTACATTTTTCTAGCTAGTGGAATTAACTAAACATGCTACGCATGATTGTAGCGTACACCTTCTGAGCATCACTGGAATTCTGGAATTTTGATTCTGCAAGCTCCCAGTAGGTTTCAGAATATACTTTAAGCAAATTGTTTTTCGCAGCGTCAGCATGGCTTCGAGGTACACTACTGGGCATTAAAATTGCTACACCACGAAGATGACGTGCTACACACGCTAAATTTAACCGACAGGAAGAAGATGCTGTCATATCCAAATGTTGAGCTTTTCAGAGCATTCACACAAGGTTGGCGCCGGTGGCGACATCTGCAACGTGCTGACATGAGGAAAGTTTCCAACCGATTTCTCATACACGAACAGCAGTTGACCGACGTTGCTTGGTGAAACGTTATGTGATGCCTCGTGTAAGGAGGAGAAATGCGTACCATCACGTTTCCGACTTTGAGAAAGGTCGGATTGTAGCCTATCGCATTGCGGTTTATCGTATCGCGACATTGCTGCTCGCGTTGGTCGAGATCCAATGACTGTTAGCAGAATATGGAATCGGTGGGTTCAGGAGAGTAATACGGAACGCCGTGCAGGATCCCAACGGCCTCGTATTTCTAGCAGTCGAGATGACAGGCATCTTATCTGCACGGCTGTAACGGATCGTGCAGCCACGTCTCGATCCCTGAGTAAACAGATGGGGACGTTTGCAAGACAACAACCATCTGCACGTACATTTCGACGACTTTTGCAGCAGTATGGACTATCAGCTCGGAGAGCGTGGCTGCGGTTACCCTTGACGCTGCATCACAGACAGGAGCGCCTGCGATGGTGTACTCAACGACGAACCTGGGTGCACGGATGGAAAACGTCATTTTTTTCGGATGAATCCAGGTTCTTTTTACAGCATCATGATGGTCGCATCCGTGTTTGGCGACATCGCGGTGAACGCACGTTGGAAGCGTGTATTCGTCATCGCCATATTGGCGTATCACCCGGCGTGATGGTATGGGGTACCATTTGTTACACGTCTTGGTCACCTCTTGTTCTCATTGACGGCACTTTGAACAGTGGACGTGATATTTCAGATGTGTTACGACCCGTGGTTCTACCCTTCATTCGATCCCTGGAAACCCTACGTTTCAGCAGGATAATGCACGACAGCGTGTTTCAGGTCCGGTACGGGCCTTTCTGGATACAGAAAATGTTCGACTGCTGCCCTGGCCAGCACATTCTCCAGATCTCTCACTAACTGAAAACGTTTGGTCAATGATGGACGAGCAACTGGCTCGTCACAATACGCCAGTCACTATTCTTGTTGAGCTGTGGTATCGTGTTGAAGCTGCATGGGCAGCTGTACCTGAACACGCCATCCAAGCTCTGTTTGACGCAATGCCCAGGCGTATCAAGGCCGTTATTACGGCCAGAGGTGGTTGTTCTGGGTATTGATTTCTCAGGATTTATGCACTCAAATTGTGTGAAAATGTAATCACATGTCAGTTTTAGTATAATATATTTGTCCAATGAATAGCCGGCCAGAGTGGCCGAGCGGTTAAAGGCGCTACAGTCTGGAACCGCACGACCGCTACGGTCGCAGGTTCGAATCCTGCCTCGGGCATGGATGTGTGTGCTGTCCTTAGGTTAGTTAGGTTTAAGTAGTTCTAAGTTCTGGGGGACTTATGACCACAGCAGTTGAGTCCCATAGTGCTCAGAGCCATTTTTTGTCCAATGAATACCCGTTTATCATCCGCATTTCTTCTTGGTGTAGCAATTTTAATGGCCAGTAGTGTATAAAGGTAATTTCTGTCCGTTTTTAGCGAATTTGTCCTCTAATATGTTTAGAATCTGCCATAATATGTTAATATACCCTACAATATCAGATAATTGATTGCTCATTTCATGACAACAACACGGCGACCTATTTTTTTCAGTATGGCACTGGGTCTCATTCGGTAATGGCCTATTCTTTCACATTCAGAATAGAGAAGGCAAGAAGAATAAGAAAAAGAAGAAAAAGAGGAATGTGATGACAGAGATGATTCTGTTAAATGAGGAAGCGCTCCAGAACACCAAAGGCTGTACCATCATAAACAGCAAAGAGGTTCCATAGTGTACGTGTATCTAAGATGACGAATAATACCTAGAAAAATCGTTTCAGATTTATAGTTTGCGGGAATGTAGGGATTTCGTATTTGTGCAGTGCTCTAAATCTAACATGTATCTCCGTCTAACTGGAAAAAGGAACAGTTTTCTGCAAGTGCATAATATTTGAAAATTTACTGGTTGTATTTTCACATATAGTAATACCACTGTTTGTACTTACATAAATATATTTATACATGTATTTCATCAAAGCAATCCCTGAAAACATTTTATTATTAGGATAAAAATATATTTTAGCATTGATATAGAATATACGCTGCCTGCTCTAATACTCTGGCGAATCAGTTCAATTTTTTAAAATTTAGTATTTTATTCATCTTTTGTTCCATAATAACGTATTGACCACAAATATAAACTTCACATTCATAAAATCTAAGCTCAGGTCTTAGGTGTTTAGATAAGTCAAAACATTGTATTCAGGCGGAAGTTTCAAAGCAGAATATGATCTGGAATGAAGAAAAGCTTGCCGTAATAAGATACGATTTAGTGAACGCGAAAGCGTCACGGAGATGAACAACAAGACGTTACAAGAGGATTTGTGCTTCACGGAGGGGTTTATTACGGAAATATCCCAATACGTTACCTTCCAAGAAGAGTCAGGAAACGTATACTTCCCCCCACACACGTATCCCGAAATGACGACGACAAGAAAATCAGAGAAATTATAGACCTCATACAGAAGATTATCTACTGTCGTTGTTCATTCGTGAATGTAAAGGAAATCGGGAAAACTATATTGCTACCAGAAGCTCTCTTTTCTTCGTACTGTAAAGTGGTTTGTGGAGTATTGGTGTGTAAAACTTAAGGACGAAAGTAACTTCCACATGATGTGTCGCTGCCAAGTAACACAACTCTATGAAACGTGTACCATACATAGAAATAACAGCTATATTATAGTACAGTATAGAAGGTAAATGAAAGAAATACGCAATGAGACGAAGACAAAAGACTCTTTTATCCTAAGACAATAAGTACACTGAAGTCACCATCATTCGTGATGGTTCCCTGGAAATTAAAAAAATTCGTAACGTGATTCTTAACGTGGTATGTGATCGCGCCACGGCCAGCAATGCAAGCGCTGCAACGTGCTTCCATATTGGCCACGAGGTTGGTAAGGAGTTCTTGTGGTAGGACGTTCTACTCTCCACCAGTGCGGTTGACAACTGTAGGATAGTCTTTGGTACGTGTGGACTTGCTACAAATACGTCTCTCCAACGCACCCCGCACGTGCTCGACGGGATTTCAGTCGAGAGAACGGGCAGGCCACTCATTCGCCGAATATCCTCTCGTTCCAACAGCTCCTCCACCTGCGCAATTCCATGCGTTCGCGCATTGTCAGCTATAAAATTTAAGTCAAGACCGAATGCACCCCTAAAAAGACGCACACGGGGAAGTAGTATAGTGTCACAATATCGCTGACCGTTGACGGTACCGTCTCAAAGATTTGGAGGTCAGTACGCCCATCAAACGTAATGCCTCCTCACACCGCAGCTTCTGGACCACCAAAACGATCATGTTCGACAATGCTAGACGTACCCTCGTATGGCTAGGGTTGGAAACAAGTAATACGAGGGTTGGAACTTTAATAGTGGCAACTATTTATTTACAGCTCGTACAAAATAGATATGTGTTTCGAAGTTTTACTAACCTTCAAAGTAGTCACCAGCATTGTGTATAACCCGTTGCCAGCGATGTGGAAGTCGTAGGATACTCTTAGCAGTGCCAGTTGCGTTGACAGTTTGAGCGGCGCGGTCTATTGCCCTACGAATTTTTAACAGTTCTGAAGCGAGTGCCGTGAAGTGTTTCCTTCAGTTTAAAAATCGAGTTGAACTTACGAGGGCTTAAGCCAGTGGAGTGCAGTAGGTGGTATAGCACTTAGCAGACCCGTTAGTCAAACAAATCAGTAACATCTTGCAGTTTACGTGCTAGAGCATTGTCCTGCAAAATGATGGTCAGGTCCTGCAAAAAGTGTCATCACTTCTGTCTCTAAGGTGGTCGTAGGTTGTGTTCCAAAAAGGAACAGCATAGAAACAGAAGTGATGACACTTTCTACAGGACCTCACCATGTGGGATGGAATTCCATGCCTGTTGCACCTGGTCGGCCAGTACAGAGACGGTTAATGCTATTTCTGGATGACTCTGGAATTGTCATCCGATGATCTTTCATATGTGCTTTATTGGAGACAGATCTGGTGATCGAGCAGGCCAAGGCAAAATTCAACACTCTCTAGAGCATGTTGGGTTACAACAGCGGTATGTGGGCGAGCGTTATCCTGTTGGAAAACTTCCTGTGGAATACTGTCCATGAATGGCAGCACAACAGGTGGAATCACCAGACTAACGTACAGATTTGCAGCCAGGGTGAAAGGGATAACCATGAGAGTGCTCCTGCTGTCATGCGACATTGCAAGTCAGACCATAACTTCAGGTGTAGGTCCAGTGTCTAGCTCGCAGACAGGTTGGTTGCAGGCCCCCATCTGGCCTCCTTCTAACCAACACACAGCCATCAGTGGCACCGAGGTAGAAGAAGCTTTCATCCGAAAACACAACAGACATCTACCAAAGTCGCAAATATCGGTGATTGCGGAGAGGGGGGGGGGGGGGGGGCGGCGGAATGCACGCTACAGGCGTCTGACTCCGAGACGTCCTTGAAGTAACGATTTGTAACAGTTCGTTGTGTCGTTGTGGTGACAGCTGACGTTCAAATTACTGCTGCAGGTGCAGTACGATTCGCCAGAGCCATGAGACGAACACAACAGTCTTCCCTCTCGGTAGCGTCACGTGACCGTCCGGAGCTCAATCTTCTTGCCACTGTACATTCTCGTGACCAGCGCTGGGAGCAATCTTGTACAGTGGTTACTTTTCTGCCAATTCATTCTGCAATGCCCCAGAAGAAACTTCCAGTTTTTTCATAGCCTAAATACACGACCTCGTTCAAAGTCAGTGAGCTGTTGATAATGACGTCTTTGTCGCCTTAAAGGCGTTCTGGACTAGCATCAACTCACCACGTCCAATCTCAAAGGTACCTAACGCTCACGACCGTTACTGCGTGTATTTAAAGCAAACCAGATTTGCATCCTCATTGTGGCCAGGCTAGCGCCACTCTTTTTCAACAGGTGCAAAATTTGAGTAGACATCATATTTCAGATGTAGAAACACGCCAACCAACTTTCGTTTTGTCACACAACTCTTTCTTCGTGTTGTGATTTTTTCCGTCAGTATATTAATAAAACATGTAAGATTGTTACATAACGTAATAACTAAAATATAAGGAATTCAGTGTTTCTTTTATTTTAAAGTAGTAGATATTAAAATTAACGATACATTAGTGGTAATGTAACAGCATTATTTAGGTCATCAATATGCTTTAGCATTGCCACATATCCTCTCCATGACATTAGTGTCAAAATGTTCAGTAACTGAATAAATAGCTGGTAGTTTTAGTGTCAGTGGATTTCCAGTTGCCTGTAGATAATCCATCCAACATTTTCAGTGTTGTTACCCAGAATCACTTATTTAGCAGATAATTCAAAACGTCAATAGTTTCCTTTTTACTTGAGTTGTAAACGTCGATTTCATGCCTCACACAATTACGTAATTAAGACAGTTGAAAACATGACATTCTCGTAGCTAACTAGAGATAAGTCCACAGTGTTCCACTTTACTGCTTAATTTGTAACTGTAACTACCTTGTTCTGGAGTAGCAATACACTTTTGGAGCGTGCTGAACGGCTTCAAAATTCTAATCCGTATTTTTTTGTGACTGTGAATGCGTTGTCGTTATAAGTCTTAATTTTTCATACAGTAACACACAGCCACACTACGGAAACTACAACGCAGCATAGCTCTAGCCACACAACTGACTGCAGACCACGTAATGATCAAAATAATACGTATCTAGAGTACTGTGATACAGAAAGACATCGAAACACTCTGTTGAACCTGTTGACCTAGCGTCAACGCAACCACTCTGCTCACATCCGCAACCAAGCGTCTTTCAACCTCTCGTGTGAACAAGTGTTCATATCTCAGAAAGTACGTGTTTCCTGTCACATGTTTATTGAACATTTTTATTGTTTCAATGAGTGCGATCACCTTTTAAAACTTTCGACAATTTTCTTAACAGCTTCAGTTTTCAGATCTGAAAATTGATGTAATGGCCTGAAACTTGTAAGCATTTTTGAAATGTGCTATCTGTGACGATGATATGAACAAAACATTGAACATTCACTGAAATTTGTTGACTATCCCTATAAACGTTTCTCCATTTAAACAGGTGCAGCATATACTATCCGCCTCTTCTTCAAACTATTGCAATAAATTTACTCGTTCTCATTCAGAATGCGTTTCAGACTGATGGTGAATAATCAGGGGAGTTAGTTGCGCCTTCTTTCTTCTCTGTGAGACCACATCTAGCCAGAATCCTTTCTATGAACAATTAGTATTTTCCTTTCCCTGAATAACATTAACAGTCGTACAAAGTTCACTCAAGTGGCTTTTGTTTGGGTGCATAAACAATGAATTTGGGAGATAGTCTCTCTGAAATTGAAGTAACCGTATTTTTCAAAACTACTCAAGAAGCTGCGCATTCCTTTGAAAATGACTTAGGCATCACTTCCTTAAAGTAGACGCAGCCCATTTTGACGAATCGCTTCTTACTCCTGCTGTTACCAACAACAGCGCCAGTAGCAGTCTGCGGTACTGTGGCACTTATTACAAATTTTCCGTAAACGTCTCGGTGTTGGAGACCGGAAACGAGGTCGTGTGGGGGACCTATTCTGAGTAGAGGATTGACGCAGTCGACGGCTAGGTCAGCGGGGTCGCGTCTCCCGCCTTGGCTGCAGCTGCGCAGATGGTGCTTCTGCATTTTGGATACAAGGGGATCGATAACGATTATACGCTCACTGTTCGTTGCGCAGTGACGTCCAACAGTGAACCCACCGCCCGTCTTGCTATAATGCTTCATCGCTGTCGCGTTTTTTTAGAAAAAGTTTCCAAATTTAGCCGCAGATACTACAGGTTTTCCACCCTTCCGTAGTAGCTGGTATTTAGAGTACCAAGTCTTCTTCTGCGCAATTAACGCGAACGAAATCAAGACTTAGCTAAGTTTTGTATTTCCATTTAAAGACCTGTATATCTTGTTACCCATCTCGATAAGTGCTATTATCAAAGCAAGCGGTTTATTCGAATTACAAAATGGGATGACCCAATGGAGACAGTATTTCTGAATAGGGGAAATTCTGATCTGTGTTCATGTATATGTAGGTAAAGGCTTATCTCGTATGACTTAATGAAACAGTTAAGGAAAAGGACCATACACTTAATGTTTGAGGAAACTGCAACACAAGAAAGGAAACATGTGATTACAATAAAATTTATTCATCGGGTTACGGACTTCGCAATTCAAAGTAAGAGCATATGGACTATCAGACCAATTGTGTGATTGAATTGAAGAGTTCCTAACAGAACGCAGCATGTCATTCTCAATGGAGAGAAGTCTTCCGAAGTAAGAATGATTTCAGGTGTGCCGCAGAGGAGTGTCGTAGGACCGTTGCTATTCACAATATATATAAATGACCATGTGGATAACATCGGAAGTTCACTGAGGCTTTTTGGGGATGATGCTGTAGTATATATCGAGAGGTTGTAACAATGGAAAATTGTACTGAAATGCAGGAGGATCTGCAACGAATTGACGCATGGTGCAGGGAATGGCAATTGAATCTCAATGTAAACGAATGTAACGTGTTGCGAATTCATAGAAAGAAAGATCCTTCATCACTTAGCTACAATATAGCAGGTCAGCAACTGGAAGCAGTTAATTCCATAAATTATCTGGGAGTAGGCATTAGGAGTGATTTAAAATGGAATGACCATATAAAATTAATCGTCGGTAAAACAGATGACAGACTGAGATTCATTGGAAGAACCCTAAGGAAATGCAGTCCGAAAACAAAGGAAGTAGGTTACAGTACACTTGTTCGCTTGAATACTGCTCACCGGTGTGGGATTCGTACCAGATAGGGTTGACAGAAGAGATAGAGAAGATCCAACGGAGAGCAGCGCGCTCCGTTACAGGATCGTTTAGTAATCGCGAAAGCGTTACGGAGATGACAGATAAACTCCAGTGGAAGACTCTGCAAGAGAGACGCTCAGTAGCTCGGTACGGCCTTTTGTTGAAGTTTTGAGAACATACCTTCACCGACGAGTTCAAAATTGTTCAAATGGCTCTGAGCACTATGCGACTTAACTTCTGAGTTCATCAGTCGCCTAGAACTTAGAACTAATTAAACGTAACTAACCTAAGAACATCACACACATCCATGCCCGAGGCAGGATTCGAACCTGCGACCTTAGCGGTCGTTCGGCTCCAGGCTGTAGCGCCTAGAACCGCACGGCCACTCCGGCTGGCTCACCGACGAGTCAAGTAGTATATTGCTCCCTCCTACGTAATCTCGCGAAGAGACTATGAGGATAAAATCAGAGAGATTAGAGCCCATATAGAGGCACACCGACAATCTTTCTTCCCATGAACAATACGAGACTGGAATATAAGGGAGAACCGATAGAGGTACTCAAGTTACCCTCCACCGCACGCCGTCAGGTGGCTTGCGGAGGATGGATGCAGATGTAGATGTAGATTACAGTTACAGAACTACGCATGCACTTGTACAGTGCGAATTCAGTATCGTGTGAAGGTGCCCCGTAATGCAATCAGAACCTCTAGACGTCGTCGTACGGAATCAAAGAGGGCCTACTTATTCTCCTGAAGAACATACTCCCACTCGGTTTGTAGCCATGTCCATGAAACTTCGACAGTAGTTGTGGGAGGATCAGAACGGACGATTTGCCAACCGATAATGCCCCAGACATGTGAGGCCAACGTGAAGCCCAGGGATACACTAAAACAAATGGTTCTTTGAAGGAGACTTCCTCTCGTCTCTCGCTCCCTGTGGTAGAGCGTTGCCCTGTTGAAATATGGCATATGGAGCAGCAAGTGGAAGGGGCAGTGTCCCAGGCTCTATAGCCTCACTATTGTACATGGTGATGCTCAGAACACCCTCGATACGTATGAGGATAGATCGCATATCATAGCCAATGACGATCCAAATATTTACACTTGATGTTCGTGTGTTATGCCACTCAATAACGCAGTCTGTCCGACTGCATTCAGCACGGTGGCCTCTTACACGTACACGAAGTTTTTCTGTCGGTTACTGGCATGCGGACAAGATTGTGGTCATTGCACACCGTAGTTACATTGTTTGGTCCAGTGCCCGCTAGTTGCTGTGTATCCATTGGTTCCACATACTGTCGTAGCAGTGTGCCCTAAACGAGACGCAACGTTAACAGAGTAACAAACTCGTTTCCTGCAGACCAATCATTCTGCTCGTTCGCACATATTCACATGCTGATATTTCGCCCTTTAACGTTCAAGAAGCATACCAACACTTGCTTGCACGTTTCTTCTTCCTTTGACGGTTGTGTCCGGACTGTGTGAGACGTAACACTGATCTGTCCAATTACACAAAATAAGGTGCTGCTGGCCCTACGTGCACGCCATCTCTCTGCAATCCTTATCACTTATTATTGTTCCACTGTCATACACATCCTCCCATTTTGGAGTGGTTCAGAGCATTCCTTATGGGCGCTGGAATTGTCATAAGAAGTACTGTACAAACAGTAGGGCTTCAGGTGTCGCTGGTATGCGAAATGAACACGACATTACGTGATGACAAAGACACTCGCGTCTATTGCAACTGTGCAGCTAAGCTTGCTGCATAGACGGTTCCATAGCAGATGGACCTTTATATGCGCTTACGCCAATAATGGTGCACTGGCATAACAGGCTACAATTTTTTACGGAGCGGGATGATCTAATAGTTAAAACATTCTGCTATATTCGGAACGAGTGACATTCAAATTCCCCCCGACCATTCAGATTTACTTTCTCCGTTTTTTCCGCTGGATACGATTTTCTGTGAATACGAAACGGCTGGCTGCGTTGTTTAATTTGCCCTACTGTACTAAAGTTCTGCCTATAATTACATCGATGTAGGTTGGACTTCTATCCATAAACTTCTTTCTTCGTTCAGTTTCCTGGACAGTACATGATTTCTAGGATCATTAAAAGGGACATAAAATGTTTCTCTAACCTATTTCTTTGTTATTTTTAGACAAACGATTTCACACAACATTTGACCGTTTTTCAATTACTTTTATATTCTTTTATGAGGAAGATAGACGTCGTGGTTTCGGGCGAAAAAGATAGGACAAAAACACTCTACAAACACCATAGGAAAAAAAACAAAGATATGGAGTCAATTATGATTCCGAGAATATTCTTGTGGCTTTATCCTCGTCAACCAATTTCCTTACATTTCCATCCATGCAAATCTTGTTTCCTCTTCCTTTCTGAGAAGTATCGAACTTTCAACGAGGTAATACGTCTTTCGACACTACTAGCAATGTCCATAAATGGCCTGTGGCACCTCCACAACATAAAAAATACCTTTTTGGTCCACAAAGTGCAGAGAACGTCCTCTTTGAACGCATGAAAAATGACTGACTTTAGCGATTTTTGATTCAAGAAAAATGAAAGGTAATGCTAAATCTGATGATATAGTTTTATTCTGCACAGTTTCGTCTTTAAGAAATCATTTTTGGGCCTACATCGGGTGCTCCCTGTAACCACTGCACCAGGTGGAAGACCCCAGACGGAACATTGGTCATTGCCGGGAATTCCCGAAGTCCTCCTACTGCAATTGTAATAAAATAATTTATATAAGTCTTTTTCAATATATTTTCTGTCAGCATACATAGAACTATTGGAAAAAATTAAGTTCTAACAAAATGGTGAAAAAATGTCATTTTGTTCGCCCAAAAATCGAGACAAAAACATGCATCGAAAATAGGTTTTTGAAGATACCACAAGACGTCTACGTATGCTGAAAAAGGATTCAGTTTAGTTGGCGACATCAAATTCCGATCAAAATCGTTTGTACCGTACTCGACTTATATTAGCCGCCAATTTGAAAAATAAGGTTTCGAGAAAATCGCGTTTAAAGTTTTGGTTACATTTTTTGTACTTAAGTTAAACTTACCTCTAGCCAACGATCCCTGGACCGTACAACAATTTTTCCAGATCCAAAAGGAGGTTCTCCTCCATCTTCTTCGTGGCCATTGTGCTCCTGCGGGCCTCCTTGGCAGCTTCTGCCATTCACTGCTCTGCTCGCTCGATACGCTTTTCGTCCGCTTTTGTGCAGAAGTTATAACAGGCTGGTCCGATCTCAAGTTTGAGCACCTTCATAATTTCCATAATGCCTGTTTGGCTGTCGTTGAAATTACATGCTGCCGCACTGGCCGCAATATCGGCTATTATTGTCCCCGCTGAGAATGGTGTTCGGAGACACTTTTTCCCAAATCGCCTCGTAAGTCGATAACGAAATTCCTGGAGAACTTGGGATGAACACTACAATAAATTAAGCATCCCAGAGAACATTTTAAGGCAAAAAATCGATGTTTGAAAATTTTAAAAGACGACTACCCCCTTAATGCAACTAAAATTTAACGGGACGGCCCGGCTTTCGCTATGTGAATCCCCTTCTACGAACTTTTCAACAACTATGGAAGATTGCGTTGCTCCATATACGCACTGAGACGTGTCAACAGGTAATTCCGTTACATCTGGTTGCTGTGTGCGCCGCCAACAACCGTTACTTTGGATGTCATCTTGTAACGCCGGAAATGCATATCCTTCAATTTCCATCTATTGCACTGCAAATTTTTTTCCTTATTTTGTTACCTGAAGATATAACATTTCTGTGTCTTTGTATATTGTAATTGTTTTACTATTTGTATATATTTATGCATTTATGTCGATGTATAATTGGTTTGTTTTGTAAATATTACACTACTGGAAATTGAAATAAGAACACCGTGAATTCATTGTCCCAGGAAGGGGAAACTTTATTGACACATTCCTGGGGTCAGATACATCACATGATCACACTGACAGAACCACAGGCACATAGACACAGGCAACAGAGCATGCACAATGTAGGCACTAGTACAGTGTATATCCACCTTTCGCAGCAATGCAGGCTGCTATTCTCCCATGGAGACGATCGTAGAGATGCTGGATGTAGTCCTGTGGAACGGCTTGCCATGCCATTTCCACCTGGCGCCTCAGTTGGACCAGCGTTCGTGCTGGACGTGCAGACCGCGTGAGACGACGCTTCATCCAGTCCCAAACATGCTCAATGGGGGACAGATCCGGAGATCTTGGTGGCCAGGGTAGTTGACTTACACCTTCTAGAGCACGTTGGGTGGCACGGGATACATGCGGACGTGCATTGTCCTGTTGGAACAGCAAGTTCCCTTGCCGGTCTAGGAATGGTAGAACGATGGGTTCGATGACGGTTTGGATGTACCGTGCACTATTCAGTGTCCCCTCGACGATCACCAGTGGTGTACGGCCAGTGTAGGAGATCGCTCCCCACACCATGATGCCGGGTGTTGGCCCTGTGTGCCTCGGTCGTATGCAGTCCTGATTGTGGCGCTCACCTGCACGGCGCCAAACACGCATACGACCATCATTGGCACCAAGGCAGAAGCGACTCTCATCGCTGAAGACGACACGTCTCCATTCGTCCCTCCATTCACGCCTGTCGCGACACCACTGGAGGCGGGCTGCACGATGTTGGGGCGTGAGCGGAAGACGGCCTAACGGTGTGCGGGACCGTAGCCCAGCTTCATGGAGACGGTTGCGAATGGTCCTCGCCGATACCCCAGGAGCAACAGTGTCCCTAATTTGCTGGGAAGTGGCGGTGCGGTCCCCTACGGCACTGCGTAGGATCCTACGGTCTTGGCGTGCATCCGTGCGTCGCTGCGGTCCGGTCCCAGGTCGACGGGCACGTGCACCTTCCGCCGACCACTGGCGACAACATCGATGTACTGTGGAGACCTCACGCCCCACGTGTTGAGCAATTCGGCGGTACGTCCACCCGGCCTCCCGCATGCCCACTATACGCCCTCGCTCAAAGTCCGTCAACTGCACATACGGTTCACGTCCACGCTGTCGCGGCATGCTACCAGTGTTAAAGACTGCGATGGAGCTCCGTATGCCACGGCAAACTGGCTGACACTGACGGCGGCGGTGCACAAATGCTGCGCAGCTAGCGCCATTCGACGGCCAACACCGCGGTTCCTGGTGTGTCCGCTGTGCCGTGCGTGTGATCATTGCTTGTACAGCCCTCTCGCAGTGTCCGGAGCAAGTATGGTGGGTCTGACACACCGGTGTCAATGTGTTCTGTTTTCCATTTCCAGGAGTGTATTTGTATTTTTACGCTGGGTCTGGCCTAGGGAAAACTATGCTATCGAACGATTACATCGATAGGTCGTGTGGAGAACGAAAGTGTTTAGGATATTTGGTAGTGTTAACTCTGCCGCGTGGAGCGCGGGCAGAGCGGAGTTTGGCTGGGGTGGTGCAGTGGAGCAGGTGTGTTGTGTGAAGCTCCCGCGAGTTGCCGCGCTTTCGAGGTTTGGCAGCCCGTAATTGCGCTCGAACTGCGATGATAGTTTCTGACATGGTGTCGCGGACGGGAAGCATTAGCTGGTGCACATCAAGAGCCCGCTTCGTCTGGTGACCGTGTCGAGAAGAAGGCGCGTCAACATCCAGCTTCTGCAACAGCGACGGCCGACAATGAGTGACTGTCGCCACCTCCTCGATCGACAGCTTCAAACCTTCAATCAACCAACAAGGAAGACTGGAAGCACGTAAGGTTTTAGAACTGTATGGCAGACCTCAGCTTTTCAAACTTTTAAAATTGTTGCATCACAAAATTACAGCAACTTAGCATGAACGTTTGTTGCTCATTGTCCCAATTGCATTACCAAGCTGGGTCCCTTCCTTTTCCGGAATGAACCCGAGTGTCGTTGAAATTCAAACGCCAGCATCATTCGATTTCACTGCTTTAATTTCAAAGTTCAGTTATGGTATTCATAGCTGGCTACAATATTTAGATTACACAGTCACAAATTAAGAGTGCGAGTTTTGTTACCGTATTTTAGCTTACCTTTGACTGCAGTTCAGCTTGGTATGTACTAAATTTTACTACTGTTAATTGTTCAGAATCATTTAATTCAAGATGAAAGTTCAATCTCTTATTTCTAAATTGCGTAGATTGAAGTAGCTTTTGAAATGATTGTTGAGGTAGACCAAGACTAACCGTATTTCACTGAATTTCGATGTGCTTCAGAAAGAAAGCTCACTATTAACTTCAGTCACTAAATTAACTTTCGATTTTCCGGTTTTATTAATTCTTTTGCTAAATTAAGTCAGAGTGTAGCGAAATTTATTACTTCTGACAAACTTTCAGTTTTCACACTACACGTGTCAACCTTCAGTTGCCACGCTTCTAGTGCTAATTATATGTGTAATAACCTTTCTTTTTCAGTTACTATAGTAATTGTCCTTAGGACTGGCGACCGTAATTTCCCCCAAATCTCAAATATCTAATTGCCGCTAGTTAATTGTTAACGTAACTGCCGCACATTTACTTTCTTTATTAACTTTACCCCTTTTCAAAATTAATTTCCATCAGTTTCATTTGCATTTTTCCTTTCATTTAGATGTAACCCTTTCCTCCCTCGTTACCGACAAATTAACTTTGCTGATGATTGCTTTTCCCAAATTTCCATTAGGTACACGCGGTTTAATTTTTCACTGTCATTAAGGTCGATAAGTGAGGGGAAGGTTACAATCTGGTGGTCATACCAGTGACGGATCCAATTTCACCCCCTCTTCTGAAAGAAAAAACAAGAAAGGCATGTATTAATGTCCATAACACTCATGAGGGGGATGAATTTTGCATTGCATAGTCGCTTCTACTTGCAAATAAGTTACTAGGAAAATGTGCATCGTATGTCTATACACCAAACACCTAATATTTTCGAGCATTATAACTTCAGTAGCACCTCATTCCCAGTTACACTCCAGGACCTAACAATATTTGAGAGGCAGAATCGTTGAATTCCTTAAGCAAATACGGTAACGCGTAGCTCTCATAGACCAGAATTTCTTTTTCTCTCCTCGTGATTTCTGTATCGGCCTCACAATTTCCGTCCAATTCCGGCTTGTCACTATTTATAAGACCAACTCCTCCTGCATTAGTGATTGATTTTGTTCTCCCATTTTGGCGTCCAACTTTATTAACGGTTGTTTTGCAATCAGATTCATTAATGTTATTCATATTGTCCTCCTTTTCGCACATCTTCCCCGTTTCCGATTGAATAGTATTCATTTTCCACGTCTCTGCTTCTTTGTTCTCTATTTGAATGGCTTTATTCTGTTGCTCTCCGAGACCCAAGTTCAGCCGTACTTTCGTGGATATTACCTTGGTCTCTGCGTGTGCACTGTTTGGTCCATCCTGTCTCTTGCTGATCGCTTCTACTATCATCTCGCGGTATTTGTCTTGCGGGTGATGTGTGGCCTCTTGTAAATATGTCCTCATAGTTTCTTCGATGAGGTCGATATGCTCCTCCAACTTTCCCACCAATCTCCCCTGCTCTTCTTCTCGCCCTTACAAATTCTCTATCCTCCCCTTTAATTTCGACAATACACCGCGACTTGTCTCCTCTCTTCTCTTACACTCCTCTTTTGCCACTGTTGTCAGTCTCTTCGTAGCTTCTTGCAACTGCCGAATTTCCGTCATTTCTCTCATTATTTTTCGAATTTCACTCTGTATCCTTTCTCTCATATCATTATTTTTTTTTGCCTTATTTTGTCTTGCATCTTTTCTCCCAAGTCTTTATTTTCTTTCCTCATTGCTTGTATCTTTCCTCCTATGTCCTTCCTTTCCGCCCCCATTGCCTTCAAAAAGTATAGGATACCGAAACCATCATCTCCCGTTTCGCTAGTTCTGTCTGGTGAAGCTACTCGTGAGCTCCCGGAGTAACATATATATTGCTCCCTGGTTCTACTTCCTGCTCTCACCTTCCTCGCGGTTGCGAATTCTTTCCGATCTGTATCTCGTTGCACTTCTTCTTCATCTCCTCTTCTATGTATTGGCTCCTCATATGTTTTTCTATCAGCGTAATCCGAGGTACACGACTTGTTATGTATTCCCTTATCTTCCTTTGGACAAGAGCTCATTCCTCGTTCGCCTCTACACACATCAAAAAAAGTTTTGCGCCACCTCGGGTCCCTGAACCATGAAGATAAACGTTGACTGTGAATATTTTATCAAAGACACAGTCCCTTTGACTGTTCAGAAATGTCACTAAACCCGCCCAAAGAGGTAAACAACCATGCATGAGCACCGCCTATTAGACGGAGGAGGTCCAATAGCCGATCAGTTCCAATCATTCCACCACGAAGGAGATACAGGGCTCGTGTTGCCTCTAGTTCAACCATGCCTAGACGATCAATATCGCGTTTCGATTGAACCGCATTGTCGCTTTGTGCTAGGAAAGGCTCTCAACAAGGGAAGTGTCCAGGTGTCTCGGAGTGAACCAAAGCGATGACGTTCGGACATGGAGGAGATACAGATGACATGCGTCGCTCAGGCCGCCCAAGGGCTACTACTGCAGTGGATGGCCGGCCCCTGTGGCCGAGCGGTTCTAGGCGCTTCATTCCGGTCGCAGGTTCGAATCCTGTCTCGGGCATGGATATGTGTGGTGTCCATAGGTTAGTTAGGTTTAAGTAGTTCTAAGTTCTAGGGAACTGATGACCTCAGATGTTAAGTCCCATAGTGCTCAGAGCCATTTGAACCATCTTCGCAGTGGATGACCGCTACCTATGATTATGGCTCGGTGGACCGCTGACAACAACGCCACCATGTTGAATAATGCTTTTCGTACAGCCACAGGACGTGGTATGCTGCATGATGCGCAACTTCACTCCCGACGCCCATGGCGAGATCCATCTTTGCAACACGACACCATGCAGCGCGGTACAGATTGGCCCAACAACATGTCGAATGGGCCGTTCAGGATTGCATCATGTTCTCTTCACCGATGAGTGTCCCATATGCCCTCAACCACACAATCGTCGGAGACGTGTTTGGAGGCAACCCGGTCAGGCTGAACGCTTTAGACACACCGTCCAGCGAGTGCAGCAAGGTGGTGGTTCCCTGCTGTTTTGGGATCGCATTATGTGGGGCTGACGTACTCCGCCGGTGCTCATGGAAGACGCTGTAACGGCTGCAATATAGGTGAATGCCATCCTCCGACCGATAGACCGATGGTGCGACCATATCGGCAGCATATAGGCGGCATTCGTCTTCATGGACGTCAATTCTGGCCCTCATCGTGCACATCTTGTGAATGACTTCCTTCAGGGTAACGACATCGCTCGACTAGAGTGGACAGCATGTTCTCCAGACATGAACCCTATCGAACATGCCTGGGATAGACTGAAAAGGGCTGTTTATGGACGACGTGACCCACCAACCACTTTGAGGGACCTACGCCCATTCGCCGTAGAGGAGTGGGACGATCTGGACCAACAGTGCCTTGTTGAACTTGTGGATAGTATGCCACGACGAATATAGGCATGCATCAATGCAAGAGGACGTGCTGCTGGGTATTATAGGTACCGCTGTGTATCTGGATCACCAGAGGTAGCAACGCTAGCCACTAGACCACAAGCTGCGGGCAAATACTACAATAAAATATATATACATCTTCCCCATTAATCCTTCTACTAGTGAATCTTCTTTTTGACTACTATTCACGCTTCTCGTCTATTGCTACCTCAATGACTCTCTCACTGCTCCGTTATTTCTTTCTCCTCATACATAAATACACGCTGTACTCGCATTCTTGGGCGGAGTATTAGTGTTGTCTGTACGTTGCACACACCTCTCGTCTCGCTTGGTTACGCGGCGCGCTGTGGCCAGTCAGACTGCATTTTAGTAGGGAGTAAGTTCCTCTTGAAGTAACTCAAATCCAGTTGCTTGCCATCATGCAACAGTCAGACGTGAAATGTCAGATGCGGTGATATACTTTTCTACCAACATGCTCTCGCAATTCTGACGCTCCTCAGACGGGAAAAAGAGAAAAGCTGATGGCCGTTTTATATTTTCCCACACACAACAAACTGCATTCACCAAACATTGTACATATATAACCCTTACAAAAATTCCACAACCCATTTTTGCAACGCAGATTAAACCATCAGATGCGGAACAGAATCCATAAAACCATGAACATAAACCTGGAGAAAAGAAATTACATGAACTATAAAGCGCGCTAGCAAGTACTAGAAACTACAGCCGTGCGACGTTTTGTCACTTTCCAGTCACGCAAGGAACGCGAAATGAATAAATAACGAAACAAATTACATTACGCTACGGTCGCAGGTTCGAATCCTGCCGCGGGCATGGATGTTTGTGATGTCCTTAGGTTAGTTAGGTTTAACTAGTTCTAAGTTCTAGGGGACTAATGACCTCAGCAGTTGAGTCCCATAGTGCTCAGAGCCATTTTTTGAAATTACATTAATGGATCTGACTCCACAACAGGAGATGCGGAAATATCGTACCATAAGCACGGGTTCTCCAAATTTGTGCAAAACCACTAGCGAGTACAAAATTTCCCTGACCCAGAAAACTAATTGAGGGCCGACCACGCCTCCAAGATGTAAGCTGTAAATTTAATATACTGGGTGATCAAAAAGTCAGTATAAATTTGAAAACTTAATAAACCACGGAATATTATTTTTATTTATTTTATGGCCTTCATTGGACCACTGTAGTCAAAAATACAAAGTTCTAAACAAGTTGTTACAAATGGATACAATTTGGTTCGACAATAACTTAATATATTTAGGTAATATAATTATTAGAGGCTATTCTTATATGAAAGGTGTTTTGCTCTTCTGTCTGCCCAATATTTCTTCATTCTTTCAGATATTTTCTTTCTTTCTTCATCTGAGACAACTCTTCCTGTACTCCTTTTATTGATTTTCATTTGTAGTCTGGTTTGCGGGTCTTGCAGTAGTCTGGTTTTCTCTGTCTTGTTTTTTAGGTCATCTACTGTAATTTGAAGTTCTTTTATATCTTCCTTAATTTCTGTGATCCATTTAATGTCGCTCTTGCTATTCCACAATTTTTGTATTATTTTTTTACTAATTCTGTTTTCTGGAGTTCTCACAGATGTCCAAAGAATGAGATGCGTTTCTTCCTGATTGTGCTCATGACTGGTTCTATTTTCTTATATACTGTTTCATTTGATGCTATTCTCCAATGTCCATTTATTTTATACTGTTTATTTATACATGTCCTAATTATTCTTCTTTCTATTTTTAGTATTCTGTCAATTTCTGCTGTATTAGTTGTTTTGAAGATAGTTTCAGCTGCATACGTTATTTCTGGTTGTGTAACTGTTTTATAGTGTTTTAATTTTGCATCTATAGATAGGCTTTTTTGTTGTATGTAGTTTTGGTAATGTAATTTGCATAGTTAAGTTTTTTTATTCTATTTTGCCATGATGGCTTCTCATTTAGATTGTATGTTATTATTTCGCCTAAATACTTAAATTTATCAACAATTTTGATTTCCTGTCCTCCTATTGTAATTTTTTTTGCACGTGGTGGATCAGTTAGCATAATCTCCGTTTTTTCAAATAATGTAGATAGAGAGGTACAAATTGACACACATGCTTGGAATGACATGGGGTTTTATTAGAACCACCCCATATTGCTAGACGCGTGAAAGATCTCTTGCGTGCGTCGTTCTGTGATGATCGTGTGCTGAGCCGCCACTTTCGTCATGCTTGGCCTCCCAGGTCCTCAGACCTCAATCTGTGCGATTATTGGCTTTGGGGTTACCTGAAGTCGCAAGTATATCGTGATCAACCGACATCTCTAGGGATGCTAAAAGACAACATCCGACGCCAATGCCTCACCATAACTCCGCACATGCTTTACAGTGCTGTTCACAACATTATTCCTCAACTACAGCTATTCTTGAGGAATGATGGTGGACATATTGAGCATTTGCTGTAAAGAACATCATCTTTGCTTTGCCTTACTTTGTTATGCTAATTATTGCTATTCTGATCATGCAGAAGTGCCATCTGTCGGACATTTTTTGAACTTTAGTATTTTTTGGTTCTAATAAAACCTCATGTCATTCCAAGCATGTGTGTCAATTTATACCTCTCTATCTACATTATTCCGTGATTTATTCAGTTTTCAAATTTATACTGACTTTTTGATCACCCTGTACATAACTTTAATAGATAACCCGAATTTCTTAGGCCCTAGCTATAGATCCTAAAATTGGGATTTACACAAAAATGCTTTAATATGAATGGAAGGTGTCTAACAGAAACAATCCTTCACTTACCTCAGTAATCTATTCAATACACTGAGAGGACAAAAGTTATAGGATACTTCCTAATATCGTGTCGAAACTCAGTTTTCTCTGTGTAGTACAGCAACTCGACTTGAAATGGACTCAATAAGTCTTTGGAAATGCGCAGTAGAAATACTAAACCATGATGCCTCCGTAGCCGTCCACGATTGCGAAAGTGTTGCCCGTACAGGATGCTGTAAACGAAATAACGTCTCGATTATGTCCCATAAATATTCGATGGGATTCGTGTCAGGTGGTTTGGGTGGTAAAATAATTCATTCGAATTGTTCAGAATGTTATTCAAACCAATCGCGAACAACTGTGGCCGGGCGACATTACACTGTTATTTGGAAACATGAAGTGTCTGAATGGCTGCAGATGGTCTCCAAGTACCATTTCCAGCCAATGATCGGTTCGTTCCATGTTAACGCAGCCCACACCATTGTGGAGCCACCACCAGCTTTCACAGTGCCTTGTTGACAATTTGGGTCCATGGCTTCGTGGGGTCTGCACCACACTCGAATACTACCATCGGCCCTTATCAACTAAAATCGGACTCATCTGACCAGGTCACCGTTTTACAGTTGACTGGTGCTCAGCCGATATGGTCACGAGCCCAGAGGAGGTGCTGCAGGCTATGTCGTCCTGTTAGCAAAGACGCTCGAGTCGGTCGTCTGCACACATCGCCCATTATCGTCAAATTTCGCCACACTGTCCTAACGGATGCGTTCGCCATACGTCCCACATTGATTTCTGCGGTTATTTTACACAGTGTTGCTTGTCTGTTAGCACTGACAACTCTACGCACACGCCGCTGCTCTCGGTCCTTAAGTAAGGCCGTTGGCCACTGCGTGTCCCTTGGTGAGGGGTAATGCCTAAAATGTGGTATTCTCGGCACTCTCTTAACACTGTGCATCTCGGAATATGGAATTCAATAACCACTTCCGAAATGGAATTCCCTCGCGTCTATCTGGAACTTCCATTCCACGTTCAGTCTGTTAATTCCCGTCGTGCAGCCCTAATCACATCGAAAACCTTTTCACGGGAATTACCTGAGCACAAATGAGATCTCCCCCAAAGCACTACCCTTTTTCATCTTGTGAATGTAGTACTGACGCCATCTGTACATGTCCATGTCGCTATCATACGACTTTTGTCACGTTAATGTAAAGACATAGTTAATATAAACAGATCATGAAAGGCTGTGGAAGAGAGAGAGAGAGAGAGAGAGAGAGAGAGAGAGAGAGAGAGAGAGAGCCTCCTCCCCCTCCCACCCCTCCCCCTCTCACACATGCGCTATTGGAGGGAATTTCGAATTTTGGTGGGAAATTCTTTGTCCTAGGGCTGTGTTGACATCCCACTCCCCTTCCCCCATCCCCCACCCGCGAATTAGCGGGAAATTAAAAATGGTGGTGCCCTTTCTGTGATTCGAACCCTATTCTCTAGGAATCATGACTGTTTTTATTATTATCGTCACTATTGCGTGTTTAAAAATAGGTGTTAACGCAAGTACTATGATATTTCATACTTCATAACCTCTAATTATAAAGCAGACATTACTTGAATTATAGTTCATTGTGGAACCTTGAAATGAGAGTTTTTTTCCCCACATGTGAGTAGATTGTGTGAAACAGGCTATGATGACCAAATGGTTTACAAAACTGGAACGCAAGGATCTGCTGCTTTAGAAGTATTGGAAGGGAGAGACGTGGTAAAATCTTAAAGGAGGTGCGATTACAAGACTGGCTCTCACGATTTGTTTCATAAATGCCATTATTATATAGCATCTACAGCATCACACTGGTAAAACGGCGAGCGGTCTAAGACGCTGCAGTCGTGAACTGTGCGGCTGGTCCCGGCGGAGGTTCGAGTCCTCCCTCGGGAATGGGTGTGTGTGTTTGTCCTTAGGATAATTTAGGTTAAGTAGTGTGTAAGATTAGGGACTGATGACCTTAGCAGTTAAGTCCCATAAGATTTCACACACATTTTTTGGTAAAACGGGACTGCCAGTGTGTACAAAACAACAACGTCCTCTTGAATTATAGCTTATTGTTGTCTAACATAAAATGATTGTGTTTTTCCGACATATGAGCTAATGGCATGAAAAGTTATGTTCTGTAATATTGTTTCACGTATCTGAAATGTTGATAATACACACGTGCAAATAGTTTATTTACAAAAAATGGTTCAAATGGCTCTGAGCACTATGGGACTCAACTTCTGAGGTCATTAGTCCCCTAGAACTTAGAACTAGTTAAACCTAACTAACCTAAGGACATCACAAACATCCATGTCCGAGGCAGGATTCGAACCTGCGACCGTAGCGGTCTTGCGGTTCCAGACTGCAGCGCCTTTAACCGCACGGCCACTTCGGCCGGCCGGGTTTATTAACAGCCCTGATTTGAATGCGAGAGACGCTCTCAGGTCGTGTAATTTGTCCATCAGGCTGAAAGACATAGCTCAAGATAGATTTTGTTTCTTCAGCGTTTAAATTCTAGCTTTTTCTTTACTCTGGTAACTGTTTCGAAATAACGAGGACATTCTGTGGTGACTCGGAGTTTTCGCAGAAAAATAGTGGATGTTATTTTTCCCGATATTATGCATGGTGGACACGTCTCTGCAGTCTGGTCATCTGAAATTGGCGGCAGCGCACTTCATTGGATGTCGCAAACTAATGAGATGCGAATTGCCAAAACTGTACCGATATTGTTCATAAAACTAAAAGAAAATGGAGTGCACCTATTTCTGTGGAAAGGGAACATTTATTTTTTTGGAAATTTGCAGACCAAACTGCTGAGGTCCTGGTCCCTAAGCCTACACACTACTTACTCTAACTTAAACTAACTTACGCTGTGGACAAGACACACACCCATGCCCGAGGGAGGACTCGAACCTCCGACGGGGGGAGCCGCACGGACCTTGACAAGGCGCCCTAGACCGCGCGGCTACCCCGCGCGACGGACATTTATTATGGTTAAGATTGTGTTTTCTTTTTTAATAGATGCTTGACTATAATAGATGCATTGATGTTAAATATAGTCATTACAGTGCAGTGTTTTTCCCTCTTATAATGGCGTGCGTTTGCTGGCAGGGCTAATAGAGGCGTGGTGGGCACATTCCTTAGGAGGTGCCCAATTAGATAAACAACCCACGGTCAGGATAGCCCTCACTTATCTAGGTTTTGCTCTCAGGGATGCCGGCGTTGCGGTCTATTGTATGTATAGCTTTTGTTGGCGTCGATGATGCTGATGGTCCAGCCATGTGTTCGTTCGGGACGTATTGTACTGAAGACTCTGCAACTAGATTGGTGTTGGTGGGAGGCTGCTCTTGTGTCTGAGCTTGCTTTACTTGGAGGGATTCCTGTTTTCCAAGCAGCTGACATTTGGAATAGTGATCTGGAGAGTTCTCCAGAAGTTTCTTTTTGTCCCAGAGGAGAGGGGGGGGGGTAGGGGGAGGGGAGTTGGGTCCCGTCTTCCCGAGAAATACATTTAGCAGTTAACAGATTACGTGAAGCGTCTTGTTCTACATCTACATCCATACTCCGCAAGCCACCTGACGGTGTGTGGCAGAGGGTACTTTGAGTACCTCTATCGGTTCTCCCTTCTATTCCAGACACGTATTGTTCGTGGAAAGAAGGATTGTCGGTCTGCCTCTGTGTGGGCTCTACTCTCTCTGATTTTATCCTCATGGTCTCTTCGCGAGATATACGTAGGAGGGAGCAATATACTGCTTGACTCCTTGGTGAAGGTATGTTCCCGAAACTTCAACAAAAGCCCGTACCGAGCTACTGAGCGTCTCTCCTGCCGAGTATTCCACTGGAGTTTATCTATCACTGCCGTAACACTTTCGCGATTACTAAATGATCCTGTAACGAAGCGTGCTGCTCTCCGTTGGATCTTCTCTATCTCTTCTATCAACCCTATCTGGTACTGAGCAGTATTCAAGCAGTGGTCGAACAAGCGTACTGTAACCTACTTCCTTTGTTTTCGGATTGCATTTCCTTATGATTCTTCCAATGAATCTCAGTCTGGCATCTGCTTTACCAACGATCAACTTTATATGATCATTCCATTTTAAATCACTCCTAATGCCTACTCCCAGATAATTTATGGAATTAACTGCTTCCAGTTGCTGACCTGCTATATTGTAGCTAAATGATAAGGGATCTTTCTTTCTATGTATTCGCAGCACATTACACTTGTCTACACTGAGATTCAATTGCCATTCCCTGCACCATGCGTCAATTCGCTGCAGATCCTCCTGCATTTCAGTACAATTTTCCATTGTTACAACCCCTCTATATACCACAGCATCATCCGCAAAAAGCCTCAGCGAACTTCCGATGTCATCCACAAGATCATTTATGTATATTGTGAAAGCAACGGTCCTACGACACTCCCCTGCGGCACACCTAAAATCACTCTTACTTCGGAAGACTTCTCTCCATTGAGAATGACATGCTGCGTTCTTTTCTCTAGGAACTCGTCAATCCAATCACACAATTGGTCTGATAGTCCATATGCTCTTACTTTGTTCATTAAACGACTGTGGGGAACTGTATCGAACGCCTTGCGGCTGTCAAGAAACACAGCATCTACCTGTGAACCCGTGTCTATGGCCTTCTGAGTCTCGTGGACGAATAGCGCGAGCTGGGTTTCACACGACCGTCTTTTTCGAAACCCATGCTGATTTCTACAGAGTAGATTTCTAGTCTCCAGAAAAGTCATTATACTCGAACATAACACGTGTTCCAAAATTCTACAACTGATCGACGTTAGAGATATAGGTCTATAGTTCTGCACATCTGTTCGACTTCCCTTCTTGAAAACGGGGATGACCTGTGCCCTTTTACAATCCTTTGGAACGCTACGCTCTTCTAAAGACCTACGGTAAACCGCTGCAAGAAGGGGAGCAAGTTCCTTGCGTACTCTGTGTAAAATCGAACTGGTATCCCATCAGGTCCAGCGACCTTTCCTCTTTTGAGCGATTTTAATTGTTCTTCTATCCCTCTGTCGTCTGTTTCGATATCTACCATTTTGTCATCTGGGCGACAATTTAGAGAAGGAACTACAGTGCAGTCTTCCTCTGTGAAACAGCTTTGGAAAAAGACATTTAGTATTTCGGCCTTTAGTCTGTCAGCCTCTGTTTCAGTACCATTTTGGCCACGGAGTGTCTGGACATTTTGTTTTGATCCACCTACCGCTTTAACATAAGACCAAAATTTCTTAGGATTTTCTGCCAAGTCAGTACATAGAACTTTACTTTCGAATTCATTGAACGCCTCTCGCATATCCCTCCTCACACTACGTAATTTTTGTTATTGTCTTTTGTCTATCTCTGACTGATTTCCACAGATTGAAGACAGTGTATGAATGCCACCAGAAGGATTTCTTTGTGGACCATCAGCTGCAAAACAGAACATGCCTCTATTCCTAGCTGTGGTGAGGAGAGGGACGGATGACGGATGAGGGTTGGTAGAGCGGGAGAATAAGACTGCCTCCAAGTTGGTTAGGTCGTGACCGCCCATCGAGGAGGACACAACTGCAACTGCTGCCCCTCTGCAATCTTCTGGGGGTCAGTCTTTGTGGTAGTTGTGTTATTACTATAATTTTTTCCCAATTCCGAGTAAATGTGTTGCATTATGACCTGTTGATTACGAATGCTTTTTTTTTACAACAATTTCGATATGTAATTAGAGCAGTGACGCATTTTCCATTAGCTGGGGTAGCATGTATCGGCTTTGATTACCTGGACTGCATGGTGATTGTCGAGCAGGCGTCTGTAGCGAACTTTGACGTCAAACAGTGACAGAGTCCTCAGCTGTATGCTTACAGGTAATACACTTATTAAACTCCTCTCTGTCTAACACCAGCATCTTGTCAGTTCAATATATTTCCCATCAAAAAAATAAAGATAGTACCTCCCAGTCCAGCCTATTTTCCTGCCAGTTTGTAGTTGAAGGGTAGAGTTTGAGTGCGTCCGCCTCTAGTTTTGAGTCGTATTGTGAATTTTTTTCCCAGGAGGATAACACCAGTTGTACGTCATCGTCAATTTTTGAGCTGTATTGCGATTTAAGGCAGTCCTTGTGTAGTGCTATGCATAAAGATGTATAGTTAGGGCCGATATTTACGATTAATTATGTATTAGGACAGATCTTTACTTCAGCTTCCCAATCAAAATAAATAAAGAACACTAACCTAGCCTTACTCTCCTGCATCCGTGCAGTTTCCATGTGTTGGGGAATGGCATTGGGATTTCCATCTACATGGACCAATGTTCGAGTCCCAAAAAGGGCACCACCATATTTAGTTTCCCGCTAATTGCCGGGTGTGGGGTGGGACATCAGCACAGCCCTGAGACTAAGAAATTCCCACCAACATTCGAAATTCCCGCAAAAATTCGAAATTCCCACCACTAGGGTAGGTGGTGGAGCGGGAAGGGTGGAGGGGGAAGGAGGCAGGGACCCACGTGCCGGCTGAGGAAAACACATGACGCCAGCTGGGGGTAGGCTTGGTCAGGGGGTAATTAATTGATCAATTTTTTGACGCCAGCTGGGGGTAGGCTTGGTCAGGGGGTAATTAATTGATCAATTTAAATAATTTTATATATATATATATATATATATATATATATATATATATATATATATATATATATATATATATACTCCTGGAAATTGAAATAAGAACACCGTGAATTCATTGTCCCAGGAAGGGGAAACTTTATTGACACATTCCTGGGGTCAGATAAATCACATGATCACACTGACAGAACCACAGGCACATAGACACAGGCAACAGAGCATGCACAATGTCGGCACTAGTACAGTGTATATCCACCTTTCGCAGCAATGCAGGCTGCTATTCTCCCATGGAGACGATCGTAGAGATGCTGGATGTAGTCCTGTGGAACGGCTTGCCATGCCATTTCCACCTGGCGCCTCAGTTGGACCAGCGTTCGTGCTGGACGTGCAGACCGCGTGAGACGACGCTTCATCCAGTCCCAAACATGCTCAATGGGGGACAGATCCGGAGATCTGGCTGGCCAGGGTAGTTGACTTACACCTTCTAGAGCACGTTGGGTGGCACGGGATACATGCGGACGTGCATTGTCCTGTTGGAACAGCAAGTTCCCTTGCCGGTCTAGGAATGGTAGAACGATGCGTTCGATGACGGTTTGGATGTACCGTGCACTATTCAGTGTCCCCTCGACGATCACCAGTGGTGTACGGCCAGTGTAGGAGATCGCTCCCCACACCATGATGCCGGGTGTTGGCCCTGTGTGCCTCGGTCGTATGCAGTCCTGATTGTGGCGCTCACCTGCACGGCGCCAAACACGCATACGACCATCATTGGCACCAAGGCAGAAGCGACTCTCATCGCTGAAGACGACACGTCTCCATTCGTCCCTCCATTCACGCCTGTTGCGACAACACTGGAGGCGGGCTGCACGATGTTGGGGCGTGAGCGGAAGACGGCCTAACGGTGTGCGGGACCGTAGCCCAGCTTCATGGAGACGGTTGCGAATGGTCCTCGCCGATACCCCAGGAGCAACAGTGTCCCTAATTTGCTGGGAAGTGGCGGTGCGGTCCCCTACGGCACTGCGTAGGATCCTACGGTCTTGGCGTGCATCCGTGCGTCGCTGCGGTCCGTTCGCAGGTCGACGGGCACGTGCACCTTCCGCCGACCACTGGCGACAACATCGATGTACTGTGGAGACCTCACGCCCCACGTGTTGAGCAATTCGGCGGTACGTCCACCCGGCCTCCCGCATGCCCACTATACGCCCTCGCTCAAAGTCCGTCAACTGCACATACGGTTCACGTCCACGCTGTCGCGGCATGCTACCAGTGTTAAAGACTGCGACGGAGCTCCGTATGCCACGGCAAACTGGCTGACACTGACGGCGGCGGTGCACAAATGCTGCGCAGCTAGCGCCATTCGACGGCCAACACCGCGGTTCCTGGTGTGTCCGCTGTGCCGTGCGTGTGATCATTGCTTGTACAGCCCTCTCGCAGTGTCCGGAGCAAGTATGGTGGGTCTGACACACCGGTGTCAATGTGTTCTTTTTTCCATTTCCAGGAGTATATATATATATATATATATATATATATATATATATATATATATATATATAT
The DNA here is from genome assembly GCF_023864275.1 of Schistocerca cancellata. Lineage (NCBI taxonomy): Eukaryota > Metazoa > Arthropoda > Insecta > Orthoptera > Acrididae > Schistocerca > Schistocerca cancellata. The sequence continues at coordinate 730,606,747 of NC_064629.1, forward strand.
TATTTGCTATATATATATATCTTAATTAGTGGAAGTTACTTGATTTGCAGTGTTTCTCCATTCATCTAGGAATAATGGCCTCTGGACGCAAACGTCTATCAGCACATTAATCTCAAACCTCGTTAATCCCAAACGAAAAACCGTGACTCTAAACCTGCTGCCAAATTAAGAAGCTCATATACTGAATATAAAAATGCTGGACCTGAAATTGGGAAGAAGCTGACGAGGCTAGGCCATTTTTTTGAGCAAGCCATGTTTTTTTCGAAACGCCTCCGACGGTTATCTAAAAAAAATCCCTCCACAAAACACGACAAAGTGGCCCTCTCCTGGTGCAGCCTGGCTGCAGTTCAGCCACTAGGTGGGGCTACCTTGCAAAACTACAAACTAGCCCACTAACCTCTAGCTTACCTCCTGACGTCCCGACCTTTGCGAAGACAAAATCAGAGCTACCGGCCTGCGCTGATGGCTAAGAGCCGCTCTTTCTTCCGTCGCATTTTCTGTCTGTCCCATCACAAATCCAACGCTCTGTGCCTTCCCATGCACACAAAAATCATCCAGAAACGCAAGTTAGTCCAGTATCATCTTAAATGAAAGGAAATAAAGCTACATAGAGCTCAGTATGAACAGTCACTGTGATCCAATATAATTTAATAAAAACAGAGCTGTGACATCCGAACAATTATCAACCTCTAATTGCAGAATCAATCTGCGTTTCAACCAACCAATAGTGGGCAGGTACACAGCCATTCAAAACAATGAGAGGCTCGCTTTTTGGACTAGCGGCTCGTTGTGCGCTGTTGCATTGTGACCTATAGAAATTTAATGATAATAATTTAGCCTATGGAACAGTCAATGAACAGTTCTAAGGCACAAATATGGAACATCAAATAATAAACTGTAATAGTCCATGTGCACAATGACGTAAGTGACACAGATTTTGACTCAACTTTAGTTTTACCACAGTCAACAAACACGTTCCCTCAAACAATGGTCGTATAGAAACTAATATTCAAATGACTACACGTCATTTTATCATAACAGTGTAAGAAAACACTAAGTTCTTTCACAGGTATAGTTTTACTTGGGCTGTGGCATGGTCGAGTACTCTAAATTCGCGAATGTCGGTTGATTCCGCGGTCGCGCGGTTCCAGACTGTAGCGCCTATGCTAACTCACAGAGAATAACATGCACCTCCACAGTTCCAAATCGTCTTCACTGGAAATGAAGAAGTTAAAACTGCTCACCACATTATCACAAGCTCACCAGTGGCTCTTAGCCGCTGAGTTCTTACCCCAACCAAAGACACCGACGAAAGACCATTCACTCTGCTCTGCTCTCTTGCTACTGAACTTGGTCATATGATCCACTACTCCAGTCATTTTAATATTTAACTCCTAGACGTTGATTGCGAATTATTTACAAGTTTTTGAAAATACTTCATATTAAACGAATAAGATATGATTTTAGACTATATTTGCATTCAAAAAGTATACAGATTAAGGTTCTGTTTCGCTGAAAGTACATCTTTTACACTTTAATTGGAACTGCTGGAACCCATTCAAGTCCAAAATTTAATTTACATGCCCTGTGTTGTTGCTTCAGTCAAATGACACAAAAATGGTTCAAATGGCTCTGAGCACTATGGGACTCAACATCTGTGGTCATTAGTCCCCTAGAACTTAGAACTACTTAAACCTAACTAACCTAAGGACATCACACACATCCATGCCCGAGGCAGGATTCGAACCTGCGACCGTAGCGGTCGCGCGGTTCCGGACTGAGCGCCTAGAACCGCTAGACCACCGCGGCCGGCAAATGACACAACAGTACTAGAATTTATTACTAATAAATAAATATACGACAGCAATTTTAACTATTTATGCATATGTTAATTTATTTTCTTACTGTGCAGACTTTCTGTTTTGGCACAAATCCATTGCAGTAAAAGGTATTTTGTTTATAATTAATTCCTCCTTTCATGTAATAGTGTGCCATATTGGCCTTTTTTATAGCTTTATCTTCACTCTCCTTTATACAGCATATCATTCTTTTGTAAAACGGGTGTAGTTATAAATATTACTTATTATAAACAACATTATATATACTTCCAGACCAATAATTATAACGCAATTTAAATGTTCTTAGGTTGGGTAGTATCTCCAACTACATATGGAGAGAGCAAGACATTAATATTTATTTTCTCCTTGGCAGCAGGTCTGATGTTAAAGTGTGGACACGTGAACGCATTGGATGCGGAAAAACTTGTACTCCTGAAGACGGAATAACAACGCAGATCGACTCACCACGAAAATTGCTTTTAATAGTAGATGTAGCAATAGCGATGATCAGTCGGTCCTTAAAAAGGTCGTGAGAGATGCTAAACGATCCCGTGGTGGATGCCAGTGAGTCGGTGGGTTCTATGACAGAGAGCAAAAGAATGAACTTCCCATGTAGTGTTTGATAAACTTTTACTTAACTTGGTTTTCAGTAAAAGGTCCGGATCAGTAAACAGTAGAAGTTCTTCAGCCAGGCCGAGTACGCATATTCACAGTAGCAGCAGAGGCGGAGTGTCGAGACACAACGATTAGACCGCGAGCGAGACTAGATTAGACAGACTGGCAAGTGGGACGTAGGGCGTCTTCTAAGTCGGCTGCGTGGCGGCGCTAGTCGTGTGGGGTAACGAGGGTGTGTCTCGGAGTCGGCCACAGGTTGACCATGCAGTCAGACTGCTGCTGCCAGCTTTAGAACGTGGACTGGCGTGGCGTGGTATCGATGGCGAACCATGCCACAGCTAGGATCGGACCATTTGTATTTTTTAATCACGTTGTCGGCTACAGAAGCCACTCCTACAATAACGTACTCCACATATATAGGGAAACTCATGAAGATAGACTCGGAAGATTACGGAAGGTACGCACGACTACACAAAACGGGACTACCACGCTTTAGTCAAAGCCGTCGTAAACATCACTAACAAATCATGTGCGCAACGAAAGAGGCACAGGTACAAAAACAACAGCTTCGTCTGTGATGGGAGACGGAATTTCAGAAGGACTATGCAAGGCAAAAAGAAGGCCTTAGGAGCTAAAATCTGCTTGAGAAACTTACCTAAACTTCAGGTACACGATCGCGTAACTGAAACAAATACTGAAAGGGAATAGTTAGGAGGACGTATGTTTGAAATGAAGAACGCTTCGATGAACCAAGTATGGGGAAAAATTAAAGGCTCCGTAATACAAAAGTGAACAAACAGTGAGCAGATTTACTAGGCGAATACCTGCTGAGGGCAATCATACACAAAACAGCACAATCGAATGTATAGGTATCTTACCGTCAGCGTTGTGACACACATGAGGTATTGTGACATCTGAGTATACCAAGTACATAGAAAGCCTTAGCTCCTGAGGATAAGCAGTGTACGGCTCAGAAAGCGTGCCACCATCAAGACAGCGAATATCGCTAAAACCACTTAATACAGTATGGAGTCAGAGCACGAACTTCCCGCTACGAAAGACATTGAGAATAGTGGCTATTAACAACAATAAACCAAATTATCTACATCTACATCTATATGGATACTCTGCAAATCACATTTAAGTGCCTAGCAGAGGGTTCATCGAACCACCTTCACAATTCTCTATTATTCCAATCTCGAATAGCGCGCGGAAAGAACGAACACGTACATCTTTCCGTACGAGCTCTGATTTCCCTTATTTTATCTTGGTGATCGTTCCTCCCTATGTAAGTCGGTGTCAACAAAATATTTTCGCATTCGGAGAAGAAAGTTGGTGATTGGAATTTCGTGAGAAGATTCCGTCACAATGAAAAACGCCTTTCTTTTAATGATGTCCATCCCAAATCCTGTATCATTTCTGTGACACTCTCTCCTATATTTCGCGATAATACAAAACGTGCTGCCTTTCTTTGAACTTTTTCGATGCACTCCGTCAGTCCTATCTGGTAAGGATCCCACACCGCGCAGTAGCATTCTAAAAGAGGACGGACAAGCGTAGTGTAGGCAGTCTCCTTAGCAGGTCTGTTACATTTTGTAAGTGTCCTGCCAATAAAACGCAGTCTTTGGTTAGCCTTCCCCACAACATTTTCTATGTGTTCCTTCCGATTTAAGTTGTTCGTAATTGTAATTCCTAGACATTTAGTTGAATTTACGGCTTTTAGATTAGACTGATTTATCGTGTAACCGAAGTTTAACGAGTTTCTTTTAGCACTCATGTGGATGACCTCACACTTTTCGTTATTTAAGGTCAACTGCCACTTTTCGCACCATTTCGATATTTCTTCTAAATCGTTTTGCAGTTTGTTTTGATCTTCTGATGACGTTATTAGTAGATAAACGACAGCGTCATCTGCAGACAACCGAAGACGGCTACTCAGATTGTCTCCCAAATCGTTTATATAGATAAGGAACAGCAAAGGGCCTATAACATTACCTTGGGGAACGCCAGATATCACTTGTGTTATACTCGATGACTTTCCGTCAGTTACTACGAACTGTGACCTCTCTGACAGGAAATCACAAATCCAGTCACATAACTGAGACGATATTCCGTAAGCACGCAATTTCACTACGAGCCGCTTGTGTGGTACAGTGTCAAAAGCCTTCCGGAAATCCAGAAATACCGAATCGATCTGAAATCCCTTGTCAATAGCTGTCAGTACTTCATGTGAATAAAGAGCTGGTTGTGTTTCACAAGAACGATGTTTTTTAAACCCATGTTGACTGTGTGTCAATAGACCGTTTTCTTCGAGGTACTGTATAATGTTCGCACACAATATATGTTCTAAAATCCTGCTGCATATCGACATTAACGATATGGGCCTGTAATTTAGTGTATTACTCCTATTACCTTTCTTGAATATTGGTGTGACCTGTGCAACTTTCCAGTCTTTGGGTACGGATCTTTCGTCGAGCGAACGGTTCAAATTGTTCAAATGGCTCTGAGCGTTATGGGACTTAACTTCTGAGGTCATTAGTCCCTTAAAAATTAGAACTACTTAAACCTAACTAACCTAAGGACATCAGACACATCCATGCCCGAGGCAGGATTCGAACCTGCGACCGTAGCGGTCGCGTGGTTCCAGACTGTAGCGCCTAGAACCGCTCGGCCACCCCGGCCGGCGAGCGAACGGTTTGTATATGATTGTTAAGTATGAAACTAATGCATCAGCATACTCCGAAAGGAACCTAATTGGTATACAGTCTGGACCAGAAGACTTACAGCTGTACTGATATAGACCAATCAGTCTGCTCTCGAAAAACTGGATTAGAATTGTAAGGGGACAACAAAAATCGACCGCCGTGTGACCAGGTAATTTTCTGACTTGGTATTGGGTTTTTATGCATTACAATGTGCGACAGCACCGAACTGCGCAGGTGGAGAATTCTTAGAACGTAAGGATACTCGGCGAATGGACTGGGTCGTCCGTTCTCCCGAGTGCGTTGGAAAGACGCACTGCAGTACGTCCACATGCATCCATCAGTTGTGAGGCGCGCTGGTGGGGGCCACAATAGCTCCTTACCAACCTACTGGCGCCTGCATGAGACTACCTTGCGGAGTATCCGCTGTCGTCCGTTGTGATTACACGCATTGTCAAGAACCATTTCCCTCCTTTTGTAATGTCCAGGGGACCATCATAAACCGCGGAGACTTCGGTGTAATTATTGTCTTTGAGTGAAAGTTTCATTTCTGTTCGTCTCATTGCGTATTTCTTTCAGTTGCCTTTCTATGTATGTCCAAGTTTCATTGAGCTATGTCACTCGGCAGTGACATATCGTGCGAAACGTATTTTCGTTGTTAAGTTTTGCTCACCAGTGTAGTTTAATGCGCGCAGCTCGTTAGTATGCGGGACAGGGAGGTGAGAATTATACGTGTCGAATACGCGCAGCGAGTTGACGTCATTGGTCTGGTACACTGGCAAGCCATAGTAACGCTCTTAGGCTGTTTTCCCGTTTATTGAGGGAAGTGCCGGGCTGGTACCAAATTTTCAGCTCAGAGAATACGATACACAAACAGTTAACATACGAGAACACATAGAACAAACTTTTCACATTACACAGAAGGCGCAGACGACTTCCCTTCCTTAGATTAACTGAAACCTGTGGCGACGGGAAGGCCGTCCAGCTAAAAAGTTAAAATAAAATAATGTGCCAAATCCTGGACAACAGTGGACCCCACATGATGGGATGAACGAAAGAAAGAGAGGGAGAGCAGTATCACAAGGAAATGTTAAAGACCGTCATTGTTCACCACATGGTATAAGTGATGTCGTGGTTAATGTCGGAGGCTCCATGAGACCATTCGTGGATGGTACACTGGTATACTGGAAAGTTGCGACACCTGAAAACTGTATCGAAAGGCAGAACGAAATGCAGAGCATCGACGCTTGGTAGCGGGACTGGCTCTCGATTCTCAATATAAGTAAATGTAACGTATTTTGCGTAAGTAGACGGAAAGACTCATTACTGTTCGATTGGCGATGAGTCATTGGAAACAGTAACCACTGTAACATACACTGAAAAGCCAAAGAAACTGGTACACCACGTAATATCGTGCTGGGTCCCCGCGAGCACGCAGAAGTGCCCCAGTGCGATGTGACATGGACTCGAAAAATGTCTGAAGTAGTGGTGGAGGGAATTGACGCCATGAATCGTGCAGGATTTCAAAACTGCGACAGGATCCACTGCAAGTACTATGACAGTTAGGCGGGAGGTGAAAAAACTTGGATTTCATGGTCGAGCGGGTGCTCATAATCCACACATCACGCCGGTAAATGCCAAACGACGCCTCGCTTAATGTAAGGAGCGGAAACATTGGACGATTGAACAGTGGAAAAACATTGTGTGAAGTGACGAATCACGGTACACAATGTGGCGATCCGATGGCAGGGTGTTGGGATGGTGAATGCCCTGTAAATGTCTTCTGCCAGCGTCTGTAGTGCCAACAGTAAAATTCGGAGGCGGTGGTGTTATGGTGTGGTCGTGTTTTCATGGAGGGGGCTTGCACCCCTTGTTGTTTTGCGTGACACTATCACAGCACAGTCCTACATTGATGTTTTAAGCATCTTCTTGCTTCCCACTGCTGAGGAGCAATTCGGGGATGGCGATTGCATCTTTCAACACGATCGAGCACCTGTTCATAATGCACGGCCTGTGGTGGAGTGGTTACACTACAATAACATCCCTGTAATGGACTGGCCTGCACAGAGTCCTAACCTGATTCCCATAGAACATCTTTGGGATGTTTTGGAACGCCGACTTCGTGCCACGACGTCTCCTCAGTGCAGCACTCCGTGAAGAATGGGCTGCCGTTCCCCAAGGAACCTTTAAGAACCAGATTGAACGTATGTCTGCGAGCGTGGAAGCTGCCATCAAGTCTAAGGGTGGGCCAACACCACACTGAATTCCAGCATTACCGATGGAGGGCGCCACGAACTAGTAAGTCATTTTCAGCCAGGTGTCCGGGTACGTTTGATCATATAGTGTATTCGCCGACGGTGCGAAACTAATGCAGAACTTGTTCTTTATGTATCCCTTTATAAAATGGAGTTTAAGCCCTTACAGATGCTAAGAAATAATAAAATTGTCAATTCTTTGTTAAACGTAGCAAAAATAAATACAAATGTAACGATCTGCTCTTGACATCCAAAGAAAAGTTGTGTTGTTCTTCAAGGAGTCGTATATCAAGCCCCGGGACGTTGCGCACTACAGTCTTTCAAGAATAGGTTTCAAGAAGAGTTAGGCATCGTGTTAATTTCTCCAACATACAGTATGTAATCAAAAGTATCGAGAAACCTGTTAGTGGACATTTATATGAGGTGTGTCCACACTTCGCGTTTGCGACGACTTGAACTCTTCTGGGAACACTTCCAACAACGTGCCTGATTTGTGGACGAATCACAGCCCATTCTTCCTCAAGAGCCGAAACCAGAAAAGGTATTGATGTTGGATTCTGGGGTCTGGAGCGAAGTTGAAGTTCTGACTAATCACAAAGGTGTTCCATTGGGCTCAGGTATGGACTCGAGGCAGGCCAGTCCATTTCAGGAATGTTACAGTCCACAAATAATTGCCTCTTAGATGCCACCTTATGACAGGCTGCATTTTCATCGTGATACAAAGAGTCGTCGTCTTCTAACTGTTCCTCTGTTGTACGTAGTACGGAAAGCTGTAAAATATGTCCACACCCTTTCACATTTAATGTTTTCTGAACCGCTATAAGAGACTACACCCTACGCACGAAAAACAGCCTCATACCGTAACACTACCTCCTCCACACTTGACTGTTGGCATCACACGTCATGGCAGGTAACGTTCTCCGGGCAAACGTCTTATGTTCGAATCCTGGTCCGAAATATAGATTTAATCTGCCAGTAAGCTTCGACGTCAGTAACTTCAGAAAACGAACTGTTGAAATCTGTTCATTTCTTACACTAATATTTTATAAGGAAAAGACTCCATTCGGAGAAAAAAGAAAAATTAGCAAAGCAGCAACATTATCTCAAATGAGGGGGACGCTACTTAGGTCCTCGGAAAGCACTGTACACTGCAGAGAGGAGAACTTAAATGTCAAAAAATCGTAAAAAATATGGAAGTTCTGGCTTTTTTCCAAATTATGGAACCGAGACGATGATATCAAAACTCATCAAAGAATCGCTGATACAGTAACATAGTGACGGGATTATTTTCTTTTCGAAAAGAGGTAGCACATGCAAAACAAAAGTGCTGGGAGTCTACTCACGAAGGCAATAAGTACGAGAGTCGTTCAGTAAGTAATGCCCCACTTTTTTTTTGTCAGAACATATTTACTGTTAAGTCAGAATTTGGTGACAATATACAGCAACATGTCTTGTCCATATCCTATTTTTCTACGTAGTTTCCATCACGTTCCATGGCCGTACGCCAATGTTCTGGAAGAGCATGTTTTCCATGCTGGTTAAAGCTCTTGTCCTGCTGCGTAGCCATGTTTTCACTGCATGACGACACTCTCGTCTTCCAATGCTGATCGACAAACTTAGAGCCAATTGTCGAGTTGTGATGAGCCGGCCGGCACGAATAATGGCATCCGCACGATTCAGGATGTCTGGAGCAGTGGCTGTGACAGGAAGTCCGGAGCGTGACTTATCATGGAACTCTGGTTCTGTATTTCCTGAGGTTGTAACTTTCTTTACCCATCGCCCAGCTGTACTCCTATCAACTGCAGCATCGCCATACACATGCTCACAAAAGTTTATGGATGTTCACCACGGTTTCTTTTTCTGCACATAAGAATTCAATAACAGCACACTTGTAACGTGAGTCATATGTAGACGCCATTTTGACGCTGTACTACGGCTCTGCCATCTGCCAGAACGATTCGATACTTCACCGGTGCAAAGAACAAACATCCAATGTGAAGTATCAACAAGGACGTCTATCTATGTACACTCCTGGAAATGGAAAAAAGAACACATTGACACCGGTGTGTCAGACCCACCATACTTGCTCCGGACACTGCGAGAGGGCTGTACAAGCAATGATCACACGCACGGCACAGCGGACACACCAGGAACCGCGGTGTTGGCCGTCGAATGGCGCTAGCTGCGCAGCATTTGTGCACCGCCGCCGTCAGTGTCAGCCAGTTTGATGTGGCATACGGAGCTCCATCGCAGTCTTTAACACTGGTAGCATGCCGCGACAGCGTGGACGTGAACCGTATGTGCAGTTGACGGACTTTGAGCGAGGGCGTATAGTGGGCATGCGGGAGGCCGGGTGGACGTACCGCCGAATTGCTCAACACGTGGGGCGTGAGGTCTCCACAGTACATCGATGTTGTCGCCAGTGGTCGGCGGAAGGTGCACGTGCCCGTCGACCTGGGACCGGACCGCAGCGACGCACGGATGCACGCCAAGACCGTAGGATCTCCTACGCAGTGCCGTAGGGGACCGCACCGCCACTTCCCAGCAAATTAGGGACACTGTTGCTCCTGGGGTATCGGCGAGGACCATTCGCAACCGTCTCCATGAAGCTGGGCTACGGTCCCGCACACCGTTAGGCCGTCTTCCGCTCACGCCCCAACATCGTGCAGCCCGCCTCCAGTGGTGTCGCGACAGGCGTGAATGGAGGGACGAATGGAGACGTGTCGTCTTCAGCGATGAGAGTCGCTTCTGCCTTGGTGCCAATGATGGTCGTATGCGTGTTTGGCGCCGTGCAGGTGAGCGCCACAATCAGGACTGCATACGACCGAGGCACACAGGGCCAACACCCGGCATCATGGTGTGGGGAGCGATCTCCTACACTGGCCGTACACCACTGGTGATCGTCGAGGGGACACTGAATAGTGCACGGTACATCCAAACCGTCATCGAACGCATCGTTCTACCATTCCTAGACCGGCAAGGGAACTTGCTGTTCCAACAGGACAATGCACGTCCGCATGTATCCCGTGCCACCCAACGTGCTCTAGAAGGTGTAAGTCAACTACCCTGGCCAGCCAGATCTCCGGATCTGTCCCCCATTGAGCATGTTTGGGACTGGATGAAGCGTCGTCTCACGCGGTCTGCACGTCCAGCACGAACGCTGGTCCAACTGAGGCGCCAGGTGGAAATGGCATGGCAAGCCGTTCCACAGGACTACATCCAGCATCTCTACGATCGTCTCCATGGGAGAATAGCAGCCTGCATTGCTGCGAAAGGTGGATATACACTGTACTAGTGCCGACATTGTGCATGCTCTGTTGCCTGTGTCTATGTGCCTGTGGTTCTGTCAGTGTGATCATGTGATGTATCTGACCCCAGGAATGTGTCAATAAAGTTTCCCCTTCCTGGGACAATGAATTCACGGTGTTCTTATTTCAATTTCCAGGAGTGTATATTAATGGCTTTTTAAAATGGTTCAAATGGCTCTGAGCACTATGGGACTTAACTTCTAAGGTCATCAGTCCCCTAGAACTTAGAACTACTTAAACGTAACTAACCTAAGGACATCACACACATCCATGCCCGAGGCAGGATTCGAACCTGCGACCGTAGCGGCCACGCGGTAATGGCTTTTTAAAAAAAGATGTGGGGCATCACTTATTGAACGACCCTCGTATATACATAGAAAAAGAAATCAAATGACTCACACAGGTAATAGGAAAAAGATGTAACACGCATTCGAAAACATCTGTACATTGTTTGTTTTCGTAGGGTCAAGAAAAGTAAATCAAGAAAGAAGTAAACAGTTAAGCTGCAGCAGTGCGTGGAGCCTAATTCATGAAGCTGATGACGATGATAATAAAAGTACATGGTCCCAAGGGCATCAAATAATACTAAGACAGAAAAGAATGTAGTAATAGTGTGATGGAAGCTTCATTCTCAACAGTCCATACGGAAGCCTTGTCGTCCTTGGTCCTTATGGAAACCTTATCCTCCTCACTCATTATGTAGCATATTATAAGACACATCCAACTTTAACTTATTTTTTCTAACTCAGGGAAGAAACTAGTTCACTTTGTCTGATTTTTGGGTATACTTTACACCTTGTGCTTTCTGTGCATCACTCCTTTTCGTTTTTGCATGTTCTCTGTAGGTGGCAGCATCCGTTTGAAGAAAAAAAATTCAGGTAACTGTCAACAGTAGCGGTATACTTACAAGGGAACCTCCCCATCGCACCCCCCTCAGATTTAGTTATAAGTTGGCACATTGGATAGGCCTTGGAAAACTGAACACAGATCAATCGAGAAAACAGGAAGAAGTTGTGTGGAACTATGAAAAAAATAAGCAAAATATACAAACTGAGTAGTCCATGGGCAAGATAGGCAACATCAAGGAGAGGGTGAGCTAAGGATATGTCCCGTGGTTAGCGTTAACAACTGCCGACCAAGAGGTCCTTGGTTCAAGTCTTCCCTCGAGTGAAACGTTTACTTTCTTTATTTTCGCAAAGTTATGATCTGTCCGTTCGTTCATTGACGTCTCTGTTCACTGTAATAAGTTTAGTGGCTGTGTTTCGCGACCGCACCGCAAAACCGTGCGATTAGTAGGCGAAAGGACGTGCCTCTCCAATGGAAACCGAAAACATTTGATCCCAAGGTCATAGGTCAAACGATTCCTTACAGGAAAACACGTCTGATATATTCTATACGACACTGGTGACGGCATGTGCGTCACATGGCCGGAATATGTTGTCGACCCACCTAACTTGTACACTTGGCGACGGGGTAAAAAGATTCTTCTACCGTGCTCGATTTAGGTTTTCTTGTGGATGTAGTAATCACTCCCAAAAAAGTGATGAAAACATAAGAGTTTGTCACATAAACTGCAACAAATGAATGCAACAGTTTCACAGTCGCACAGTTTTCCCTGTGCTCTATGAAAACATATGTTTTTAACGTTTTCAATTTTTTCTGTGTGTAGACCGTCAAATCCTGCATATGTCCAAGAAAATCTGGACATGTCCTCGAATTTTGGAGAGCGAAGTTGATTATCTGTGAATCCCTGAACTTTGATAATTATCTGAAAATAAAAAATTAAACTTTCCACTCGAAGGAAGACTTGAACCAAGGACCCCTCGTTCCACAGTTGCTCACGCTAATCACGGGACCACGGCGCTCCTTAGCTTACACTTTCATGGACGTTGCCTATCTTGTGCATGGACAACTCAGTGTGTATATTTTGCTTATTTTTTTCGTATTTCCACACAACTTCTGCCTGTTTTCTCGATTGATCTGTGTTCAGTTTTTCAAGGCCTATCCACTGAGCCAACTTATAACTAAATCTGAGGGATGTGCGATGGGAAGGTTCCCTTGTTAGAGAAATGCATGGTCACTATGTGCTGTTTTACAATACATTTGTTCCCTACCGGTTTCGATCATGGACCATCATTACAAAGGTAAAATATCTATTGTGACAGCTTCACATGTAATTCAGTCCGGAACCGCGTTGCTACTACGGTCGCAGGGTCGAATCCTGCCTCGGGCATGGATATGTGTGATATCCTTAGGTTAATTAGGTTTAAGTACAGGGTGGCGCACGAAATGTGTTACCATTTTGTTTTTGAATATAAACTTTATTGTCAATACAATCTGAAAGGAACATATACTACAATGAAGAGCCGTCCATGGAGATTTGTTCTAACTCAGCCCATGCTGAATATATCCACCATTTCGTTTCCTAACTTCCTTCAAACGAACACTGAAGTTAGTGATTACCCTACGGCATATGTCTTCCGTAATTTCACTGCAAGCTTGAAGAATAAGTCTTCGGAGCTCCATTAAATCACGTGGACGTTTCGGGAAAATTTTTTCTTTTAGTTACCCCCAAAGAAAAAAGTCACATGGATTAAGGTCTGGACTATTGGGGGGCCAATTTTGTCTGTCATTGAAGCGACCTGGAAACCTGAGTGAAATGATCCGAATGTCAAAATGCTCGTGAAAAAACTCCAGCATAGTGTTTGCAGTATGTGGCCTTGCTCCATGTTGCATAAACCACTGCGTGTTGAAGGGCAAGGCAGTAGCAAGAAGCTGTGGAATTTAATGGAACTCAGAAGACTTATTCTTCAAGCTTGCAGTGAAATTACGGAAGACATGTGCCATAGGGTAATCATTAACTTCAGTGTTCGTTTGAAGGAAGTTAGGGAACGAAATGGTGGACATATTGAGCATGTGCTGAGTTAGAACAAATCTCCATGGACGGCTCTTCGTTGTAGTATATGTTCCTTTCAGATTGTATTGACAATAAAGTTTATATTCAAAGACAAAAAGGTAACACATTTCGTGCGCCACCCTGTAGTTCTACGTCTATGGGTCTGATGACCTCAGATGTTAAGTCCCGTAGTGCTGAGAGCCATTTGAACCATTCATATGTAAATGCCACTTAATCAGAAAAGTACATGCTATTGCTGACTTGGGAACGTAATAAAATGATACTTAACGCCGAAATACAGGCTTAACCAAGCAGAAAACAACATTGAAAACATGAAAATATGTAACAGCAGTAAGTGTACAGTACCACTACTCAGGCACAACAACACCCAGTAGCCTACTGGGTCTTTTTGTGCTTGACCAGTGTTTGGTGCAGTGTTAGCACGTCTTCGAGAAGCAAAGGTAATATGTGTTTGGACTATAATGTGTTTGAAATATGCTGTAATATGCTATAAGTGCAGAATAAGTAACTTTTTATTTCGTCACAACAATACACCGAGATATTTTTTTCCGTCTTAGCACAAGGTGTACATTCGGGCGACAGCCCGTACTTCTGCATTCGAGTGAAACTGTTTTCATACTTTCTATGTGTTTATCATTGAGCTTTCTCAGCATTGCATATAGTTCAGTTATCTTCTAATATAAATATTTTTCACTTTGATCAGGTCCTAAAATTTTGATGAATCGCAACAACTTTTTAAATGTAGTATTTTAGTCTTCTTTTGTCCCAGAGCAATGCGCTGCCCACTAATACGAACTTTCTACTCATAAAATCTAAGCTCTTGACTGGGGAGGTCGAATCGACAGCAGGGAGCACTCGCTGCGGTCGCAGTGCGACGCCCGCTGCAGGTTGAGAGGGCGCTCGGAGTCCCCAGGGGCGGCCTAGCTGCTGACCTGACACCGCTACACAGCGTTCGTTCCAGGCCGGAAGGATTGTTTTGCAGCCTGCGTTACAGAACTCCTGTGGTTGCCAGAAAAGAAAAGAAAAAACAACCTAGTAGAGGAATGAAATGGAGGGGTGGTTTTATACACCCATCCACTGCCGATATTTTCCCCAATTCTTCTCAATTTTGCCTTTGTTCATGTTTCCCCTCCATTAGAGAGATTCGAACGCGCACGGAGGCTTTTCGGCAGTCGTTCTTCCCGCGAACCATACGCGACTGGAACAGGAAAGGGAGGTAATGAGAGTGGCACGTAGGGTGCCTTCCGCCACACACCGTTGGGTGGTTTGCGGAGTGTGAATGTAGATGTAGATGTAGTTCTGGCTGTGTAATCGCTGAGAGGCAGTATCTCTCGGCTCATAAGAAGCCAGCTGGGATCTCGATGTAACAATAAAATACTTTTAGTATTGGATTCCGTCAAATAATATATTTGTGGAGAGGAAAGTGTTGGCCTACTGTTCCCGATTTCCATAGTATGCACCAGTGTTCTGTGTTAGGCCCCGACTTTCGAAACTGTATTAGGGTACTGAGTGAACAGAATAATGTAGAAGGTCACCGATCCACGTTCCATGCGGCTTTTCGCGGATGATGCTTCTATACAGAGAAGTTGCAGCATTAGAAAATTGTAGCGAAATGCAGGAAGATCTGCAGTGGATAGGCACTTGGTGCAGGGAGTGGCAACTGACCCTTAACATATTCAAATGTAGTGTATTGCGAATACATAGAAAGAAGGATCCTTTATTGTATGATTACATGATAGCGGAACAAACACTGGTAGCAGTTACTTCTGTAAAATATCTGGGAGTATGCGTGCGGAACGATTTGAAGTGGAATGATCATATAAAATTAATTGTTGGTAAGGCGGGTACCAGGTTGAGATTCATTGGGAAAGTCCTTAGAAAATGTAGTCCATCAACAAAGGAGGTGGCTTACAAAACACTCGTTCGACCTATACTTGAGTATCAGTGTGGGATCCGTACCAGATCGGGTTGACGGAGGAGATAGAGAATATCCAAAGAAGAGCGGTGCGTTTCGTCACAGGGTTATTTGGTAAGCGTGATAGCGTTACGGAGATGTTTAACAAACTCAAGTGGCAGACTCTGCAAGAGAGGCGCTCTGCATCGCAGTGTAGCTTGCTCGCCAGGTTTCGAGAGGGTGCGTTTCTGGATGAGGTATCGAATATATTGCTTCCCCCTACTTATACCTCCCGAGGAGATCACGAATGTAAAATTAGAGAGATTAGAGCGCGCACGGAGGCTTTCAGACAGTCGTTCTTCCCGCGAACCATACGCGACTGGAACAGGAAAGGGAGGTAATGACAGTGGCACGTAAAGTGCCCTCCGCCACACACCGTTGGGTGGCTTGCGGAGTATAAATGTAAATGTAAATGTAAATCCATCAGGCGGGGGCGTTTAGATAGGAGAATGTATTGAAATGAGGTTTCATCTGCATCAAGTTTGTTAAAGACGGAGCACAAATGTCTGTTTGATAGGGAGAGAACCATGCAAGCTTTCATCTGAAGCGGTTTAGGGAAATTATGGACGTTCTAAATTTGTTTAACTGAACTGAAGTTTGAATCAAAATCCTTGTGTAGGTGAATCTAGTACATTAACCACAGTGACATTTGTAGCACTAAGCCTGAACTGCTAATTCGTCGTGCTTGTCAGTGGCAGACTATCTACCAGCACTGAATTCTACCGTATTTACTTTTCCGCCTCCATCATGGGTAGCTAAGCATTCACAGATTCAAAGTGGTTCAAATGGCTCTGAGCACTATGGGACTTAACAGCTGAGGTCATCAGTCCCCTAGAACTCAGAACTACTTGAACCTAACTAACATAAGGACATCACACACATCCATGCCCGAGGCAGGATTCGAACCTGCGACCGTAGCTGTCGCGCGGTTCCAGACTGAAGCGCGTAGTACCGCTCGGCCACTCCGGCCGGCCATTCACAAATATTTACTCATAACAACTATGCATATCGTATAACTTAAAAAAAAGTATGAAAAAAGTTAACGCGCCCAAATGACAGGAAACCTATTCATCTTTCAGTGATTTCTCACCTAACAACTTCGTACCAACTTTTTTTGACACTAACTAGCCTTTGTGCTCTTTGCGACCTATTTGTTTCATATGTCAAATTTTTAAACTAACCGGTGAAAAGTGTCCATTCGCCATTTAGCAAATCCCTGAGATGTTACGAGTTCAGAATCGGGTGGCCTAGAGAGTTAACCGATTGCTCCCCATGACATCGTGTAGAATGAAGAAGCGAACTACCTGTATTAAACAGGGATGACCCAATTAACAATGAAATATAGGTACCAAAATTCTCATAATATCATATGAAACACTAAGTTTGCTGTTACCAGTCACCACTGTTTATTTACGTCTAAAACGCGTTTCAAAGCATTGAGCGGCAATCATCATGTGGTTTTATATCTATTAATACACGTGTGTGTTGTGTTAAGCCTTTGATGGAGAGAGTGGAGGTTGTGTGTGTGTGTGTGTGTGTGTGTGTGTGTGTGTATGTGTGTGTGTGTGTGTTTGTGGATGTGGCTGTGTGTGTATGTATTTAAGATAAATAATTAATTATGTTACCATGACATTGCCCAAATGAACAATGGAATTGCCCACTTACAAATATACCAACAGGTTGTAAGCGCTGTCAGCTTGAGACTATATGTATATCAGTTAACAGTATGAATAATATACATTGATCAGCTAAAACATTATGACTACTACCCACCACGACATTGGATGCCACCTGGTGGGGTTGCTTGCATGTGACGTGGTGACAAAAGTATGTAAGCGGGGCAGACACGGACAGGGGATCACACTAGCGAAGATATGGCCTGCATATGGGAAAATCCATTGAGATAAGTGACTTTGACATTGGGCGGTCACAAATAAAGCTTTCGGCCCGTGAGGCCTAACTTTATTCGTGACAGTCTTTTTGTGTTGCCTATCTGCGACTCAGCACCTCCGCTATATGATGAGTAGCAGCTTTCCTTTTCGTAATATTGTTACATTCCATCCTGGATTTTCCATTGTTCGATTATTGACAACGAGCAGATGGTTATTACGCAGAATCTATGAATGAGTATCTCGAAAACGGCGAAGTTGGTCGAATGTCCATATGCGCCGTGAGCATCTACGGATAGAGGTTGGAGGGCAGTGAAACTACCAATAGGCGCTAAATGGTTGGACGTCGACGACTCTTCACAGAACGTGGGATCGGAGGCTTCTCTGCTCTCTAAGGTGGGACAGATGGTGATCTGTGGCACCTCTGCCGAAAGATCACAATGCTGGAGCACGCACAAGTGTTTCGGAGCTCATCGGTCATCGTACATCGTTCAACATGGATCTCCGCAGCAGACCACCACTACGTGCTCACATGTCGACCCAACGACACAGTCGGTTACGATTGCAGTGAGCACGGAACCATTGTGATTCGACCGTCGATCACTGTAAACGTTCGGATCCTCGGGTAAACCATATTTTCGCTACACTAGGTCAATGGTCGCCTCCACTAACGCCGTCATCGAGGTGAACGGCGGCTCGAAACGTGCAGCGCGCCACGGACGTAAGTTGGTCGAAGCAGTATTATGCTATGGGAGACATTCTCCTGCTCTTGCATGAGACTTGTGGTAGAAATCGAAGACAAACTGACAGAAGCGAACCACCTGTACCCCTTCATCCTTGATGTCTTCCCCAACGGCGATGTCATCTTTCAGCAGTATAAAAAATGGTTCAAACGGCTCTGAGCACTATGGGACTTAACTTCTGAGGTCATCAGTCCCCTAGAACTTAGAACTACTTAAACCTAACTAATCTAAGGACATCACACACATCCACGCCCGAGGCAGGATTCGAACCTGCGACCGTAGCGGTGGCGTGGTTCCAGACTGTAGCGCCTAGAACCGCTCTGCCACCCCGGCCGGTTCAGCAGTATCATTATCCGTTGTCTCGGAGCCAGAAGCACGCTGCAGTGGTTTGAGGAGCATCATAATGAACTCACGACGGTGGCCCGGCGACCAAATTCGCCTGTAGAACCCATGTGGGTAGTTATCGGGCGCCATCACCGCGTATGCAAATAAAGGGCTCTTTACTCACATGAATTACATGACGTGTGCGTAGACATCTAATGCTACATGTCACCACAAAGCTGCCAATAAACTGTCGGGTTCCTGATGAGCAGAATCAGTTATGTATCTCTTTCCAAAGACGGACAAACAAGCTATTAAGCAGGTGGTCATAACGTTTTGGCTCATCAGTGTATATATCTGCATATTTCAAAGCATAATCAATTTATCTCAGCCTTTGCTTAGTTATAACATGTAACTGATATAATCTTAATAATCCAATACTCTGAAAAACTTTGCCCTTCTTTAGTCTCTGCTTCCACGCACTGTATCCAGAAATCTTTCTTTCTGTCTCAATTATCCCCTGCATAAATTCCATGAATTAATTTAATTATTTGTATGATTCCTTTGTTATTTTCCAAATGAACAGTAACTTAGCTAACTCACAAAATTCATTAGACCCACTCAAATAAAATCAACAGTTTGTATCCGACGTCAGCTTGATATTACATATATATTTTTGTATTATTAAGAGTATATCTTATACCTTTAACTAGGTAGCAATGTATTACTTCAGCATCTACTTAGTTATAACACGTAACAGATATTAGTTTAACAAGCCCATAGCTCTCTTTCTCTCAATCCTTTTGTGGTGTCACCGCCAGACACCACACTTGCTAGGTGGTAGCCTTTAAATCAGCCGCGGTCCGCTAGTATACGACGGACCCGCGTGTCGCCACTGTCAGTGTTTACAGACCGAGCGCCGCCACACGGCAGGTCTATAGAGACGTCCTAGCACTCGCCCCAGTTGTACAGCCGACTTTGCTAGAGATGGAACTGCCAAATTACGCTCTCATTTGCCGAGACGATAGTTAGCATAGCCTTCAGCTACGTCATTTGCTACGACCTAGCAATGCGCCAATATCAACTGTTATTAATCTTGTGATGCATGTACCGTCAAGAGAGATGTTCACCAATTGTGGATTAAAGTTAAGTATTCTACCAGTTACCTCCTTTTTTTACTAGACTGAACTCCTATAACTGTTCCAGACCTCACGCCAGCCTGCGTGAGCTTAAACGCGTGCCTTTCGGCTACCAGTCATAGTGGATTGGCTGTCGGGCCAGTCCACTACACCTTTCATCTTCTGTCTCCGATTCTCAGCCAAAATAGTCATTTATGTATAATTTTACCACTGTTGGCAACATAACTGTTCCACTTAAGATTTTGAACGCGTCATCTGATTATAAAGCTAAGTAGAAAAGTTAGGCTATATAAACTAGACAGGAAAGCACTTGTATAACATCTGAAATATTTACTCTAACGTATGTATTCATCAACTCAACAAAAGATCTCGACAATGCTTTAAAACTTACTCTGAAATAGTAGTGTTGTTTGCTGATCTTACGATAATGGCACCTTGCCTTTCTGATTTTTTTTGTGCAGGGGATCACACATTTTGCAATTGTTCACCTGAATCCAAAAAATGCCTCTTCTCCATCCAACAAATAAATATCTAGAGCCAACACAAGGACACCGACTCCCTTTCAAGGAATCCTTTGGTGGAACACAGCAAAGCGTGCATGAAATCTTAGTCATTGCTGCATTAAATGGTATTGGTGCTGAACAGAGAAACGATGCAGCCCTCCTGAATGTCATAGAAGTCTTGAAGGAGGAGAACTTGGACAAAAGAGAATTCCAATTAATACATGGAATGCTTTATAAGAGGAAATGTGATGCAATGGGGCACAAATGGTTGCTCGTCATCGCAGCTCACTTACTGCCAGCTATCCTGAAGTATTTCCTAGACGTTCCAAGATCTGGGATTCGTGAAGACTCTAGACAGAATCAGATACAAGTATCACTGGTCAGGTTTCCACCAAACTGTTAGACTCTATGTGGGCGACTGTAATCAACGCCAACGATGTAAGCACGTGCTGCAGTTACCTCTGGGGCATCTCGTAGCAATTCTGCCTGCAGTATCACCATTCCGCGGAATTCGAACCGACGTCTTGGTGACGTTGCCGTAGTTGACAAACGGAAAGAGACGAATAATAGACTACACAGATTATCTCATCCACTACGCCAACTGCCGAAGCTCCAGAAATTGCAAAGCTCCTTGTAGAAGACATCTTTTTGAAGCACGGAATACTTCATGCGATGAACTCGAATCGTGCAGCTGTTTTCCATCGATCAGAAGTAATTTCGCGTTGTGACATCACCCCCAGGATGAAAGCTACCCGCCATACACATGCGAATGGCCTTAATAAGATATTGGCAGATACGCTCTCGATGTACGTTGATTTTTGGGGATGAGGTGGTAAAAATAGTAGGCACAGATTTCCACATAGAATTTTCCATTAGGATTTTCCCTATAGAATTCATTAAACAATAATGTAATAGGCAATGTGATCCACATATGATCTAATGGATATTAGTTTAAGCGAAATTGGTTTCCATGTGAAATGAAATAATCAGTTGTTCAGTAGTACTCGGTGCTTGCAGCTCGTAGTTGTACATACTTACTTGCTTAGGGTACCGCACTGTATCAGATACATGAGGACAGGCACGTGGTAACATAGAGTGCCAGCATACAGGAAGAAAACAGTCGTACATACGTTTTACAAACAGAACTGGAAAGGACTCTCTGTTCTGCAAATAAAAATCGGAAGAACTTTACAGAATCCTCAGCAGAGGGGCTCAGTTTGCAGACAAGTGCTAAGATGCAAGAAATTTCGTTAATTCGCGAATCACGAACTTGAATATATTTGGCTATAGATAAAGGTATTTGATATACTCAGGAAGTGGAGTCCTATTCATTTATCGATACTACTGGACCCTCCATGCACTCTAAAGGACATGTGGATGGACATAACCAAAGTGACAGAAACAATGTTACTTTCGTATCTCGGAACTGAACAAAAATTGTCCGGGGGTATTAGGTAGACTCATAAAGTTGATACCATTCAAATAGCAAGGCTATTTTGGCCTACAAGCTCTCTGGTAGGTGTAGGAGGACATATTTGAACTGAGGAATGGAGAAACTAACTAATTCACCTCAAAATTGTGTTAAAAATGGTAACGCGAGTACACCTTCCACTCAATTTTATCATCTATTCAGTGTCACAGACAGGATTTTGATACAGGAACAATACTGGTAGTCTTTATATAGGCGTATAAATAAAGATCAAAACTCTTTTCCTGTCTTGAGGCTAGCTAAAGTCTCAAACAAGAAGCCAAAGGCAATGAAACAGCTCGATAACGAAAAAAAATGTATAAAAGAAATATGACGGAAACCTTTCACTTCTCCATGGTCGCGAGCCCACAACTACAATAATTACACTGTTCCTGATTGAGACAGTCTATGCTCAGGATTACTACATGAAATAGATCGTCACTGAGACTGAAGAAGCTTGATGGATAGCTGGCTCTCAAACGAACCATGGACACCCAGGAGAAAGACCGAGGTGGCTATCATGAGTGAAATACAGCCCGAGAGACTTGGTTTGGACTTTTACGCCTGTGTAAAATGGGACTATCGGAAGTGCAGAGACGTCATCCTTGTCCCCGGTATTGAGCCCTACTACAGACCTGCAGATCGACGGTAGTAGCTTCTCGTTCAAGGAAACTGAAGATCCGCTCGACGATCGCGAAGATTCGATGGGAGGGGCTACCTTCGATGCTCATCATTGTGAAGAGCATGTGGCAACACTTTCAGAACGTGACAGCGCTGCCATACAGACAATAATTGACCAGATCTATATCGAGAGTGCTGTAATCGTTTCCAGTGAGTACTGAAACAGCGGGTTGCTGTTTCTCCAGGAAAGGGAACAACGTCACCAGCTGTTCTGCATGCAGTGTGTCATAGTAGTAAGCGTCCCTGGGCGACGTATTGCGGGTCGCCAGTTCAAACCTTGGCGTCAGCTATTGTTTGTTACTTGGTAATTACCATTTCTGGAAGATTCTCGAAACCTGTGAAACGTCCCCTTAGAAAAATTTATACATGACTGTGCTTAATCTGACACACAATATTTTTAGCGCAACGCAATCTGACTTTCTAAAATCCCTACAAAAGAATGGCCCTGACTAACATTAACCTATACCTTTCACAAATCACTTACCTCACAAAAATCTTAGTTACTCGAACTACTGCAATACAGCGAGCGCCACTACTGCCAGCTAAATAAAAGATTCAAACTACCGAAGGCACTAACTACTGATAGGCATAGTTAGCAAATGAAAGATTTTAATAGAGAACAAACAATGTATTTACCTTAATAGTGTTGAAAAATCATAATATACATAGCAGTTCATAATATCCAGTATTATAAATTTCAAACCTCCGCCATCTCTCTCCCCACATCCACCACTGCTGGCGGCTCACCTCCAACTGCGCAACGCTACGCGCTGTTCACATCCAGCTGCCGCTGCCCAACACTACAATGGCAGACAACAATGCAAACTAGCCACAGACTGCACACAGCACAGCCAGTGATTTTCAGAGAGCGCTACGTAACGTTGCCAATAAGAAAACATAAACAGCCTACTTACATAAAGAAAACATAAACAGCCTACTTACATCTGTAATGCTCATTATGTTCTGGAATATTCCTTATTTGTATAAATAGCACCGCTCACCTTCCGAAGGTTCAGTTTCCTTCTAGTTTTACGATGGTGCTCGTAATAAAATCGCTTTCGGTGCTAACTCTTGTATTTCATGGACTTAAATGTGGTCACGTCATGACTTTAGTATTAGAGGGTGACTTTCATTTGTCTATTAAGGACCTATTAAGGAAACTATGCATTCGTCACTATCTGTAAAGACAAAGAGTATTCTCGACTGAAGCGCCAAAGAAACTAGTATAGGCATGCGTATTAAAATACAGAGATATGTAAACAGGCAGAATACGGCGCTGAGGTCTGAAACGCCTATATAAGAGAAAAAGTGTCTGGCGCAGTTGTTAGATCGGTTACTGCTGCTAAAATGGCAGGTTATCAAGATTTAACTGAGTTTGAACGTGGTGCCACAGACCGCGCACGAGCGATGGGATCACAGCATCTCGGAGATAGCTATAAAGTGGGGATTTACCCGTACGACCATTTCACGAGTGTAGCGTGAATATCAGGAACCCAGTAAAACATCATATCACCGACATCGCTGCGGTCGGAAAAAGATCCTGCGAGAACGGGACCAACGACGACTGAAGAGAATCGTTCAGCGTGACAGAAATGCAACCCTTCCGCAAGCTGCTGAACATTTCAATGCTGGGTCACAAACCAGTGTTAGCGCGCAAACCATTCAACGAAACATCATCGATATGGGCTTTCGGAGCCGAGAGTTCACTCGTATGCCCTTCATGACTGCACGACACAAAGCTTTTCGCCTGGTTTGTGCCCATCAACACCGACATTGGTCTGTTGATAACTGGAAACATGTTGCCTGGTCGGACCAGTCTCGTTTCAGATGGATGTGTACGGGTATGGAGGCAACCTCATCACATTAGTCGAGTCCATGCCAAGTCGCGTTGCGGCACTTCTGCGTGCTCGCGGGGGCTCTACACGATGTTAGGCAGGTGTACCAGTTTCTTTGGCACTTCAGTGTAAAGTAATATTTAGTGCATTATGAGATAGCTAACTCGAAGAAGTAGCACTATTTCCCACACGCCAAATGAATATGTTTGCCTTACTGATTTCATGTGGACTTGATGCTATCGACACTGTCATCTAAGAACAGGACTTGAAACCATGATGATATTATTGCGACGGTGGTCACCAAAGAAGGTTAGGACAGTATTTGTACTCGGCAAAATGTACAGAACATTACTATCATCCTATTTAAAGGACGAATTGAGAACATTTTAGCCGGCCGCGGTGGCCGTGCGGTTCTGGCGCTGCAGTCCGGAACCGCGGGACTGCTACGGTCGCAGGTTCGAATCCTGCCTCGGGCATGGGTGTGTGTGATGTCCTTAGGTTAGTTAAGTTTAAGTAGTTCTAAGTTCTAGGGGACTTATGACCTAAGATGTTGAGTCCCATAGTGCTCAAAGCCATTTGAACCATTTGAGAACATTTAGTTCAAATCTGACAAAAATAACAGAGATTTTTGCTAAGACGAAATACATCATGAGTCCTACAGTAGGTAAATATATAATGAGCAAAATAATAAAAGACGAATGACGAGCGTTAGTCATATGGTCGTAGTCTCAGAAAATCACAGAGAAAGAGTTCGTTGTACTCGTACATCCTTACGAGGGATTAGGCATGAAGTCTTCAGTAAATTCCTTCTTAGATTTTGACAGAACGAGTTTCGGGAAATCATAAGAATCTAATCGTACATAAAATCAATGAGTAGATCTTCTATTACGTAAAGTGGACAACTCTCCAGGTCCCAACGGAATTCCTATTGGATCCTACACTGTATACATTGCGAAATACGTGTATCTTAGCTCATATTTATCACGAGTCTCCCTCGTAACGGAAGTTCCATTTAACTGCAAACTCACTCCAGCGTGTAAGAATGGTTACAGAATGGGGTTACAAAATCATAAACGAACTAACGACCCGTCCCAGTTTCGTACGGTTACCTTTAAGTACGAGGACTTGCTGAAAAGTAATAACTACGAATTTTTTATTCTGTTCTCAAAATTGGTTGACGTATTGCATGTCATGCATAGCATTGGATCAACTTTCCTGCTTCGCTAGCACAAGTTACAACGCTCTACCGATAGAGGGCTCCGAATTGTAGAGTGTGACGTGGCGGCGTGTAACGCAACTATGTCGGCGTGTAAGAAATAGTGTGCTGTAATCGAGTTTCTAACCCTCCACGCATGGATCATCCTCTCCTTCAGCGTGACAATGCCAGACCACACACGAGCGCTGTGTTATCTGCAACAATCCGGCGCCTTACATTCACTGTCCCCAGTCATCCTCTACACAGTTCTGATTTGGCCCTATCCGATTTTCATCTGTTTCCTAAACTTAAGGAAGACCTTCGAGGATTTTACTTTGATAGCGCTGAAGCGGTGCAGGCAGATGTGACGTTTTGGCTCCACCAACAAAGTCAAACGTTCTATAGTATCAACAAACTGGTCTCTCGTTGGGAGAAAAGCGTTCGCCGCTCTGGTAAATACACTACTGGCCATTAAAATTGCTACACCACGAAGATGAAGTGCTAAAGATGCGAAATTTAACCGACAGGAAGAAGACGCTGTGATATGCAAATTATTAGCTTTTCAGAGCATTCACACAAGGTTGGCGCCGGTGGCGACACCTACAACTTGCTGACATGAGGAAAGTTTCCAACCGATTTCTCATACACAAACAGCAGTTGACCGGCGTTGCCCGGTGAAACGTTGTTGTGATGCCTTGTGTAAGGAGGAGAAATGCGTACCATCACGTTTCCGATCCAATGACTGTTAGCAGAATACGGAATCGGTGGGTTCAGGAGGGTAATACGGAACGCCGTGCTGGATCCCAACGGCCTCGCATCACTAGCAGTCCAGATGACAGGTATCTTATCCGCATGGTTGTAACGGATCGTGCAGCCACTTCTCGATCCCTGAGTCAATAGATGGGGACGTTTGCAAGACAGCAACCATCTGCACGAACAGTTGGACGACGTTTGCAGCAGCATGGACTATCAGCTCTGAGGTCATGGCTGCGGTTACCCTTGACGCTGTTTCACAGACAGGAGCGCCTGCGATGGTGTACTCAACGACGAACCTGGGTGCACGAATGGCAAAACGTAATTTTTTCGGATGAATCCAGGTTCTGTTTACACCATCATGATGGTCGCGTCCGTGTTTGGCGACATCGTGGTGAACGCACATTGGAAGCGTGTATTCGTCATTGCCATACTGGCGTATCGCCCAGTGTGATGGTAAGGGGTGCCATTGGTTACACGTCTCGGTCACCTCTTGTTCGCACTGACGGCACTTTGAACAGTGGACGCTACATTTCAGATATGTTACGACCCGTGGCTCTACCCTTCATTCGATCCCTGCGGAACCCTACATTTCAGCAGGATAATGCACGACCGCATGTTGCAGGTCCTCTACGGGCTTTTCTGGATACAGAAATTGTTCGACTGCTGACCTGGCCAGCACATTCTCCAAATCTCTCACCAATAGAAAACGTCTGGTCAATGGTGGCCAAGCAACTGGCTCGTCACAATACGCCAGTCACTACTCTTGATGAACTGTGGTATCGTGTTGAAGCTGCATGGGCAGCTGTACCTGTCAACGCCATCCAAGCTTTGTTTGACTCAATGCCCAGGCGTATCAAGGCCGTTATTACGGCCAGAAGTTTTTGTTCTGGGTACTGATTTCTCAGGAGATATGCACCCAAATTGCGTGAAAATGTAATCACATGTCAGTTCTAGTATAATATATTTGTCCAATGAATACCCGTTTATCATCCGCATATCTTGTTGGTGTAGCAATTTTAGTGGCCAGTAGTGTATGCAAAAAAAAAAAAAAAAAAAAAAAAAAAAAAAAAAAAAAAAAAAAAAAAAATTGGTTGGTGCGTAAGTTCGTAGCGTTTTTGTCTGTATGTTGGTATTCAGTTT
The DNA here is from genome assembly GCF_023864275.1 of Schistocerca cancellata. Taxonomy (NCBI): domain Eukaryota; kingdom Metazoa; phylum Arthropoda; class Insecta; order Orthoptera; family Acrididae; genus Schistocerca; species Schistocerca cancellata. The sequence goes on from NC_064629.1 coordinate 730,634,006, forward strand.
GCTATGGGTTTACTTATCGATTGTCATTTTTAATTTGTTGTTCTCTGTTGCTATTTGAGTTTATATACACGTATTGTCATTTCGTCATTCGAAGATAGTGGTGGAAATGTGGACACTTGAAAATGGAGTGCTAAGTGGAGGAATCGGAACATTTCCGACATATTCTTTTGTTTGAGTTCAATAGAGGGGTGACAGCAGAGGAGGCACCCAGAAACTTTTGCGCCCTGTATGGGGATAATGTGATTGGACAGATCACATCAAGAAAATGGTTTTCTTGTTTCATGGAGGATCGTCTTGCCATTAGTGACTTCTCATGTTCAGTAAGATCTTTAGGGCTTGATGAAGATTGTTTAAACGCATTAATCCACAATGAGCAACGTCACTGTACTGAAGAACTGGCAAACGTGACGAACTGTGATCATTCCACCATCGTGCGACGTTGGCATGCAAGGGGGAAGGTTCAATAAACTTTTGTATAGGTACCGCACGCTCTAAGACAAAATCGCTCAAATCAGCGGGTGGCCATATTTGCATCCCTGCTTGCTCGTCGTCAGTTTGCTCCTTAACAACACTGATTATTCCTATCCTGTTTCGTTATTTGTAAGGAAAAGAAAGGTACGGTTTAGACCAAATAAAGCTGAAACTCCCCGTAAAAAGACCTGCGCGCATCCACAACAGATAATGTAATGCATCTGAGGCAACAGCGACGGTGTGGTGTACTACGAATTGCTCCCCCGAGGAGTAACCGTGATTGCTGACATTTAGGGTCAACAACTGAGACGTCTTGCAGGCGCAGTCCAACAACAACGACCAGGAAGACTCCGTGAAGTGATGCTACTCCACAATACCGTCCGCCCGCATTCTGCTAGACTTATCAAAAATACTATAGAGGAGTTGGGTGGGAAGTCATTCCGCACCCACATTATTCGACCGATCTTGCGCCCTCAGATTTTCACCTATTCCTCTCTCTGTCGAACAACGTTCAACGAACTTCCTTTCCGCATGAAAATGCCTTCCGAACATAGTTAGACGAGTTCTTCTCCTCAAAATCACGTGATTTCTACAGTGGCGGGATCGAAAAGTTACCCCAGCGGTGGCAGATTGTTGTAAATAGAGAAGGAGAATGTACTATTGATGACTAAAGCCTCTGTTATGTGTATATGTTGTGTAACTTACGGAAAATGCTACGAACTCAAGCACCAAACGTGAAGAATAAAGATTTGGAATGTTAATACCGTTTTGTTTTATTTAAAAAGATTCGTGAGTTTCCAGACAAATTATTTGGAAGCATTGCATTTCAGCACTTCCTTGTATCCGCCGTCGGACAACTTTTCTGGCACAATGGTAATAAATGATGTACACATACCTTCTTCGCAAGTTAGTCTCTCTGTAAGTCGAAACTGTATCAAAATCCCTTCAGTAGTTCCTGAGATTAGCCTCCACATACTCACAGAAAAAGTGCGGCGGGAACTTGAATTTAAAATATATATAGATATACGTAACGGTCCTGCTCATCTGGACAACAGTTCGTGTTTTCTATACACAGTATGTCGCCTGTGGTAGGTGCAGGTGAAAAGTTGATTCTACGTTAGGCACTCTATCACTCAGGCGACTCATAATCCAAATACCGTCTTACAAGATATCTAAAGTATGTGACTGTCTCGAAGACAGCGAAGGGTGACCATTTAGCAGACACAAAAGTAACATCAGATGTGCCCATTAATGCGTAATAAGACTGGTAATATTCCAGACATACATAATAAATTGATCAAATTGGTTCAGCAGCTCCCACTGTTCGCAGATAACTGAGAAGTATCGTTACTGATTGTATGTAAGGAAATACAGAACGACTCAGAAATTATTTTCATTTCGTTTACAGATTTTTAGAAAACCGAAGTTACTAGTTATGATTTTCGCCACTGATGATGTCGCCTGTTGGGTGTTGCTCGTCATTACCAGATTTTGGTCGCGAAAAACAAGATGGCGGAAATAATGCACATTTTCCAAGTAAAGAACGTGGGGAAAATACTTATTTCGCAAATATTTCTCTTTTCTTATGTGGAATTGGTGGAAAATTCAAAACATGGCATTTGTGTATAGTTAAGAAGACGGTAAATTCTAGTAAGATATTTGCTGTATGTAAATGAATTGTTTTAGAAGTCGCGTCATCATTATTTACTGGTAGTTGTCTTTCAAAATAATTTTTGCAGTAACACAGCAATACTATCTAACGTGGTAACCATAATACGGTAGCCTGCATTACTTTTAAAGCTGTACAATGGATGGTACAGAAAGTACTGAAATAGAATTGGAAGAAACAAACTTGAGACATAGCATGATTAAATGAAAGGATCAGTTGATAGGACACATTCTGAGAAGTCAAGGAATAGTCACTGAGGGTAAGTGTGGGAGGTACAAAGTCCATAGAGGGACCATGAGACGAGTACAGTAAACACGTTCAAATGGGTGTGGGTTGCAGTAGTTATTCGGAGATGAAGAGGTTTACACAGGACAGAGTAGCATGTAGAGATGCTTGAAATCATTCTTTGGTCTAAAGACTGGTACAACAATAACTACTACTACAGATGTACCAAGCAGATAAAGAAGTTCTGGCTAGCCAATAATCCTCTCTCTTCTTGCAAAGGCTGCGGATTGTGGTTTCATTCTGCTTCGCGCATAGGTACATTGGAGTTCACCGAAATGAGTTAACTGATGAGGCAAGCGAGGATGCATGTCTTGAAAACCCTCGAGTTATTGTGCTGTCCTTCCACAAACTATCATTCCACTGTTGAATTTCAGAGTCCTGCGTTGGTGACTGGACGTGAAGGACAATAAGCTACGGTTCGTAAAGTCGTTTAGTCCGTTCTGGCGTCTCCCCCTAACGACTTAGAAGAAATGAAATTCATAGCATTCGTCTGTGGATTGACGACAGACCGATGGTGCATGATTACACACCACACTGAGAGGAACCTCCAGTGTTCGATGCTAGTGTTACACAAGTCCGATGTTTCACTTTTTAATTTACTGTTTTCGTTATATTCAGTCAACTGGGTCGAAACTAGTATACCATCTGCTCAGCCCTCTGTTTTCGCAGATGGAGAGAAGTATCCTGAAGTATTAGGAAATGGTTCAAATGGCTCTGAGCACTATGGGACTTAACATCTGAGGTCATCAGTCCCCTAGAGCTTAGAACTACTTAAACCGAACTAACCTAAGGACATCACACGCATCCATGCCCGAGGCAGGATTCGAACCTGCGACCGTAGCGGTCGCGCGGTGCCAGACTGACGCGCCTAGAACCGCTCGGTCACTCCGGCCGGCGAAGAAGTATTAGGAGACAGATTTTAATGAGTTTGTTTCATTGTATCGCTGTCGTATTCAGGATCTTTTTAAATGACCACACAGCCACAATTTCTTCAGTCTTTATTCCAGTTATTGTATTCAGGTTTCTAGGTTTTAGAACACCAAAACTGATTACAGATTTTTAATTCGACTCTGATTGTACGGATGAATGTGAGTGGAATGGAGAGATTAAATCCATTTATAACAGAGTGTGTATTCTATTCTTTTTTTAGCTTTAAACGTTTCAAACACGTTCCTCGTGGAATATTTCAGCGGGGACGCTAAAATTCTCGTCGCTGAATGCTCTATGTGCTTGCATGCACATGCACGCAATCACACACACGCGCGCGCGCGCTCGGGCGCGCAAGTACGTACGTAGATGTGTTCATTTGTAGGCGATCGCGTGCAGAAATTTCAGATAAAATGAAAATACGAAACTAGTGTAGATTATATAGTAAAAACTAAACGAATAAAACATGTTAATTAAATTGAATGTGTCTGTTCATTCTAAAATGAGTTATTGCGGATCGACATACCACAGTTCTAACGTGCATTTCTGTAGTCAAATGAACAAAAGCTAACGGTACTATATGAACAACAAACGTAAATATTTCGAGACAGAAATAAACTTTATTTTCTTCAGTAAACAAGAGAAAACGCCGAACGCAAAATATCATCACAACACGCATTCGTGTATCAGCATTATCTGTTGGATGATGAGGATTTTCGTGTCATGTCATTGACATTCGCGTGCCTCATCTTAAATAAAGAATCATATTCTGGAGACTCAGCTCTTTCTCGGAACTGCATATTTCAACACATCTGCATACTTTCCACGTGTCGTTTGGGATGAGTGTGTTAATGACCTAGTAATGGATTTTATAACCTTTATTTTCACTAAAAATTTTTTCAACTGTAAGAACAAATATTCTCCGGACAGTGGACTACGTATCTGCCTTATACCGCTTTCAACTCGGCGTAGCCTGATGAGCAGCGATGAACCTGAAAAATGTTATAGAAAAAAGGAACAAAACTTATACGTTTGCTATCTTTCCAGGAAATTGAATTCGTTGGTCATTCGTGAGTTGGAGCAGGGAAGCACGAGATAGCGCACCAAACGAAGAGAGCGTTTTGCGCAATTTTGGACTATCAGCACATCTCCTTCCGCACAATAGGTGTACTTTCACCATTTTCTGTTTTGTATGAGCGCTTTCCGTAAGTCTGAAAATAGAGTCAGTTCGTCAGTTGCCAAACTGGTAATTATTCTTACACTATACACTAAAAGACAGCGTCGGTGAATTTGTTCGTCATGTACTGATTTGTGTCTACTAAATGAGACATCAACTAAGCAATAAATACTGGTGGCATTTGTTAATGAATAATGCTTGCTGGAATATTTCCAGAAGATTCTGACAGGAAAAAAGAGCTGTCTCTGTTTCAGAACAGTCTTTGGAGGTATCTCATATTCGCTAAGCGAAGTCGATTTCAATTTTCCTAAAGCAACAAATATTTAATAGTGCAACCATTCCATAACATAAGGTCACATCTGATATCTGCACTAGTAACTGCTTTACAAATGACATCTGTGTATAATTAATAACGTATCATCTTTGTATCAACTTAGAAATACCAACACCCGTGTATATGTAGAAAGGGAGCATTTTTACATTTTGATAGTCATTGACTCGTTCTGAATTGTGTTTACGAATGTGCTGTAGGACAAATAGTGCGTATATGTATATAGCATGACTACTCATACTGTGCTTAAAAACCATGTAACCACTACTGGAAACAGTATGTAGTTGTTCAGTTAAAAACAGATCGCTCCTTCTGTCTCCTCGTAATGAGAAAATTCAAAATAATTTTTCCATGTCGTCTTAGTTTTGTAGAAATTGTTATCACGATGTGCCGTTTTATACTACGCCTACATACTCTAACAGGACCAGTGGCAACCAAAATTCGAAAAATGATGTAGACTAACAAAGCGCCTGATGATGAGCCCCCATGCATCGAGCGTTGAAATAAAAATTACACTTTGCGATTGAAGGCGTTTTATTTTTTGTTTTTACGAAAGTAATACAGTCACGGAAGCAACATCATGATAATGGATAAAATTATGTAATATTCCATTTAAGTTCTGCATTCGACTGTGGCGCGTGAACTATTTATTTTTGCAATAAGGCGGTGGGAGGGTGGCGGGGGAGGGGGGTCAAGTTAGCCCTGCTCACTAATTTCATATAATATGAGTATGAATCAGACATACATGTTCCATCAAAACCCTTAGCTTATACGCATACCGATAACGTGGGAAGTAGTGTTCGAAGGACAGTATGTTATTCTACAAACAACTGACAGTTACTTAATATTAAGAATCGTCGAAATGAGTTCAATTTTATTGGTCCTACTTCCTGGATACAATTGTTTCGTTTTAGTTATGTAAGAAAAGACATCAGCTCTACCTTGCTCAGAGGTTAATTTATTCTGATTTACTCTGCACGCTAATATCATTTAATCACTTTTTAATATATGATTATTGTTACTACTTTGCGACTCTGATGAAGTTTCCATCTACCGCTTCTCAACTTTTTCATTTTGTTACTGTAGTCCACTTGTCGACGACTGCCCATGTTGTTCGGCAGCCACCGCGAACTTTCTTATCCTGCGGGACGACCGAGCCTGTACAGTTTCCTTGACGTGTACCTATCAAAATGGTTTGCAGTAATAATAACTATTATTATTATTATTATTATTATTATTATTATTATTATTCACGTTTGGGCCCTACTGGACCACGCGAAGTACAATCACGGGGCATTCAGTTATTTTCTTTTAGACTTTCTCTCTGCCCAAATTGTTTTCATTCTCTCGGAATGAGCTCTTTTCCTTTCATCAGACCATGTGGTTCCAGTTTTCTTTGGTTTTTCAGCTTGACCAACTACCCAGTCATGAAATTTTTGCCTAAATAATTTTCTGTCTTGAATTTCATCTTGTTTTATATCTGCCTCTTTCATGTCCTCTTTTATAGCAGCAATCCATTTTATTGTCTCAAATTTAGCTTTACTTCGATTTTCGTAGAATTCCACTACTTGTTTAGTTAGTCTGGTAGCATCCATTCTTTTAATATGCCCATAAAATTTTAATCTGCGTTTTTTCATATCCGAATATATGCTGGTGTATTGTTGAATTTCACTATTTGCTCTTAGCCTGTATGTTCCTTCTTCAGTATATTTTGGACCTAGAATTTTTCTGATTACTTTTCTTTCTCTTTTTTGGATTTCTTGAATGTCCTTTTTTCTGTTTAAAATTAGCGTTTCAGCCCCATAAAGGCACTCTGGTTTTATGACCGTGTTGTAATGTCTCAATTTAGAGTACCTCGAGAGACATTTTTTGTTGTAGATGTCTTTTGTAAGTCTAAAAGCTGTCTCCATCTTTTGACAACGAATTTCATTTCCAATTTTTTCTAGACCAGTCTATGAGATTGTTTCACCTAAATATTTGAATTGCGAAACTCTTTTGATTTTTCCATACTTAGTTTCCAAAAGTTTGGGTGCCAGTTTGTTGCTAGTCATATACTGTGTTTTTTCAAATGAGATTTGGAGACCTACTCTTTCTGCTGTTTCTTTAAGAATTTCTATTTGTTTCTGAGCAATTTGGATGTCCTGCGTTAGAATAACCAAGTCGTCTGCAAAGGCCAAACAGTCTATTCGAATATTTGTTCGTCCTAATTTCACTGGTTGGTCAATTTTGAACTCCAATTTTCGTTCGCGCCACTCTTGTATTACTTTTTCTAGAACGCAGTTAAATAGCAACGGAGAGAGTCCATCACCTTGCCTCACGCCTGTTTTTATTTCAAAGGGTTCTGAAACTTCTCCTCTGAACTTTACTTTTGATTTTGTACCAGTTAGCGTGTCTCTGATAATTGCCGTGGTTTTAGGATCCAGGCCTTGTTCTTTCACAATTTGGAAAAGAGATTCACGATCCACTGAGTCATAAGCCTTTCTAAAATCTACAAAGGTACAAACTAGTTTTTTATTGTAAATTTTTTGATGTCTGAGAATTAGTTTGAGGACTAAAATCTGTTCTGGGCAAGATCTATTTGGCCTGAAACCTGCTTGATATTCGCCAATTTTCCATTCAAGTTGTTGTTGTGCTCGGTTCAGAAGACATTGAGAGAGGATTTTGTATGTGACTGGAAGAAGAGAAATTCCTCTGTAATTATTAACATCAGTTTTGTCTCCCTTCTTATGATGATGATGAGCGTTTGGCGTCATTGGCCGGGAGGCCCCTCGCGGGGCAGGTCCGGCCGCCTTGGCGCAGGTCTTATTACATTCGGCGCCACATTGGGCGACCTGCACGCCGGATGGGGATGAAATGATGATGAACACAACACAACACCCAGTCCCTGAGCGGAGAAAATCTCCGACCCAGCCGGGAATCGAACCCGGGCCCGGAGGACGGCAATCCGTCACGCTGACCACTCAGCTACTGGGGCGGACTCTCCCTTCTTATGAAGTGGGTGAATCAAGGCGGTTTTCCATTCATCAGGAATTTTTTTCAGTTTGCCAAATGTTTTGCATGATTGAAGTAATTTCTTTAACGGTTTTTGGACCAGCTGCCTTTAAAAGTTCTGCAACAATTCCATCTTCACCAGATGCTTTGTTGTTTTTCAACCTATGAATTTCTTTAATGATTTCCTCTTCATTTGGTGCAAGTGAAACTGGATTGCATTGTTGGGGAATTTTTGGTGGAAATCTTTCTGTGGGCTCGGGGCAATTTAGAAGATTCTTAAAATATTTAGAAAGTTCTTTGCAGTTTTCTTGGTTGTTAAGAGCCAACTGTCCATTTTCCTTCTTGAAGCAAAGATTCTGGGGTTGGTACCCCTTTATTTTGGTTTTAAAAGTTTTATAAAAATTTCTGGTATTGTATTTCTGAAAATCTTCTTCAATTTCTAAGAGTTGACTATTCTCATATTGTCTTTTTGTTTGTCTAATTAGTTTTGAAGTGTCTTTTCTAGTTGTCAGGAATGTATCATATGTGTCTTCTGTCTTGTTGCTATTCCATGCTTTAAATGTCTCTTGTCTGGCTTTGATTGCATGATCACAGTTTTCATTCCACCAAGCATGTTTCTTGTGTTTTCGTAAAGGAATTTGATCTTGAGCTGTTTTGATAATCTTGTGTTTGAGTTGTTCCCAATTTTGTGCACATGTTTTGTCAAATTCGTCTGCTAATAATGATGGTTGGATTTTACTGGTGTCAAATTTGGGGATTAATGGTGTCCTTTTGTTGAAATTTTGGGGTTTTAGCTTTAGTTTCACACGGGTTAAGTAATGGTCTGAGTCAATATTGGCGCCTTTACGAACTTGAACATTTAAAATTTCTTTGTGACATGGATACGAGATTGCAATATGGTCAATTTGGAATTCACCTATGTCCTTGTTAGGTGATCGCCATGTCTTTTGTTTTGAAGGTTTTTTCTTAAAATGACTTGACATAATTTTGAGATTGAAATTTCTGCAAAATTCTACCAGCCTCTTTCCATTTTGATTGGTCCATTTATGTGCAGGGAATTCACCGACCGTTTTTCTAAATTTTCTCTCTTTCCCTAACTGTGCATTAAAATCACCCATTAAAATCTTTACATAATTTTGAGGAATTTTGGAGACTGTATTCTCTAACACTTCCCATGACTTATTTACTTTTTCTGGATTTGTTTTATTCTCCTGGTTGATAGGCATGTGTGCGTTAATTAAACAGTACATTTTATTTGCACATTTCATGGAAATTGTCATTAGTCTGTTGTTTACTGGATTTACTTCGATTACGGAGTCAAGAATGTCTTGCGAAATTGCGAATGCAACATCCCTGTTTTACTTTTAAACAATCGGTAGTTTCCAAAATCCATGGTATTCTCATCAGGTAACCTTGTTTCTTGCAGGGCTAAAATTTTGATATTTTGTTCTTTTAGTGTGTCTCCTAATTTATAGAGTTTTCCTGGTGTCAAGAGAGAGTTAATATTGATAGTTCCAAAAAATGTTTCGACCTTGGGCATGAGTCGGTCAAAAGACTTCGATTTCCTCTGGTTTGGGATATAGCGTTTCAGCCTAGTCTCCCCAGAATCCGATAGACTAGTTGCGCCGCTGATGGCGGAGGATTTGTTACCACCTGGGGTAATTTTGTAATTACTAAAACGCTCCATAATAGTACTTAGAATCAAAGGGTTGAGCTCAGAAAAGCTCAGTGGTTAAGACTGGAGTGGTTAGTTCCAGAATTTGTATTACGGCCGCACCTCTGGTGAACAGACGCCGACCACAGTGCCGCTTGTTACAAGTCAGACGCAAGGTGGATTTATTGTATTATGTGCCTCTTCCGCTAGTTCCACCGTACCGAGATTCGTTCTCTCCGCCTTCACTACCGTATAATAACTATTATTATAACTATTTTACAAAAACTGTGCATTTCTTATTAATGGAAAAAAGAAAACCATAATTTCTTTGACAAAGAAGGCCTTCATTTAATCTCTTTGCATACTGCAGCCGGCCGCGGTGGCCGTGCGGTTCTGGCGCTGCAGTCCGGCACCGCGAGACTGCTACGGTCGCAGGTTCGAATCCTGCCTCGGGCATGGGTGTGTGTGATGTCCTTGGGTTGGTTAGGTTTAAGTAGTTCTAAGTTCAAATGGTTCAAATGGCTCTGAGCACTATGGGACTTAACATCAGTGGTCATCAGTCCCCTAGAACTTAGAACTACTTAAACCTAACTAACCTAAGGACATCACACACATCCATGCCCGAGGCAGGATTCGAACCTGCGACCGTAGCAGTCGCGCAGCTCCGGACTGAGCGCCTAAGTAGTTCTAAGTTCTAGGGGACTTATGACCTAAGATGTTGAGTCCCATAGTGCTTACAGCCATTTTTGCATACTGCAAAAATTGCATGTACAATTTCGGAACAGACTTTTCTTTCGACCTTTCGAGAAGTAAATTATTTTATAACGTCTGTAAGATGAAATTTTCCAGCTCTGGCTTGATAGACATGAAGGAGGAGCGGATGGGTGGCTGTGTTATAGATGACCTCTCGGAGGACACTAACGATACTAGAGCGTTCATAATTAAGATGATTAGCCTAATAACTTCTTGGAACAACTGTTTAGCAGATCCAAGTTCTTGAAACATTTTTCTTAAAACACTTGGCACTTCACGTGTACTATTCGAAATGGTTCGCAGCAATTCGAGCTATGCGGGGAGCATGTCTTCGCTAAAGTTTGTTGTGTACACACAAAACAACTCTTCCAACAGTTGTATGCTCGTGTATGGAGGATTTGTGTAGCTGGACGTAACACGTATCTTTCCAAGATGAGGTAGTCGCTTTAGATCCTCTTGATAGAAGCTTAGGCAAATCTCATTCGAAAAGAAATCAAATATTTCCAATAAACAATAGAAATTTCCGGATGGAATATGACAGTATTATGAAAAGGATAGTTGCTACTCATCATGTAGTAGAAATGCTGAGTCGCAGATAGGTACAACAGAAAGACTGTCAGAAAGTAAGTATTTGGTCAACAAGGCCTTCATCGGCAATAGACAAAACACACACACACACACACACACACACACAGTCAAACGCAACTAGTGTTTGAGCTGCTTTTGCGTGTGTGTGTGTGTGTGTGTGTGTGTGTGTGTGTGTGTGTGTGTGTTTATATGTTGTCTATTGCCGACGAAGGTCTTGTTGACCGAAAGCTTACTTTCTGCCAGTCTTTTTGTTGTGCCTATCTGCGACTCAGCATCTCCGCTTTATGGTGAGTAGCAAATATTTCAAACAGGTATTTCTTCAGTCTTTAGTCATGAGACTGTGTGTTTCAGTCTTTCTAACAGTTTCTTGGCAAGGAGATTTCCAGTCTTTCAGATTCACTCTTTTTCCAACAGCGCGTCCAGTGACTCTACTGTCCTATGATACGTAAGAATCTTTTACAAAGTATACAGGTCGTTTCACTCTGGCTGTCCTAAAATTAGGATGTTTTAAAGATTTGGCCAATTCTTCGCAAAGTTCAATTATTGAAATAGCGATTGTCACATTAAAAAAAGAGAAATGTTATCGATCTTGTCGAACAAGTTGTGCGTTCACCCGCAAAGTTGTCCATCTATCGTCTCCAATTGAGCTCGGTATGTTCAACACTTGCCTCGCGGAGTGACCGCGCGTTTTGAGGTGCCGTGTCACGGATTGCACAGCCCCTCCCGCCGGAGGTTCGAGCCCTCTCTCGGACATGGGTGTGTGTGTTGCTCTTAGCATAAGTTGGTTTAACTAGTGTGTAAGTCTAGGGACCGATGACCTCAGCAGTTTCGTCCCTTAGGAATTCACACACACACACACACACACACACACACACACACACACACACACACACGTTCGTCCGCAGCTCGTGGTCGTGCGGTAGCGTTCTCGCTTCCCACGCCCGGGTTCCCAGGTTCGATTCCCGGCGGGGTCAGGGATTTTCTCTGCCTCGTGATGACTGGGTGTTGTGTGATGTCCTTCGGTTAGTTAGGTTTAAGTAGTTCTAAGTTCTAGGGGACTGATGACCATAGATGTTAAGTCCCATAGTGCTCAGAGCCATTTTTGAACACACACACGTTCAATACTTCCGCCATTGTTTCCTGGACTCGGTCATAGTTTTCCTTGAAGCTTTTCAAAGATTTTTCTCTCACAGTCTGTCACATCGGACATATTGGTATCAGTCGTTAAATTGCTGTATTTGAGTTCATCTTGTAGACGCCGGGTGACTGTACATCTACATATACGTATTTCATTTTTGTGGATTGAAGAACTATCCTTGAGACCTCTTTTACAGTTAACGCGGCATCACGTTGAGGATTGAAGCTTCTTGAAATTTCCTGTAGTGCAAAACCCAAACAATCATAGCTGTAATGGATGTAACAGCTCTTTAGCTGGTCTTGAAGAAGGTTCTTCTTTTCATTCTTTTTCCACTGGACCAGCGTTTATGCTGGAGTCCAGATTATACAGACCCAGAACAAATTATTTTATGTCAAACGTTTGCAGGTCGACGTAAAGTACACAAAGTGTGAACTTATGCCAGCAAGCCACGTCTGTCGTCAAATCTCCCGCAACTTCATAAAACGCAGAATTTGTTATCTGCTGCAAAATGTCACGTTGGATAATACGAGCCATAATTTCTAATATTTCATTTTGAATCCCTAGCGTTGACATCTATCGAAGCGCTTCAGCCAAATCTTAATGTCTGCTACATCATTCCTTCCTGTCGTTGGGGAGTCTCACAGGGTCTCCGTTGATAGTTTTATTCCCTATCATTGCGTTCCTTTTCAATCTAGGAACCTATGTGAACTGACAGTTACCAGTAAAACGGTTCTAATTTTTTCCTGATCGTGCAGCAGGTGGGCGATTATAGCTGTGTTAAGGTGCGTTATGTTCATATTGCTCAGTAATTGCGAATGATTCTCAATAAAACAGACTCTGATAGTGTGTTTTGAATTTTTATGTAGCTACTGTAGACCTGATGTAGTCATAGAAGAGAAAAATGTTACCCATTCCTTCATAGTTATACACACGGGTAAGACATAAACCAGTATCTTCCATTCCTTCGCTGATACTTTTGCTTAATTGTTGTATGAAAGCTTTTCCCAGAAAAAGATATACGAGTACTTAAAGATGAGCCCAGTCAAATCCCGTACAGCGCTTGATCACGAGATGATCTGGCAATAATATCAAAATGGTCATCAAAACAATAAATACAGTGTGTAAAATTTCTTGTACTACTATATGTTGTAGGTCTGTGAAGCGATGGAAAAAAATTTATTGCGTTGCTTCGTCACCACTCGTGAAGAGATTAATAAATGAAAAAGGTTGGGTACGATTATTACATAAAAAACGTCAGTTTGATGTTGAAACAGGATGATTGTTTCCTATTCGTGATAACAGGCGTAGTGGCTACTCTTTCATACCTTACTGCTAGTTTACGGATAAATTATGGCCTACCTGAAAAACTGTCTGTCTCCTTAACTGTTCAGCACATAAGCTGTCAGCCTACGGCAGTTGTTTCAATAGTGGCTTGTCTGGATTCCTCAGACACTGGAGAAAGAGATACAGATGAGTAATAAGGTTGCTGCAAGTGAAACCAAAATCTACATAGTGACCTCAAAACATGGGTAATGTTGAGGCAGTTTTCACTATGTGGGAACGGCCATGAATACACAATTTTGGACTACTTCTGGCACAAACAAGCTACCCACGGGAAAATTTGCCTACCAATTTAACATCACATTAACCGTGCACGCAGTTAGCTCGTGGTTGTAGTCATTTGGTTCGTGATCTCTTCTACAGTCCGAATATGTGCTGGGATTCAATTATATATTTTAACTTTTCCTTAGCGCTGGAACGAAATGATCACTGGAATCTCTACACGTGTGTGAGCTATAAACATCTCCTGTTTACAACTACAGTGTTTCTTTTGATTATATGAGTACTGTTCACGTTTACGCTAAGACTTAAGGTCTTACGTTATGTGACAATTAATGAGGGAAGACGGGGAGCCGGCCGCTGTGGCCGAGCGGTTCTAGGCGCTTCAGTCCGGAACCGCGCTGCTGCTACGGTCGCTGGTTCGAATCCTACCTCGGGCGTGCATGTGTGTGATGTCCTTAGGTTTGTTCGCTTTAAGTAGTTCTAAGCCTAGGGGACTGATGACCTCAGAAGTTAAGTCCCATAGTGCTCAGAGCTATTTGTACCTTTCTTTTTTGTGAGAGGCCGTCAGGACGACTTAAGGGGTAGTGGGTGGTGACCTATTACTTCTGTAGCAAGTAGGGAACGGTAATCTCCTGCACGTCCAAGTAGACACTACCCAGACCATGTCGGAGTATTTCGTCAATACCATTCGATCGCTGATAGAGGCCATCGAAACTTCAGTTCTCTCGATAACGAAATTCTCTATATGTGAGCTGGATTCAGCACTTTAGTTAGCACGCAACACGTCATTATATCACTGAAAAATCCATTGCTGCACCGTGCGGCACATAACCAGTAATGGTAAGGAAACCCACATATATACTTTCTTATCTCAATATGGGTAAAAGGTCAATTTCTTTAAGACTTAGACCAGAGAATCAAGAACTGTAAATAACATAATTATCACCACCGTGGGAAAATTTGCGCTGTAGTAATTGTTATGATACCGGCCTTACATGCTACATAATGCTGGGTTTTCGTGATATGATACGCCTTGAGACGTACTGAATTTAATTCATGAGTTCGTCAAACCGCGCCTGAATATGCCCCGAGATCATATTCAGCAGTATTATTATCAGAACGGATTACAGTTACTGTTAACCAGTCATTGCTATCATATGTTACAGCAGTTAGCGTAGCAAAAAAAAAACGAAGTGACGACCGTAAAATACACGAATCCACCAATAAATGCTTGATGGTGTTTCGATGTACACTGTTTGACGCCTCAAACGCGGAAGAGTGATAACCCAGGTAATAATCAACTGGATCGCTTGCAAAGATCGCTGATTGCAAAGCGCATCGCTCTTGCTTAACTACGAGTGTTAAACTACTAGTGTGAATCAGCAAACTGTCGATTATAACATGACATCTTTTTCGGTTAGTTACTTTAGCACCTTATGATGCCCTTGATTACCTATTAAAACCATACATTTCGTAGCAGTTAACACTTGGACCAGAGCAATACCGTGACAATGTAGTCGTATATATGTTCAACTATGTGTAAGCTTAATTTGGTGGCCACCGTACACAACGTAAGCCTATTTCTCAAATTAAAGTAAAGGAAGACTCATCAGGCTTTACGCTCTTGCAATTACTGTTGATCTGCGGTGTGTGTTTTGTTGTCAGCATCGGTGTCGTGATCACACATTTATTCTGATCAGCGATTTGGAGACACAGTGGCAACCGCAGATGTTCAAGTTGCCTGAGCTTTGTGACAATCGACTTCAAAGTTTTGATAGCCCTGTCGTAGGGACAGTATTTTGTCCGCCATTCTCCGATGCAAAAGATGTCTTGCTATGAGTCTTACATGCCTTCGCCACGTTCGGGACTGCTGCTTTCAGGGCAACCAACTGACTGACAGCCTTAGATACAACTGGTCCAACAAATAGCCGAACGACTGAAAGAGAAAGAGTGGAAAGACAATGCAAGAAAGTTGTTTAAAAGTTGTTTTCCTATCTGATAACGTCTCATACAGGAAATAAGATACCGAACAATTTTATATTCTTTAGAAATAAAAATTAATCTCAGATAACTATCGCACAGTTTTTAACCATGTTCCGGGAAAGGTACAGAAGTTAATCTGTCGCAGATTACCCAGTGCAGAATGTGAGATGTGGTTTACAAGTTATAGAGGTTTCTCCTGGTTTCCATCGCTGCCTCCATTTCAGGGCAATTTCCTGCAGTCAACTCGAAAAGGAACCTGCTTCCTCGACTGTTGTCACCCCCCTCCCCTCTTTATTTTCGGCTACTCCTTTCTACCACCCCTATAGTGCATTATTAACTCGTCCAGAGCTCCTAAAAGTGTTTGCTGATACCGTTTTCTTATCGACCCTGATCTATAAACGTTCCTTTCCTTGCGTCTTTCTTACATATTACACCTACTATACAGTTACTTACTTTTGAACATTTTCCTCCTGGACCATGGTAGTCTGTCGGTTTCCACGACGAAGCAGATTTCAGTAGTATCTTCAGTAATCCCAGCTTACTGAATGTAAATATTACAAGTTTTAGAGGTTTCTTCTGGTTTCCATCGCTGCCTTCATTTCAGGGCAATTTCCTGCAGTCAATCCGAAAAGGAACCTGCTTCCTCGACTGTTGTCACCCCCCTCCCCTCTTTATTTTCGGCTACCCCTGCCATTTGGTACACACTGCTTGTAATGGAACTAGTAAGTGGCCCATTTTCGCTAAGTAGTGTAATTCTCGATGCACTCAAATAAATGGATTACTCGATACACAGACATTCTTCACAAGCCACAAGAAATTTAATTTTTTAATTATAGTTAAATTAATTATAAAGTATTATATTACTTACGCAGAAATATAAAAAGTGAAATGGGGAATTATTTCAAAAAATTTACTAATCCCATTGCAAGCGGTGTGTACCAAAGGTTTGCGCAAATTCTAAAATGGAATTTGAAATTATTATTATTATTGTTATTGTCATTTTTTACAATTTTTATGACAATTTAAAAACATTTGTAGAGCAAATTATTCATTACATACGACTTTCTCTGAATGTAAAATCTTATATCTTTCTACTGCGAGATTCACTCCTCTGGTCAGTTTTGTCTAGCTTTGGACGCATTTTGATGGAGTTGTGTTGGAGAAGTGATGTAATGTATTACTAGCCCTGTTTTTTTTTATATATTTGACTGTGATATGCTGAGATTTTTTGATGAATCAATGAATAATGAAGATGAAAAATGCATCACAACGGTCTGTTATATAACTTAATTCATAAAATGGAAATTATCTGGATCCCTCCTAATCAAGTAGGACACCGAGCAGCCAAATGAAAGAAAATTTCGAGAAAAGTACGTAGAAGAGCCAAGCTAAGTAACATACAACTTCATAACCATTCACCTCTCCGTTTGTGCTTTGTCATGTGCAGTACTCGTCAATGAACGTCGCTGAACGTCTGCTGGCGAACTTCAGTCATTGTAATTTAATAAGTCGCATAACGGAATGAAGTGGTCAGATGCTCAATAAAAATATCCTCTACACTTCTCCGTACATTGCCAACGATCCATATTGCTCTTGCACGTTTTGTAGTGTCATCTGACCACCTTCAATTGAACAGCCCTCTTGCTTTTTTCTCATCTCTTGGAATACAGTAAAGAGCTCTATCTTCATTCATTTCACTTCCATTACGGTCACAGTTACGCCTTCAAGTCCATTCTCCTTCCTGATCTATTTGTTTCCTATCCTGTCTCTCCTAACAATTGCTAACATGTATCTCTCCACTGTTCAGTGATCAGTCCTGAGTTCTTGATTTTTTTACGAATTGAAAGTCCTTGTCTCACTGCCATGATTTAAACCACTTACTGCAAACTTCGCGATTGATAAATGTTAGAAGGTTAATTCTGAAGACTCTATTGAGCCTACTAAAAGTATGCGAGGCCATTTTCAGTTTATTTCTTTCGCTGTATCTCCAGGTGTTGTCTTCAGCTGCCATGAATACCAAAAGTCAGTGAACAGGTTCCAATTTCAGCAACTTGTACTATCTTCTTGTGATGGTTAAACATAATGTTAGTACTATTATAACTGATTTTCAGTTACTTGCACACTTTCCCTCTTAAGTTTCTCAACTTGTGAATTTTATCTGCGCAGGAAGCTCAAATGGTTCAAATGGCTCTGAGCACTATGGGACTTAACAGCTGTGGTCATCAGTCCCCTAGAACTTAGAACTACTTAAACCTAACTAACCTAAGGACATCACACACATCCATGCCCGAGGCAGGATTCGAACCTGCGACCGTAGCAGTCGCGCGGCTCCGGACTGCGCGCCTAGAACCGCGAGACCACCGCGGCCGGCTGCGCAGGAAGCAAATAGTACTATCCCAACCACAGAATTTCAAACAGAATTCTGAAAAGTTGCTCTACATTAATGAGTAATGTCCTTAGTAATATACGTAACGCACCACAGACACAGAGAATTTCACCTGACAGGTTAAAATGTGCAATTTTTAAGCCTCTTTGGCTTTGCACACAACTGGTTTGGATCATATTTAACAATCGGAATGCAATAAGTTATGCTGAATAATCCAAACAGTGTTGGAAAGGTAGGAAACTGTA
Organism: Schistocerca cancellata; assembly: GCF_023864275.1. Classification (NCBI taxonomy): domain Eukaryota; kingdom Metazoa; phylum Arthropoda; class Insecta; order Orthoptera; family Acrididae; genus Schistocerca; species Schistocerca cancellata. The sequence goes on from NC_064629.1 coordinate 730,652,167, forward strand.
GCGACTATGGAGAAATCACATAGGGAGTCCTGCAGTGTTCAATTTTGGGTCCACTCCTGTCTCTTATATATGTGAATGACCTTCCACTTAACATTCAGCAAGCAGAATTGGTACTTTTTACAGAAGTTACTAGTGTTTCAATGAATCACATTAGAGAGAATGCAGTAGAACCGATTGTTAATTAAGTTTCACAAATAATCATTAAGTGGTTCTCCGAAGAAGGGGTAGCCCTAAATTTTGAGGAAGTACACTATATTCATTTTTTTCCAAATTTTGCAGCTTCAAACGTGACTGTATTCAATCAAACGTTTTCGTGACAGGAATATGCACTTTATCCAAGAGAAAAAATAATGCATGTATTAAGACAAATTAAACCTGATGGTAGACCTACAGGGTCCTAAATGCATCGTGAATTTAATAAAGCACGAAAAGTTGTGACTGAAGGCGTTTTTTAATTCATACTTCCAGTGTACACACTATAGTCAGTTCCGTTCAACGAATATTCATTCCAACAATTGGCGTGGCACATGAACGGGAATCAGTAAATTTGGTAGAATGCTCCATATTTTTGGGTGTGCATCTTGGTGAAAACTTGAACTACAAGAAACATATTACTGTGCTGTTCAAACAACTAAGTTCTGCTACTTTTGCTCTGCATACAGTTGCTAGTGTTGGAAACAAACGAATCAGGCTCCTGTCATATTTTGCATATTTCCAATTGTTAATGTCTCATGGGATAATTTTCAGCAGTACCGCGTCATTTAGAAAGAAAATACTGACTGCACACGAGCGAGCAGTAAGAAAAATATATGGTATTCATCTGCAGTCATAATGTGGCTACATCTTAAAGGAGTTCGGCATTTTAAATGCATCCTCAGAACAAACATATAGCTAATGAAATTCGACATAAATAATCCATCAAAATTTGGTAATAATAATGATATATATACTTAGTACATTAGGGAAAAAATGATCTTTATTACTCAATATTAAAACTGCCAGTGGATTAGAAAGGAGTCAGTGTGCAGCAAGAAAAATTTTTGATCATTTGCTCAGTACCAGTATTAAAAAATGTCTCACATGTAGCAAAGTAATTTTTAAATTTAACCGAAAATCATTTCTCCCATACAAATTCTTGTATCCAATTGAAGAATTTCTATGTAAATTGTTAGATTGAAAAAAAGGAAAAAAGTACTTTTTAAGCCTAGTGGCATGAGGAGGATTAAATAATAATGTCTTCATTAATGTTAACACTAATCATGTAAACGTGGGAACGGACTCGTGCCACATCACTTCGATAAACTAATCGTTCAAACGCCCCAAAACGAAATTGGATGAGGTAGGGTCGATTAACATTTGTTCGCCTTTCTCTTCCGAGCTTATGGTTCCAGAGACGTCGTCTAGAAATGCTGGAGTTACGGAATCTCCTTCCCTGATTACTCATTAAGTTCGGTGTCTCCTACTGTTCCGGTGATGTCTAATGGAAACTATAGCTTTAACATATATATTCATTAGTATACTAACACAATATCAATGAATGCCTCGTTTCTTAAGAGCCGTGAGTACAGATTTTGTTGTATTTAGTCCAAAGCTTGCTCAAAATAAATGATTAAGAGAAAAATGTTCATTTATACTCACTGCTTCCTTTTATGGTATCGATCAGGGCTTGGAAGTAGTCGATTGTCGCACATATATTTAAAGTCATATTTTTCCAATGTTTGGTTAAAATTTCAGTGATTTTATATAATTGTAGTGAATATGTTGTACGTGGTACCTATGAGCTGCGTAGGTATACATCTTTTTGTTTGTCTATCTTGTCTCTCTTATTTCTAGCGAAGTACAAGTATTGAAGAATTGTTTCAATTTTTGGAAACATAGTCCCTCCACCGACATGGCTTAAATAATTTTCCAAGCTTCTTTTGCATAATTTCCTCCAGATGTTATCATTTATAATGAAAAACTGTCCTCTCTAGATGCCCTTCGTTACTTCATTCATTGAATGGCGTTGCACACCTCATCGGGCATTAAATCTGGAATATCATTAATTTCATTACTGTCTGTGCTTTTAATTGTATGTTAAGCCATACCAGAAGACGAAGAAATCTGCGGATGCGGGTTCAATTTGTCTCAGTTACTGTACCATCTCTCCTCATGAAATGAGAAATCCTACCAACATTCTTTTTCTGTTTTTCTTTCATACTGCTAATGATTTCAATCTTCTTTATTAGCAGATTTTCATTGTACCTTCCAAATTTTCTGTAAGACATTTCAGGATATTTTTGTTTCATTTAGCGTATTCTGTGATAGTCCTATAGCTGTTCATGTGAAGCTCTCGCCAATTCCTTAATAACTGTCATGTCCGATATGAGATTTTCCTTACACATGCCTTCATTATCCTTGTTACATCTTTTGCTGTCTGGTTAATGTACCTCTAACTGACTGCTCCTTTATTTCATACGCATAACATCTTCATTTTGTAAGATTCTGAACTTCATGCTAAATTTAATTTGGTATTTCTAAATGTTCTTAACAAGTTATCACAATATACATTTAATGTACTTTTTTTTACACTAAATGCTAATAGTTTCGATCACTTAGAATTCTAAATTGATTCAATCTCCTTATCGTATAAAATTGCTTTACGGTTTTTTATACTCAATTCCGCGTGTAGTTCAATTTGAGTTCATATATTTTTTTTTTTTTTGAGAATGAGAATGTGTTAACGATTAATATGATTTTTTGTCGTTATATTTTACTAGTGTATGTCGAGTGAGGCCTCGTATTTGGAAGGACTGGGATTCAAAATCATGTCCAACCATCCAGATTTAGATTTTCCATGGTTTCCTTAAATGCAAATGCCATGGTGATTCCTGTGTAAAGGACGAAGCCGATTTCCTCGTCCACCCTTCTGCGTTTCTGTCTCTAGTGACCTCTTCGCCGACCGCACTGGTTCATTTTTGCTTTTCTTCTCAGATTAGCCGTATACGTGTTCTACATCCCCATCAGCATATGAGCACGTTGGTGAATACATTTCAATGATTTCCGTCGACTCTACTTTGTTTATTTATATAACTAGTCTTTCTATGCTGACTTTCCTTCAGTATTTTTAATGTTGTTTTTTATTTTTTTCGTTAGAGTAAATAGTACACCTGAGTTCCCTCTATGTATACTTCTTTAGCAAGACATTTTAATTCTATTCCATTTTTGTGTGTCCGCTGTTCCTCTGATAACCTTACTATAACCCATTTCATGTTCAACTTAGCAATTCCGAGTGATTTGGGCGTAAAGAATTTGCTAAAAACATTGCCTGAGTTCCCTTAGCCATCTAGTTTCAATGCTACTTCGCTCTGGCAGGCATAACAGCGTCCCAGGAACTCGCATATGGCAGGGTGTATCCGACAACCTTATCCATGGCATACTCGTCAGCAAAGGCCCTGAAAATATGGCAACATACATGAAATGAAATGAAATGATCGTATGGCATTTTTGGGCACGAGACATCATGTAGGGTTGTTCGGTCACCCAGTGTTATAAGTCTTTTTCTTTGGCGCCACTTTGGTGACTTGGCGCGTCGAAAAACATACGTGAAAGGCAGTAAACAGTGCAGAGATATGCTCACAGTAGTTTCAACCAAAATTTGGTCGCCTCTAAATCCATGAACCTGGGATCAACAAGTCCAGTTATCGTACGTTCCAGTAGAGCCCTCTAGTGAATATTATCATTTACCAATCAACCAGTCTACGTGAGACAAAGAATACATTTAGTCTAGAGGGTTGCAGTAGGTGATTCTCCATTATTCCTCGAGTATACATTGGATAGTATCCCATCAATATTTGTTTCCTACAACGCAATTAGCCATAGTGAACGTTATGGGTACTAACAACTTCACAGTTTGAACGAGTCATTGGACAATTGGATCGACAATAGTGGGTCCACTCAGTTATTGCTGGAAAGGGAACTGTACAATCTTACATTTCGAAACATATCCGGAAATTTTTTATATGAGAAGAATACACCGAAAGAAACAAAGTGTCAAAATGTTGAAAATTGCGAAATACTTAACTCACCACATGGCTGGAGGAATGTATACACCCGCCATAGCTGCGGCAGACAGCGCATGCGCAATACAACGGCTGCATAGCCTTGATTGATGGCACAACGGTAAACATAGAACACGACAAAACGCAGTCGTAATTTGTAAAGTGGATTTCACTTTCTGTTCATAGCTTCTCTGATAAAAATGATCGCAGTTACTATTCACTTGAATTTGCAACTCATTTAATATTCATAATAATTAAGAATGGAGGTGAAGCTGAATTAATTTTCTTTGTATTTTCTTCTTATACATTAGCTAATAACATTTCTCTTTGCGGATGTTCCAGAGTTTCACAGTAATGTGGAATCCAACTAATGTTTTCAACCTTATAAAGATAAAAATTTGAAGAAGGTGGTATGCAAACGAAATCATCTACTTCTCCTGAAGATCTACGTATGTGTTATTCGTTAGATAATTTCTAGGATATTCGTTCGAATCATGTCGAATTTCGTTGCAAATTATGGAAATATTAGAAGAAACGTGAAATAACTCGAACTATTTTGTGAGTTGTGGATCGAAAGTTGATTGCTGTGCAAGTTAAAGTCCAGAACAAAAATAAAGTACCTTCCAAACCCAAAGAAAACATATACAGTAATAGCTTTCAGTGAGAAAGGAAAGCCGTAAATATTTTGGTTAAACGAAAGAGGGAGATAACACTTAATCCTAAAAAGCGTGCAAAGCCGGTTTCGTTTCGTAATATCTAAACATTAACTGTATAAAAGGGAGAAAGATTTACGCTTAATATGCGCCAACATGAAACTCTCAAAAGTGTGAAAGAAAAGCTATTCATAGACTTAAAACAGCTCGTGAGAGTCAATGCAACATTATCGATGGAGATCTAGAAGACCGGACGCTCTGAATTGCAAGTGAGATAAACATTACTGATTTCCAGGCTTCTTCGACCTGGTTAAAAAGATTCAGGAAATTATACGGAAAAGGAAGTCGTAAAATCAAGGAGTTTGCCTCAAGTACACGTGCAGAGGAGATGTCATTAACAAGTAATACTACAGAGAAATTCGTAGCTGACGTGAAGACTAAGCTTCTTTTTATCCCATAAAAGCTGCCTATAAAGCCAATCAGGTTTCGTGCTAACCACACTTCATCATTTCGTGCGAGAAAAAGATAAGAGTGGCTTCTGTAGTCGACGTGTGCTGTGACACCTTCGTATACAACAATGCAAGTGAAACGAGTCAGTAAATTACCGTATGTTTGTTTTCGTCATCCAATAGACACTTCACATTTTTTGACGATTATGGAGAATAAAAATCCAGCTGTCTCATTCTTGATAAAATATATACTGTCCAAAAGTTATCGTAAGAACTGCGCTACAGAAACTCGTACTTAACGTCAACAAATTAGAATTTCGGTTGATGAAGTCGTCTGTAATGTAACTTCATACATTGTCTTGATTTTCTTTCCTCTGCTAGTCCCTTATGTAACGAATACATCTGCAACAGTTTAGCTGTCGATATGAACTGCAAGTTATTCAAAAAATTAATTATTTTAGACCTGTTAGGTATGGTTTAAGTGCTTAAAATTCGCGTATGTACACTTTGGACTTCGCAGCGGCGCTACGTTGTCATGTCACTGGTGCGTCTGCTTATTCGCCGATCGCGAGATAGGCAGTAAAGGCTACAAGCGGTTCTTTTTGCGGCAGAAATGAGTAGCTTCAACATATTTGTAAAAAAAATACCTGCAGTGCGCCTCTGCAACTAAAACTTTGACAGTGCATTTCCTTTGATGTATTCTTCCTGTCTGAAAAATTACATTGTAGGTTTCGTCATGTCGAACTGGACCATTCCGTTATACATTTATAAACGGAAATATGCATAGCCTGTGTTCCGCGCTCGAGATCCCTTGAAAAGAACAGTCTCTAGAGACATCAAACGTCTTATGAGCCGCAATTTTTTTCAAAGAGTGGCAACGAATGCGTGTAAAGCTTAGAATGGCTCTGAGCACTATGCGACTTAACTTCTGCGGTCATCAGTCGCCTAGAACTTAGAACTAATTAAACCTACCTAACCTAAGGACATCACACACATCCATGCCCGAGGCAGGATTCGAACCTGCGACCGTAGCGGTCACGCGGTTCCAGACTGAAGCGCCTAGAACCGCACGGCCACATCGGCCGGTGTGTAAAGCTCAAGTTTTCCATTTCAGCGAAATTGCAATTGTTTTGTCACATAAACATCGGAAAATATGTTGGAACCTCTGATGTGCCGGTTTTCTTGGCCTTAATGTACATCATGTCCTATTATTACACACCCAATTTTATCGATTTAGAACGTCTCGAACCCTAGTACAGAAAGTGCGTTACTCTTTCATCATCTTGGGAGACAAAAAATGAATGAGGATTGATCAAACAGCAAGATACGCTCCTTCTCGGGTACTCTCAGTTCAAATGGCTCTGAGCACTAAGCGACTTAACTTCTGAGGTCATCAGTCGCCTAGAACTTAGAACTAATTAAACATAACTAACCTAAGGACATCACACACACCCATGCCTGAGGCAGGATTCGAACCTGCGACCGGAGCGGTCGCCCGGCTCCAGATTGTAGCGCCCAGAACCGCACGACCACTGCGGCTGGCTACTGTCAGTTGTCGATATCTTTGTTTCCATGTCATCATGGGCTCCAGATATGTTTGAGGTTAATAACCTGTAAGGACTTTGAGCTTACGAACTATAAATACCGTCATACTCTTAATCAGTTTCGGCATGGTCTAGATTTTAGTCCTTGCTATAATAAATTATTTCTGAACTCATGGTATAGATATTTTCTTATCAGAATCAGTTATCCTTTATGTGAGGTTTTTTTCTGATTGTTTATTCGACGTCGATTCTCTGATGTGTACAGACAGAGAACATCCTACGCATGCTGTTATCTGTCTACCGAAAACCTTTAGCCACGACGTTCATTCCGCTGAGGAGGTTACCCCAACGTCAAACAAACGTCCCTGCAAGGAGGGGAACGACGTTCTCACTCTGTCGATCGATCGTCATGTCATAGGCCGGAACCTCAAGACACGCACACGCTGCAGCGAATCTCCTGGTATAATTATTTGCCGTACCCCATTCCTTTGATTGAATTACCGGCCACGAAGCGATCGGTATACGTACTTTTTCGGACGACAGTGTCCGAGACGCAGTATCATTTCAGTGTCGGTGACGCAACCGAGTGGAAAGTAATAAAGTCAAAGATTATCCGAAATTTGATCGGGATCATTAGGTACGCTCGGAGGTGGGGCCAAGGGGTGGTGGGGGGTGCCGTCGCAGTGCGCGTGCGCGGGGCGCCGCTGGCGGGCTATAAGAGACGCACGCAGCCAGCGGCCGCACACATAACTGCTGGTGGCGTCGCCACCGCCACAGCCACCGCCAGAGGCGCAGCTGCAGCCGGCGCCGGCAGGCAAGGTAAGCGCCGTAGTGCGCCCACCCTCTCTAACTCCTGTCCATGCGTCGCGGCCGCGGATATCATACTTGAGCCCGCACGCGCGCCGCGCGCTGTCTGTAACGCTCTGGCCAGTAACCCCCATGTACGAGCATTAGCACTGGCATTGCAGATACACTTTCACCGCGCAGCGCTTCTCGGTATTTCACTTTTTGTTTCAGGGAAAAGAATATCGACAAAAACTGAATAATTACGCAGTTTTTCGACATTTTGCCTCCTGGGCTGACGTATTGAGTTAGCCTCCGGTCCTTCACGAATAATCTCAGCATTTTTTGAAGACGTCGTTTCAGTAAATAAAATTTTTTTGTCGTGAATCCATTCAGGATCTCACGGCGCTGGTTATGTGATTCTTGTTGTTCTTTACAAGACTGTTGTAGATAGGTCAATTCTAGTACCTTCAGTTCCAATCGGGACATTAGACAATATTCAAAGCGCGTCGTGCATCATCGTTCTTGTGCAAAACCATTCTCTGCCATATTACGCTATTGCTTAGAACCCACATATAAGAGAGAAAGAAACTGTTCACATTTAAGAATTCAGTTTTGTACTATACTTGTGTCACTTCACATATTCTTGTTCGTTTGTGGCTTTGATAGGTATAGCGCTTTCGTTCAGACCGATATTTTGTTTCGTAAAACGCAATTAATTATGGCTTGACTCTTTTTTTTCTTTAGGGCAGTTATTTTATGCAAACACTGACTACTTAGTTTCTAGTCAAATAGTTTTGTTAGTAAAGATAGCGTAATCGGTGCTGTTTTGAGGCGTATGACGCACCAGCGAAACGGTTTGCATGTTTCACTCGCTACACATGACACTAATGAGTGCGCAGCAAATAAATGAGAACATACCTGTTGCGCTTGCTCCTCTCCTCCGATCGCACACGCATGTCAGCAAGCCGCTGGTCTACCTTGCATAGGCTTCGCATTTCCCCTGCTTATCTGGTTAGGCGCAAATGCTCTACTGAACATTAGAAATAGTGTGTTCCATAATGTATCTAACATTCGAACGAAATTTTGTAGCACAGAATCAACAGCGCCTTTTAACTGCCATTTTATTTATAATCATACGAAGAGAAATGTACATAATACACATGAATGTTTCCATAGTAGTTGCGCTGAAAAGATATATTTTTCTACGATTCTCTGCACTAAGTTGGTTTCCAGATAACATGTCCGGCCTGATACGAAGCAAAATGTTCTTCAAAGATTTACGAAACCATGATTATTGTTACTATTGGCGCTTCTAGAATGTCAGGCCTGTTATCATTGTTCCTTGTAGTTTCATGACATTGTTGAGATGACTGCTGAACATCTAGTTACGCCACCAGTCCTATATTACAAGAATCATTTACAAACTTAATCTAAGACCTATAAGGTTTTCCAGTAGAGTTAAGGAAGTATATCTTAATATTTTAAGTAAATTTCTGCCTAAAACATTTCCGTGCATAGAATTATACCAAGAAGTGTCATTTAAACAATACAACTGAAAAATTACTGCCGGCCGGTGTGGCCGAGCGGTTCTAGGCTCTTGAGTCTGGAACCGCGCGACCACTACGGTTGCAGGTTCGAATCCTGCCTCGGGCATGGATGTGTGTGATGTCCTTAGGTTAGTTAGGTTTAAGTAGTTCTAAGTTCTAGGGGACTGATGACCTCAGATGTTAAGTCCCATAGTGCTCAGAGCCATTTTTTGTTTTGAAAAATTACTGCAGGGCGCTAATGATGTTACTGCAGTTCTTACATAACATGTGACTAGAAATCAGGAGGAGAGTGAGACTGCAGGCTAATGCATGCATACACATTATAAGGTGTTTTACTTTTAAGATTATTCATATACTGTTTGCTAATTCTCTCAACACACTTTACAGGTACGCCGAACCTAATAGCAAACGGTTTTTCGGGTTCTATTCTTTCTTGTTATGGTTAAATAATGGAGAAGAAATAATATATGTTTAAACTTCCTAACAGATGATAAATGTGTGCCGGACCGGGACTCGAACGGTACAGCATTTGCCCACGAAAGGCAAAGGTTATGGGTTCGAGTCCCGGCCCAGCACACAGTTTTAATAATCCGGAAATTTCAAATCAGCACAGACTCCATAGAGGAGCGAAAATGCATCCTGTACAATACACGTTCCTCATTAAGACTGCTTTAAATAAACAGCATACATTTCTTCGAGTCCAGAAGTTCACCATGCAATTACACAACTAAGTTTCCTACATCCCCTTTCGCCGCAGTAGTTCTCAAGTTCGTTTTCATATTAGTCGGAAAATTTTATTAGGTAGATGCTGTAGATTCAGGAGAAAGAAGGTTAGATATTGAAAATTCGTCGAAGTCATTAGAAGCAGATCAGTTTCGGCTGGACGGGTAGGAAGAAGGAAACCCGCCGTTGCCTTTCGAAGAACGGTTCCGACGTTCGCCAGAATAACGGGAATCCAAAAAAAAGCAAGGAGGCGCAGCGGGTAAGGCACCAGACTCCCGGAACCATCCGTTTATGTTTCCCATCGTTTCCCAAAATCATTTAAGACGAATGCCTACATGATTCTTCTAAAAAGGACACAGCAGGTATTTTTCCCTGTCCTTCTCCAATCTGAGCTTGTGGTCCGTCGCTAACGAACTCGTATTCTGTGCGTCGTTAAACTCTAAATTTCCTTTTCCTGTGATATCTCGATGAGCGGACACGGTTCCGCACACTGCCCCTTCTGAATACGGGCCAGTTGTTTTTAACACTATACCACATAAGTAGCTTTGATCTCCATCGCCAATGTTGGAGGCGTTTGGTTTCTGCTCTCCGCATACAAGACGAATCTAAATAGTAAAAGATTCCTCGGCTAGCACACCATGGTCCATAAGGGAGCATATTCATGAAATCCTATATACAGTTCCTCTTTTCTCTTAATCTGGGATTGTTCACCCTGGTAAACTAACAAAGAAATAAAGATGCTAAAATGGACGGATTTTCTTAGAATATCAGCTGTGACTAAATGAGATGACAATTATTTTGCAACACTGGACATTCGGGCGGAGCGGTGTTCGACTCCACGTCCAACATTTCTGCTTTACTTCTGACACCAATTCCCGAAATAAGTTGTAGTGATTGCCAGAATGACTCATAAAAAGGTCCACAGTTAGTTTTTCCTTACCCTATCCTAGCCTAGCAGAGCTTGTATTATTTCGCCCATGTTCTCCCCGTTGACGCTACGTCACTATCATTCGTTCCCTCCTTCCTTACAATAGACTTGGCTGTACATTTTCCACCAAGGTGAGGCCTAGCCCATCTTAGATTCACGGTTGGGTTGGAGATTTCCTCCTCCCTGAGACTGGATGTTGTGTTGCCCTTATCCTCGTATCGTCCTAACTGACACGAAAATCGTCTGTATGGCGTCACATGACAAGTCTGAGCCTATGTCGTGTGACTACGCCCTCCCGTCTGGTAGACCGTACGCCGGGTGCAAGTCTTTCGATTTGACGCCACTTCAGCAACTTGCGCGTCGATGGGCATGAAACGATGATATCGCGGACAACACAACACCCAGTTCCTGAGCGGAGAAAATCTCCGACCCAGCAGGGACTCGAACCTGGGCCCTTGGGACTGACATTCTGTCGCGCTGACCACTCAGCTACCGGGGGTGGACAGAGCTTATGTAACTTCGTACGAGGGACGGGCTTGACCTTAATGAATATTCTGAACCGTCGAAGCACATTGTCAGACAGTCTTACCACTGAGCCGGCCATTGTGGCCGCGCGGTTCTAGGCGCTTGAGTCCGGAACCGCGTGACCGCTACGGTCGCAGGTTCGAATCCTGCCTCGGGCATGAATGTGCGTGACGTCCTTAGGTTAGTTAGGTTTAAGTAGTTCTAAGTTCTAGGGGACTGATGACCACAGATGTTAAGTCCCGTAGTGCTCAGAGCCATTTGAACCATCTTACCACTGATGAGATGGCTGTAAGGAGGCGGGGTGGGGGGGTGGGGGAGGGAACCGAAAGCCAATAATTTAAAAAAGGCTGAAGCTAGAATATTCCATCGGCTAAAACATCTGTGGTGCAGTATCATCATATTCGGGCTAGTTGTAAGTTTTGGGTCTTATAACGAGCATACTTTAGCGGATTAATCAGATAATTCTAAGGAAACTTAAAAAATTAGACGTATGAGATCGATTGGTTGGTTGATTTGGAGGGAGGGGACCAAACAGCGGCGCCGGCCGCGGTGGCCGAGCGGTTCTAGGCGCTTCAGTACGGAACCGCGCGACTGCTGCGGTCGCAGGTTCGAATCCTGCCTCGGGCATGGATGTGTGTGATGTCCTTAGGTTAGTTAGGTTTAAGTAGTTCTAAGTTCTGTGGGACTGATGACCTCAGATGTTAAGTCCCATAGTGCTCAGAGCCATTTGAACCATTTTGAACCAAACAGCGAGGTCGTCGGTCCCATCAAATTAGGAAAAACTGGGGAAGGAAATCGGCCGTATCCTTTCAAAAGAACCATCCCAGCATTTCCCTGAAGCGATTTAGGGAAATCACGTAAACCCGAAATCAGCATGGCCGGACACGGGTTTGAACCGCCGTCCTCTCGAATGCGTATGAGATGGAATTTAGTATGAATAACGGTCTTAATCTTCTGGAAGACAACGCGGTACATCATGAAGATAAAGGACAGTCAGTTCAAAGTCTTGCCCATACTAACAGCGAGAATCGAAATCTGGATATTTCAGTTGCATCTTTTCGCCGAGGCAAAGAAGGTTATTCAAATCGGAACGATGAAATGTGATGAACTATAATACGAGAGCTGGATGCTAGGGCGTTTCCCGTGAACCGGTTCCGTCTCACCTTACATAAGAGGTTCTAGCCTCCACATTCTGATAGCGTTCTTCCATTTCTGCTTCTCTACCAACTGGTTTCATAATTACGAAAACCACCACAATTTTAAATTTTTCATGGTTTGTCTAAATTGCTTAATGCAAATGCTCGGAGAGCATTCTTCTAGGACGATGAAGGTATTCATCTTACCTAAACCGTATACAACATCTTTCCTGAACAGAAACCATAATTAAACAATGATCAAACATCTTGTGAGAGGCTAAACAACCACAGGCCCGTTACATCTCTCGTATCCACAAGTACTTTTAAGCTCCCAAACACATCTGTAGACAGGTGAGCACCAAAATCACTCACGAGGCTCTGATGTGCCCATGGCTATGCCTGGACTGCTCTTCAATGCTGCGGCCCTCGAGAGACCCTATAATTTGCACACTTTAGGCCCCAAGTTTTCAAAAGTGGAGTTCAAATCCTCGTCCAGACAACACAGTTTAGGTTTTCCCAATTTTCCTTGAAGTACTTTAGGAGCATTACACGATGGGTCTTTCGATATGGTCAACCCCCGTAGTTGAGTAATCAGAGCGACTTGCTGGTATCCGGGACACCCGGGTTCGATTCCCGATACTGCCAGGAATTTTTGGGCAATTGGAACGAGGTGCACTCAGCCTCATTATGCCAACTGAGGAGCTACCTGACCGAGTAGTTGCGCCATCAGGTCTGCTAATCCGACACCGGTCGGGAAACCCATGTGCTGACCCTACTCCCTAAACTACCGCATATCGGTGAGGTTATTCGCAGGGGATGACACGGTGGTTGGTCGGTGCCTATTGTTCCGTCTGCGTCCAGAACAGCGGTGCTTTCCTGCCTTCGACAGGACCACGGAAGACTATCCTCCCCACGCCTGCCAATCAGAGGTAGTATTCGATCCCTACTATACCAGAAGTAGTAGGGGTATAACAGGTGAGTATAGCCATGTGTAACAGGCATGTTCGGTGGAAACAAAATGGGAGTGATCGGAAGAATGGCGACACCGCAATCTCTCAAGTGTGTTGGAGAGTTTTAAGGAAGCGGTATTAGAGGTACAGTAGGCAACAATCCTGCTGCCTTCGCCGAGTTTCTCGATAGTGAACCATAAGAAAAAGAGCGTTTACGGCGAGACATAGAGGCAGTCATCTTACATTCGCTCAATACACGAACAGAATAGGACAGAAAGTCCCTAATAATCGTACGGGGTACGCTCCACCATGCACTGAACAGTGAACTGCAGCGTATATAGATGGTGTTTCAAAGTCTTTGCATCAAATGTCTAGATGTGATAGGTCACTTTATGGGGAACAATTTTTGCTAAAGACAAAATGTTCGCTAACTCTTCCCAGAGACGCTAGGCATCCTTTAGTATTCGCCGGCCCTGGGACGACGAGATTTCATTGAGCTGTCAGGGTGTGCTAACCAGTTGTGCTGCATACTACCGAGCCCAGTAAATTAATAGACTCATTTTTAACAAGAAAACCTTAAGAATCAGTTTCTGTAGGCGAAAAAAGGTATTTCAGAAGCGAATCAGGAATTTTTCTGGGCCTAGCCTCATTCACTCGGAGCAGATGGCAGAATTTTAGGCAACACACAAGGCATACCCACACCACATAGTACCTGTGCACTGCCGCTTCTCAAGGGCATAACCAGTACAAAAGGACGCCTGCCTTCAGCGAACATTTTGGCTCTAACAAATGATGTTCCCAATGACTTTATCTATGACCCCTAGAGATTTGGTAGAAAGGCTTTGCAACAACCTATATGTGGATATAGAACCTTTATATCCGAGATTAACCATTCTAAGCCCTGTCTGTTCATCCTCATGTTGATTTTTGGTGGTTTTCCTAAATCACTACCAACAAATGATGAAAAGACATTCCTTGTTCCCCCTATCAGATCTGAGTAAGTGCTCTGACTGTTATGGGCTCGCCGGCTGCTGCGGCCGGGCGGCTCTAGGCGCTTCAGTCCGGAACCGCGCTGCTGATACGGTCTCTGGCTCGAATCCTGCCTCGGACATAGATGTGTGTGATGTCTGTAGGTTAGTTAGGTTCAAGTAGTTCTAAGTCTAGGGGACTGATGACCTCAGATGTTTAAAGTCCCATAGTGCTCAGAGGCATTTGGTATGGGATCGAGGTAAACACTACCCTAGAGACAAAAGAGCATCTGTAATTCCGTCTTGTATAAATGGAAGAATGGGACAATGGCTGGACGATGACTTGCAGGAAACAGATGATACCCAACAGCCACAAATTTATGGAGTAATTTTATTACGCTGCCAGTTTCAGTGTCTCATTGACACCGTCTTCTAGCCCATATACATGAAACGAGATAAGCCATATATAGTCGTTTGTGCTTACTAAAAGAACTATTATATCAATCTGGCTTCGTAGATATCTTCACAACAGACGTAGATACTTCACACATAAGTTCGACAGTTGTTAGATGTGTGAAGCGTCCACGTCTGTTGTGAAGATATCTATGGAAACCAGTTTGTTATAGTGGTCCCTTTAGTAAGCACAAACGACTGGATGGCTTATCTTGTTCAGTGTAGGACGCCTGAAAATGGTGAAAATGAGGCGCCTAAACTAGTAGCGTGATAAAATTAGTCTATAAATTTAAAGCCGTTGGATATCTGTTATCACCAAGACAAAGGAGAATGGACTAAGCCCTGCATTATTCTTTCTCCCAAAAGCTGTTTGTTCTACTACAGACGAGCCCTAGCGCGGAGCACCTATAAGATGTCCTACGAATTTCATATCTCTCCATTACTGGTGTTACGTCCTTTCTTCTTCGCAAGTCCGGATATGATCGAGAAACTTCAGTCAATTCCACTATCTGCCATTTGAACGATTACTCTTAGCAAATTTACAAATGTGATGCGGCTCTGGTAAACATTGGCAGTTGATCGATGTGAGCTCGTCTGACTCAAACACTCTCCTCAGTGCCTGGGAGGGTCAGTGAACGTGCCATTCCTACTGTTGAAACTTCGAAAAAAGAAGCAGAGAAGCCAGCGGCGGCCGGCCGCGGTGGCCGTGCGGTTCTAGGCGCTCAGTCCGGAGCCGCGCTGCTGCTACGGTCGCAGGTTCCAATCCTGCCTCGGGCATGGGTGTGTGTGATGTCCTTAGGTTAGTTAGGTTTAAGTAGTTCTAAGTTCTAGGGGACTGATAACCACAGCAGTTGAGTCCCATAGTGCTCAGAGCCAAGCCAGCGGTGGAACTTAAAGGACAAATATTTTCCTTGTGGTGCAGCTAATAATCACTATCGTGCATTGATACCTTAACACTTCTCAGAGAGGAGATTATACCGAACGAGGTGTCACAGTGGTTAAAATAATACATTCGCATTTGGGTTTCTGGGATATGCCTTTGAAATGGCAGGGCTGAAATTCTTCTCTACCACTCCCCATCCGAGTTTGTACTCCATCTTTAATGATCTCGTGATCAACGGCACGTTAAACCCTAATCCTCCTTCCTTCTCTTTCTTATACATTTTCCGTGGTTTTTTACATCATCTAAGACGAATACCAGGACTATTCATTGAAAAGGTTCTATCGATTTTCTGCCCCAAACCTCTTCAGTCCGAGATTGTGCTCAGTCTATAATGCGCTAGACAGGACATTAAATCCCATTCCTCATTTCTTCCTTCTTTCACAAGTGTTTCTGCACTAACATCCCAGACTTCACTTTTCTCCCTGTGATGAGTATATTGATGCCCTCAGAGAGTCACCTTGTGGCTGACCGCTCATGGAACGAACTGATAAAACGGTGGCCTCTTCATCTGAAGAGAAAAATGGCATGCCGATAAATAAAGCAAGTTTACACAGCTGTTAAGAGGAGGACTACTTGGCGCTCAATTTCATATTACGAATGATCTTGACAGTGAGTCCACCCATACGCATAAGGGAATAGGAGAGCGTGAAGCACCCAAAATAAATTTCTCCGAAATACTCATAGATGAATGTTAACACCATCTAAAAAGTATATCAAGTTCTTCTATGGCACGAGTAATACATCCTTTCTCATAGACTGGGTACAGCAGACTCACAGTGGAGCTCTCTATCCACTAGAAATCTATAATCTAACATTTAGAATAGGTTATAAAACAGGGCTAGGAGTAGATACCTTCAACTACCATAGACTGCCATTCCGATCCTGATGTTTTACGGAAGAATATTAAAATTATACCAGTTTCCTACCGAGCGGGGTGGCGCAGTGGTTAGACACTGGACTCGCATTCGGGAGGACGACGGTTCAATCCCGGGTCCGGCCATCCTGATTTAGGTTTTCCGTGATTTCCCTAAATCACTCCAGGCAAATGCCGGGATGGTTCCTCTGAAAGGGCACGGCCGACTTCCTTCCCAATCCTTCCCTAATCCGATGAGACCGATGACCACGCTGTCTGGTCTCCTTCCCCAAACCAACCAACCAACCAACCAACCAGTTTCCTAAAGCTATACCTGAAACATGGCTATATCTGGGATGGTTCCTTTGGAAAGGACACACCTAATTTCCTTCTCCATCCTCTTTGAACTGGAGGTTGTATTCTGTCTCTACCAACCTCACAACCGTCAGGACATTAAGCCTCAAGCTTCCTCCATTTGCGTCCTCTCTTTTCCGAGTTCGATTTCCCCGTAGGGTTTTTGCTGCTGATGAACACCATTTTCACGTCTAGCAATCCGTGCCGTAGAAAAAAAAAATCCAAGTTACACCATGATCAGTAATTCGGCTGTAACAGTGAGGACACCACGTATTTGGCTGTGTGTGCCTGTTCACAGGTTGAAGGAAGCCAGCAGAATACCAGCTGAAACAGGATAAGGCTTCGTAAAAAATCAACCTCTGGTTTTTCTCTAGAACTCAACGATCTCACTTCCCTCCTCTTGGCCAGGTAAGTTGATGGCTGTGTTTGGTCATCTGACAGGGTATAAAGTGCTGCTATACTATGTAATCAGGTAAAGTTTTGGCCACGATTTGAAAGGAGAGATACTCTGCTTTTGGGCACCATTACAAATTTAAGATAAGATGAGAGGAGCTGAAGCATACCGTTCACCAGTTGTTCGGAATCATCATGATGAGGCATGAGGTTTTTTGTTTTAACTTCTAATCTTGTTCTTGTAGATCCTCCGGGCTCCACACTTTCGTGAGACGTCTCATTTCTCGTTCACTTGATATCGCTTTTGTCTCCGAATATAGTAAGTGAGGCGTTGACGCGAAAAATACCAGAACTTGTATTTTCATTGCCATCTCTCATTAATAGACTCATTTGGGACAATTCTTCGACCTGTACCATCACCAGTCACCGCTTTGTTTTGCGCATGACGTCTCACAGTGGCCACTAGTCGAAAATGTTGACTTGTGGTCACTTGATCACCTTGAAGGTCCAGTGGTTCCAAAGTTAGCTCCTTGCAAGGACTTGTATGAACAACAGCCTTTCGTGTACGGGGAAGCATCAGAAGGCCACTTTCTACCATTGTGGCGACATATAGAACTCACAGCTTTATGTCTCTGTCCCTCACAAAGGCCAGTGATCTGTGGTCCGTATGGTTGGACTGTTACCACAGGAAGCTGTCATGCTTCGTACTTAATTCAAGATGACAGCAATCACATACGACAGTGCTTGTCCCTTTCTTCTATCTACATTACCAACCTACGGATGGAATTTTTATGTTCTGCAGCCAGAGTCAGACAGCTAAGAAACCCAGTCCGTCCAAAACTAGACGGTTCAAATTCGGTGATCAAGTATATCAACCTCTGTGTTTCGTTGGAACTACGTTGGAACACGGCCCCTGAAGAAGCAGGGAAGTTTGACACTTGTCCGACGCCGAGCGGTACAATGCCACGAGATCTTCCACAGTCCTTCTGTCCCCATCGCCAAGCTGTCCGATATGTCGAACACCATCTTTGTGATAGTGAAAATATTTCTTGCCTCCAGAAAAGCTATATGAGTAAATATATTACACAAAAAGACGGAGTTTTTTTCTTGAACAATTTCAAAATAAGCTTATAATTGTCCAGTCATTTTTCAGTTCTCTTTCAATTCTTGAACACTCGCTGCACAGACTGGTCTGTACATAACCTTTCTTTCACGCCGGCCGCGGTGGTCTAGCGGTTCTAGGCGCTCAGTCCGGAACCGCGCGACTGATACGGTCGCAGGTTCGAATCCTGCCTCGGGCATGGATGTGTGTGATGTCCTTAGGTTAGTTAGGTTTAAGTAGTTCTAAGTTCTAGGGGACTGATGACCACAGATGTTTAAAGTCCCATAGTGCTCAGAGCCATTTGAACCATTTTTTTTTCTTTCACACGGATCTGAGTTACATTCCTGACTATGTAATTAATACCCTCTGTATCTGTAATTGGTTTCTTAGCGCTTCGCCTGAAATACTTCTTTGTTGCCGTTTTCTCTTCCACGTGCCTGTTAACGGCTACAGCGGTAGGTGCAACGCTCTATCTATGTTTTTAATAAACATTAGCTATAATCATTGACGTGGTCCTAACGAACGTATGTCATTAAATGTATTTTTTTTTTGTTTATTCGACATTTACGTTCCCCCGATAGTGTGGGCTGGCAATGGTTATGTTGCAGATCTTAAGCAATTGATGTAAAATTATTAACGCGTATCAGTATATTTCTATTACAATAAAGCAATGATTATGAGACGTTTCACATGGTGTTGGTGACGCAACTCTCTTCTGGTTCTTTAGAAATGAAAGCGGTAACGAGTTTTGGTAACGCTAGTTGTTACGGCTTGGTAAGCATATGGAATTGGAGACAATATTACAGGAAAGATTTTGGGTGAGAGTATAGGAAAGAACTAATGGATTGGATGAACGTGCTGGAAGGCTGGTGAGATTGTAGTTAGACCGCGAAAGGATTAGTTGGAGCCTTCATTTGGATAGAAAGGGAAGGGTGGGTTCGGTTTATTGGTAGAATAATGGGGAAATGCGATCAGTCTACGAAGGAGATTGGTTGCAAATCACCCGTGCGACGCATCCTAGAATATCGCTCAAGTGTATGGAACCCATTCCAAACAAGAGTAACAGGGTCTACTGAACGTATACAGAGAAGGGCAGCTCGAATGGTCACAGGTTTGTTTGATCCGTGGGAGAGTGTCAGACATATGCTGCAAAAACTAAACTTCAGACTCTTGAGGACATATGTAAAGTGTCCCGAGATACCCTACTTGTAAAGTTTCAAGAACCGACTTGGAGTGACGACCCTAGGAATATACCATAATCTCCTACGTACCAGTCCCGTAGGGATCGTGAGGACAAGATTACAGTAATTAAAGCAAGCACGGAGGCATTTAAACAGTAATTCTTCCTGCACCCCATACGTGAATGGAATGGAAAACAACCCTAATAATTGGTACAGTGGAATGTACCCTCTGCCGTGCACTTCACAGTTGTTTGAAGAGTATAGCTGTAGATGCAGAAGTAGTTAACAGTAAGAGCTCTGGGATGATTTCGTAGCCTTGGAGCTGGAGGTGATTAAATTAACGCTGTGAAAGGATGAACACTATTTGGCGATGGAGGTGAAGTGACCATTGTTTGTACTTAAGGATGGAAGTGTATATCAGGCGAAGGCTGTCTAGGTGTTTTAGGGGCTCTGATAACTTTGTGTGTTAGTACAATATATACTTGGGAGGAGGATGTCGGATACGAAAAACTAAACGGAGTCCGTGGTATTCCAGAATATGGAGCAAGCGGTAAAACAAGGAAAGTTTGGAGTCCATAAACCGTTTGAATAGATGGAAAAGAGGATTAGAGACGCGTAAAATTTCCTCTTCAATCATTTTTTTTAACGCTGCGCCACCCTAGAGCTTCATTCCATTTTTCGTTGTTCTACTAATATTTATCCTACTAATGATTTGAAGATGTACGACTTTATTAGGGTATTTCAGCTCCAGAGTCGGGCATCTACGTTAAACTTGGTGCTGCAGGTCAGTGCTTAATTTCTAAAATTGTAGGTGTCGGAACGCACCTCTTCAACCGTTAACACCCCCTCCCCCGCTCTCACCCAGCAATAAACGTCACAAATTTCGAGTTTTGAAAACCTGAGATAAAATTTATGTTGAGAAATCATTTTTTTTACAAAATACTGTTCTGAAATTTGTTTTTCTCAAACATAATTTCTCAGAATCAAAAGAATAAAATCACAAGATTTAATGCAAACAACATGTGCTATTGTGTGTCCCTTTGCTCCCTAGTTCTGCTCGATAAATATCGGCAGAAGTCGGTAGTCTTCGCGACTATGACACCATGTTTTCAACTGCTGCCAGCCCCGACGTTCAAGCAATGGCAGTGTACCTTCTCAGTGAACGTTAATTAATAATATAGCGAGGAATGGAGAGGAAGGTATTTCTGGTCCATTGGGGTCACGTGAACAATTCAGACTTCCCGAAGAGATAGGGAAAATAGAACACGCTGAAACGTGAGACGCGGAGTCAGATGTTCAGTAAATGCTTTAAATTTCATTTTTTTCTGCTCATTGAACTGTATTACAACTGGACTGAAGTTCATATCGTATAGAATTCGTTGTGGACAATTCGATAGAAGAAGTGGCGGGGATTAATTGCATTAAAATATTCACGGATAAGGTTGCCGATACGTTCCGATTACAACTTGGAGATGAAACTCAACTTATCTTGGGTACACACACGCATGCGTAGCCCGACGCCTATGCCCATCCCATCACGTTGGTCGGCCACTGTCACTTTCACTGGTGCCGGCGCAGCGGAAAATTATATTTACGTTGCGATTTAATACATGTGTACTCTTTTAAATCTCCGGAGCCGAGTTGTTAAAGTGAGTTAAAAAAAAATTCCCTGGGAGGAGCCGGAACGCCGCCCCGGCGCATTCCGGCCGAAATTAAGCTCTGCTGCAGGTACAAAGATGGATGACGGACGTGGTTTGTGGCGTAAAACCGCGAACTTCGTGGCGCGCGGGCGCAGCGAGTCCTGCGCTGCGCCACCAGGTGGCAGCTCCTCCGCTTGCTTGTAAGACCACTTTGCCTTTTCCGCTATAGATTTGTAAATACGGAGTTTTGTAGTTATTCTTCCAATCCATATGTGGCATACAGCAAACCAGTGCTTAACAGTAATGGTTAAAAACAGTCTTGGTTACAATTTTAATTTTTTTTTCAACTACGCTTTTTGCCTTATTTTAGGCATCTTCAGGTTATCTACATAAAAAACAGAGAACAAATACATCTATTTAAGAATCGTGATCGCGTTGTGCAGACTTGGATAACCTAAAAGCATGTATAAATGGTTCTGAGCGCTATCGGACTTAACATCTTATGTCATCAGTCCCCTAGAATTTAGAACTACTTAAACCTAACTAACCTAAGGACACCACACACATCCATGCCCGAGGCAGGATTCGAACCTGCGACAGTAACAGTTGCGCGGTTCCGGACTGAAGCGCCTAGAACCGCTCGGCCACCGCGGCCGGCAAAAACATGTATAAACAGATCAAATGCTGAAAGAGTAAATACCTTAATTTGGTATTTCTTAGAATGATCCTTTAGTCAGTGTAGCCAAAGGGCATCGTCGAATATATCAGGCCAACATCGCCTTCGTTAAACTCAGTAAAAACGTTTCTAGATGGACGCAAGTGATACCAAGATCTGCATAACGCGTTCCCGTTCACAGGAGCGAGTAATTGAATATGATGGGGGCTCAGGTACCTGAGCCCCCATCTCATTCCGACGCGAGTGACACCAAGATCTGCCTAACGCGTTCACAGGAGCGAGTAACAGAATAAGATGGAGGCTCAGCTACCTGAACGCTACCGGGAACGCGTTATGCAGATCTTGGTGTCACTTGCGTCCATCTAGAAAAGTTTTTACTGAGTTTAACGAAGGCGATGTTGGCCTGATATATTCGACGATGCCCTTTGGCTACACTGACTAAGGAATCATTCTAAGAAATACCAAAGTAAGGTATTTACTCTTTCAGTATTTGATCTGTTTTAGATGCTTTTAGGTTATCCAAGTCTGCACAACGCGATCGCGATTCTTAAATAGATGTATTTGTTCTCTGTTTCTTATGTAGATAACCTGAAGATACCTAAAATAAGGCGAAACGCGTAGTTGAAAAAAAAAATTAAAATTGTAACCAAGACTGTTTTTAACCATTACCATTTTGTAGTTATTTACTCCCAAATATGTATCGTCTTTTTCTATTGAAAGATGTTTCCAACATATGAGTTTCTGTGAGCAACGTACTCATCTCTTCCACTTCTTGTGAATTATATCCATTATTAATGAAATTTAGTGGTTATTCACGATATTACTGGAAACATTATGTAACATGTCTCACGTGGTAATCCCGTGGAGTCTTCCAAAAATTTGAATCGGCTAACGTCTTACCGTCATTTCCTCCAGCGGCAATAATTTTATTTCCTAAACAAAATATTTTTGCAAAGTTTGAAATAATATTTTATTTGAAATCTTCTCTTCATAAGGCTAGATTTGTGGAGAAGGTTTTCGTGAATTTCTTTGTAGCTCATCATATCAATTTTACTGCTACGTCTCTCGTTGAGCTTGTATATCGGCTGTTGGAAGATATATTTCATTTCGACCGTTTTGCTCTGAAACTGGTTCTTTGCCAACTTGTGCACTGCTCTCGTTTTTATTTCTTAAAAAAAAAAAAACCTTGAAAGCGCCTCACTGTGTAGACTAGAAAGTGCCGATTGCGTCACAATGTGTGTCACACGTGGCCATATCACTGTTACCGAATAACAGTTCCTCGATTCTTGTGGTTTTTTTCCCGTTGTGTCTTTCCAAAGATATAGACAAACAAAACTGCGTAAAGACGTATCAGTTAGACAGGACTGACGAAGACCGATAGCGAGGTACGACGTAGGGGGTTTCCTCGTTCTTATCTTTCAAGTGTACAACTGAAAGCATAAACAGGAGGCTAGATTACGTTTGACAAAGATCTTTAGCTGCTAAGTAGTATTTTTAAATGTTATATTTTAATGTTATGTTTAAATGTATCGTGTACTGGTGATGCTAACGTGACTCCTTTCCTAGGTGTCGTTGATATTACATAATGTGGTGCAAAATTAAATCAGTGAAAACATACACACCCTGAGATACTAGCAGTTGCAAATTTTCATCCAGCCAGGTTCCCAATTGGCACGTATTCGCAGGCAGGTGAACAATCTGTTGTGGCTTCAGGCTGGGGGAAGACTAACATCTGGAAGTGTTGTCTGCCAGACATGCGTAGATGAATCTGGACACAAAACTATGTCACCACTAGCCTGAAGATGTCTGGTGTTTGTTGCAGGTGGGCGGCCATCCAGTCTCTCTAGGCCGAGGCGTCTACTCTTCTGTCGCAGAAGGCGTCCAGTCGCTGTTCGACCACGCGTTTAGTAAGCCACCAGTACTGTTTCCTTATAGCTACCTAGTGCACAGATCAAAATCGCAGTTCTTCATAAAAACGTTTCGATTACCTTAGGGTTTCTGTAACGTTCATCAGTCTAACGCAGAGCTATAAGTAACAGACAAAAATAAGTGAGTAAAGGCAGAGACTTTTGAATACTCTTGATGCTCCGGACATTTACCATTCAACGTCTGATAATGCAATATAATTTTTGCCTATGTATTAAGTATTTTATTTAGAATAGATGAGTTACATATATCTTTCTCTTAAAGTGGTTCACTAGTAATGGAGTTCCTACTCATTCTAGCAGGCTTAATGAAAAATTACAATAAATCCATTTAACAAAATGACTTCTGCTGTAACAGTCACGTGTTGTCGTCTCTATTTTTCAGATACACCAACATGTTACTGATATATCAGTTGCAACGTAATGTCATCCCTTTGCACTCTTGCTACGTATGTACAGATTTTTTTCATCCACTCGTCAAGACCTAGTCCATTTTCCATATGTAGTTGGCTATTTCCGATTCTACATCTGCTATTAAGATCACTCCTCCTTTCTCAGTCTGCGTACCCATTACAACTTTCACTTTCTACATCAACTCATGCCACTGATGAAAGCTCTTTATCAATCTACATTGTTCCTCCCAGTATACTTGTATTACTTATACATTTTCCGCGTAACATTGATGTGCAAATAGGGTATCCACGCATAATCTACATAGACTAGTGTAAAAAAAAGTGCTAAAATCGAACCTAGAATAAGATCCGAGCTTTCTCGTCTCCAAATTAAGTGCTAAACCCACTCCATTAACGTTGCAGATCAGGCAGAACCTCTCCAATTACTCTTCTTCTTAACTTCTTCCTAACGGCTTGTGTAAAGGTTTTAGCGTATTTATGATTCTCAGAAAGTATTTCGCAATACTTATTTTCGTTTTGAGTCTTCTAACCTACACTTAACGTGTTTTTGATAAGTTCATACTTTTTAATTTTGTAATATGTCACCGTTTATGACCACACCTACTCCTTTTCTTTTTTTCCCTCGTATATTGGTTCTCGCATAGAGCTCTGCCTTTCTTCCCGGAGATAGAGAGAAAGCTTGTCAACTAAGGGTCGTCAATACTGACTTAAACCACATCTGCAAGGAATGATTAATATATTATTTTCGAGACTTAGAGGTACTTAAAAGCTAAGGTTAGTATAAGTCTTAGTATGTATCTGTGTTAAGTTAAGAAGATACGTATATTCACAGTACGGTTGCCGCGCGGGGTAGCCGCGCGGTCTGGGGCGCCTTGACACGCTCCGCGCAGCTCCACCCGTCCGAGGTTCGAGTCCTCCCTCGGGCATGGGTGTGCGTATTGTCCTTAGTGTAAGTTAGTTTAAGTTGGATAAATTAGTGTATAAGCTTAGGGACCGATGACCTCAGCAGTTTGGTCCCATAAGATCTTACCACAAATTTCCAGTTTTCCAATACGGTTCGATTGAACACTGGCTCTACGTTCACAGAGTTGTATATACCGGACAAGAAAATTTCTCACCCCTCAGGACAAATCACGCAAATACCGTGTAACACCACATCTAACATCTAACATTCGACTTTCTTCAGGAATATCACATCCTGCTGATGAAAAATTATTCACCGTCAACACCACCTCTAAGCCTGGATTGCGGTCTCAACTCAGAGAGGAGAAGAGTCCACAAGTTTCTTAAGGTGTGCCACACCTACATAGGTGAAGCCATTCGTTGATGATTAGATTCTGAAGAGCTCCCAGCTTGTGGGAATGCTGATTGCTACATTTTACCCGCTGATCCAAATAGTCAAACAGATTTTCTGTGGGATTAAGATCTGATGATAGCGGACCGTTCGAGGTGCGACGGAGTGCCCGAGTGTTTGTCATACCAGAAACGTATGTGTGAACGCAGCAGTTGCCATCTTGGAAGATGGGAGTGTCCACCCCATTATGAACATGTAGATGAAAGGGCAACACTTGTTTATCGAGAATTTAGAAGTAAACATTCCAGTTCATGTTAGCGATAACCCGAATGAGTTGGCATAAGCCATGGTCCTGAACTACACCCTGCACACGCTGCGGGATTAAATACTTCATTGGGCAGTGGGTGCATCATTTGAAATGAGGTCAAATTGTGACTCGTCGGACAACACCACACGCTTCTAGACAGCTACAGTCCAGTGTCTGCTCTATTTCGTCCACTGAAGATGTGCAGATACATGTGCAGCTGAACGCAGTGACCTTTTTTGAGGTACCCAACTAAATACGTTCATTGCGCGCAATTCCCTTCACAATGTTCGCTTGGGAACTAGTTGCGACGGACGTGCAGCAGAATTTCCTGTCAGGTTTGAAACTGATTCTCTTGGACGAGGCGTGACAGTCATCTCCGGTCTCTGTTGGTTGGCGTTTTTGTACGACTGCTGCTCTTACGCCGTGTTACTTGGCTGCGAGTGGGAATCCTTTCCTTCTAGATACACTGGACAGTCCGCGTTAACACCAACAAAGCGGCCAACTTCATTCGTGATTGTTGTGGGAACGTCCAAACACAATAACTTCTTTCTGTCATTCTGTCACGTCGTCACGGCGACCTATTCTACCGCAGTGATTCCGTGCCACCGATTGGCACATGCGTATCACTGCGGCTGTCATGACTTTCTTCAGTCGTGGAGGGTACATGATCACCTATTACTAGTTCTGTACTGTCTATAGCGCTCCAAAGCGATCATAGCGCACTGTTGATGGGTTGACTAATACTTTTTTCTGGCGAACTTACTATAATTATTATTTTAAAATGAAGGTTATACCATTTTTGTCCCTAGCAGTTGAATTTGACGACGTGGGAGTTGATACCCATCGGCTAAGGTGAGTGATACTTCCTACATGCAGGTAAGCCTGAAATACTAGACTAGATGATTAGATTGTCTGTAAATGTGACTCCCTGTTGCATATCTAATAAGCAGCATCTAGCGTTTGTTTCATGGTCACACTATTCACATTGTATTATGAGGCCTTGGCGAAAAAGCTATGGAATCTTGAAAATGCAAACATTTTTCTTTGCACCAGTCTACAAGTATCACTTTAGCCTATGTTTTCTCGCTACAGAATAATTAACAATAACATGAAATGAGG
This sequence comes from Schistocerca cancellata, assembly GCF_023864275.1. Lineage (NCBI taxonomy): Eukaryota > Metazoa > Arthropoda > Insecta > Orthoptera > Acrididae > Schistocerca > Schistocerca cancellata. Next base: position 730,679,069 of record NC_064629.1, read on the forward strand.
TTAGTTTTCCGCAGGCAAGAAAATTACGCCACACCTGATATAAGAACTCTGTTATGTCTGGGTTCAGAGTTTTTAAGCCACACTATCATTTTGTGAAAAACGTCTAGAAACAGAAATATCCTCCGAACTATGTATATGGAGGAGCAACAGAATACTTGTGACTAGTGCAGTAGGATGCGGGATCTCTTACCAGCGTTTGGTAAGGATGCAGCTAGCTTTCCCGGCATAACTACCGTTGCTGCGTTTAGTGGGAAAGGACGTTGGCGGACGACTGTTTCAAATCCTGTTCCAATCAAGTGCACTTTCAACAGCTTTTTTTCCCCCAATTCATTGCTTGCCTCTGATCAGAAATCATCTGTAACGATTTCTTAATTGTCTTTCATAGTAGAAAGAAATATTGCATTTAGTCAATCTTTGTTTTATTCTTACCCACAGTTTTTCATGTGCACGCTAAGTTTTTAGCGCACACTATATCAAACGTTATTTTTATCTGGTTACCTTTTATTGTTTGACCGTCTTTGTATGAGTCATTTCATACAATCTGAGCTTATGCCCCGACTTCAATGGCTAAGTTGCAACGAGTCGTTTAACTCTAAACTTCCAGCCTTCTAATGGGTACTGCACACACAAATTGTCCAATCATTGTCAACAACTGCAAAAGCCTAGCGTGGCTACTCAGGTACGTAGGCAACTGATAGAACGGTTCCAGTGGAACAGTAGTAGTAGTAGCAGTAGTAATAGTACTGTTAATAGTGATACTAGATTCATGGTTACACTCACGTGAGTAGATCATCATACAAAATTGACATGTAATATATATGAAGGCATATTCTCGGGTTTACCAATAACGTGAGTCTATTTGCAAGCACGCGCAATAAAGACGCTAAGAAATTCAGGGACCTTTCGATGTAAAGTTCTTCCCATAGAGGAAAATAGGTGTCCGACGTCTTGGACGTCTGTAAGATTGTGTTAAGCTCATCCAAACGCAAATTATTTATAGAGTATTTCGTCAATTAAAAATAAAATACAATAAGAGACACCGTCTTCCCGAATTGCAACCTTTTTCTTCCATTGTAGAAAACGGTTTAAGTGTTACAACAGATATATTTACTTATTTCCTTGAAATCGAGCTACATAATGAATATACGCAAAAAATGCTACGGCACAAATTGGTTAAGATAAAATTAGGTTGTCTGGCAGTCACTGGCTGGTGTTAGCAGACTAGTAGTATCGTCAAATTCGGTCCTACATTAATTACAGTTTTGTTTTCGTACCATAAAGTAATGAATCAAAACTTCATCAGTTCGTGTTGTGATTAATTATAAATATTTGGAATGAAACTAATGCTCAAAATATTTACTCTGAATAATTAATTGTAAATACAAGTGATTTGCTATGTACCTTAACCTCATATAAAACTATGACTCGCAATTGTAATATTCGGAAGTTCGTCAAGTTTGAAAATAATTATGGCTTTAGCAAATACTATAATAAGTTACTGAGGGCTGTACTGATTGCTTTGTAAGAGCTAAAGGTATAGGCATACAGATTCACTGCCAAAGCAGCATTCTACGGTGCGAAGTGTCAGTAGCGGTGACAAGAAATTATGAGAACTCCTTATGTTAGTATTGGAGTAACAATTATTTTTGAACTATTTGTCCTAACGTAACGAAGACATGAAAATCGCGGGAAAAGTTTCTGCTTTATCTTGGCCCAGTTTAGGTTGACCGAAGGCATAAACCCGCTGACCCGGACTGCATCTCGCTATCTATCCTGCAGTCTCACATTGTAACTGGCAGTTATTCACCAGGTCGATGACGCAGAGGAGATTCCATAGTCGACGAATGGCCTGAGCAACTTTTTACCAGAAGAGTTGGAAAGTAAATGTTTCAGACGTAGGAAAGTTTACGTGCACACTGTACACACTGGTGTGCTCAACATTGACACACATCACAAATGTAATATAAAAATCTATCATTACAGCAAGAAACATAATCCTTCGCATGATTTAACTTCGTATTGAGTTCCCATCGGAAAAAACTCTCGATAATTTTGATCGAAAATATTACCTCCATTTAATGTTTTAGCTATCATTGTATAGCGTTTCCATACTAATTTGTTTTAGGAACAATAAATATACTGATAATATTGATACGTTAGCATCTCTGAGAAAATAATATTTTTTTAATGGCGAAATTGTCATACTGCAACTTCTCCGGGAATTATTTAATTTTTACTGCAGTTAAGTAAAAAAACGGTGCTCTACATGTCATACTTCATAAAGAGGACATCATAGCCAACATCAGAATCATGATTACGGCATTAAATAGTGCGTAGTAATTATAACCAGATGAGGTGCAAATTCACTTTCGAGATTCAAAATACACTGGTGTCCAAAAATAAAGCAAATAAAGGCTATTTCCCCGTCCTGCGTTTAATTCAGGATATAATCATACAAACTGTCAACAGATGTCCGTATGATCCTGTTCTGCGTGGAAGGTGGGATTTCGGTCAACAGGAAACCACGCCAACCATGACGTCACGGCACCTATCGAACGGTGTAGTGTTTGCCGGGTAGTCCCACATCCACAATCGCTGTGTGCACAGTCACAGACGGTGCAGTACGGCACAGAGAACACGCTCGACAGATTCTCTGTGGTGGAGGTCTATAGGAAGAATGGAAACAGGGCAGTAGCAAACTAATGTGGCCCGATGGCTTAACGTGAATCGTTCTGTTGTTTCTCGGATGTGGCGACAGTTTATAGAGACCGAGACTGTATCCCCGAACCACGGCATGGACGACCACGTATGACATCAGAAAGAGAGGACTGTTATTTGGCTGTAAAGACACGACGGTAACGCCTTAGGACTGCGCAGCAACCGGCATCGGATATCGTTGCATCCTCTGGACGTATTGCATCGAGGCTAACGGTGTAGGGAAGGCTTCGACAGAGTGATCTCTATTGTCGGAGACCTGCTGTATGTGTGCCTCTGACGTGTCTTCACAGAAGAGAACGTCTAGAGTGGAGTCGACAACATGCCACCTGGACAGTCTACATCTACATCTACATCTACTTCTACATTTATACTCCACAAGCCACCCAACGGTGTGTGGCGGAGGGCACTTTAAGTGCCACTGTCATTACCCCCCTTTCCTGTCCCAGTCGCGTATGGTTTGCGGGAAGAACGACTGCCAGAAAGCCTCCGTGCGCGCTCGAATCTCTCTGATTTTACATTAGTGATCTCCTCGGGAGGTATAAGTAAGGGGAAGCAATATATTTGATATCTCATCCAGAAACGCACCCTCTCGAAACCTCGACAGCAAGCTACACCGCGATGCAGAGCGCCTCTCTTGCAGAGTCTGCCGCTTGAGTTTGCTAAACATCTCCGTAACGCTATCACTCTCACCAAATAACCCTGTGACGAAACGCGCAGCTCTTCTTTGGATCTTCTCTAGGTCCTCTGTCAACCCGACCTGGTACGGATCCCACACTGATGAGAAATACTCAAACATAAGACGAACGAGTGTTTTGTAAGCCACCTCCTTTGTTGATGGACTACATTTTCTAACGACTCTCCCAATGAATCTCAACCTAGCATCCGCCTTACCAACAATTAATTTTATATGGTCATTCCACTTCAAATCGTTCCGTACGCATACTCCCAGATATTTTACAGAAGTAACTGCTACCAATGTTTGTTCCGCTATCATATAATCATACAATAAAGGATCCTTCTTTCTATGTATTCTCAATACATTATATTTGTGTATGTTAAGGGTCAGTTGCCACTCCCTGCACCAAGTGCCTATCCGCTGCAGATCTTCCTGGATTTCGCTGCAATTTTCTAATGCTGCAACTTCTCTGTATACTACAGCATCATCTGCGAAAAGAGTGCCAATGTTCTTTTCACAGATGAGTCCCGATTTGGTCTGGCGAGTGATTTTCGACAGATTCGCATCTGGAGCGAACGTGGAACACGATTTCTAGACCCAAACAATCGATATCGAGGATGATACCTAATGGTGTGGGCAGGGATTACGTTGACCACTCGAATACCTCTCCATGAAACTGTACGGGTTAATAATCAAGATTTAAGTGCTTTCAGGTACTGTGTCGAGATCTTAGGACCTAATGTGCGGTTGCTTCAATGTGCTGTGCGCCCAGACTTCGTATTGAAGGACGATATTGCTCGACCTCATAGAGAACGAGTGGTTAATGTTTTCTTGGAAACGGAAGATACTGCACGCAAGGCGTGGACTGCTCGTTCTCCCGATTTGAATCCCTTAGAACTTATCTGGGATGCAGTAGGGAGATGGCTTCCATCACGTCACGTGGTTCGAATTAAACGTTAAACTGTAGGTCCTGTTTCCACGGTTGGATAACAAGGGTAGGATAGGGACATGCAAGTAGCCGTACTGGCGTCCAATTGAAAGACTGGCATCAGGCCACTGAGGCATACGAAATTATTTTTTATCATCCTCCTCTTTACTTCATGGAGATTGTTATGCAGTAAGGAATAAAGAAACCACTGGATCAATTGCAGCCTAACCCTTACGGCGTCTTGTTGATCTGACCACATCAGTATTGAAGACCAATACTGTCATGTTTGGGTATGTGCCCCTTTCTAAATGATATGTAATTTAAAATGAAGTGCTGGAAGAGTAAGATGACAATAAAACGGCTGGCAATCATTCGGCTTTATACACTACCCTGCACGCTCAAAAAAAAAAAAAAAAAAAAAAGTGTTCTGCCAATAGGCTTCGCAAAGATGTACGATACATCTGCTTTGCTGTGAATAAAGGCAACAGTAATCGGAAAGGTACTGCAGATGCCAGCATAAATTCGCATCATTTGTTTTCCGTTGTGTTAAGTACCACATGATGTTGCCAATGACGCAAGATCACTGTGATTCCTGATACTAGTACTTCATGGGAGAATTTCAGGTTGGCTGGAGCATTTGTCGGACCATGAAGTGCCGATTTCATACGGCCGAAACATCTTTATCGGTAGCTTCATTATTTATTTTGTAACTCTCCTTACGGAGTTCCTGGATTTCGTTATGGTTATACTTTTCGGTCACGAAGTGTTCGCTATAGGTTAATGAGTTACATAGCAGCTACTTAAATTAGCTGTTCACTGAATATTTTCACACCTATGCTTTTCGGGCAACTTCTCTTGCACAGTGGGTAATGTGAGACATCTAAGAATACTGCCATTCAGTATCGCTTGTTTCGCGACACTGCTTTCAGTCCGTAGTTACTTGGTACGACAATCGTGCAAGAAACATAAAGCAGCCACATTCGTCAGTTTTCTGTAATCAGACAGGTAAAATTATTTATAGAAGATTTAATGTTCGTGAGCATACAACAAGGAAACGTAAACTCCGCCCACGGGCTCTGAAGGGCCCGTCGGTACCAACGGACTACCGTGTCATCCTCTGCCAATGACGTCATTGGACACGGTTAGAGAGGGACACGAGGTCAGCACACCTCTCTCCCGTCAGTTATCAGTTTTGGTGACCTGCAGCCGCTACTACTCGGTCAAGTATCTCCTCAGCTGGCATAACGAACCCCGTTCCAATCCTCCCACCAAGGAAATATCCCTGGCATCTACATCTACATCCATACTCCGCAACCCACCTGACCGTGTGTGGCGGAGGGTACTTTGAGTACCTCTATCGGAATCGAACTCGGGTCTTCTGCATGGCAGTCAGCTGCCTTTTTTTTTTTTTTTTTGCCGCTCAGCAACGGAGGCTGACATGTTCGTATAAAGGTATATGTTTAATTGTTACGGTTTATCGAGTCTATTTCTGCTCATTTTTAAGTAACTGTTCCACATCAGTTCTTATATTTTAATGCTAAGTTTACTATTGTTTATAGTTTGGGAGTCAGTCAGACTCGTACCTGGATACGAGTCTGACTGACTCCCAAACTATAAACAATAGTAAACTTAGCATTAAAATATAAGAACTGATGTGGAACAGTTACTTAAAAATGAGCAGAAATAGACTCGAAAGGAAGTGAAATGTCTGTCTGAGTGGCCGAGCTGTTCTAGGCGCTTCAGTGTGGAACCGCGCGATCGTTACGGTCGCAGCTTCGAATCCTGCCTCGGGCATGGATGCGTGTGACGTCCTTAGGTTAAGTTAGGTTAAAGTAGTTCTAAGTTCTAGAGGACTGATGACCTTAGATGTTAAGTCCCATAGTGCTCAGAGCCATTTGAATCTTTTTTTGTCTGTCTGACATCATTGCTAAAGTACTACACACTCGAACGAATAAGTTTGTTACTTCCGTAGAGAAATAAGAGTATACTGTTTGTTAATAGACTGAAAGTTATCTCTTCTAAATTGACACATATTTAGCCACAGTATTGTCGGTGAGACGCTAAACTCAATGAAAAGGGAGGCTTCTTGTTGCGAAACAACGCCCAAAACTGCAGCAGTTGCTTCATATACATCGCTTTCAACTCATTCGAACTATCTCACGAATACCGAATATATATGCTGGGTCTGTGACTATGTCTCTTTCTGCGGACGGAAACACACCTGTTTGTCATTCGAGGGGTTTCCTGCACTTGTTTTCAATAAATTTCATTATACAATTTAGTGGACAATACTGACAAATATCTAATACATGGCTATTGTACTACAGTAGCCGGAAAATGAATATTTAGAAAAAGTATATTTGAAAATATTCTACAGATTTTAAGCCAATTCCGCCTAACATTCTTCCAATCGGAGTTTTGCTTTCCTCTCTTGGGGAAACAGAAAACACTTTCAAGCGATTACTGCACCAGAACCACTCGACGCAGTGTGAAAACCGCTGTGTACGAACTAGCATGGACTAACTGAAAATTCCATTATAAATATGGCTGCAACCTGAGTGTGGCCTCCGATAAGCGGGAGGGAAGAGCGGAGAGTCCTCATCAGCGGCCGGCCTTATCGCGGCGTTATTTCCTGCCTACGTTCGTTACTCTCGTACAACAGGTGCATGCAACGGCGCAACGCGCCCCGCTCATTCCGTTCATTACACCTGTATTCCTCCACCGAGGCTGTGATATTTTGGGGAACCGTTCTCACTTCATCTGCATTCCTCCTCCCCTTCTCCTATGAAGCAGCCTATTTGTTACTTGTAACCAATAAGTCATACTATTTAAAGCACCCAACATAATAAAGAGAAAAAATAATACGTAATGAAAAGTTACTCCACATTTGTACATCACCTGCATCTTTGTGAAGGAAACCAGTTTCCTTACTTCATAAGCAACATTTGAAAAATAATAGCAGTTTTTTCTTAGTTGCTGCTGTTTGGTCTTCAGTTCAAAGACCAGCTTTATGCAGCTCTCCACGCTATTCTAACCTGTGCAAGATTTTTCATCTCCGAAAAACTGCTGCAACCCAAATACATTTGAACTTACTTGCTGTACTCGTCTGTTGGTCTCCCTTTGAAATTTTTACTACCCACAAATCCCTCCAAGACTAAATTTATAATTCCTTGATGTCTCATAATGTGTCCTACAAACCAGTCCCTTCTTTTGGTCAAGTTATGCCGTAAATTTCTTTTCTCTACAATTCTATTCAGTATCTCCTCATTAATTACGCGAGCCTACCTATAAAATTTTCACATTCTTCTGTAGCAGCACATTTCTGTTCTCTTTTTGTCTGAACTGCATATCATCCACGTTTAACTTCCTCACAAGGCTGTACTCCACACAAAAACCTTCCCAAGCGACTTTCTAACATTTAAATTTATATTCGATGTTAACAAATTTCTCTTCTTCAGAAGCGCTTTTCTTGCCATTGCCTGTCTGTGATTTTTGTCCTCTCTACTTCGGCTATCAACAGTTATTTTACTGCCCATATAGCAAAATTCATCAATTACTTTTAGCGTCTCATATCCTGATCTTATTCTCTCAGCATCGCCTGATTTAATTCGACTACATGCCATTACCCTAGTTTTGCTTTTGTTAATGTTCATCTTATATCCTCCTTTGAAGACGCTACCTATTCCGTTCAACCGCTCTCACAAGTCCTATGGTGCCTCTGACAAAGTTACAGCGTCATCAGCAAACATCAAAGTTCTTATTTCTTCCCCCTGGGCTTCCATTCCTTCTCCAAATTTTTCTTTGATTCCTTTACTGCTTGCTCAATGTTCAGATTGAATAACATTGAGGACTTGTTACAGCCCTGCCTCACTGCCTTCTCCCACCACGGGCGCCCTTTCATACCCCTCGACTCTTCAAACTGATGTCTGATTTCTGTACAAGTTATGTATAACATTTCGTTCCCTGTATTTTACCCCTGTTACCTTCAGAATTTCAAATAGTGTATTCCAGTCAATATTGTCTAACGCTTTCTCCATGCCTACAAAAGGTATAAAAGTAGGTTTGTCTGATTTTAACGTAGCTAATAAGATAGTTAGGGTTAGTATTGCCTCCCTTGTTCCAACATTTCTTAATATAAAACAGAAATAATTTCTGGAATTGCTTCGCCGAGCTGGTTCGACTGGTTCGCTATAATTTTCCCTTGGAAAGTAACTTTTAACTCATGCTAGGGTACTTCACTATCGCCGGCCGAAGTGGCCGTGCGGTTCTAGGCGCTGCAGTCTGGAACCGCGAGACCGCTACGGTCGCAGGTTCGAATCCTGCCTCGGGCATGGATGTGTGTGATGTCCTTAGGTTAGTTAGGTTTAACTAGTTCTAAGTTCTAGGGGACTAATGACCTCAGAAGTTGAGTCCCATAGTGCTCAGAGCCATTTGAACCATTTTGAACTTCACTATCACGACTCAAACATACTAAAGTCCTAGGCTTACACACTACTTATTCTAACTTAAACTAACTTACGCTAAGGACTGCACACACACACACACACACACACACACACACACACACACACACACACACACACATGTCCGAGGGAGGACTCGAACCTCCGACAGGGGGAGCCATGCGAACCATGACAAGGCGCCCGAGACCGCGCGGTTTGGTGAAGAGAGATGCTCTAAATAAATATGCAGTGTCCTTAACCGGAGCTACTGACAGGTATCTGACAGGTAGGCGTCAAGGAAAGTAACAAAGAGAACACGAAGGATTCGTCCATCATATCGAAACCCGAAGGCCTGGTGTTGAGGACAACCTCGATAGTTTTTATCTATTTATCAAGCCTACAAGCATGTGTAAGCTTACACTATCTTTCATCTTCTCATTCCCATGCACTGTGCAACCATGCATTAAATATTATTTAATACCCAGTCTAGATGAGTGTTTCTGGATTCGAAACTCTGGTCTCAAGATGAATAAAGCGGCGCATTCATGCGAACAGCAGCGTAATATTTCGCATCCTGTGGAAGAGACAAACCGATTTTTCTGTGTTGTGGAGAAGAAGAAACTACAAAGGAAGCGACGGCTAAAAGTTGAGGGAAAGTGAACTGTTTTCGTTATGTGACTGTTTTAGGAGTACAAAGACGTTGTTTTATTTATTGATATGCAGAGTGTAAATTTTTTGTCGCCATCATAAGAAGACACCTCTCGGCTCAAAAGGCGCAGCCAGTGTAACTTAATCTGCGTTCCTGGCGTAGCAGCGCGTGTGCTTTTGTAATTGCTAACATTCCGTCTACCTTGTAGCCTCTTCGGCAAAGAGTGCGCATTATAACAGAAACTCACAAGCTGACCTACAGCATTAAGCCAGTAAATTCTTTGCAAGACATATATGAGTGCGTGTATTACATCAGGTAGATCGTCTTCTCAGATTCATGTCCACTCTACTTTCCTAGGTTGTGAAATTCACAAATACATTAAGTAATCACTTAGATTCATCGCTTAAATGTTCGCTGTAAAGCATCATTGGTGACTCTTCGCAATTGTGACACCGGAATGCCCATCGGGTGTTGTGTGGTTATTTAAACTATCACTTCTAATGAAATAGAAGTCATTAGTGAAAACAAGTAGTCATAAAACTAATACTCGTTCACGCATTACTGGAGAAACATCGCCTATGCGCGAAGTGATATCCGAAGTCATCTGACTTCAGAGCATGGAATTTCTGTGGTTGGAAGATGCAGAAATGCTTTCCTTTGTGTACTTACTAATCCGTAGTGTAGACCGCACGCGTTTCATGCACCGACGACCGACTGCCCTGTCTTTTCAATAGATCAAGCACGTGTTCTTCAAAACTAGAATTTCTCCATATCCTTATTGCTCTTTTATCGAGGCATCGTGGCCTGAGTTGCTAGTTTCACATAACTGGTAAAATATGGGAAATTCTTGTCCTCTGTTGCCTCTCTTGTAGAATCTTCTTTCAGATACAACCTGTCTGCCTTCCGATTGTTACAATTAGCTTGCCCATGAAAATATAACATAATTTCCTCGAGATTGCCTTTCATTTCACTGATTCCACTGTACTGTTGTCCTAACAAATCAATTGTTTCCCACAGATTAGTAACAAAATCACGAAATCTGATGTTCCAGTCTCAGCTATCCTTGTGTCTAAATTGATCAATGCACACCAGTAGTTCTCGTCTTTACCAACTCTACGTTATTTGCCTCAACAGTTTGAGAGATTAGCCAGTACTTCTATGTTTGTTCAATGAACATTCCTAACTACTGTTCGCTGTAGGGAACTTCAGCGGTGCCCGACAAAATTTCCGTATCTTACTTCCTTTTACACTTCACTATCGTTATTGGCAGGAAAGGGCACAGAAAGGAAAACCTTACAGACCATAGACGAGTTGTCAATCATACTCCTGCGGAAATACTATTGGAGAAATGTGATACACGTATTTTGTGATGTACGTATGCTTAGGAATTTTGCAGACCGCAAAAGAAAGTTTCCATACAACTTTAGTTCGTCGAATCAACGAACACTGTTTCAGTCTCGTAACTGTTTTGGAGAGTATTGACGAAAGAAACTGTGGCGCTATGAATCCATCCTCAGAATGCACGCTAATGTGCTCGTCTCAATTTTCGGAGTGTTTGTCGGAGAAAATGATACAAAGTGGGTCGTGATTTTCCATAAATAACATATCCCTCTAGTGACTTGGATCATGAAACATTCCGGAATTTTTAGTTTTTGCACTAGACTCCATAATTTCAGTTGGTCTGTTGTTAAATAACTTCGGTATAAAATAATAATCAGGATCACTCAATACAGCTACGAAGATAGGCTTCCATCAATCATAGGAGAAAGCCTTTTATACGCCACACTTAGAAAGAACCACGCAACCCGTAAACATATACAGACCAATAGGGAATAAGTACATGATGAAAGTACTAGCTCGTAATGCGAAATTGTGTCACTTCAACAAAACTGTTTTGCTAGAAATGCTATATGCATCATGAACCGTATCCGCTGGAGTCAACTAATTTGCAAAAACTGAAGATCAGGAAAAAAATCTCGGGAAAATACATGTCCTTACTTGGGAAAGGGGATTATGCATCAAGAAAACAGCAGTTCTGTTTGCAAGAGAGTCCGCAGCTCGTGGTCTCGCAGTAGCGTTCTCGCTTCCCGAGCACGGGGTCTCGGGTTCGATTCCCGGCGGGGTCAGGGATTTTCACCTACCTCGAGATGACTGGGTGCTGTTGTGTCGTCTTCATCATCATCATTCATCCCCATTACGATCGGAGGAAGGCAATGTCAAGCCACCTCCGCTAGGACCTTGCCTAGTACAGCGGTGCGGGTCTCCCGCGTCGTCCCCTACGCTTTGTCGAGGAGTATGGGACTTCGTCATGATCATTTGCAAGGGACGCTTAATATTCTAAGTACATTTGCACAGAATGAACAGCAAAATACACACTAAAAAACGTCAAAGACAGTCCATTCAAAGAATGTCACCGTTAACTGACTAGAGGAAACTAAGGAAGATGTATAAGAAACGAACATGAAAGGATGCAGCATAAAAATCATGTAACCTGTGGAAGAGTATTAACTTACAAGAGAAGCTTCGGAGAAATTTAAGTAGATAATTGTTAAAAATGGTTAGCAAAGAAGGAACAACATAATGAATTCATGAAGAGATTTTTGGCAATAAGAGGGCTAAAAACGTCAGATCAACTGACAAGGTGAAACACGCTATTTGAAAGAAGAATAGCAGCGACACAATCAAATTAATGAGTATAAGAAACCTGATATATTATACAGTGATAATTCATTCTTCGTGTGGAAACACTCCTTGTTAACAGTAAGGAAAATTCTGATCAGACAATGAGTGTTTGTTAGCACTGCAGGATTAAAATTTCTGTTCCGGTCGAATCCTGGAAGAGTAAGAATGCTACGATGTAAGTAAAGAGGAGGGCCAAGAAGAGTTAGGTGCAGATAAGCGCCACTTTCTCTTGTTGGCCTGATACAGCCTTCTTCTGTCTTCTCACCTTCTCACAAGCCTCAAGATCCTCAAGTCCGGGAGGGTACACTGTCTTTCTGTTCTTGTAAAACACTTGAAGCACTCTACCCCTTAAATATTGATCACAGGGCTGCTTTGCTTCCTTCCACACCTATTAGCTTCGTTTTACGCAGCGCGCACTTTATTTTTATGCCTGTACTGTAGGTAGTCGGCACCTCTTCTTCCCGCGCATTACCGACCACGGGAAGTCCCAGGGGGATGGGGGGGCTACAGCTCCGCACATCTCCTCCCGCCACGGAGCAGCTTGCTAACACCCCTATCAACTTCCGCCGTTGCAACGAAAGCCGCTAGCCACCGCGTCTCATCCTTACACTGTCCAGTGCGCGACTAACAAACAAGGACTAGAAAATTGTTGTTAAAGCTAGAAGTAACATGCACAGTAAAATAAATTGGCGGCACTTCCTGGTCTGGCTGACAGCGTGATGACATCTTTGATATGATTCCATTGCGGAAACTTTATTGAAGCAGCTCAACAGTTGCTCTTTTTTGATGAATGAACCCATGTGTGCCTGCAGAAAGTCTTAGAATCCAAGACTTATTGTTAAGCTGTCCGCTGTGTCAAAGCTTTTCAGTACGATCTTAGAATGCGCCTAGCACAAACTACATCTACTCTAACGACAGAGTTACCGAGAGAAGAGAAGGGTAGCACGTTTAGCAGCTCAAAGTGCTAAAGTCGTTAAGATGCTGACTGGTCTACAATGAATACAGTGGCGAGCGAGATGGTACAGCGGTAAGGCAATTGAATCTACGAAAAGCTGGGTCCTGATTCCGTTCTGGCTATCCTAATTTATGTTTATAGTTATTTCCTTAACTATCTACATTCGAATACGTGAATACTAGCCACAACAAAGTGACCGCTGATTTCGATCTACCATCAGTACCTAATCTGTGTTACTATCGTAATGAACTCTGTGTCATATAGACGTTCTGGAGGACAGCATAAAATAGAATGAGTTTGATAATAAAAAATATATGCCAAGTATCAAGCGCATATACATTAGAAAAGTTGTGGGACTCGATTTACAGTAATTCTCTTGCGCTGTGTCATTGTTTTCTCCGTACATTTATTCGCAGTAAATTGATACCTAGCAATAGAAGCAAAGTGAAATTGCAGCCCTACATGTTTCTTCCATTGGTACAATCAGCTACTGGATTGAACTCAAATACTCCAATCAAGAGGCATCCTTAAAACATAAAAATTACTAGCAGTAATAACAGAATATGTTCAGTCATTGACATCTAACCTGCTAGAATTTGTCTGCTTCTAGTGGCATGCTTAACAATCAGGCGGTTTTTCGCACAATTGAAGGACAATGATGGACTGTCTTCACGTTTGCACCTCAGATGTGTCGCATCATGTACATGAAGTAAACAGAGCAGCAAAATTATGCGATATCCATAGATGATGATGTTTGGTTTGTGGGTTCGCTCAACTGCGCGGTCATTAGCGCCCGTACAAAAATCCCAATTTTTCCACAGTCCATCTAGCCACTGTCACGAATGATGAGCCGCGCGGGATTAGCCGAGCGGTCTAGGGGGCTGCAGTCATGGACTGAGCGGCTGATCCCGGCGAAGGTTCGACTCCTTGTGTGTGAGTTTGTCCTTAGGATAACTTAGGTTAAGTAGTGTGTAAGCTTAGGGACTGATGACCTTAGCATGTTAGTCCCATAAGATTTCACACACATTTGAACATTTTGAACGAATGATGAGGATGATGATGAAATGTTGAGGATAACACGAACACCCAGTCCCCGGGCAGAGAAAATTCCCAACACGGTCGGGAATCGAACCCGGAACCCCGCGATCCAGAGGCTGCAACGCTAGCCACTAGACCACGAACTGCGGACAATATCCACAGAGTAAGGTAACCAATGTCCACTTATCGTCGATTCATTGTGACACATTAGGCAAAGAGACTGTTAACGGGGAAGGGAGAATGGAGATGTGGACTGGAAACCGAAGACAAGAAAGGCGCCAATGAAGAAGACAAACATTTCTTTATGACTGCGCCATTAACGTACAAGGACGGTGAAGAGTAGGTAAACATAGCACCATCGACCCACATATTTCATTGTCCGCGGCTATTAAATCACCTGTAAAAATTACGTAGATAAATGTTAGCATCAGTATTAATGCTACTTGCTATGAAGACGAATAAAAATCTTTTTTTTGTTCTGTTTTGCTTTCATCGCAGGGACGACACCAAAGTAATACAGACCATGATTTACCCCTAATCTATCTGAACGTACCTTATAGGAGGACAGCAGTTTGTAAAACACGTAACTTCTGTTAAAATGTACAGTACGTCAGCGTGTACGTATTGGCTCTGAGCACTATGGGACTTAACATCTATGGTCATCAGTCCCCTAGAACTTAGAACTACTTAAACCTAACTAACCTAAGGACAGCACTCAACACCCAGCCATCACGAGGCAGAGAAAATCCCTGACCCCGCCGGGAATCGAACCCGGGAACCCGGGCGTGGCAAGCGAGAACGCTACCGCACGACCACGAGATGCGGGCTGTGTACGTATTACTAAAAGCAACAACATGAAGGATCCAGTTGCATTTCGCTTGGATGATTATGCAAAACAGTGCTGTCCATTACATTTGATGCCACGCAACTATTTCGAGTTCAACGAAAGCCCCGATAACGGCTAAAATTAGTTTTCTCCTTCCTCTTCTTCTTCTTCAGTGTTCAACCCTAAAGTTGGTTTGCAGCAGTAATACCGTTCCTCTCTTCTGTCTACCTTCTTCTTCATTTCCACAGACGTAGCGCACCCAACACAACTCAGTCTGCTGCATGTATGATATCCATGCTCGTCCCCAACGTTTCTTTCCCTCAATATCTCCTTGTGCTGTTGTTACAATAAATTGTGGTGTTTTAAAATGTGTCCTACGAGTTTGTCTCTTCTCGTTGTGATGTGCATCCAGAGAGATCTGATTTCCTGTATTTTTCAGCACCTCTCCATTGGTAACTTTATCTCTTTGGTAGAGTTTCAACATCCTTCTGTAGCACCAAATCAATAGAGCTTCTAGTCGTCTTCTCTCTTGTTTTCCTATCGTCGAAGTTTCACACCTGTATAGAGTGATACTCTGAACAAATGCTTTCACGATCCGTTTCCAAATTTCTATACAGATGTTCTACCGGTCAGTAGAATGTACGAATCCATGTATCAGAAATATTTTATTTTTGAATCAATTTTAAAAAGAGATATATTATTTTTTGATATATCGTTGATATTACATATTTAGTGAGAAAAATATTTTAGTTACAGATAATGTGATTTTTAATAGCAGCACTATTTCTTTCTAATAAACGACGAAATTAAAATGATAAGAAAAATTTATGCTCTATTAAAAATGACGACGATGGACACATTTGAAACGCGCTACGAGAGAGAGTGTTGGCAATTACGCGATGAATGTGAAGTACATGTATCTAAATGGGTGTACATCTCCTATGCAGGGGGTATGGGTATTATACGCGCTTGGAAAATTCGCGAGAGCAAGTTTATGGAAGTTGTGTCGTGTAAGTGCTTTGCTACATTAGAGAAGTACGGAGAGCTGAAGATGCACCTGTGTTGGGCGTCGCAGATGCTGGAGCGAGGATCAATACAGCGGGGGCGTCGGGCGCGCCCGACCTTCACCAGCGCGGCTTCGACTCAACGCACTCCACATTCCGCGGTGCTCCTCAGCCTCGAAGCTGCGCTGCAGTCACTCCCCTCCACGCTGTCACTTTTCCCAGTTCTCACGTCCTCCACAAATGGTCTAATTAGAATAGCATGCTGATTGGATACCTGTTGTTACATTCATCAGAGTCAGCACTCCAGTTTCCAGTAACTTTTTGGGTTCTCTTTGGCTCATCCACTGCCTCCTAAAACATGCTTCCGGACCTCAAGCAGAGCGAGTCTCTGCTTGGCACTGAGCATTTTTATGTGTCCGTCTCATTCTGACGTCATGTGTCAACGCAACAATATTGGAAGAGAAGTGTAAAATGCTACTCCAAAGCAGTATTGCGAGACCATACTGGGAGAAGCAATAAGTCTTGAATTTTGAAACAGGTGGTATTTTTGCCTTCCACGTGCATGAAACCCTCGGCCGTACAGTAGAATATCAGTTTATCAGGATGTTCAAAAATGGTTCAAATGGCTCTGAGCAATATGGGACTTAACATCTGAGATCATCAGTCCCCTAGAACTTAGAACTACTTAAACCCAACTAAACTAAGGACATCACAGACATCCATGCCCGAGGCAGGATTCGAACCTGCGACCGTAGCGGTCGCACGGTTCCGGACTGAAGCGCCTAGAACCGCTCGGCCACCCCGGCCGGCCTATCAGGATGTGATACGTTGTATCGTGCGTGAGCTCAGCAGGGCTATAAGAATATACCAGGCAAACCGTAACTGGTGTTTTGAGCCTTTGCTATTAACTCTCGAATCCTCAAACAGGTGGTCCCCACACGTGAAACCTCCCATCCCATACTTAAATACTAGTTTACGAGTATTTGGTCGATAGAAACGATTTCCGTCCCTAACGTTAGCGACGTCCAGTTTAACACCATTCTTATGGAGGCTTGGCGACTAATCATGAACTGAAGAGCTAATATTTGTGTAATCAAATGGTCTGATTCATGAGTACCGATGAGTTATTCTAATATCCTAATTCCTTGGTCAAAACTAGTCAATAATGGTTTTTATTTTAAGCTGGGGATAAACAGGGCAAAACCCAGTCCAAAAACGATAAGTTTGCTGTAGCGTTCGTCAGTAACACAAAGTGAGTCTAGAAAGTCCCATTGAAGTGATAAAGTCTCCTCCTAGTTACCTTCTCAGTGAATCCCATTACGCACGGACTGGTTTCCTGTCGCTCCAGTCTCTCGCGATGAGCCTTCCAGTTGGAGCAGACGTCACTGGTCGAGGAGGACTTACCTCGACCTTGAGCCTTGAAGTATTTGTTCTCTGTACTCGCAGCATAACCGTGCGACAAACGTCTTTCTTAGATAGTTTATTTTTGTTCCTGCAGAGTAACAGCTTTAATTTGAAAGGGTGCGCTTCAAACCAAATTGGTGTTATGGACTGTTTCTGACTTACTTAAATATTTTATTCTTGAACGAAGGTGTTTAAGCGAAGTTGGGCTGGAGGGCTATTGTTCAAATGGCTCTAAGCACTATGGGACTTAATATCTGAGGTCATCAATCCCCTAGACTTAGAACTACTTAAACCTAAGGACATCAAACGCATCCATGCCCGAGGCAGGATTCGAACCTGCGACCGTACCAGCAGCGTGGTTCCGGACTGAAGCGTTTAGAACCGCTTGACCACAGCGGCCGGCGGATATTGTTGGCGTGTGTAACCATCCTAATCTTGAACGAAATTTTTCTTGCACTTTTGCGCTGGACGGCGTTCATGGAACCTAAAGTTAACGCAGAGAGAGGAGTCTGATGCGTGCTGTGTCACTCCAGCACTGTAAACGAATACCAAAGACCGCAATATCAGTGACTTAACGTCCCATCGGCCCCAATGGTCCAGGGCGCACACCTACAGATTTTGTTTGCTATGAGAAATACTGTTCATTTTTCTTCTGCGATGGATATTGGTGGCAATTGGTTCTTTGATATTCTAAAATTATACAGGAGTTAAGAAGAATGGCTACTTCACTTAATATACTGCGGCGTATAAGTATGAATCCTTCCCAGGGATGTCTGGACAAGAGCATGCGAGAGATGAACTCCCTTACTGAATGTGCGAGAGATGATGTCTTCAGCAAAGTGACACATGTCACGGTAATTCTTCTTTTGGCCTTTATTCATAGTCGATGTTCCAACTGTTATCGAACCAGAACCTTTTCACACTAATAGCACTATTGAACCAGCTAAAGAGTGATATATGGCCCAAAACCGAAAACTTTGTCTCGTCTGAAGTATGTATTTTCATTAATAAAAAGAATGCTGTAGACAGATGTTCGTTATTCATGTCACATCACAGGAATCACTAAGTACGATATCCCAAAGTTGAATCCATTACTGGAAACATTACTGGAAGGCTTCTTTTGAAAGAGCTTTCAGCATTGCTGTCGTGGCCCCCTTCAGTGTCAGGAATGGTGTAAAAACGTTTTCCGTTTGAGAACTGTTTTGATGTTTTGAGGAAGGCAGAAGTCGCATGGTATTAAATCTGGTGAGTAAGGCGGATGTGGACAGACAGGAATACTTTTTCCGGTCAAAAACTCGTGAATCAAACGTGAGGTGTGGAGCGGCACGTTGTCGTTATGAAGAAGGAAGTCATTGGCAAAATTTTTTCGTCTCTTTCTTCGTACATCGTTTCGCTGTTGCAGTGCGCCCTTTCAAAATTCAGCGTTTACAGTTGTTCCCATTGGAACGAACTCTGGTCTCACTATGTCCTCAATATCGGAAAAAACAAAGAGTATAAATTTGATATTTGATTTTGAGTAATGTGCCTTTTTAGTGCGAGGTGATTCGTTGAATTTCCATTGGGGACTCTGAATATTCGTCTCAGGATCATACCTATAGACCAAAGTTTCATCTCCAGTTGCTGATTTTGACACGAAGTCCTGATCTGAACGAAGATGATCCTTAAACTCCGTGCAAAGTGACACACAATTTTCCTTCTATTCATCACTCAAAATCATGGGAACGAATTTCACACTCAGTCGTTTCATTTTTACATTATCGGTTAAAATGCTTTGCACGGACCCGTACGAGATACTAAGGTCTTTGGTAACCTCTCGAATAATTATTCGCCTGTTTGAACGAACAATTTTTCTCACATTCTGCAAGTTTTTGTTTTCTTCTGTTTTTTGGGTTAATGGACGTCCCGAACGTTGCTCGCTTTCTACCGACTCATTTCTGTTTTTCAATCGCTCACACCATTTGTGAACAGTCTTCTGAGCTAAAGCATTATCGCCATACAACAGTTTCATGATTTCCTGAGTTATTTTGGCACTTTTTTGCAACTTTAAACAGAACTTAATGTTCACGGGTTGACCAGAATTCATGACACGCGACGGGCGCGGTAAACGTAACCTCACTCTTGCGTCTCTGGACGCTGACTGACAAGTCAGAACGTGTTCCAAATTGACGCTGTGTGTCTTAACGGATCAGGCTACCGGAAAAATTACATCAAAAGATTGTAGCGTCAGCAGTTACTGCTGAGTAAATTCATTCGCTGTATTTTTTTTATCACACCTCGTAAGAGGGACTGAATTAACTATATAAAAATTTAGCTGATAATTATTGCGACTTTATTTGAGCATTTCTCCTGAAATACGAAGTGCATGATTGCCTTTCGATGCACACTTATGACAGCAAGACTTTGAATCTATTTGTCTCCTCGCTTATGTATTATTGCTCTGGCAACAGCATTAATAACTATATATCTGTCTTACGGAAAAGCTAAGCTGTTAATGTACGCATCAAAACACACTTGCGCCTGCAAAATCACTACCCATGTCATTTGCGTAACATCTTAAAGTTTTCTTCATACAGCGATTTTCTAAATAATTGAATCGAAAATAGCATCGTGTTGATGAAACTTTTTCTCTAATTATCTGGGACACTAACTTATCTCATTATACCACGAATTCGCTCATAATAATACTTCCCAAGGAAGATGCCAAGTGTTTCAGAACATTCTTAATTGCAACGTGGATAAAGAGCAAAGGGATTGGTGGACTAAGAAACGAGCTACAGTAATACAACTATCAGTTTTGTGGCATAAGAATTTTCAGAATTAAGCTAAAGCTTGTAAAGCGTCTGAGTTCATACCTGTTACAAGGCAATTTACTAACAGCATACGAGCGGTCTGAGGCGCTGCAGTCATGGACTGTGCGGCTGGTCCCGGCGGAGGTTCGAATCCTCCCTCGAACATGGGTGTGTGTGTTTGTCCTTAGGATAATTTAGGTTCATTAGTGTGTAAGCTTAGGGACTGATGACCTTAGCAGTTAAGTCCCATAAGATTTCACACACACACACTAACAGCATAAACAGCAAGTGAATAATCTTACGGCGTTAATCGCAGGGAGGTAGCAAAGAGTCGTTTAGCATGTACACTGGCAGTCTTTTCAGTTGAACACTAGGGCAGAAGTTGTCTGCAGCTTTCGTGCGGGTTGACGTACGCATTAAAGATGAGATCCTGTGTTAGATTAGGTGGGATGACTGCGTGTCTCTAAACGAAGCTGCATGAATAAGTTTTAATTAAAACGGTCGCTTCTATCTAAACCATCACTTTTACCTCTATTGAAACTCAGATTTAGAGAAAGGTTACCAGTTTCTGGCCGGCTGCTGTGGCCGAGTGGTTCTAAGCGCTTCAGTCCGGAACCGCGCTGCTGCTACGGTCGCAGGTTCGAATCCTGCCTCGAGCATGGATGTGTGTGGTTTCCTTAGGTTAGTTAGGTTTAAGTAGTTCTAAGTCTAGGGGACTGATGACCTCAGATGTTAAGTCCAATAGCGCTTAGAGCCATTTGAACCATTTTGAACTAGTTTCTGCACGTCACAGGCAACTGTTACGTCCTCCCATTGAGATTAATTAGAAAAATTTCGTACCAGTTCGCTAAATTCCTCTGTAAAGAGAATTTCGTTTCTGTCAGACCTTAATCAACAAAAATATAATAAGAAATATTTTAAGAAACTGTCATCTAATTAGAAAATTTGTAATGCCCAACCCGTACTGAGTAATCCCGAACTAGTACAATTTCGATATGAATTTCTTTTATCCTTCTCACGCCTGATTATTCTCTGCGTGACTTCACGTCGAACACATAAGCTCTAACTTAAAAATTTGTTTTCATGTGATCAGTAGGTATACGTACTCTGTTACGAATTCTGTTTGATTGCATTAAGATGATTCAGCCAGGGTTTGAAAGAGTTGGCCGAAAGATGTCGCGTACGGTAGCAGTATGTTTCGTGCACGATTGATCCGACCCGATTCGATCGACTACAATAAACTGGGATAACTTTTCTGAACTGACGCCTGCACCACGTCAACAGATAATGTCAAATTACAGTGAAGTGTTAACTTCGTTATTTGTTTATATGGGCCTCGAATCACGAACCTACCATACTGACAACTTCTCCTTCTTCAACAGGGATCAAAATCGAGTCAGTTTATTACCCAGGAATGTTCTAATGTGAGAAAGTGTTCCATCACTCATGACTTATGTACGGAAAAGGCGCTGAGCTGTAGCATGTCTACTATCGTAAACGTATCGTTGTTCTAAAACTGTCCGCCAGAAGTCATAACTGTGGAAGTAATTTGACATCAGTCACTAGCTCAGGACTCAGAGAAGCTAATGATCGCTCTCCTACATATCACTTTTGTTCTTTGGGGTCCGCAGTGCAAAATACGGTTTTTAATATATTTAGAAAATTCTAGAGTTTCATACACCTGTAAGTACTGCTTGTATGCTGTGCATAATTCATTGAAGAATCTCTCTTACTTAGGGAGAAAAGTGTACTTACAGAAACAAATGCAGCCAGTAGTAAGTGAAAAAATGATGACATTTCACATGTAAAAAAGGTATTTTGCTACGTTTTTGAACTTCCACTGCTGTGAGTGTGAGTCCTCAATGCTTCCTGGTCATGCTGACAAAGTTTCATGAATTTATTTGTAAAAGTATAGACAGTAGAAATTAAAATGTCCTGTGGTGCCTCTCCTGCTCCAAGTCGGTTCGTTTGACGTCCTACCCTCCTTAATTATACTAGAGCACACAGGATTTTGCTAACATTCGAATAAAGGAGATTAAGCCTACGGCGGACAGAAAAATGAACCCGTGGTATCTTCGGATGTTACCTCAGGAATTTAATGACGAAGGTAAGAATACACTGCAGATGTCAACACATCGCTCCCGTAGCTACTGTGAAAGTAAGGTGACATTCACTTCGACATTTAAAGAAACATAATTTTTTTCTCACTACTACTCGTGAATAGGGTGGGAAAAAATCTTTAATAGTTGTGGTACAGCATTAAGTATGCTCCATGTGGTTTGCAGCTACGGTTGTAAGTCTTAACTGCACAGAAGTCACCGAAAGAACGTAGCGCTCTCTGAATGAGCTCAAAAAATCGCCGAGACGCGCAACCGTTCAGCCGTGGCACTCTTTCAGATCGTTCATCGATGTTAAGAACAATCTCCTATTCACTACGCAAATAAGCGTTGCAAATACTCGAGAAGGGAAAATAGGTCGAAACGTGACGCATCCGGCACTAAAATGTCAGTATTAGGATTTAATGGCCGCCGTTGAGCGCGCGCGGCGGTGTAATTGATTTTAGGCGCCAGCGCCAAGTCCGGCAGCTGCGGGCATGCGCGTGGCGCCAGCGCGCATGCGCGCGGCAGGCCGCCATGTTGGCTGGGAGTGGCTCCATCACTGGGAGCCTGCTCGCTGCCTGCCTCAGCCTCTACCCCTCATCCCGTCCTCACCCGTGTCACGGTAACGTAACCAGCTGCACAATTGCGTTGCTAGATTAGCCGTCGTGGTTTCTTGCATGGCGAGGGTTCGTTTCTCAGCAAATAGTTTCTAGAAGTTTTCATCCACTCCAGTTTTATCTCCAACAGACGTAGAAGTGAAATGTAGAGTAGCTTTCCTGTAGTGATAGGTACATTTACATAGAACTTCACTCCCGTATTGTATATATAGTGTATATGACCAATATCGATGCACGTATTGAAATAGCATCTATTAGATTTATAGGTCGTAGCGATTCGTTGCGTATGTCGGTACTGTAACGACTGTAGTGCTGAAGTTATGATAACAGAAGGTAAATTTTCTAAAGTTGTGAAATAGTTGTTTTGTAGCGGTAGAAAAGTGTACGTTAATATGTCTAAACTGGTAGCTCCGTTGGTTAATTCTGCGGGTCGTGGCGCGCTTTAAACAAACGCCTCTGTGTGGGCTTTCTCGAATTTCATATTCGGTAGTTACGTACTGAGAGCCATACCTGAGCTTCATCGTCTTAAGATCTCTCGAAAATCTTACTCGTAAACGTCCTAATACAGTTAATACCTCTTATTTTTATGGCCGATACGTGGTACATGTGTATCGATTAAGTGAGGAATTAGTTCAAATAGTGCAGCCAGATGTTCTTTCTCTAGTCCGCAATGGTTGGACGTTCATTCGCGTATTTAACAACTGATTTCGTATCTTGAATAATAATTGCGTGCGATAACTGACATAAGGTAAACGATTTTCTTAATTTCCGTGTTGTACTGCGTGCGTTGAATGAAAAACTGTGAAAATCAAACGTGTCACGAGAAAGTTAGTTAGTTTTACAGCGGACCTGAAAAGTCTATGGCAAATTATACCGGGTAGGAGCGATTGTGCAGATAAATATTAAAAGACTGATTCGCGAGAATGCTTCCCTACCTTTCGATTAATACATAATTTCCTTACCTCTGCATTACATCCTTTTCTCCGTGCAGGCTCACAGTACAGCAAAAATGACCTCCGTTTTGACTGTTCACTACAGCCGTTCTGGCTTGTCGAAGAACTTGAGTCTGGAAATTAAATGAAAAAAATATTGTATTATCATACATTTCTCTCAATAAAGTGTATTTTGTCAGACGTCTCTTTGTTGCAGCCCAGAGAGCGGTAAGTGTGTGTTACTCTGGATGATATCTCTGCACAGATGGTTGCAGTGATGGCTGGCACTGGAAGATCTTCGCTGCTTGTGGTCTCATTTACGCAATACAAACTTTTGGAAGATTATTCGTCGACAGTTAGCTCAACAGTCCTGCGACGAAGCGGAAGACTGTCTAGATGCATGTCCGGTAATTAGAAAACTGAAAGATACAGGCACGATCTGCACGGTTAACGGCATTATAGGTGTATAATATCGATTTAATATTTCCATAATTATTGGTTCGGGAACACGAAAAGAAGACAGAGCTGTCGTGATACTAAATGACTGCGTTAGAATCTGCCACTGAGATCAAGGGTGCCAGAGCGGGTGGGAAGGTTTCTAACAGGGCCGGAATTGGAACTTTTGTATGCCTACTTACAAGTCACCATTCGTTTTCCAAAATATTGAAAATACTTCATAGCCCCTGGTTTGGCCTCCCACTAACAAATTGTTGTATGGGCACCGCTGAGTAGGATCATTACGTTGTAAGGGGTATATCCGGTCCGTCGACCAGGAGCATTGATAGGATACCAAATACGTGTTTTTTGGATATCTGATAGGAAAGCAATGAAGCTGGCTCGTGTGACGGAACAATGCTGAGGGCCCTGACGCACGAGCCAGGATGGTACCTCCAGATTCCTCGTACTTTCTGGAACACATTATGCGATTCGATTTGTACATCAATGTCTTCGTCTGAAGGCACCATCCTACTCTACAGATGCAGCTGTCCATATTATACTTGGAGATCGTTGTAACTCTACATCCTTCCGTTTCACTTAATTTCCAACATGCTCCCACCCACGTTCCAGAGAAACATAAAATTCGCTGATGGTACTGTCAGACCGACAGATGATTGGGCCCAGAAAACGGGGGTGCAATTCCGTAAGTAAGACACCAATCAAATGTTTTGGCAAGAACATCCCACTACATCCCGCTTTTAGTTTTACTTGCTTTGGGCAAACTGGAAATTTGCGACAATAATTGGCAAACAACAGTTCAATAGTAAGAGACTCTCTCGAAGAACAATAACGCAGTTGCGCGATTCGTAGTTGGTACGATCTTCAGTTCACTATGTGGAAGAAATCCCCCATCCTAGCCACACACTTGTTGTAAGATACCATAAAGAAATTAAAACACACATTAAAATAGAGATATATTGTTCCGTAATGAAATGTTCCCGGTCATCTCCCGACAAATATTAGTGGTATGTAGCAATTTTTGGCCTTTTTGCCTCCAGTTATCTACCGGTCAACGATATGGTCAACGAGAACCAACCCAGCATATCTGCAGTGAACTCTCTGAAAATCCGATAGTGCTTCAACACGTAACTTGCCGAGATAAGTGTTCACACGCACTGGTTTTCATAAAAAAGGAGGCTTGACGCATTGTAGAATCCCTAGTCTTATAAAAAGAGCTTCACTGACAGATTATAAGCGGATTATTCTGCTACCAGTTGAATTTCCAACTACAGAAAGAAAATTTGCACTCAAAGGTAAATCAAATTTAAGACCACCTAAATCATGAGAGGTAAATCCGTTGCTCATGGCAACACATCGGAATGATTTTCTACCTCCACCGTGAGCCACCACTACATACTCATACATACACGCTGAGGTGACAAAGGTCGTGAAATACCTCCCAATATCGTGTCGGACCTTCTTTTTCCCGGCGTAATGCGACATCTCGAAGTGAAATGGGCTGAACTAATCGTTGGAAGTCTCCTGCAGAAATAGTGAGCCATGCTGTCTCTACAGCCGTCCATAACCGCTGAAGTGTTACCGGCGCAAGATTTTCTGCACGAACTGACCCCTCGATTGTGTCCCATAAATGTCCGATGGGATTCATGTAGGGCGATCTGGATTGCCAAATCATTCGCCCGAATTGTCCAGAATGTTCTGACATGATGCCTTGTCATCCATAAAAATTCCATAGTTGTTTGGGAACATGAAGTCTACGAATTGCTATAGACGGTCTCCAACTAGTCGAACATAATCGTTTCCAGTCAATCATCGGTTCAGTTGGACCATAGAACCCAGTCCACTTCATGTAAACACAGCCCACATCATTAAGGAGTCAACGCCAGCTTGCACAGCGCCTTTTTGACAACATGGGTCCACGGTTTCGTGGGGTCTGCACCGCACTCGAACCCTACCATCAGCTCTTACCAACTGAAATCGGACTCGTCTAACCAGGCCACGGTTTTCCAGTCGTCTAGGGTCCAGCCGATATGGTCACGAGCCCAGGACAGGCGCAGCAGACAATGTCGTGCTGTTAGCAAAGGCACTCACGTCGGTCGTCTGCTGCATAGCCCATTAACGCCAAATTTCGCCGCACTGTCCTAACAGATAAGTTTGCTGTACTTCCCACATTGATTTCTGCGGCTATTTCTCGCAGTGTTGCTTGTCTGTTAGCACTGACAACTCTACTCAAACGCCGCTGTTCTCTATTAGCTGAGTGAAGGCCGTCGGCCACTGCCCTGTCCGTGGTGAGAGGTAATGCCTGAAAATTTGGTATTCTCTGTACATTCTTGACACTGTGGATCTCGGGATATTGAATTCCCTAACGATTTCCGAAGTGGGCTGTCCTATGTATCTACCATTTTGAGTTCAAAGTCTGTTAATTCCCGTCGTGCGGCCATACTCACGCCGGAAAACTTTTCACGTGAACCAATGTACTGCCCTTTTATACTGTGTGTACGGGATACAGCCGCCGTCTGCGTATATGCATAACTATACTATGCCATCACTTTTGTCACCTCAGTGCACGGTTACAGGGATTTACGATACACGCGACTGAAACTTGTAGGCTGTACAGCTACCCGTCTAACGGCCGATAAGGCACATCAACTATTTGCGTACTTCTTAGATCGGGGAAAAAAAAAAATGTTACAGGATGCTCCACCTTCGACTTGTGAGGTGTTGCAGGCATGGTGAACCACCCAAGGCGGCGAGCTGCGCCGAACCGCTGGAATCCAGGTGAGCCAACAACTTTCTTATTTCATGCATTTCTTGTTTAATTTCTGTCCACACGAGATGTGTTTATAACTGCAATGTTACAAAACTTTTTTTCTCCATTTCTGACAAAAACTCGATATGTACGCCACCACATTTTAAGTCAGTGGACTGACGTATACGTTTTTGATTTTGGCTCCCTGCGATCCTTCACTATGGTGTCATATGACTGAGTCAGCTCCAGACGCATTTATTAAACAATAGTTTCCATCATTTTGCTGTTACAGATTTTGACTTCGTATGGAGCACTGCTAGACAATATAAACCACAATTTTTAGATTAAGTACTTCTATCCTTCAATCTGGCATGTAGAACCTGAAACATTTCGGGAATTCAAGCGCAAGAGCCCAAAAAATGAAGGAAAAAGTAAATACATGTAACTGCAGCATTAGATCACACATTACCTGCATTTATCATGCCTCGAACGTTGAAACGGTGATTTTAGCTGAGGGTGGCTCAAGCACTGCGCCCAAACCGTGAAAAACAGGTAAATTAAAGTATTGTTTAATGAATAACAAGTGGAGTAATTACGTCATTTATTAATCTGTTATTCATTAGCGCACAGCGTTTTACTAAAAACCAATACCGAATTGAAAGAGAAAGCTTAAAAGTAGGTATGTCTCAATGTTGAGTACGATACAAACAGTTATTCCACGCTTTGCTAACCTCGGTTTGGATTACAAAATCCCAGTTACATCTTTCTTAGTGGCTAATTACTTTAAATTTTAACAAAGTGTAGATGTCGTAAAACGATAGGGTGATTGGTTTACAGCAAAGTGAAACGGCTGTTAGTATACTTTAGAGTCATGTCCAGTCACGCAGCATTTTGCTCTAAGCACAATGGTAAGCTTTCTACTCCAGTGTCGACACCGGTGCTTCGTTGCTCGAGTACAAGATGCGTATAATTCGTAATTTGTTAAAAGAAGTCCAGCAATAGTTTTTTATAGCTATGACTCTGTGTTATATTTCCACTGCCATATACTATTTTTACATTTTTTGTGTAATGAAGGAGAGAGGTAATAATAAGGAAAAAAATACAGATAAGAAAGAAATGAGGAATATAGGTGATATTATTAAGAACTCTCTTGTTATGCAGCAGGATTGGGAAAAAGAAATTGGGCATATTTTACGGTAGGAAATAAAAAATCTAGAAATGGTGTACTATGATAGATTTATCACAGTGACCGTCAACTGCGAAATGAGAATCCCTGTAAGCTGTTACTGTTGTTTCACACAGTGTATCTAAATGAATACTTCTCTTAGTTGACAAGTATTAGTGATTCCTCATAGAACATTTCGTTGGCAGAATCTTGCTCCCCCTTCTGCTCTGAATTCAGACTGAAAGCGTCCATCAAACGGCGTCCCAATTTTAAACACTCATCAGAGCAAAAGTAGTTTTATCCTGTTTCACCTTTTGACGCACGTCTGATAAATAACAGTAAATGACAAAAACTGTCCTAGAATGGCCGTTACTAGACGAATGTGGTGCCTTATCACTCTGTTATCCACCGATAAGTTGGGTGAATTTGTTGTTTCATCCGTACAGAGAAAGTGTAGTGCCTAATTCTATGGTTTTGTCACTGTTCTGGGTCTTGCTCGTTCCTAAGCGTTGATGAGCACGAACAAGTTAAAGGCTGACTCTTCGCCGACATCGATAGAATATTGGCTGTATTAGGATAAACTGAGCTGTTTCAGGGCGGTATCTACCATCCGTTTGTGAAACATGTAAAAGTCTTAAAAAGCAAATCTAAGCGAAAGCGTAAACGAAGGAAGGAGTTAAAATACCACGCACAGCGAAATTAGAAACAGTGGTTCACCTCCTCGGTTAACAACGTAATTTAATAATTCCATCCTAGTTGCCAGTTGTAAATTAACAAACTATGGAATATACGAAAATTACCCTTGCTTCCCAGTGAACATTTTGTCAGCATGAAATCGAATAAATCTACAAAAAAAAAAAAAAAAAAAAAATGGCTCTGAGCACTATGGGACTTAACAGCTATGGTCATCAGTCCCCTAGAACTTAGAACTACTTAAACCTAAGGACAGCACACAACACCCAGGCATCACGAGGCAGAGAAAATCCCTGACCCCGCCGGGAATCGAACCCGGGAACCCGGGCGTGGGAAGCGAGAACGCTACCGCACGACCACGAGCTGCGGCCAAATAAATCTACATCAACCACACATATCCTTGAATATTCACACGCACCAAACTCACAAGGGCTACATTTAGTCAAAATTTCTTCACAAATATGCTACGACAGGTCACATGTGACTTAGCGAGGTGGCGCACAGCCTAGCACACTGGACTCGCGTTCGGGAAGACAACGGTTCAAATAGCGTCCGGCCATCGAGGTTTTCCGTCATTTCTCCAGATCGCTCCAGACAAATGCCCGGTGGTTCCTTTCAAAGGGCACGGCTGCTTTCCTTCCATATCCTTGACACCATCCGAGCTTGTGGTCCGTATCTGATGACCTCCATGTCAACGGGATGTTAGACGCAATCTTCCTTCTTTTCTTTTTAGGGCGCAGGTAGGTTCTACTGCTAAAACCAGCAGGTGGATTGTTGCTGAACCATCACTGATTCGTTTGTATAGGCGGTTGTAATAAAAAAAGTAATGGGGAAACATTTCGAATGAGTACATGAAAGAAGTTAAAAGAAGGGTAGCACGTTTTGTATTATCACGAAATATGGGAGAGAGTGTCACAGAAATGATACAGGATTTGGGCTGGACATCATTAAAAGAAAGGAGTTTTTCGTTGCGACAGCATCTTCTCACAAAATTCCAATCACCAACTTTCTCCTCCGAATGCGAAAATATTTTGTCGGCGCCGACCTACATAAGGAGAAACGATCACCACGCTAAAATAAGTGAAACAGAGCTCGTGCGGAAAGATATAGGTGTTCGTTCTTTCCGCGCGCTGTACGAGATTGGAATAATAGAGAATTGTGAAGGTGGTTCGATGAACCCTCTGCCAGGCACTTAAATGTGATTTGCAGAGTATGCATGCAGATGTAGATGTAGAGAGGGCTCCACAGTGACTGACTGCTTAACGAGCTTTGTTTCATAATTTCCAGTGATAGATTGCAGCGTTCCTTATACTCTCTGGGATGTTGTTCTAGATAATTCTGATTTCGTAACAGAGTAACTTGTTTACGATCTAATGTCAAGCTGAAAGTTTCTTTCAGGAGAGCAACGAGTGGCTTCGCATGAGGAGATACAAGGTAACTTTGAAGGAGGTCCTCAACGAAGTGCCCTAGTTGAGCGGTCGGCGTCTGCGCTACGAGAGTGAGGGGATGTGGAACATAGATGAAATCTGGATTGGGGGGGGGGGGGGGGCAGCAGTGTGGAAACGGCCTGCGGGATATTGCTTGGAGGAGTCATCACCTTTTTCTTCCTGTGGTAGTACAGCACAAATGTTCGATGAAATTAGTCGTTTAACTTTGAAAATCTCAGTCACTCTTGGAAGATTTGAATACACTTTCATACCGGGTAGCTATAATTAAAGTGCAGCCACTCACAGAGGTCCAGTGAAGGCTGTAATTATCGTATTGCAGTGAAATTTGGCAGATATTCTCACTCGTTAATGCGGAACTGATTTACGTTGGGGAAAAAAGTTTCAATTTTGACCAACAGGTGTAAATCTGGCTCTGTGAATGCAAGGAAGACGTATAGGAATGTTTCCGTATGTAATGGATTAGAAACGGGACGTCGGCAGAAAAGGTAACACAAGTGAGAAAAGCACAATGTTGATTTGATTATTAACTGCCGCTTACGAAATTTGTTCAGTATGAGCACTGGAGATGTCTAGATTTTCTGTACAGCGCCATATTTGCAGCTGCTGGTCAAAATTGGTAGTAATTTTTTTCCAGTGTGAATTGGTTCCACATTAGCATATCTACCAAGTTCCGCTGTCATACGATCATTACAGTCTACACTGGACTTCTGTGAGTAAAAATTTGGAAATTTGTTGTAAGGTCCTATGGGACCAAACTACTGAGGTCATCAGTCCCTAGGCTTACACACTAATTAATCTAACTTAAATTAACTTGCGCTAAGGGCAACACAAACACCCATGCCCGAGAGAGGACTCGAACCTCCGACGGAAGGAGCCACTCGAACAGTGGCAAGACGCCTCAAACCGCGCGGCTCTTCTGTGAGCAGGTGCAATTTAATTATAACCACCGGGTAAGTTGCCAACAGAAAACAACCGCACCTCGCAGAATGTCAAAAATTGGGCCAGAATTAAAATTTAGCAAAATACATTCCGCGGATTTTTTGGTGATAGCTATTTACGGGGACCGAAAGGAGCAACAAAGCTCAGACAGTTTCGTAGGTGTTCTATAGGAAGAGTAACCTGAAGAAAAATCCAGTGTTTAGGGGATCAGTAGAATGTTAATATTCAGGAATACGTACTTGCCTATAACACAATGTTGTAGCGTAATTGTTCCAGAAGGAGCTAAGAAACAGGTTGCTTAAAATTAATAAAATACACACCAATTACAAGACTTACGGTTGATTTAGAAACAAAAGCGTATGATGGGACCGTAAAAATAATTAATTTACTATAGCAGTATGTTTTAATAACGAATTCCTTAAAAGTCATCCGTTTAGTGAAACACCCATAGGTCCAAAGCCACATGGCATACGCTAAAAACTATCCAAAAAGAAAGAAGGTATATATCGAGGACACTCAGGGCTGGGTTCTGTATTCCATAACGTAGCAAATATTTATGGTAAAATAATCGTACACGATATTGACTTGTTCACTGTATCCGCAAATTTGTTCTAGAAAATGAATTGTGACTTTATAGGAACCCTGGGATTGTATATCTAAGTTGAGAAACATACACACACACACACACACACACACACACACACACACACACACATTCATACATACATACAGCCTAGAGAAAGATGTACACACGGCTACAGGTATTTGACACTTGATTATAAAATAACTTTTATATGGTGAATTAATTTTTCCAAATATGACAATTAGTTACTCAGTTATTTACATATTCTGTGTATCATCATGGCGACCACTCGCTATGACAGGGAATGGGTCATTTTACATTTATATATCACACCACCATCGATTTCAAATGACAGGTTGAATGGGTATTAACAAGGTGGAGGTACACGTGTTATATTTGCTCAAATATCTGCATCAAATGAAGAAAGCTTGAAATGAAAACATGTGTTGGGTCGCACTATTTGGTAAAGGTTCTGACGTGCAGATCTGCTACAATGTCAATTATTTACTCAAAGCAGACTATATGCTGAAACCATCTATGGAGACGTTGCCACGCGGTGTTGGTTGATGTAGGTGGCAGAACTATAAAATGCTGAATTTTTCTACAGAACGAATAATGTTATACGTCGCCAGCTGCCCACCGTGGCTTCTCCGAAATACTGAAATAATTGAAATGAAATTACAGTGCATTTCAGTTTTGATGACACTGTTCCAATAATCTCAAGTTGTCTTATTTAGCTTCTTTAAATTTTGAATTTACACGGATGACAATTCTGTCCTGTCTGCTGAAAGTTCTGTAGATATTTGTGGAGATAGCACGCTCTCGAAGCAAGCAGCTTAGGATCAACATATTTTGACACGAAATGACATTGTTTACAAAACAAAACGGCGATCCTAGCGGTGTTAAATTAGGTAGCAAAAGGGAAGTCTCCCTCATAGTCGCCATAATTCCTTTAACTAGCTTATTTTCAGGACTCTCTTGTGCTTTTGCAGAAAAGTGCGAAATGACAACGGAATCTGAAGAGGTCGACAAGTTATAAACACACTTAATAACGTGTAAAGCTCTTGGGCCTCAGGCAGAACGCTTGTCGAAATATTTTGGTGAGTCAATATTTTATATTTTCAGTATTTCTAATATATATTTGAGTTTATTATTTTCATACCCTCATGCGCCGTTTAGGACCTAGAGACCAAGGCACCATCAGTCTCAGAATAGAAATGAAATTAACGCCTGTCTAGGAAATTTAATTTGGGAACCTAGTCTTCATGGTTCAAATGTTGGTCGTTCGTGAGACTACTTTACTTACATCTGTCATTTGAAGATGAGCGAGTAATGTTACACGACCTCTACACAAGAAACGTTCACAAATCTAGCGGAAGTTTCTTCTTTCATCAAATAACATTCTGTGAATCATCCAGAGTTTCCATCATAGAAAACTTAAACATTATCTGTGCCCCGAGAAACCGTACTCGCTTTCTGTACTTTTCTCAACCAAATACAAAATACCGGCTGTTGCATATAATTTTCTGCACTTCTCTTTTGTTTCTTAGTACACTCTAAATTCATTTACTGTTTATTTTACATTATGAAGTGTTGTATCCTTCAATTATTACACGTAGCACTCTGTAGTTCCACACAATTCCTCGTTGTTGAGGATCTAAGATTAGAAAAAAACCTTGCATAGGTCTTTGAGTAGCATTCCAGGCGTGTAGAGGTTCACGACGAAGACTCATGCGCTACCATCTCGTCGGCTTCATAGGTAATGTGTTATTTTGTTCTTCCATAGGTTCGTCATTTTGTTTCATCCAGCAGATACGATGAACTCCTGGTGACGCAGTGGAGGCATTTTTATGGCAAAGATAGTGGGCAAAGTAGTTTTACATTGTACCCTATTAACATATACGGCGCAAGCCAAACGTAATAAATGCATTAGTCGGCACTTTTCTTCAAATGAGGGACTACGTGTGTCCAGGTCATATCCACAGGCCGAAAAAGTCTTACAAATGTTGAGCTGCCCTTGCATTGCACATGTTACCACATGCACACGGTCTTATTGTGTCCGAAAAGCACATTTCTGTACCTACTAATTCAGGAAAGTGGAATATATTTTCAGCGTTTGTAAGTAATCTTGTATGAGTGATTATTGAAGCAGATGGGAGGGCAGGACGTGGAAAACTTCAGTTAAAGATTACCAATTCTGTTAGAATCCACGATATTTACCACATACGATATAAATGTCTAAACTAGCAATTTCGTAGTTATGGTGGAGTTTAAAAACTCTTGTTAAAATAGAGGCAAAGGAATGACTAACTCTGTTATTACGAACAGCTAGTAAGTAGTCAATAGAAGTCTTGGATGAATTACTCCGGTATCAGTTTGAAAATACAAGAACTTTAAATCAGAATGAAAAGATGGGGATTTAATTACAGTCTATCCCATACAAGATTCTAATTATTTAATCACTTTCCCCGCTTGTATCAGTTTCGAAATCGCTTCATAAGGCTGTACGGAACGATTTTAACGCTGGTTGATGTTATATAACAAAAAAAATATTAGTAGTAAATCCACCCGATGGTATGAAACAGTGTGCATATTGTCACGATATGCGACGATCTTCATGCGGGCCAAATCTCACTCTAAATGTTACCTTACTATGAACTGTGCCGTGGCTTTCCAGATTTTACTTTCAGGCTCTAAGCAACAGCCACCAAAACACTAAAGCAGTTACGTAACTAAGGTGTCACAAATACATATAGCGAGAAAACAGAGACGGCCGCTGTGGCCGAGCGGTTCTCTGTGCTTCAGTTCGGAACCGCGCTGCTGCTACGGTCGCAGGTTCGAATCCTGCCTCGGGCATGGATGTGTGTGTTGTCCTTAGGTTAGTTAGGTTTAAGTAGTTGTAAGTCTAGGGGACTGATGACCTCACATGTTAAGTCCCATAGTGCTCAGAGCCATCTGATTTTGAGAAAACAGACGATACCGGTTGTAGTACACAACACTTCTCATCTACTAATGGTAAGGTTCGATGTTATTGTGGTATTGAGGCTCTGCTACTGTTCAGGAGTATTTCGGCTCTCATACTATCAGAGGATTCTGCACGAGTCCTTTGGTTCTTCCTTTCCTCAGTCTGTTACCCATAAGTAGCTTAGACTGGGTCTGTGACAATGATGACCAATTTTCACTCAACACCGTGTACTTGTCTCAGATTCGGAAGAATTTCACATTTAATAGTTGGTGAAAATGACAGAAGAGGTGGTTGAGCGAAATTCCTAATAAAAAGTTTGTACGGTGGTTTCCTGTGTTAAATGCTAAAGGTCCTGCAATATCATTAGTTGGACAAATATAAAATATTGTTGGTGCTTCGTTCACCATAGACGGCCATGAAGCTAAGGTCTTCGTGCTTTCTGACATAAATAGATTATGTGCTGTCATTGGACCACCCTCCCCCTCCCACCACCCTTTTGTGCTACTTTTTACACATTTAAATGCATCCGCAAGAGCAAGGACATACATCACACCATCTACAACAAACGATAGTTGCAGAAGGGCAATTGTATTGGTAGCACTGCCCATTTGTACTGTTCCTACCATAGCAAGTTTCTCGTAGCCTCCCATAGGTCGAAGGTAATTTTTGTTTTGTGCAATCAGTCTCATCGTAAAATTACTACGAAAGTTAAGTCAAGACGTTACCCGCCAAACAAAAGAAAAAAGATGGTGTCCAATTTTCTATATAACAAGATTCGGAGATACTGAAAAAAGATTCTTTTCATTAACAATATCCTTTTCCATTCACCACATGGTATCAGGACTTTATATTCTACGATAGTGGAATTACTTGTTGCAGGGACTTTAAGACATCCGGAAATCGTTATTTAATAATACTAAGAAAATCTAAAAAATAATTGTGAATTAATGGTTGAAATGGCTCTGAGCACTATGGGACTTAACTTCTGAGGTCATCAGTCCCCTAGAACTTAGAACTTCTTAAACCTAACTAACCTAAGGACATCACACACATCTATGCCCGAGGCAGGATTCGAACCTGCGACCGTAGCGGTTGCGTGGTTCCAGACTGTAGCACCTAGAACCGCTCGGCCACCCAGGCCGGCTGTGAATTAATGCTGCTTCCTATCTTTGGTGGCTCTATTTTGCAAACTTGTGAGCTAATATATTCAAATTATATTGCCTTGACCAATAGGAACACAAATTAAATGTCTCGACCAAGACACTGATACTTAGCTGTCGGCAAGACAATTTTGCAGTTTGTAGTTTTCAGGTAAATGTTGCTAAAGAGCCGGTAACCAGAGATGGAAACACTTACCTCTCAGGCTTCGGACACCATATGGCTACGTGTGTAACACATTGCGTATTCATATTACGGAAAGGCGGTAGCTGGACTCACAATGAATAAGTGTTCAGCGTAAACAACAACATAGTAACTGGACATGATCTCAAAATTCTGCGGGTCAATCTCTTTAACATATTGGCCTACATGATTTTCCTTTGTTGGCACAGACGAATATAAGGACCTTTTAAGTAATCTGTGGACCATTCCTTCTCCATCCCTTATCTGTTCTGATTAAGAATTCCTTTCGGAATGAGTTCTCGTTAGTCAAGCGATGTGGTGTGCAAGATATGACAATGATAGGTTGGAAATTTCCGTATGGTCTTCCTGATTTTCGTTTTCGTGGTTTTTCTAAATCAGTTTGTCATGTTCGGTACTTTTATTTTCCACCGGATGGAGACATGATTCTGTGATCTCTGGTATCTCATCTTTTATGAGAACTGTGGATACAAAATTTGTGCATGAGAAAATCCGAGGAAATGTGGCTATGACACGTCGTTTCTTTATTTGATCACTACATCGCAAACTTTAAAGGATTATCATTAAAAGAGCGAAAGTTGTTCTTGATGTTGCACAGAGAAAATAAATAGATGAAGAGTGGAGCTCTACAAGCGCTCCGAAAACTCCGTGGTACACACGCTTGTTGTGAAAGCGAACGCTGAATTAACAGGGATTGGGGCCAGCAAGTTAAATTAGACGGACCGTGTTTCGCGCACCGGAGAGTTAATCAAAGTTAACGCAGTGAGTGAAGTCCATCGGTCTGATGCGGTCGCACGCTCTCAAACGGGAAGTTAATTGATCGATGGCTTAATCGTATGCATACCAGTTCAGTGAAACTTTTTTTCTTTTTTTTAGGGGGAAATGAGTAAGTATTCCAGATATGTAAAGATTAAGTCGGAACACGAATATAGATGTTTTCGAGGTAACTTGAATGCCGAAAGTCTCTAACAATTTATTCGTGTCAGAACTGATTTGTTGGCCATTTGCAGTGACGAGACGTCTGCAGATTTTTTACTTCCATAGAATTAAAGAGGAGCAGCCAACGCTGCCGAGGGCGTGGCTACCCACGATCAATATCGATGCTTAGAAAATTTGCTTTCCGTGTGCTATTCCACTTTATGCTCTCCCATACTGACCGTTAAATTTTCCGTAGCACAGGAATAAAATTTTTAAGTAAGAAGCCGTGGCTATCGTTATCATGCTTGTAAATTAAAAACATCAATGAATGCTATCTACTGGGGTTTACGATAAAAAATAAAAGTAATAATAGAGAACACAAATGCATAGAAACTTAATGAGGTCATTAGAGGCGGAGGACCAGCTGAGATGGAGGAGGGGAAGTGAAGGAAGCCTTTTGATAGGAACTACGGCGGAATTCACCTTAAAAATATTGAGAAGCTACGTACCACCTAAACCTGAATGTCAGGTTAGAGATTTGAGCCTACTACTTCTGAATACGAGTCCAGTGTCTGAAACATTGATGCAGTAAGCTCCCTACCTAAATCAATGAGAATCCCAGAAGTTATAGGTCACATGTAAAATTGCTGCTGAGGTAGAATGTTCTTATTCAGTTTCTTGTTGATTAATTTCACGATGAAAGACAAATGACTAAAGTGAAATCCATGTGATTGTATTTTCTCATTGTGAGAAGAAAGAAGGAGCGATTTGTTTTGCTGGATAAAAACATTCTAAAGCCAAGATCGCACAGATATTTCCTTATTTAAAACAACCGGTTTCGACAGGTTTTGCTGTCATCTTCAGGTCTTAACTCTTTTTGTTATGAAACGTATTGATTTTAAGTTGGACCTCACGCCATGTTGTCGTGTGCAAAATACTGTACTTAATAAAAAATTTGTTGTAACTAAAATATTTGAAAATACAAAGCGACTTGGTGCACCTTATACGCCGTTTAAGGTGGATTTTCAATGATCAGAATATGTACAGCTTATGTAAACAGATGTGCTACTGTGTACGGTGTTTCTGTGATGTAACAGTCATTGTGAGCGGTATATGGACATGGCTCTACACAAAGTATTTCAAACACAAGCGTTCAAGTGGATTCCATCTTCCTAACTTTTTGAAAGAACTCGATGTCATAGCACACTGTATACCACGAAGAAAATGGCGATCCCAAGGAATAAGCATGGTTTTCTCGAGAACTCTTGACACACAGAACCTAATATTTTTCTGGACGGCGAATGTTCATCAGAAACGATATAATCTCACATGCGATTCAAGGAAGCGTTATTGAGGCACTTACGTCCTCGACATCTATGCAATACAATACCATCTGATTTTACACAGGCAAACTGCTGTCTTCGGAGAACTGTTAGAACTAAGTAACTGTATGGAAATTCGGAATCACTTAGCAAAATAAATTCCGTGACGTTGCGATCGACATTTCACCCTAAATATTGATAAACGTTAGGTAAACAACAGAAATGGATTACAGCGCTTTTGGTATTCCTATGGCCTCACTGAAGTAGTTAAAAATTCTAGTCGTAATGTTGCTAAGTGATACGAAGTATAACGAATCTATTATATTAGTTGCAGGCTGGACAAATTCATTTTACAAGATTCTGGAAAACTGTAGCACATTGTAGAGGTGTCCAAGACTGCTATTGTGTAAGCTCCAGTAGTAGTGACATCTGCTACTACGATATGAACGAAAGGGTGGAAGATTCAGAGTTCTACAGCTGTAGCGGACCACTTAGTCACTGCGAGAGCGTTAAAGGGCTAGTCACGGAACTTAAATCGGTTAATTGGAGTCACTGCGAGAGCGTCAGAGAGATGCTCACGGTGGTCATTTGGAGAAAGATTTTCTTCTCGCGAAAGACTGTTGGATGTATCTAGAGAACTTGCATACAAGAGAGAGAGTCCATGAACTGGTTCTGTGGCTTCCACGCTAAATATAACTTAAATCTCATAAGGATAACATAAGGGAGAACAGGGCGTGTAGGAAGAATACGGACTATCTAGTCTTCGTGTTTACATTTAGGAAGGAATTGCCTCTTCACCCACCGTTGACAAAACAGTGCAAATGCGTAGCAGATGACTTAGCCAAGTTTTGAACCTGGCGTCTTCCGGCTGGAAGTCGAGTGCTTTGCATCTGCAACACTTTGCTCGATGACTGAGTAATCGTAATATAAACAATTCGTATGTTCTCCTTTACAGTGTCAAAAATAACTGTTTAATTAGTTTCCTTTCGATACTTTAAATTCGTCTGTGTAAAACACATGCGTTTAATGTCAGTATTCTGAAGAAGAGAGACATAAAAAAACAGTAGTTGTGTTAGAATCCACAATAGTCACAATGCGTTCAACACTGTCTACATACTCAGGCATGCATAACTGACAACGAATTCGAATGAAAAGTGACACGTGTTGAAGAAATCTTCCGACAAGTACACCAACTGTTGGCGAGAAGGTAGAAATAAAATACTGTGATATTCACATCACAGGTCCGTGTGGCGTTACGAAATCGATTTAGACAACACAGATGTCAGAGGAAAGGACTGATGTCTTTGGGAGGGACAGTAGTGGTAACCATAGAAACGGGAGGGGAGCTCCATGTATCGCGCTAATTGGTTCAATCCCTTCTGACTTTGTTGGATCGATAGTGGGGTCATGGGCCTCGTGCTGGCAGCTGCTCACTTTAGATAACTCGCCATCTGTTTATAATACCCAACAAAGGCCAGCAGAGCCTTAATATCGTCTTTGCAGTTCGTAGGGACATTTGAATCAGCGGCGAGCGATAACAGAGCCGAAGTATAATCCAAAAACAAAAGTACGCTGAACTGCTGATGGACGTTAGGGTTTTGCGTTATAACTGATCGATTATCACTCTCCCACTCTCCCTCTCCCTCTCTCTCTCTCTCTCTCTCCCTCTCTCTCTCTCTCTCTTGTTCACAGATTCACGGATAAGTTAGTGTTTTGTAGTTATAATATTAATAAATTTTGCGTTTAAGAAAGCGTTCATGCAGGACAATCGTACAAACATACCGTCGTTTGATTAACGCACAAACTCACCTATGGAGGATCTAGTAATAGGCATCCCTGGCGTAGAGAAACAACCGAAAGAGGTGAAAACAGATAAGTCACCAGGTCCGGATGGAATACCCATCCGATTTTACAAAGAGTACTGTATAACATTCGCCACTCACTTAACTTGCATTTATCTCGAATCTCTCGCCCAGCGCAAAGTCCCAAGCGACCTGCAAACTTACAGACCAATATCCTTAACAGCGGTTTGCTGCAGAATTCTTTAACCTATTCTCAGTTCGAATATAATAAATTTGCTTCTGTTCACAATTCGGTTTGCCCTTCTCTCACATGACGTACTACGAACTATGGATGATGTGCAACAAACAGATTGCATATTCCTATACTTCAGAAAAGCTTTTGACGGCGTGCCCCACTGCAGACTGTTCACAAAGGTACGGGAGTATTGACTAGGTTTCCAGATATGTGAGTGGCTCGAGGACTTATTAAGTAACAGAATCATGCTGCCAACGTCCATTTCGCGTACTGGCCATGACTGTAAGATTAGAGAAATTAGGACCCGTATAGAGGCACATAGACAGTCGTTATTTCTTCGCTCTATTAGCGAATGGGACAGGAGAGGAAATCACTTGTTGTGGTGAATGGTACCCTCCGCTTCGCACCGTACGGTGGCTTGTAAAATATTTATGTAGATGTAGAAAGCAAGCTTCAAAACACGACGTAGTTATGTATTCTATAATCTCACATACCACCGAAAGCAACTTATTTTTGTAACGGGCAGAACTAATAAAATCTACAACAGTAGCTTGTCTCTGAAATGTGTATCTGTTATCGCAGGTTATAGATACAATGACAAATATACGAATACAGCTGTCAGTAATGGAGTGAAATAATACATTTTATTGGTTGGCTGCTAGTACACAGTTAAATATAGACGGAATTCAAACGAAACCCAGTCACTAGTGTAAAGTAACGGTAACGATTTTATTAACTCAAAAATGTAGTTATACACAGTACACATACTCAAAAATAGTCACCAAAACTGTTGGCACATTTATCCCATTGCGACACTAGCCGGTCGATTCCATCCTTGAAGAAGATAGTAGGCGGCTGTCGGATCCAGCCCTGGACCCAGTCACACACTTCGTCGTCCGTTGCGAATCGATGTCGTCCACGGTGATTCTGCGGTTGTCCAAGACTAAAGCATTCACATCCGCAACCATTTCCGGTGTGATGACATGATGAGCCTGTCCAGGAGGAGCTTCTTCTTCCAGTGACTCGTGTCCCTGAAGAAATCGTTTGCGCCATTCCACAACACTTCAACGACTCAGACTGTGCTCACCATACACAGCCGAACCGTCGATACATTTCACGGCCTCCAACTCCCTCCGCCGCCAAAAATCGAATCACTCCTCGTTGTTCCTGCTCAGTTGCCTGCATGTTCGGTAGTGGAAGACAACTTGTATGATCACCTTCTCTTCGGCGTGAAACCACACTGGCGCTATGAAACATCAAACGGCGCGCACGCGTCATTCTCTCTACCAATAGATGGCGCTACCATACCCGCAGTTACGTGGTGCCACCAGACGTGTAAGGCAAAGGTAGACGCACTGACCAGGTTTTTTCACTCTGCAGCGGAGTGTGCGCTGATATGAAACTTCCTGGCAGATTAAAACGGTGTGCCGGACCGAGACTCGAACGAACCTCATAAAAACAAGGCGAACGCTTAAATTCACACACGTTCTGAACACACATGTTTAATAAGTGAAGAAAGAACATATTTTTTTTTTCAGGCAAGCCAGGAAAGCATCATCTTCCAAAACCAGTATCTGCTTTTTACGTCGCGAATGCTGTGGGGTTTTCATCGGACTTCTTAAAATAATAATAATCTCACAACATTATTTTAGTTTGTTATTGGTGTTTCTCACTGAGTCCCTTAATGCCACTGAAGATTCCCGTCAAGCACAACACTTTGTCAGCAAACGTGGCAGTCTCATTTGTAATTACTGTACAAGATGGGGCAACGGAATGAGCTTTCGAACGTCCTGTGAGAGTTTTTCGCGATTTTCCTAAATCCTTTTCTTAAGTGCAATAAGGGGAAAACACCCCATCCGAGAAAAACATCCACACACTGTAACACAAAATTCTCCGTACTTCACTTTTGGCATTACATATGATAGCGGACAACGTTTTCTAGGCATTTGCCGTATGCAAACCCGTCCTTCGGATTGTCACAGAGTATAGCCTGATTTATCAATTAAAATCATTCGTCTCCAAACATCCACTGTCCAGTAGCGTCATTGCTTACACCACTCCAAGCGCCTCTTAACATGAGCCTCTTAACAATGAGCCAATGTGTGGCCCATGAGGAAGCTGTTCTTCCTTTGTACCCAATTCTTTTTAACTCCCTACGCACAGTCATCGTGCTAGCTGCTTTGCTGATAGCACTTTTGTACTCAAACTGATTCTTTGCGATTTTTAACATCCACCTCCGCAATGCTTGTCCGTCAGTACATGACGCCTGCCTGGTATTGGCTCAGCCGTGGCAGCTCCTACGAATTTCCTTCTCACCGTCTCATCACCAACAGTGGACTTAGACAGCTTCAGAATTGTTGAAATGTTTACTCAGGTGACATACAATGACTAGACCACGCTGGAAGTGAATGAGCTGCTGTGACTGACCCATTATGATGTTACTGCTTCTCTACAGACAAAGCGATACTCCCCGCCACTATCTATTTATAACGGCGGGTCCGCCTCTTGCGACATTAGTGGCCAGTTGTACATCACATAGGGGGCCCGGATACTTTTGACCAGATAGTGTAGATTGGCGTATCTTGACCAAAAACGGTTTTTCTGTAGCATCTTCCATTGGGGTTTGCCTTGATGATTGAATTACAGTTCCTTAGAGCACTTCCAATAAATCCTCATCTGACATCTTCCTTCCACGGTGTTGTCAGTGGCTAAACACCGATCATATAGACAAAGTACGTAGAATCATTCCGTCTATTTACACCCATTACG
This sequence comes from Schistocerca cancellata, assembly GCF_023864275.1. Taxonomy (NCBI): domain Eukaryota; kingdom Metazoa; phylum Arthropoda; class Insecta; order Orthoptera; family Acrididae; genus Schistocerca; species Schistocerca cancellata. Next base: position 730,722,231 of record NC_064629.1, read on the forward strand.
TTAGTAAAATCTGCCAATCATTACAGGAGGAGTATAAATTACACGTTGTCTTGTTGGAAGTCAGATCTGGAAGCTGGAGAGACCTGAAGAGATTGAATAAGAGTCCCAACCGTTCTTTCCAGCAACCTGTCGTCTTCTAAAGTGGCGTCCCCAGCGCAGAAGACAGTTCGTCGGCCGTGGGATCTTCTTCGGCGGAGGCTGCTATGCTGTCTTCTCGAACTTCAACCTGTGTTTGTGCTTTTTTTGTGGGATCCCTCTTGCCCAGGTTAGTCTCAGCCCATTCCTGGGATACGTGCCGTTCCACTTGCTGAAGTTGTTTAAGCTTGAAACTGCGTTCTGAGTCTTTATTGCATCTGAAGATGTCTCCGACATTAGGCCCATAAGACAAGAACGCAAAAGACAGTTTGCGAGCAACTCGAATATCGTAGTGCACAGAGGGCAATATCTGTAGTACTGACAATGATGGTAGGCGACACCTCTCATTAATGTATCCTGTTTGTTTATATCTTAAAATATCACTTTTCACACTGTCTTCTACAACACTCGACATAGCTTTCTTAATAGTACGGTAACTTTTCTGACAACTTCCGATACAGAGTACGACATGTCCGCCCGAAACAGAGATGCACGTCCGGCTCTGAAGAACACCCAGAACAGAGTGACTAGCGTAGCCGAAGTTCTTCGTCTCCCAGGCGCGCCAAAGCGACCCGAAGGTGTCTGAAGCACTTCGGTTGTAATACCATTAATCTTATGTTTCTCAAAACTAGTGAAATTTCATAAACAAAAATGATATACTCGTAAGGTAAGCATGAAAGACTGTCTTACTGAAAACTCTGTTAAGTACAATGAAAAGTATGTAAACAATTAATAAGAGAAGTTAGGTATTTTGGCGCCTAACACCCGAATGTGCCCACAAACCAGAAGCAATTCGCCCGCATCTCGTGGTCGTGCGGTAGCGTTCTCGCTTCCCACGCCCGGGTTCCCGGGTTCGATTCCCGGCGGGGTCAGGGATTTTCTCTGCCTCGTGATGGCTGGGTGTTGTGTGCTGTCCTTAGGTTAGTTAGGTTTAAGTAGTTCTAAGTTCTAGGGGACTTATGACCACAGTAGTTGAGTCCCATAGTGCTCAGAGCCATTTTTGAACCAGAAGCAATTCAGTACAATCGGCGGACTCTCCCACGGGAATAGTACATACTGTAACATCTGCTGCTTGTACCTCACTCCACTTTTGTACCATACGCTACTTCACGTGTATCAAACTGCATCAAGCGAGTTTCTAGCAAGATAAAATATTGGCGGCCACAGTCGGGAATATCACAGGGGCTAATCATCTTAAAGTGTTCCTGCTTTTCGTAACATTTTTCGTATAATTTTAACTCAACTTAAATTGCACTGTTGTGTCAGAACAGCTGCAGATATTTAAGTGTTGTCTTTCGAATCGCTTGAACGTGTCGTGAACTGTAACGATCGTATAATACTTCCCAGAGACACAACTGATACCACTTTCGCTTCTGAAGGTATCTTTCCATTACGAACGACATACTGGGCGCGTTCTGCTAGGAAATCTGCAGTCCCATAGCATCGCTGTTGCGATATACGAAAAGTGCGAGTTTTTATTTCTTTTTAAATTTTTATCAGGCGGCGCTGTGGAAGCGTATTAAATTCGTACTGAAAGTCAAGGAATGCAGCTAATACCTGGGCTTCGCTGTTCCTCACCTTCAGGAACTCATGCACGAACAGAGCTAGCTGAGTTTCAGGTGACAGGTTCCTACAAAATACATGTTGATTTCCATACAGGAATTTATTAGTCATTATTATAAATCATCATAACTAAAGCCAAAGCATATTCCTTAATTCTACAGGAAAGTGACGTGAATGAGATAAGTTTGTAGCTCTGCACACACGTCCTACGCCCTTCTTAAAGATGTAGCTAACGCACCTGGAAACTAAGAACAGAAGCGTGAATGTATCAGAAAACTTTAATAGTCGTAGCCTATTGCTCACATCAGCGTGACCGACCGAGATGCCGTAGTAGTTAGCACAATGGACTCGTATTCGGGAGCACGACAGTTGAAAATCGCATCCAGCATCCAGATTTACGTTTTCTGTGATTTCCCTAAACCGTTCGGGGCAAATGCAGGGATGGTTCCTTTGCAAGGGCAGGGTCGATTCCCTTCACCATCTTTGACACAATTACAGCTTGTGCTCCGTCTCTAATGACCTCTATGTCGACGGGACGTTAAATCCAATCTTGCTTTATATTAGCGTGACATTCTTAGCTCCTGCAGTCATTGACAGTGAACTCATTACGGAATAGGCAGGTTAGAAAGATCCTGAGTTCTTGTCCCATGTCTCTTTTTAACTTGGAAACAGCTTCAGCTATGATAACAGCGAAGCATCTCTCAATGGTTAATTGTTTTCTGCTGCGACGCTCAATACGTACCTGTGTGGACTCTAGATGTGAGTTCCCTGCGGTTTGCCTGAATATCTTTAGATCAGTGTCATGATAATTCTTTCAACAGGACGTGACTGATTTATTTGATCATACTTGTACATTTGGTGTACAGATTGTCTGTCGCCTCAGAATAATGTGCTGTAGTGGTTTCCTTCCTTTGTTAAATACATCCTGTCTCTCCGTCTCTAATGACATGGTCGTGGACGCGACGTTACTCCCGAAGCTTCTTTTATTCCTGATTACCTCTACGCCGAAAGCTAAACACGCCCTCTTCTGTCTGTAATATTATTCATTGGCGTTTGGAGGGTAACAAAAGAAGAAAAACACTTTTCCTGTTGCCCAGTACCCTAGGCGAACATTGTCCGACAACTAGAATTATTTTTAAGTGAACTTGCTTTCTTCAGGTCTAGACTCGTAGCGTTTATTTGTGTAGTAAAACGAAACAGAAAAACAAAAGACAGTTTGAGCATACAATGCAGTCTTCAACGGCCAAGATTTGCTTCCTTGGTGAATTTTGTTTTATGCGCACTAGGCCGTGATCCATGTTAATATTTAAGAAGGCACGTGAGAGAAGAGATCTCATTTTCCTAATTCTCCCACCTTTTTGCTACGATGTAGAAACAGCTCGACAACACCGAATTTTCTGTGGTCGAAGGGAAGCTTCATTTCAGCAGCTACACATCGGATCTACAACTGCAGAGTCAGTGCTGCTCCGAGAGCGCATCTAATTCATGCGACGCGATGTGGCCACTTTGAATTGTAAGTTAATGAATAGAGCTACATATTTTCCTCAATAACATAAGCTCGACAACATACGCCTGTGAGAATTCGCCATCTTAGGCAGCGGTCTCATGGTGTCACGAGCCGCCCATTCCTGGGATACGTGCCGTTCCACTTGCTGAAGTTGTTTAAGCTTGAAACTGCGTTCTGAGTCTTTATTGCATCTGAAGATGTCTCCGACATTAGGCCCATACGACAAGAGCGCAAAAGACAGTTTGCGAGCAACTCGAATATCGTAGTGCACAGTCTTCCTTATGCCTGTAGGAAATTGGTTCTCCAAGAGAAGCTGACATGGAAAGAATAGAACAGATTTTACAGGTAGATAACTACAGACATTAAAGCACTTTATCCATCGGCAGACGGCAGTGAAAGAAGAAAAAGTATTTACGGATACCCTTATTCACATATTTGGGATTCATGGACATCATCAGCCACTAATTGTAAATCGTCTTCCTCCCAAGTATTATGCTTCTCGCCATCTTTTCATTGGTAGACCTATCGATCTTACCGTTGGAGTGGTAGTATAGAATGGATTTTGAGATCCTCTTTGAGCTCGTTCGCTGCGGATGTTTTCTCCATGTGTTCTGGTAGTTCTGAATATAATGTATGATGGGTTCAATTTTAAGTTCCTTCAACGCATCTTCGTTCCTTTTGTGCACCCATTTGGTGTAACGAGCTGTCTTTATTGTCCAGGCTTCACTGCCATAGTACAGGTCTTGCTAAGGTCCTATAAAGGCTGGTGTGTTCCTGGGTAAACGAAGGTTTCATTAAATTTTTAAAGATACATCGTTTTTTCTGCCTGGTTGCTTTTTCAACTAGGTCTGATCTTCCATAAACATTAGTTTATAGCCTAAATATGTGAATGTGTTCACAGTTTCAACTTTTTTTTTCAACGTATCTTATTTTGTACTTGGCATTTTTTCAAGAGGTCCAAAGCTTCTGATTTTTCTATATTGATGTCCATGCGGTATTTCGTTGATATAATCTGTAAATAGTGTACAGAACGCTGTAGGTCGTTCTCTGAAGATGCTACAACAGCTAAATTATCTGCAAAGTATATGCAAGTTAGTACTATAATGCAGAACAAAACCGGATTTCATGCCGGCCTGAGTGACCGAGCGGTTCTAGGCGCTATAGTCTGGAACCGCGTGACCGCTACGGTTGCAGGTTCGAATCCTGCCTCGGGCATGGATGTGTGTGATGTCCTTAGTTAGGTTTAAGTAGTTCTAAGTTCTAGGAGACTGATGACCTCAGAAGTTAAGTCCCATAGTGCTCAGAGCCATTTTGAACCGGATTTCATCAAAAAGATATTGAAGTTACGGTTAATTATTATTTAACAACGTGTCTCAGACTTGTGTAGCAGTGAATACCAGCGACTAAAACCGTCGTTGGCAAAGACTTATTCAGAATAGTGCTCCACGCGGGTAATACGCTGTGGCACCTTTCCTCATCAACTTGTCGCATCTGCGCGCCCAGGCAATCCCATCAGCGGGCAGCTAGCAGCTGCGCGGCGCCCAGCGGCGAGTGACGTCACGCTGACGTGGCGACCGCCTGTTGTCCGTGCGCGTAGCGATCCGTAACTGCATTGTTTCCAATTGATTCCCGAGCATGAGGAGCTAGCAGCGCGTATCTGCGACCGTGCTAATGGATGAGAGGCAGTTACGGCCTACACTGCCATCGCAGTTATTGCCCGACCACCCCCCCCCCCCCCCCCCCGAGGCATCTGACTGTGCACATATTTATTCTGATTATATCTGAAACCGGAGACGGAAATTGTTCCAAAAAATTGTTTTCGCAGTTGATGCTTCCGCACGCATCGTCACTCCGACGACCAAAGTATTACCGGCAGATCACCGAGTTTTGCGAGAGAGTTTTTAACATGTCATACATTTCTCTACAGTTAGCAATTACTAATTCGAGGGTGGAAAAGAATTATTAGCGGTACAGTAACATCCATTCTACAACACTGAACTTTTTGAAACACATTCAGGCACTGTTGTTACAAATACGATTACTCTTACGCAGTGCTTCAGCCCACAGTTTCAGATACTGAGAAATATTAAACGATCAGGTTCGAATTGGAAAAGCTCTCGAGTGGCGGTTACAGATGTAACGACTCCATTGGACTCATGTTGACGCCCGTTCGCCTCTGTTATGTAAGCGAATAATGGCTAGGATTCAGATTTTGCTTCACCATCTACGTTTGTATTTACCAACATAGATTTCGCTATATACCGATGGGCACTTACTAAGATCACATGTTTCCACTTCTGTTTCTTTCACGTGAAGCAGGTGGAAAAAAGTAGTGGCTTTACTGTTCCAAACGTGTTCTGGCTTCCACGATTTAATCGCCTTCATTCTCATTCTACTCTACTGCTCGCATACCGCAATGCGAAGAGTGGTAGCCAGCAACAGAGCAGGCGAACACCAGCGATGATTCTGTACGCCGGCTGAACGACCGCTGATGTTCTACACATCATTCATTATGATTATGTCGGTTTGTCCGCATCCATATAAACGTATACGTGCCACTACTACCATAATGACCTCAGATATCCGATAAGCCAAAAATAAAGTGAAGCACAGAAAACAGAAATATTTCGTATACAAGTTCCTATCTCCAGCTTACGTTGATGTGAGAATATGGTGACGGGAAGTGCAACCAATAATAAATATCAGTGACGATCAAATCCCTGTCACGTATAAGCCTATAAATGCACAAAATGGACCAAAGGAAAATACGGGTGTATTAGTTGTAAATAATAATACTTTGGCCAACACGATTAGATCAGTCAATATCTCCTAATGCATTCTTTTAAGACTGTTGTGTCTGATTCAGATTTTACTAAAATCGCTCGGTTTATTGCATGGATAAGGAAAAGGACACTCCAATTATCTAGAAAGAGGAAAAGCGGGGAGGTTGGAGTTAATATGCCATCTAAAATGGTTCAAATGGCTCTGAGCACTATGGGACTTAACTTCTAAGGTCATCAGTCCCCTAGAACTTAGAACTACTTAAACCTAACTAACCTAAGGACATCACACACATCCATGCCCGAGGCAAGATTCGAACCTGCGACCGTAGCAGTCGCGCGGTTCGAGACTGTAGCGCCTTTAACCGCTTGGCCACTCCGGCCGGCTATGCCATCTAAGACGAAGTCGTCAGAGAATGAACACAAGATATGATCGAATTGGACAAGGATGAGGCAGCAAATCATTCTTAACGTTGCTTAGGTAAATTCAGATTATTTAGGGAAATTACAGAAAACCTAAACCAGAATCTTCGAACGGAAGTTTGAATTCCGCTCCTACCGACTTCGAGTCTCGAGTTTTAATTACAATGCCAAATGGCTTGGAGCGCACACCTAGACACGGGTCCCTCTGTATTCTCTGCCAGTACTCATATCAATATGAACGAAGCTGACACATCATCCCGGCAACAAAGGAGTGCGTGCTTTCACAACTATGAATTCATTTCCAAACAGCTGACCATATTCGAAGATAGGAATAAGATAGTTTAGGAGCAACTGCAACCATAGAGGATGGCAGCAGTTTGGTGCTATTCACAATTTCTTTCCACGAGGTGGATGCCTTCTCCAGACTAATGCGGTATTACCAGCATCAAGCACCCTCACACAACTCGCTTGTCTCAACGTGCAACTAAACTGTTGTATACTGTTGTCAGATACTGATTAGTCCGTTGTTTGAATAACAGCGTAGGTGAGGTGGAATTTGGTGACTATATCAGCATTTACCTAAATGACAGTGATAAAATTTATGAAAATCTGCCTTCCGGTGTCAGGATCTCATCAGTGCAGAGGTAAACGTTGTAATTGGAGCTAAAAGTTTCTACAGTGAATATCCAAATATGAGAAATAATTAGCAATTGCAAGAAAGTTATATATCTGTGCGAAACTGCCAAAGAGTAGGGCACAAGTCAATACTGACAAGGACAATCTCATATTTTGCCTTGCTTGCATCATCAACGTATACTGTTTTGATGTAAAAATATTTATTCGGATAAAGAAACAGGTGTAATACAGGAGTTGCACGAAAATTTGGAAGCCTCGTGCGAAATGCAATGCTTGAACACAAATGCAGCTATCCAACCCTGCAGGTTGTTCTGCCGTATTTGACCACGATCGGCACCTGTACAGTGTTATCAATTCGTTGCAAATGTCAGCTGTGGGCAGAAAGAGTAGTTGTGAGTGCATTATGTTGGAGCTAAGTGAATTCTAACATGAGCAAACTGTTGGTGCACGCAAGCTGGGTGCTTTCGTAACCAAGGGAGCCGAAATGTTTGCTGTTTCAAGAGGCACCGCATACAGGGAAACCAGAAAAACACCATCTGCTAAGTCACGTCGCGTACGGAAGTGTGCGTTGAAGGATCGTGGCATACGGTCACACTGAAGAGGATATGTGACGATAACAGGACTACAGCTGCAAAAGTCAGTGCAGAATGAATGCCGCACTCGGCAACCCTGTCAGCACCAAAACAACATTATGGGAACTCCACAAGCAGGCCGAGCTGTAATTACAAAACCATTCATGAGTGATGCAAATACCCGTAACAGGAAAACGTGGGATCGACACCACAAAAGCCGGACTATGGACCAATGGAAGAATGTCGTTTCGTCGGGTGAGTCTCGTTTCACACCGTTTCCAAATTTTGGCCGGGTTTACGACCTAAGAGCGAAATATGGCGGGGGTTCGGTGATGATTTGGTTCATAATGGCTCAGAGCACTATTGGACTTAACTCCTGAGGTCATCAGCCCTTAGAACTTAGACCTACTTAAACCTAACTAACCTAAGGACATCACACACATCCATGCCCGAGGCAGGATTCGAACCTGCGACCGTAGCGGTCGCGCGGTTCCGGACTGTAGCGCCTAGAACCGCTCGGCCACTCTGGCCGGCGGTGATGATTTGGGCAGCCATATTCTGGTATTCCATGGCGCATTGTTACTCTGTAAGATCTTATTACTGACAAGGCATACGTGACCATTTTGGCTGTTCAGGTCCGTCCCATGGTACAGTGTTTGTTCCCCAATGGTGACGCTGCGTTCCAAGACGGCAGGCCCCTGTTCACACCGCTTGCGTATTCCAGGAATGGTTTTGCGAGCACGAGGATGAATTGTCACAGCTGCCCTGGCCGTCATAGTCATCAGATCTCCATATTATTCCGCCTGTGTGGTCTGCTTTGGAGAGACTGATGAATGCTCTCTATTCACCTGCATCATCGTCACCTGGATACATTTTTTCCTTAAAAACCATGTGGAACATGTATTCATGAATTAAGAGACGACTGGAAGCTGTTCTGAATACCAACGGGTTTCCTATACCGTGTTAGGCATGGCAATATGTAGTGTTTTTGCTGTTCCTGTATTTTTGTCCAACCCCTGTATGTTATGTGTGTACTAAGAAAACTTACCAAAGAAAGAAAATCATGCAATACACAATAAATAGTTCCTTCTTAGATTCAGTCTCATACGGTGAGTGTGATATGTTGGTAATCATTACTGTCTTTGCAGCCGGCAGTGAATGCAAAAGCCAATTTTAACTATGAGCGAAATAATTTTTAGCCTTCCATGTCTCTTCTGTTCTTTCGCGTGGTTCTTTATGATCCATACTAACTCGCTTGGTTGCGAAGAGTGCATTGCGGCAGTTGCTGCCAGCTTTTCGTCTTTTATCCTGTATCATCGACGTCAAATTGCAACAAACAAGAACTTAACTTCAAGAAGAAACCATCGTGTGGCCGTTACTACGTGAACAATGTAAGTTGTGTCCCGAACTGTTTCGTTTACACTATTTGTATTCGTTAACTGTTGCAGTAGTGTGCCATCTCTTTGAAGGTACTTGAGTACGTGTAAACAGCACAGTGGCGCGAATCGGTTTATGATCACATGGTCATCAGGCCCAAGTGCCACTGAAAACCAGTGCACAAAATAAAATAGGCGAAGGACACACAGATAACACACTCACGCCACCTCGGGAATGCTGTCTGAGATTCATTGGTAGGGATTAGTGTTAAACACTGAGAACCGGCAGGTTAGCCGAGCGCGCTAACGCGCTGCTTCCTGGACTCGGGTTAGCGCGCCGGCCCCGGATCGAATCCGCCCGGCGGATTAACGACGAGGGCCGGTGTGCCAGCCAGCCTGCGTGTGGTTTTTCGGCGGTTTTCCACATCAGCCTAGGTGAATAGCCGTCTGGTCCCCACGTCCCGCCTCAGTTACACGGCTCGCAGACATCTGAACACTTTCGCTCTATTCCATAGATTATACTAGTCGTAGACAGTTGGGGTACACTAATTCATTCCCGGGGGGAACGGGGTGGTGGCAGGAATGGCATCCGGCCACCTCTTCAACTAACATTTCCACATCCGATTATCCATGCCGACCCTGCGTATCCGCGGGAAAAAAGGCACAAGCAAAGGAAGAAGAAGAAGAAGAAGAAGAAGAAGAAGAAAGTGTTAAACACTGAGTATAGCGTATTTGAGTCGAAAGTGTGTTTCAGGCCAACATTCACCTAACTGGGTGAAGCAAAGCGATATCAGCGCTATCGTGTGTGCCAGCGACGAGCTGTTCTTTGAATCAGTGGATGAATATTCTTCTTTCACGTGGCACCGCTATCCTATTCAGAAGAAAGTCTTTCAATCATTATGTTATTTGAGTTGTAGTAATGTCCTTAAAGAAGCACAAAAATTGTTTCAAGATACGCTTAAAGTATTTGTAATAAGATCAGTATTCCAGGAGCAGAAATGTAACACGTACCGCCCTCTGGCCATCACCATCGTAGTTCTTCTGTTTGCTCGAGATGAAACAGTAGTCCGTTTGTACATAATAAAATGTTCTCACTAGCCTGGCTCACTACATCGTAACTGTACGTAAAGCCATTGCTAAGAAATAGTATCATGACTTTTCGAGCTGCCTAGAGCTAGTGTCAACATCTCAGAGAGTCTTGATACTCTTATTACTTTCATACTATTTGAGAAACTAGTATGGAGATGCTACATATGTGCCGAAACATGCCTGGTTAATAAAAGGAAAGAAACCATTTATTATTTTGCAGAAGACAGTATTATGAAATCCATATTTCTTGTATTAGTGCCTTATTTTCTGAGTATCAGCGTAACTTGGAATTTTGCACATAGCTTCCCACCTTTTTGAGTGCCATTACCCATCCATGGGATCTGGGGAAATTTGTACATCAAAAGGAGGTCACGATCGGTTCTTATCTTAATTTAGTTTCAGCCTAAACATACAGGTGTTTACAGTCATGTTTGCTATAGATTAAATAGTAATCAGTTCGTACATAATAAACAGTTTTCACTAGGCTCCATTGTCGTCTCCCAAGATGTTAGCTCATGCAATCGGGAACGTCATTGCTTTCTCCATCAGTTATTCTTATCAGCGGTCTGCACTATCTTTTCCTTGTGTCACACGAGGTGTTATCAGCGAGCTGAAGTTTTAGACATAAAATTGTAATATTGTATTGACACTCGACAACGTTTTCCGTCGACATTGAGATCATTAGATACGGAGCACAACTCGCAGTGATGCAAGAATGGAGAAGGAAATCGACCGTGCCCTTTTAAAGGAAACATCCCGGCATTTGCCTGGAGCCATTTAGGTGAATCACGGAAAACCTAAATCTGGATGGTCGGACGTGAATTTGAACCGTCGCCCTCCCGAATGCGAGTCCAGTGTGCTATTTACTGCGCCACTTCGCCAAGTGTGTAGTACGAAGACTGATCTCTACTGGCACGACAGAGGTCAGTCCTCGTCTTACTACCTTAATGATCGTTCTGTTCAATCACAGTAAAGTCAATTTTTGCTCGTATTAAAATCATGGCCCGTTATGGTTCAAATGGCTCTGAGCACTATGGGACTTGACTTCCGAGGTCGTCAATCCCCTATCACTTAGAACTACTTAAACCTAACTAACCTAAGGACATCACACACATCCATGCCCGAAGCAGGATTCGAGCCTGCGACCGTAGCGGTCGCGCGGATCCAGACTGTAGCGCCTAGAACCGCTCGTTCACCCCGGCCGGCTGGCCTGTTATACGTGGTTCTGTACGCATTTTATAACTCTGATAGTTTCAAATATTTCCCAATGGAAATTTGAATTCGATATCCATCTTTTTATTTTCCTGTGAAGGTGGTCGCTACGGCCGAAATCGGTGTAGAATGAATAATAAATTTCTACAGCTGATGTAAGCATGCAATCCTTCGAGGTGCGCTTAAATTTTCTTGTTTGAAACATATTCTTTATTGTAGTAGTAATGTGAGAAAATAATTTGCCATAAATATGCATTGTGAAAGAATAGTGTTGATGATGAGAGAAGCATTACTCTTGGACAAAACATAGGGATAAGTGAAGACGTATCCCGCGTCCGGCCATCCTGATTTAGGTTTTCCGTGATTTCCCTAAATCACTCCAGGCAAATGCCGGGATGGTTCCACTGAAAGGGCACGGCCGACTTCCTTCCCCATCCTTCCCTAATCCGATGAGACCGATGACCACGCTGTCTGGTCTCCTTCCCCAAACCAACCAACCAACCAACCTAAGTGAAGACGTAAATTTATTTTTGTGTCCATGTTGATAGTAGGGTTGTCACAGTTCTAGCAAGCGATGTGTGTAGAGCTAACACACACACACACACACACACACACACACACACACACAGAGAGAGAGAGAGAGAGAGAGAGAGAGAGAGAGAGAGAAGCGGCCTCCTCAAAGTGCTCGAGGCGGAGTTCGATGGTGCACGCGAGCAAACACGTACGCTCACCGTACATGTCTGCTGGTGCTCGCTGACAAGTGCCCGCCCTACCGTCTTGTTAAATGCTCACCCATTAGCGGAATACCGCGTCGAGTTGCACTTTTCTCTCCACAATACGCTGTCGTTCTGCAATTCACATCTAACTGCTGGGCGGAGAGTAAGCGAGTCCATTTCGGCGTACCCCTAATTCCATTGTGCAACTGAATGGCGGTTGCTGCGGACACAGGCTGTTTTTTACTTTTTGTATTATGCTTGCCGATGATGATTAACGTTACACGCAACCAGTCGTCGCTCGCGATGGCCGCGCTTAAAGCACTGACGACGTGGAAGTTTGAGTCGTAATTTTCTTTCTCTGTCTAGAGAGGAGTTGGCTGGGGCTTTCTAGGAAACTCGAGGCTCTGAGGCAGATAAGCAGCAAAGAGAGGCCGGTGGGACCGCGGATGGTGGGGGGAGGAGGGAGGGAGGCGGGGGACGACTGACTGCGAAACAGCTGTTTGTGGCAGCTTTCAACAGGTCTCACTGCTTCGCCAGAGAGAAAGGAATTTGTTAATAAAATGAAACCTTAAATTCTGGTTTAGGAATTCAGCTCGTCGAAGGACAGAGAATCTACGTATAAATTTATTTTTCCGACGATCAGTGCAACATTGATGGCGTGGAACAAATGAAACTCAGAAATAACATCTACATATTTTTAGTTAACAACCCTTTTGCTTTCTTGTTTGACAAGCATGATGTTTGCGACCTCAGCGCTTCCTACATCTACATCTACATTTATACTGCGGAAGCCACCCAACGGTGTGCGGCGGAGGGCACTTTACGTTCCACTGTCATTGCCTCCCTTTTCTCTTCCAGACGCGTATGGTTCGCGGGAAGAAAGACTGTTTGAAAGCCTCCGTGCGCGCTCGAATCTCTCTAATTTTACATTCGTGATCTCTTCGGGAGGTATAAGTAGGGGGAAGCAATATATTCGATGCCTCATCCAGAAACGCACCCTCTCGAAACCTGGCGAGCAAGCTACACCGCGATGGAGAGCGCCTCTCTTGCAGAGTCTGCCACTTGAGTTTGCTAAACATCTCCTTAACATTATCACGCTTACCAAATAACCCTGTGACGAAACGCGCCGCTCTTCTTTGGATCTTCTCTATCTCCTCCGTCAACCCGATCTGGTACGGATCTGAGAGAAGATTCAGTCATAATAAATCGCCAATTGAATGGAGCTTCCTTTTCTCTCACGTAAAATCAAATTCCTCCGTTGTTACGCTTGGACATTTTGTAAGCGGCCCGTCATTCGAAATACGCTCCCGGAAATACGTTTCACATATGGATTTCCTTCTTCTTCGTAGTCTCGCTGTTTTTACTTCGACGTGGAAAACTTGGTCAACAGAGACGAAGCAGCAGTATAATTCAGTTCTGAGGAATACAACTCAAGGAGGAGTGTGTGTTCTTACTGCAGAAATCTCCTGGACACGAGACTGCGATGAGTTGGAAAGTAACGTAACATCTGAGTCACTGCAACATATTTCAGTCCGGTCATGTTCTTTAATTGAAGGCTGAGATCGTGTTGTTTGAATTTATACTTTCTCAGTAGTTTGATTTATTTCAGTTCTTTCCTTTATGATTTTTGTATATATTTTCAAACTTATTAAACATTTCGCATTTAATCTACTGAATAAATCTTTCAAGTCTCTGGTATCAGATTAGGAAACAGAGGCGTGTAACTACATGAGAACGTGGGTTTTAATATTAGACTTGAATCAGCCTACGCTTGTTGTATTTCTAGGATTGTAAAACAAGGTGCCACTTCAAGGTCGATGCGAGGTCCTGTTTAGTAGATATCCCGTCTTACCTTAAAACTGTCTATGTGCATACAATAGTTTATGACAACAGAAAATGGAAAAAAATATTTCTAGCCGGAGATGGGGAAAATGCACCGACGTTGCGTCATGCCGGATTCGCTAGAGTGATTAATAGCTTCCATCCTGTGATACGCAATAGCTCCTTCGGAGAGGGACGGATAGACTCCCCGCAGGATACATTTCAAAATCTGACACTAGCTCTGGTTGACATTTCCCATTGGGAGAGTTCAAAACTGGAAGAACTAGCATAGTTTGTTACCTGTTACAAGCCATACGCAATGAAGTTTACTTATTGACTGTGGTGCAAACCCAAGTTGAACTGTTTCTAGTGATAATAAATAACCACATTTTCCGAAATTTCTCGTCTTTGTAGTTTTAAACCATTTTGAAAAGATTATTTCACTTTTCGTAATCTCCAACCTTGGTAACGTATTTCTCTGTCCTTCTGCTTTCGTTAGTACTGTGACCAGAAGTAAATATCAATAACATGTGTGGGGGACTTAGCCCATTGCGGGGTATGTACACTCATTTTACTTCAGATTCTTTTTTGTCACTGCCTCTAACATTTTGTTGTATCAGTAGCTGCCGTATTCTCGATTATATGCCTACTTTGATCTCTTTACTATCAGCACAATCTTACGTAAGATCTGCCAATGCGAATATTCTCCTTGTCCTTGCCTGGCCTCAACACGTTTCTCCTGTAGCTGGAAGACGGATTAAAAATCAGATCCTCGGCCATATGGGTAGCAGACCTATAATATTAGAAAATCGTTTAGTTCCATACACGGGACAAACATTTTTGCTGTCACAAAAGCTTTAGGATACTGGAACGTGGTATCAGCGCTGACTGTACGGATCAGATAGAACCATTCACCAAAAATGTTGCCGTGCAGAATGTGATCTATTGTTGTAAGAAAGCGTCGTGATTTCAGTTTTTATTTGTAGCACAGATATGTACAGTTGTTTAGTTGCCATTTTGAACATTTTATAAATGATCCCAATGTTTTAAATAAATATGATCGTAAATGATTTAAACAGTGTATATTAGCGTAAGATACTCTATGGAGCGACTCCTTCCCACTATTTAATATGACATGTACTTCTATTCGTCTTGATGCGAAACAGCCGTAGCCTGTAGTTCTTCTGATGTTTACTGGCTCCACCAATTCCCTGCCTGTTTATTTCTAATCTAAGGGAACGAGTAATATCATCCTAAAGACTTTCATCATGTTTCCCATGACTCTGTGACACTAAAAAAAAAAAAAAAGGGAATATAATATTTGTCACCTAAAGACGGTATAAGCCGAAAGCCGATTACTGATGTAATCAATATTATTTATTATTTTGCACAATATTAGGAAGTGTTTCCAGTTTAATATGATTCTCACCTCCGTCCAAGAACCGACGCAAAGTACAGTTAATGTTAAAAAGTAATATTTGATCAGCACTTACGAGGTAGTTCTAGTTGACGAGTATTTCACTCAGTGCATTCAGCATTTTTTCTTAGTCACTGGGACGCAAGTTCAGAGAACACAACGAACATTTCAGCCCTATGTCTGACTTTGTGAGCCGGCCCGAGTGCCCGAGCGGTTCTAGGCGCTACAGTCTGGAACCGCGAGACCGCTACGGTCGCAGGTTCGAATCCTGCCTCGGGCATGGATGTGTGTGATGTCCTTAGGTTAGTTAGATTTAAGTAGTTCTAAGTTCTAGGCGACTGATGACGTTAGAAGTTAAGTCCCATAGTGCTCAGAGCCATTTGAACCATTTTTTTGACTTTGTGACGAAATGTAAAACAGTGTCAGGAAACACGAGAGTTACTACTGGAAACACAAGCTTGTTGTAAGTAGTTGTATGCCGATATTAAGTCCGCGAAACCTAACTAATTTCCGTGCTATGTGGCTTACCTAACTGCATCGCCAATTTTGGTTGAAAGGAAACATGACAGTAGCATAGACAACCATTAGCTCAGTAAATGCAATGTACTAGGTACCTTTCGTGTACAATATGACGTCACGACGGAGAAAGATCCACTCGTATTGCCGTATGGCAAAACTCTCGGATCGTAATGGAAAGCAGCTGAGTTCAGATCCTGGCACAGGTATCTACTTACGTTTTCTATTTAAAAATATCGTTACACGGATGGCTGGACGATTTCTAGAATAGCTCAGTTTCTACTGCTTCCTTTCATTTCCTGCGAAGTATTGCAGTCGCTTCTGTGGACATCGCTACACACTGACCTTACTAGAAACGGCATGGCTATATACACAGCTGCCTGCGGAAAACAACACAGAACATCACACAAACGAATGATGTACATATTAATATCCAATACGTGAGACGATAACCGCGGGCAGTAGAATTAATACAGATCTTACGTGTAACTATGCTTTTAATAGACTACGTCGATGGCAGTATCCTACAACTATAAATAACTAGACTAGTGACTCAGGCCGACTTCGCACGGGTAGCATTATCTACGGTCAGACGACTTAACTGATGTAGCGTATTTTGTTTGGGGCCAGGAATAAAATTTAAAGAACAACGTTAAGTAACTGAATATCATCCCTTCCATATAACTTAGGCAATGTAATCAGCATACTCCGGGAAAGTTGTCTGGAGGCATGAATGTTATGTTTTCCATACTGAATCGCCGTTTGCACTGACATCTCATGGCAATGATGGGAGCACATGTAACGTAAGTAATAAGTTTACAACCAGTTGAAATATTGTATGCGAATCATGTGTGTGTTTGTATGTGAGTGATTCGATATGTATCGAAGGCTGGCTGACGTGGCACAAATAAAAGAAAAAATAAGAAAATAAACGCATGATCTACATTTTTAATTCGTGTCAAAGCAGTCCTCTCGAGAAGGTTAGTGCGCACTGTGATGCATTGTTGAGACTCATTGCCACACTTCTACGTTGTGGACTCTTTATAGCAGACTTCATCCCCGTGCGACGTAATGAATCATGTCCACATATAGGTTTCATTCAAGGAAATCAGAAAGCTGAGAGTTGAGTCATATGCTGCTTCGCTGAAAGAACGTATTGAATATAAACGAAGCAAGGTTGCTGAAGTACTTTTTCGGAAAAAGTTTTTTTCAAAAATGGTTCTGAGCACTATGGGACTTAACATCTGAGGTCATCAGTTCCCTAGACATAGAACTACTTAAACCTAACCAACCTGAGGACCTCACACACATCTATGCCCGAGGCAGGATTCGAACCTGCGACCGTAAGGGTCGCGCGGTTCCAGACTGAAGCGCCTAGAACCGCTCGGCCACAACGACCGGCAAGGTTTTTCTTGAAGCATAAAAAATAAAATACCACCTATTTAGGATTCGCGTGTTCTTTTATTATGCAATTGTTCTGAAGCGTCCTGAACAAACTGTTGGTTAAAATACATACATAACTGAGTGACCATTCATACAGTATAACACAGCTGCTAACGTACAGGTGTTAAAATATCTCTAATCGACTTCAATAAATATAGCTACTGCGGACTATTGGACTTTTCATTCAGTTTTATGTTTTAATTGTTTTAATACCCGTATGTAAACACCTGTGTTATACTGTATGAATGGTCAATCAGATATGTATAATTGTTTTAGCTGTGGCTGCCCAAATTTTAAAATTACATGCTGATTAAAAATATTTGATTATTTCAAACTGTAAGTCTCACATTACGGCCTGATGATGAGGTGGTTAACTTTTCATTACTGGTCATATTTATTACGATACTTCAGAGTTAAATAACTCACAGCCCATTGTTCTATAAATCTGCAGTGAATTAAGAGTGCGAATTGTGACTGGTAATCTGAGGGAAGCAGAAATTGTAGTCTGAAACTGTGGTCATGTTTCAAAATGCTTCCCTGGGCCATCTGTGGAAATATTTCGAAATCTTGTGTATTCCTCCGAAATAAATTTCTCAATTCTAGTTCAGAAGATCGTGCCCATGTTCCTCAGGATCTTTAAAAGGCCTAAATCTTCTTGCCGTGATAGGTTCGTTTACCGGTCTTCTGTATAATTTGAAAGTGTCCAAATAAATAACATCTTTCGCTCCACCACGCGGAGAATTGAGTTCGCATCTATGTTTAAGTCAAAGAAAGCAGGAATCCTAAAGGTGAGTCGTTTGCTGCCTGCTGGAAAACTTTCTTTATGTAAACGAAGTAAAGCTGCATACCATATGCGTTTTACTCAACACAGAAAGAAATGAAAAGCACAGGTTTTGGACTTCGACTTTTTTTGCTAGACGGTTGTTCTCAAACGATGGCAGTCAGATGAATGTCACTTAGGCGATTTGCGTGTTCTTAACCAGTTATCAAACCGGGAAAAGGGGAGCTGCAGTGTTAACGTGGAATCCGAGAGACGTTTCGCTTTGGCAAATCACCACATCATTGAGAGGTGAATGAATTTTCTCATTTTGAGAAAACTGTAGTGGCGATTTCTTTCTCTTGCTAAAAACATTAAACAGCATATATCGCATAAAATATTTCTTTATCTAAGACAACCGGTTTCGACTGACTTTGCTGTCATCTTCAGGTCTTAAAAATCATTTTGTTGTGAAACATGTTCATTTTACGTTGGACCTTACGCCAAGTTGTCATGTGGATAAAAATCAGCAAATTGTAAAAAGTTTGTCATAATGTTACAAAGATTTTTAATACTTGAAGATAGCAGCAAAGTCTATCGAAAGCGGCTGGTTTAAATAAAGACATATTTTGTGTGATCTAGGCTATTAAATGTTGTAGAGAGCTAAATGCTAGGTTAAAAAGGCACAGTGGGAAAAAAGATCCAATCGGGATTCGATCCTGAAACTTTTCGGTTCCTACCCAAAGGCTCTACCAACAGCCCATCCAACCAGATATCAATTTGGTCAAACTTCGTGCTAACTTAAGACACTACTGCTCACTCGAGTTATTTACATCTACATCTACAGTTATACTCCGCAAGCCATCCAACGGTGTGTGGCGGAGGGCACTTTACGTGCCGCTGTCATTACCTCCCTTTCCTGTTCCAGTCGCATATGGTTCGCGGGAAGAACGACTGCCAGAAAGCCTCCGTGCGCGCTCGAATCCCTCTAATTTTACATCCGTGATCTCCTCGGGAGGTACAAGTAGGGGGAAGCAATATATTCGATACCTCATCCAGAAACGCACCCTCTCGAAACCTGGACAGCATGCTACACCGCGATGCAGAGCGCCTCTCTTGCAGAGTCTGCCACCTGAGTTTGCTAAACATCTCCGTAACGCTATCACGCTTACCAAATAACACTGTGACGAAACGCGCCGCTCTTCTTTGGATCTTCTCTATGTCCTCTGTCAACCCGACCTGGTACAGATCCCACACTGATGAGCAATACTCAAGTATAAATCGAACTAGTGTTTTGTAAGCCACCTCCTTTGTTGATGGACTACATTTTCCAAGGATTCTCCCAATGAATCTCAACCTGGCACCCACCTTACGAACAATTAATTTTATATGATCATTCCACTTCAAATCGTTCCGTACGCATACTCCCAGATATTTTACAGAAGTAACTGCTACCAGTGTTTGTTCCGCTATCATATAATCATACAATAAAGGATCCCTCTTTCTATGTATTCGCAGTACATTACATTTGTCTGTGTTAAGTGTCAGTTGCCACTCCTTGCACCAAGTGCCTATCCGCTGCAGATCTTCCTGCATTTCGCTGCAATTTTCTAATGCTGCAACTTCTCTGTATACTACAGCATCATCCGCGAAAAGCCGCATGGAACTTCCGACACTATCTACTTGGTATTTTATATGTATTGTGAAAAGCAATGGTCCCATAACACTCCCCTGTGGTACGCCAGAGGCTACTTTAACGCCTGTAATACGTCTCTCCATTGAGAACAACATGCTGTGTTCTGTTTGCTAAAAACTCTTCAATGCATCCACACAGCTGATCTGATATTCCGTAGGCTCTTACTTTGTTTATCAGGCGACAGTGCGGAACTGTATAGAACGCCTTCCGGAAGTCGAGGAAAATGGCATCTACCTGGGAACCTGTATCTAATATTTTATGGGTCTCGTGAACAAATAAAGCGAGTTGGGTCTCACACAATTGCTGTTTCCGGAATCCATGTTGATTCCTACAGAGTAGATTCTGGGGTCCAGAAATGACATGATACGCGAGCAAAAAACATATTCTAAAATTCTACAACAGATCGATGTCAGAGATATAGGCCTATAGTTTTGCGCATGTGCTCGACGACCCTTCTTGGAAACTGGTACTACCTGTGCTCTTTTCCAATCATTTGGAACCTTCCATTCCTCTAGAGACTTGTGGTACACTTCTGTTAGAAGAGGGGGGGGGGGGGGAGTTCTTTCGCGTACTCTGTGTAGAATCGAATTGGTATCCCGTCAGGTCCAGTGGACTTTCCTCTGTTGAGTGATTCCAGTTGCTTTTCTATTCCTTCGACACTTATTTCGATGTCAGCCATTTTTTCGTTCGTGCGAGGATTTAGAGAAGGAACCGCAGTGCGGTCTTCCTCTTTGAAACAGCTTTGGAAAGCCCCTGTCTGGTAGGAAGCAGCGGAATCGTTTTCACAACTTCATTTCAACACATCGTAATCCAGACAATTTGATCGAAATGTTTGTAAATTACCAACAGAAACCTTCCTCGTGGATCAGTGTATATATTAGTGAAAACCGCATCAAAATCTCTACTGCAGTCCCTGAGATTAGCCTGCACCTACAGACGGACGCTACGAGGCAACTTCAATTTATATACGAATGTATAGAGAGAATGAAATCCTCAGTCAGTCATTGTTGCGCCCCTGCTTACCCATAGCACGTTACGAAGTCCGCATTATGCCTTCAGTGGAGGAAAACGCGCTTGGTTGGTGGGTACCGCGTGGTGAGAATTGAAGCGCGGCCGTGGCTGGTGTAGGCGGCAGAGGCGGACGCACATCCTGTTGCACAACTGGGCCCGCAGCGCCACACGTTCACGATCACGCACACGCGCGGACGAGCGCGGCTGTTCGCTGGCAACACACTCGCCAGGCCCGAAAACAACGCTGCGAAAAAATAAAAAGCAAGTCAATTACATTTCGCGTGCCGACTGTACTTAATTTTTGCCCTCATCGACAAGCAAAACTAATTAGGTCGATGAAATATTGCCTGCGCGAGAAAGTCGGCGTGGAACAGTAATGTAATTATTGGCATACGGCTAATGGTCAGAGCGACACAATATTTTTTGTTAACTTGTCTATTTTTGAAGCGATTGTTCAAAACCCTACAACTACTGAAATAGATCACTCCAAATCAAGTTCTAATAAGGCAATGGTGAAGAAGATTTTTTTTTTCGTAGATATCTACTAGAATATTTCCCTGATTTGCACGGCTGCATTTAGACATTATCGCCGGGCGGGGTGGCCGAACGGTTCTAGGCGCTACAGTCTGGAACCGCGGGACCGCTACGGTCGCAGGTTCGAATCCTGCCTCCGGCATGGATGTGTGTGACGTCCTTAGGTTAGTTAGGTTTAAGTAGTTCTAAGTTCTAGGCGACTGATGACCTCAGAAGTTAAGTCCCATAGTGCTCAGAGCCATTTTTTAGACATTATCGACGCCATTGCAGGCGTAGCAGGAGGTTACCTGAACAAGGTGGTGGATGACTCTGTGAAAACGACCATCTCAGTATTTGCCTCAAATGATATAATTATTAGAACTACGCAAAACCAAATCTGGGTGGTCAAACGAAGGCTTGAAGACAGGTCTTGTCGAATACGGATCGGCTTGCTGGATTACAGCATCACCTTCCTGGATTTCGCATTCTACTTAGCAAGTTCAACCGTGCTTCCGCCACCTACGTCTTAAGGAATTCTACGTATTGTGTCCTACATTTTTTTTGTAGAACTTATTATAGAGATTTTTCTTTTCTGCTTTTGTGCACTGAAAGTGTTATATTACCGATAATTGTCAGACACCACAAAGATATCACGTATCTCCAAATATTACAAGAGTTGGCCGTTACTACAATTTTTACCCAAAGTTTCTGTAGATGCTTCAACACGACGGACAGTTTTGTCACCATTCGTGGGACGTTTAGTATGGATAACAAGTGGTCCTTTCACTGTCTATTGGATATCAGGACTCTGCAGCAGTTATTTGATAAAATTCACTCTCTTTACATCAGCACAACTCTGTTGTCCTTTGCTTTGCCAACGGCAGCACTGACAAAGGATTGCTTTCATATCACAAGTGGCATAGACTGGCTTAGCATTATGTAATATGTTTAGGAGTTCTTGTTTCCAGGACCCAAAATCATAATTAAATACCAAACGTGTATACAATCCTCCACTATAATAAAATGTTTCGCCAAATTTCATAGCGAAATCAATCTGATCGATTAAGTACCGCTCATTTGCCATTCATCAGCATCACGTTACTGCCGCAACGTATTACGTAATTCGTCACTCCACACGAACCTCTTCCATTGTTTCTGATTTCACCCAGGACGTTTTTAGAATCAGTTTAGTCGATAGTTTAATGATATGCAGGCCTCCGTGGGAAGTGTGCCATTGTCATTATAACTTCCAGATACCAATTGAGTTTCTGTGTGCCTAGTTTCTTTCAACGATTGTCACATTGACTTCATAACGAACAAGCAGACATCCATGTTCTATGTATGCTTATGTTCTCATATTCCTTGCTCAAGGTTCGTATCTCTTTGGCTTTCCACTTTGGTACGTTTGTCTGTACCACACTAGAATATTACGCAGGATGCCAAAGCATGGTCAGGGTATGGCCCCGTAACACTCATTCACCGAAATTCGCATCAATTTTCGCTGTCTGTGTGGAATTCTCAGAAAGATCCGTAAATATATTGGCCAAGTATCACACCTACAATGTGTGGATACATACTTTAACACAACACGTACTCCACGACATTAAAATAAAACGTCTTCTCTAATAAACTAGTAGGACGTATAAGACAACTGAATCAATTGTAGGCGAATTTACCTCTATTTTGTTGAAGTTTAACGTTTCTTTTACAGGAAGCGTTCTTAGGTGGAGAGATAACTCCTTTAGAATGAAAAGAACAGCCATTGGCTGTACAATTGTCAAGAAACATTCCCTTCTATGGTTAGGACTGATTTAAGGTAATCACTGGTACACAAAACCATGATGTCTCGATCGCTAATTGAATCCCGTTTCTTTGCAGTACGAGAACAGATTCACAGCCATTGTACGACATCTCTCAGAATATAGATCGCTTTATGTTATGTGTTTCTCAGCAAAATTATTGGGAAATAATACCTTTGCAAGAAAAAATCAAACTAATTGATTTTTATAATTTTTTAATTTACGGAAATGCATACGAAGCAGCTCGGTAGACTTGTATTGTGATTTTAAGCGGCCCCTCCCGCCAGAGGTTCGAGTCCTCCCTCGTGTACGGGTGTGTGTGTTGTCCTCAGCATAAGTTAGTTTAAGTAATGTGTAAGTCTAGGAACCGATGACCTCAGCTGTATGGTCCCTTAGAAATTCACACACATTTGAACATTTTTGTGACTAACGTGTTTTCGCCATAAATTAGTTGCAAGAATATGTAACCAACCCTACTTGAAGGAGGAAGCAAATGTTCAAACCTGTTCACGAAATGTGAAAGGCTACTGAATTTCAGATCGTATTATGTATGGTGTTTGAAGTGCTTTAGATGCATTTCCTGACACTCGAAGAGGGAACGGCACATTTTGTGCTGTGGCCGTATGGAAAGGCTCATATCATACTCTTGATCGACAATCCTGCATCTGTCGTGAACCGCAGACAAGAACCGAGAACGTTAACGCCCGCATATAAAATTTCGGCCACAGTTGTAACAGCGCTTTTAATACTTGCGAGGAAACTCGTTACACTTGAAAACAAGAAAGTACTCTAAATTCTACGACAAAAGGATAATTGAAACCTCGAAGTTCAGTCTCAGGCTTGCATTAATGGCACAGCGTTTTTGAAAAACTGTTGGCACCTTTTAAAGCTTTTTCCCTGTTTGGGAAAATGGTACGTTCTTATAAAATGCAAGTTCGATCTGACTTCCATCGCGTGAAGTTT
The DNA here is from genome assembly GCF_023864275.1 of Schistocerca cancellata. NCBI lineage: Eukaryota > Metazoa > Arthropoda > Insecta > Orthoptera > Acrididae > Schistocerca > Schistocerca cancellata. The sequence continues at coordinate 730,746,176 of NC_064629.1, forward strand.
ATATCTGTCCCTTACATTCGGCTTAAAAAATCTTTTTAAACGATCACATGGATTGGGCAACAACTTGCACCCTAATATCCAAGTGTTCTCACGTCCAACTTTGAAGCTTACCTTAGTAGGCATGTGCAATTAAACTTGCGCTGCTTAACTCTCAGTGGAAAACAAAGAGTCCATCGTATATACACGAAATTCATGCGTGCGGCAATGTGGCAAATGGAAAGAGAATTAATGATAGAATGCAAGGATTTCTGGGCCTGAGCCCTGAGTACGAGTTTGATCCTTTAAGAACTGCCTTCAGAAGAAACGGCTACTCTGATAAAGAGATGAATAGAGCACTACACCGTGAAAGGTCTGGAGCTTCTAATGAAAATAAACAAATTAAAGGGCAATGGAAGATTTTAGATCGCATCAGTAGAGTACTCAGAATACACGTTACTGATACAGTGTTTAAACCAGCACGAAAGGTGCCAGAGTGTTTGAATACTGAAAAGGACCTACGGCCGCCGCATGCCACACCAGGAATATATCAAATCCCTTGCACTTAAGGCCAAGTGTACATATGAACTACAAACAGAAGCTTTAACACCCACCTTAACGAGAACAATAGCAGTCGTCGTTTGGGGAATAAGGATAAATCGGCAGTAGTAGACCATGCACTGGGACCAAGGAACCACCACATTCGTCTGATACTAAGCTTTTATCAAGATCTAATCATTATTATGCTAAGATTTACAGAAAATCCATAGAAACTTTAACAGAAATGAAGAAGAGCTACAATTAAACATGTTGTGGGTCTCAGTGCTAAATAAACAAAATAGCGCGAACTTTTCCCCACTAAAAGCTCCACATCATACACTGGCGGGACTCGGCCATCTTAGACAGTGGCCTGATGACGTCACGAACCCACCGTTGTGTTGATACGAATAAACAGTTCGACTTGTTGGCTTATTTGAAACTGGAACTGCTTTCTAAATCCTTAAACTTTGAAGATGTCTCCAGCACTGGAAGAGTAAACGTTACAAATATAATTGGATCACTGTCTAACGACCATATAACAAAAATCGAAACTAGGGAACTAATGATTCAGCTATTCAAAGAAAAACTTTTTTATGTTTGTTGTAAATTTTGATAACTTATTATTTGATTCCCCTGAAATTACAAAATGTACTTCAATGTAGCGTACTGGTACACCTATACGCAATGATACAAGACTTAGTTTTCCATTAACAAACCGTGTTTGCAACGAAAACTCATCGGATTTCAGATTCAATTATACGGGAGCTCAGACACCTGGAAACTATCAATTATTGACTTCCCGGAGGCAGCCTACGGCTTAATGAGCGATGGCCTGTGGAATTAGATTCCGCGCAATAACAACTGTATCTGCTACTCTGACCTGTAAATCGAATTCGGGGACCATATTTTAGTAAACGAATGTATTTTATTTTGGCGGTCCTGCTGACGATACTCTTTGTTCGAGTATGGTGGTGAATCATGCTAAAATGTTGACAAAATGATAACACGCAATGAATAAGTCAAATTTTCGGGGAACGAATTTTGAGGGCATAGATCCACACTTTCCCTCTAGAGGTAATATTAGTGCGCCCACCTGCTTGTCAGATGTTTTGAAATCGTCATAGTGCCACTGAGACAATGTCGCTGGTACCCAGTGACCTTTATTATGTCGATCCCTGCGTCGTGCTGGCTTATTAAAGGGTACCGCACTAGGATGGCAGCGCATATTAGTCCTGTGTCTCACCTCAGGAATGCGTGGCTGCACTAGCTTGGAGCCTTACCGCGTTCCTGTGCGCTACCGCGCCAGCGGCTAAATTCTACAGCTCCAACTTCGCGTCACTTATACCACAGGGAGGTGCACATGTTTCAATGACAAATCACTCCTGCAGTTACTTCCGTTTGAAGGTAACCATGAATAACTGAGTCGGGCGTCAACGCAGACTGTCATTTTTAAGAGTAACGCTTATGCTGCACATACACAACAGTTAGGAGAATGATTGCACAGTAGTATTTACATATATGAACTACTTCACGATTCCAGCAAATAGTTCATTCACATATCTACAAGACATATATGTTACTATACTCATAACTACACTCCCAATCGGAATGACTGGGAATCAAATCCTCGTCCGTCCATCTTGGTGTTGTTTACCCGTAATTACCTTAAATAACTAAAGACGAATGCCGGGAGAGATCCTTTGAACAGTCTGCGGCTAAATTCCTGCCCAACCCTTGTCGAAACAGAGTTTCTCCTCTCTCCCTAATGATGTTAAACCCTAATCTCCACTCTTTCCTGATGTCAAACAGTTCAGATACAAATGACCTATCGGTTAAGGAACTAGACTTGAGTTAGGGAGGAGTGGCTTCTAAATTCTGAAGTACTTTTCATAGTCTAGGTTCTCTGCTGTTTCCCCTAAAATATTTCCGGCTATTTCCTGGATGGTTCTTTCAGAAAGGTATAACCGATGCACTAACCATATTTCAGTACGGTGGCTTGTGCTAATGAGCACTCTAATCACTTCGACAACAACTGAACTTTTATTTTTAATTATTTTTGTTACATATTTCAGCTTCACGTCACACAAATAGTGTCATTATTGGTGTCAACTTCTCAGCAAACCATCATCAAATGCTCTGTCTAAAAAGAAACAAACGCGGGGATATTAAAATACCTGGAGTCAAAATTGAAAAATCAAAGTACCTTTTACACACATTTGAATACGGTACAAAGTAACTTTCTAAAGACTAGTAGAGGCACACGCACTGAAAACATATCTGTGCTCTGATTGTTGGAACTGGAGGCTACAGTTAACTTCGTAACGGTATAAAGTTCATATCTTTAAATCGTGGCCGGCCGGAGTGGCCGAGCGGTTCTAGGCGCTACAATCTGGAACCGTGCGACCGCTATGTCCTTAGGTTAGTTAGGTTTAAGTAGTTCTAAGTTCTAGGGGACTGATGACCTCTGAAGTTAAGTCCCATCGTGCTCAGAGCCATTTGAACCATTTTTTTAAATCGTGAATATAAGATTAAAGTATACACAATAGAAAAATGATTGTGAGTTGTACTCTTTTAGACGTTACTCTAGTTAAAACATAAGTAACTTCTGGTGTAGGTAAGCTAGTCGTACGCTAGAAGCGTGTGAAGTGACGACCGACGACCTCCTACAAAAGGACTCGCGTGTGGCAAACTGGTCGCCGGTGGTCGAAAGTCTACACTTAACATCAAGTGTCAAGGAGTTAATGAATCAACATATTTTTATACAAGAAAAATAACCCCAACGAAGCAAAAAGGCAAGAACCAGGGAGAATATACTTCCAAAAAGGCTTCGTTACGGATCGCTTTGTTAATGTAATATCTCACACGGGTATTCGTTATTAATTAATAAAAACTTCAAGTTCTTGAAGTCTACCCAAATGATACTCTAATAGCAGTAACAGCAGAACTAGTCGGTCGGGAAAGGTCAGTGACTTCGAACGTGTATTAGTAACTGGATGTTACTTGAGTAACAAATCTATCAGGGACATTCCAGTCCTGCTAAAGCTGCCCAGGGCGACTGTTGATAATGGGCTTTCGAAGAAGGAGCACGAGGGAACAGCCATAGCTAAACCAAGACCAGGCCAAACTTATGTACAAACGGACAGCGATCTTCGGGTATTGCGAACGGTGGTTGTAGAAAATCGCATGAAATCCACGGAAGCAACCACTCGAGAGTTCCAAAGTGTTACCAGCAATGCAGCTAACTTAGGGAGTTGAAGAGAACGGGGTACAAAACTCGAGCAGCTTGTCGTAAGCCACATATTTCTTTAGTCGAGGTTAAGTGACTACTGAGCTGGAGTACAGAGCGATGCCGCTGGACAGTGGATGACTGGAAACAAATGATTTGGAGTGATGAATCACCCTATACCTTTTGGATTTGACGAGTGCCTGGGGAATGTTAGGTGCCACCATATGTAGTACCAGCACTGAAGTACCGAGGATGTGTTGTTACTGATGAGAGTGGTTTTCATGATTAGGGAGCGGTTCCATTATTGCGCTTAAGAAAACGATAAATGCTGAAGGATATGAACACGTTCTGCAGCATTGAGTACCACGTATAGTATAGGAACATTTGGGAGAAGACTTTTTCAGTATGACGATGCACCCTGTCATAAAGCAGCATCCGTGAGGCAATGGTTTGTGAACAGTAACATTCCTGAAATGGCCTGACCTTTCCAAAGTCCTCACTCGAGCCCAGTGGAACACCTTTCGGATGAGTTAGAACGTCGACTTTGTTGCAGATTTCAGCGTCCAACATCACTACCTCCTCTAGTTTCGACTCATGAGGACGAAACGGCGTTGATCAGATAGTGTATGCAGCATACACCATGCCAGCAATTTTTAAACTCCTTTTCTATCAGAGCGCCGGTTCTAGTGAAGAGGTACACTCACGAACAGCTGAATTAGAGGTACATACCTAGCATCATGAAGAACCCACTGTGAAACTCCTGATACTGTGCCAGCTTAAACTAACAACTGTGATCAATAGATATACATCAGAGCAGTAAATTGTGAGAGGCAGTGTTAAGTAGTAGATGTGCGGTCGTAGTGTGTCAACTTTGTTGTGTCACAAATCGCAGTGGTTCAGCATCTCTAAATCAAGTGTTGAAGACATCCAGCAGATTGTTTTGAAGAAGAGCAAAGTGTGTGAAAAGTTTGTCCCACACACCATGACGCCCGAACACAAACAACGACGTGTAGACGCCTACAGCGAATTGATTGAAATGGGGTACGTGGACAAATCCTTTCTGCAAAAAGATAATCAAGGATGACGAGACTCGATGTTATAAACACGAACCTCCCACAAAACAGAAGAGCGCAGAAATTCAAGTGAAGGATCAACACTTCGACCGCATAATCGACATTCAAGCCAATGAGAGCCACGAGTTGAACAGTATGCCAAAGAGCGACTTCTCTGATAGTTCCACATGGTTGTATGAACGTTCTGTTCGTTGTACTCAAGTTAGGGGGCTATGTATAACACATGTAGCACTAAAATCACCATGTAAACTTTCCTCTATCGTTTATTAATTCAGCCTGGAACCATTTTTTAGTCTGAAAGAGTATGCCAACACAATTCAGGAGAGATGGGATGTTGCATTGTCTTGCTGTAGGTACCAAGCCGCTGGAGGAAAGAAACAAAAACAGTAGCTGTAATTCATATAACAGTTTGAGGTTATGTCAGTACTAGACGACACTATTTGAAACTCTCTCCCATCTCGTCTTACGACGTCAGTCTTTTTTGGGGATTCCAAAATTTTATTTTAGCTTTCTTCTCGCCATCACAGTCGGCAGTTAACCTAATGGGTTGAAATCACGTGCGTCATCGGCCTGTGAATCGCATCTGTGTGATATCTCGCTTCAACTATCCGTGCATCGTACATTCTGAGGCAGAGATTGAGAACTAGCCCATCATTTGCTCAGACGAGCGTGGTCAATCCACCTAAAAACCAGAATATCAGAACAAGCGGTAATTAACCTGCCGCGTGGATTCGATAAGGGTGGGGCTCATCTCCCTATCTCAGAAGCTGTAACACCGCGCGTTAAGCTTTAAGGGCAGGTCGTTACTATTTGCAACTATCTGGGGTGCAAATATAATCTACAACGGAAAACTCTTTCGGGAAGCGTCAGAGCGACTTTAACTTCTGCATGTCGTATAGTTCGAATTCCATTGCTTCTGAAGCAATGAATTCCCGTGCAGGCCCGGCTCACGGTGGGGCGAACCGTGCCACCGCCCCGGGCGGCAGGTTTTCAGGAGCTGCAAAGTTTTAAAATTTAATACGGTTCCAAAAGGACGAATGAAAAAAGACAAAGTTTTCTGTAAATGAAAAAGTGTGAGAATAAGCTGGAAACACAAATCATTCATAAAATCTAGTGTCTTACTAGAAATTGTCTACGATGTTGTGAAGCAGATGACAATGGAAGCGCTGGAATTGGACGGACACCTTGTTTACATCTTTCAAAATAGCAAAGATTGCTGCTGCTAATGACATTGGTCGCAACTCTATTTCTACCATCCGCGCACACAACACATGAAATGTACCTACATCAGCTTGAAAGCAACTACAAATCCGAGAAACTTTATAATGAAGAAATAAAGATAAATATCAGTATATGATGGTCTAAGAATTCCTTAAATACCTACATGAGTATAGCTGAGAAAAATGCTTTGTAATAAACAGAGAAAGGCTAAGTAAAATATCCACTGTCAGTCACATGCCACATCTTCTGTAATGAAGTGACGTTTGCAGATGGAAATACGTATGGCCGCCTTTCCTCATCACTCCCTCTCCTCTGGATCTGCCATTAATATAATTTAATTTGCTCCTCTTTTTGTCACGGACCTCTAAGTTGATTTTTTTCTGTCTTTTCTCTAATGCCTTTCAAGTTTTCTCTCATTCCCTTTTTTGCTCGCCGTTGAAGTCATAATCAATATACATTAACATCGAAGATATTACGGAAAACAATCTGTCAAACTTTATTTTGTAGCTGAAGCGACTAAAAAGCATTGCGAGAACTTTTTATCCAGTTCCGTATTATTTCACGCTCTTTGCGTGTCAACAACTTTATTTATCATGTAACTGTTTTCACCATAGCTGTTTTTCCTTCATGTACAACGGACACAGAATCTTTCAACAAATAGAGTATCTATATGAAAGTCACTCGCTGTCCTATGAGTTTCTGCTTTGCACAGCAGAAACAACAGCCTAGTACTCAGCTGTGCAGGTTGATACACGTCCAGCACCGCACACTCCCCTCTGCTTAGGGAACGAGAAAAAGTGAACAGATTTTGATTATATACTCTGCGAGTGACATATCTTAACGTTGGTTGCATTAATTTTGGAATTATAACACAAAATGTTATACAAAGTAAACGTTCCGTTTCTGTTACACTGAATAGTGTCCCATACCTGGATGTGGTCTTAAAGACGTATTCTCGTCAAAAATACGTACGAGTAAGTGTGTTACGTGCAGATAAGACGTCATGGGTGAATAAAAGTGTGAAAAAGTTTGGTTATGTCTAAAAATGCAAGGAGGCGTGGATGGGCGAGTTTGAAAATTCCGCACGGGGCAGCAAAATCCCTGGAGCCGCCCCTGTTTCTGTGCTACCGACAGGCTCAATGACATCAGCAAAATTCTACGTGGACAGTTTAGGCAGATGCGTGATTACCTGTACCACGTTTACGGTCGGCTCGTTGCGAGCACCGAGGGGAAACCGTGACGCTTCGTTATCGGTGCAGATGCCAGAAGTAGCAGTTTATTTCTGTTCGCCTTCCTGCGCCGAAGGCTTTTGCAGTAAATAAGCAATAATGGGAGGTGACGCTTGCTCGCTCTAAACCCAATAAGTGCCAAACGGCGTTGCCTTCTGTCTCGTTACTGCCCTTTTAACGGATCCGAGCCTAATAATGCGGCGCCGGGAGGTCGTTAAAACGAGAGCAGTTTGCCCAGGTTGATGAGGCCGCCAGAGCCTTTATTAGCAAGGAACGCCGCGGGACGCGGGAAACGGTGTGTTCTGTGCTCAGAGCGAGAGCGAAAGCGCCTGTTTGGACGGCACAAACAGACCCAGACACGCACGCGTCACTACTTCTCTGCCGCCCGTCGATCGACACCGCACTCTCTTCATTTCTGACAAACGGATTAATTTGTTTCTGGCCGCTAAAATAAATAGCATACTGCAGCCCAGGGCATTCAGGCGGTCTCAATTCCGGAGCACAGTTTGCGTCTGTCCTTCCACGTCAGATTAGTCCTAGGTTATTTGATTAATTCAGCAAGAGTTATTAGGGTCCCTTAAGCAAAGTCAAGTCTCGTTTCCTTTCCAGATCAGGCGGAAAATGAACAAACACACTATATTACACAACGCGCGCTCGCTCGCACACACACACACACACACACACACACACACACACGTACGACGACGATGGACGGGATTGGAAAAAGTGGAGAGCGACTGAAAGACAGGAGAAGAGGAGGGAAATGAAAATGGATAATGATTGTAGATGGGAAGAAGTAGACTGTACACGGGAGATATAAGGAAATAACGGCCTGCATAAAAACGATTTTGAATAATTATTGGTAACGCCAGTAAACTGAGAACTAAAATGTACCCAACAGATTCACTGCGTGCTTTTTTCAACGTAGCAGCTTTTAACCTTTGGTGTCCTTCATTTCCTCTCTCCACATCTCTTAGTTAATTTCGTCTCATAAAGATGAACTGTGGTTGAATAGTCAGATCTGCTGTAGACTTTTCCATTCATGAAATGACAATTGCTTCACTATTTTGTTACATAGCAGCATTTCAACAACACATATGTCGTTGCTTCTCACGATCCACATCTGTTTCTGCGCGATTGAGTGAACGCAAAGGAAACAACGTTTGTGTTGTTTGGGGAAGGAGACCAGACAGCGAGGTCATCGGTCTCATCGGATTAGGAAAGGATGGGGAAGGAAGTCGGCCGTGCCCTTTTCAAAGGAACCAACCCGGCATTTGCCAGGAGCGATTTAGGGAAATCACGGTAAACCTAAATCAGGATGACCGGACGCGGGATTGAACCGTCGTTCTCCCGAATGCTAGTCCAGTGTCTAACCACTGCGCCACCTCGCTCGGTGGAAACAACGTCTTGAAAACTATAATTCGGTATTTCGCGTAATATGTCGTGGTTTTTAACATCGAGTCTCCTTTATTTAAATGGCAAAAATTTCACCACTTCAAGAAAACAGTGTTTCCTGTCACGTTTATTAATTAAATCCATAACGCTTGTTAGTGTTTAATGGCCATAGAACAGTGAAGTCATCAGATATGCAGCACTGGTTGTTTTTTTTAATTTATTGCCTTTCTGGAGGTGCCCATTCAGCCAGCTCAACAGTGGAATATCAGTTATGACGATACGAACGTAGGCTTAACACAACACCCAGTCCCCGAGCGGAGCAAATCTCCGACGCAGCCGGGAATCGACCCCTGGATGGAACTCAGTGGAGGAATACAGCGTTACTTGCGGGATCATCCAGGGGTTGCAGAATACAGGAACGACATGGGAAGCTTGAATGTTGATTATCTGACGGAGACATCAAAACCCCTTCCCAACTGATACGAGTATAGCGTTCTCTGAATCTATATCTCGCAGCAAGTGTACAATACAGTCACAATTCATACTTCGAACTTCAGATGTACACGCTGAGAGCTGTCTCATGACTATACTGATAAATACAGTTACGGTCCGTTTGATAAGGACGCAGCCGATTTTACTTGTAAACCAGAAAGTTTTCCGAAACATTTGAAATTTTAGCGCCAGCTCTCTGTATATTCACGCAGGTCAGCATAAAATTGTGGAGCACAGAAAAGAAAGCAGCTGTATTACTTTTACGTTTTTCTTTTATATTTTCCTTTTTGTAGTTCACTAATCTTATACGACCGTAGAAGATGTAGCTAACGTTCGCTAGTATGCTAGGTCTAGCCGCTTTGAGTCACGGTTGGCGATTCATCAGTATTTGGTCTGTGAGTAGAGGATAGCTGATACGTGCTACATAATTACTAGACTCTGCAGTAATGTTCTGCGTTATAAATCCCATACATCTTCACCGTGGCATCTCAAACTTTCTCCCCCGAATGCGAAAATACTTTGTTGGTGCCCACTTACGAAGGCAAAAAGGATCATCGTAACGAAATAAGAGAAATCAGAGCTCTCGGTGAAATATTAAGGTGTTCGTTTTTGCCGTGCGCTGTTCGAGACAGGAACAGCAGAGAATTAGTGTGAAAGAGGTTCAATCAAACCTCTGTTAGGCACGTAAGTGTTAATTGCAGAGTGGTCATGTAGATACAGATGTTGAGTGAGAGCCTGTGAAACCGGCGCAGGTGATAAATCTTCTGAGAGTGGATGACTTGTTCTATGGTCCTCTTGGTGCTATTTGAGATGAGTTAACTACATACGGGCCCCAGACTCTACCACTGCCTTTTCTACAATTTCCGTAGACACTGTAAGGGATATAAGTACATCACACTACACCCACTCTCAGTAGAGTCACCCCCATGTTATATGCTTCTCAAACTGCGCTGGAAAAAGATTAGTGACTCCACCTCTGTACATCCTACGTGTCACTGACACCCTTCGGTTTCAAATTAATGGCTACTCAGAAAAATGTAATACTGGAATGGTGGCAAGCAGAGTGATCATTCAGTTGATAGTTTTTTTGTAATGTAGCGGTATGAAGACGCTTTCGGTACCTACCAAACATCTACATCTACACGGATACTCTGCAAATCACATTTAAGTGCCTGGCAGAGGGTTCATCGAACCACCTTCACAATTCTCTATTATTCCAATCTCGTATAGAGCGCGGAAAGAACATACGAGTTCTGATTTCCCTTATTGTATCGTGGTGATCGTTCCTCCCTACGTAGGTCTGTCTCAACAAAATATTTTCGCATTCGGAGGAGAAAGTTGGTGATTGGAATTTCCTGAGAAGATTCCGTCGCAACGAAAAACGCCTTTCTTTTAATGATTTCCAGCCCAAATCCTGTTTCATTTCTGTGTCACTCTCTCCCATATTTCGCGATAATACAATACATGCTGCCTTTCTTTGAACTTTTTCGATGTTTCGAACTTGAAGAGTTCGTCCACACATGTTCCTTCAGCGTAATAGTTTCAGACCACACACGAGCGCTGCGACATCTGCAATAATCCGACGCCATGGGTTCACTATCATCCTCCACTCAGTCTCTACTAGGTCCCGTCCGATTTTCATCTGTTTCCAATACGTAAAGAATACCTTCGAGGATTGCAGTTTGATGGTCATGAAGAGGTGCAAACAGAGGTGAGGTTGTGGCTACGTCAACAATGTCAAACATTCTACAGTGACTGTATCGACAATCTGCTCTCTCGTTGGGAGAAGTTGTTCGTCGCTAGGGTGAATACGCTGCCAAATAAATACGTAGACATGGAGAATAAATGTGTTGAATATTAATAATGCTTGTTTCATTTAAAAAGCTTTAAAATTTTTCACATAAAAATTACTTTTCAGCACACCCTCGTATCATCATCTTTATGTAAGCGGGCTGCTGCTCTACCTCGTTCGTTGACTCAGGATGCCTCTGGTTCCGAGCTGAATGAGGCATTTCGTCAGCTTTGCGGCACGTTTCCTCCGCTAGTTATATTTCCTGTCCACGTATCCGCCCTTGGAGGCCGGCCGAGCCCAGCCGAACCAATTGTGTTGGACACACGAACGTAGGGACGGAGGCTACACGAACATACCCGTGGGCTTCATATCCACTATTAGTTGTCGAATATAGGCTTCCCATACAACAATTTTGCTGACTGGAAAAGCAAATATTACGAAATTCTCTATTAGGGCACGCCATTAAAAGAAGTCTTGGGTTTATTTATTTAATTTTTTTCTTTTCTTGGCAGTCTAATGTGTGTGTTGTAGTTTAAGGTCTCTCAGCAGTGTAGATTAATATACAATCACCATCGACGTCACACGGGAGTTTTGTGTCTGCTGAAGTTAGGGTAAGACTGTAAATAATTCGAAAGTTGATATGAACACCAGACTTCCATCCTAGACGCGGTCCTATTGGAAGAGTACATTTCTCTAAATTTTAACGTAACTTATACAGCCAGTTAAAGGTCGACTTCCAGGATACCTTGAAATTCTAACCAAGGTACAACTCGGTATTTCTTAGATTTACAAACATTACCAGAGGTAAAAGAAGTAATAAGGATTCTAGGACTGGCCAGAGATCTTGCGCTGACACGCAAAGCCATAGTTTAAACTACGTGACCAGAAACCGCAAATATCGCATTCATTCCAAAGACGCCATTCCAGTAACTAATAGAATGTGGCACGTCCTTTCTTTAGTTATACAGAGTTTAATCTTCTGGGGAGGCCTTTCACTAAATGTTGATACACTGAAGGCAAAAAACTGCTTGCAATGATTAACAGCTGCTGCCAGGTTTTCGTCAGAGGAGATCTCACCAACAATCAACTCTCGAATTCAGCCCGCAGTAGTTCGAAGGCTACCAGGAAAGAATTTCAGCAAAACAGTGAAGAAAATCAATCTGATTTGCTTGCAAATATTCTGTTCCATATTGTTACTACTGTGGGATATGATTGTTAATGCTAGAAATGTTCACATAAGCTCCTGCCTTTATTTTGCCACCGGTTAAAGCTAATCGTCCAAACTTCAAAAATAAGCTTGCGAGGGCGTTCCACTTCATATCTCTGCAGAATGTTACTGTAAGATGTTTATCTAACATGACTGACAACAATTGTAGCACATTAACCGAATGTTCAAAGGAACTACATTTTTATGTTTCGTGAAGTGTTGATTCTTTATTGGTGAAATCTTCGTTACAGAAAACACAAATATCTACAAAAATACTGCGACTGCAGGTAGTCATCAGGTAGGTGATTGTAATAAATAGTATAAATAAGTCATTGATGTATAATATATACAGTAATTGCACTTTCCAGGGGAACACCAGATATTACTTGTGGACATAATGACTCCCTAACTAGGATAACGTGTTGCAAGTTCAGAACATATCGATGTAGCCCCAAGGCCGGTTAGATAATCCACATGAAAATATTTTCTTTGATAGATGTTGGTATGATATTGAACCAGATTTTTTCAGAAGTCTTGTCTTGCCAATGCTGACCAAATTGAAGTTTTCCTAATTTATTACGGTTTGAGTTCTATCACCAACTACTACAATACACTATCTGATAATAAAAGTTAAGCCTCGATAAGGGAATTATATATTGTTATGGGCGGACGGTATACTCTTTCTACAACACAAATGCACAAGTGGATTAATGCCGTTCTCTGTTTACAAGGAGCTGCTACTTAACTTGAATAGAGTCCATGTTCGTGGTACAAGCTCATAAGTAATAGTCCTCTTGCAGGCAATATCGTTAATCTTGCTATTACACTAATCTGGTCGCTATTTACTGTCGTAACCTGCGATGTGAACTGACAGATGCCAACTGGAATAGTCAGTGAGTTAGTGAGGGCCTCCGGACAGCGGCAGCGGCCTAAATACATGCTGTCGAGAGGGTTGGCGGAATGTTGCTCGACGGTGTGTCTTTGGCCTCTCTCGTGATAGGCACACTTGATCCACGGCCTACTATCGATCTTCGCACTACACCTTTGCCGACCTGTGTACTGGCGACAGCTTACGCCAGCACACCAAATACACTAAGAACTTGGATATTGCACGATTCGACCAGCTGGCCAAGTGGAGACGCAAAATACAGTCCCTTCCAAACAGTGTCATATGCTGATAACGCTGTCTTTCACGAGTGCGCTGAATCTTCGTGTTCTTCATAGTGGTCACCTAACATATGTTGCTTTTCGCACCCCTTATACAGGGTGTTACAAAAAGGTACGGCCAAACTTTCAGGAAACATTCCTCACACACAAAGAAAGAAAATATGTTATGTGGACATGTGTCCGGAAACGCTTACTTTGCATGTTATAGCTCATTTTATTACTTCTCTTCAAATCACATTAATCATGGAATGGAAACACACAGCAACAGAACGTACCAGCGTGACTTCAAACACTTTGTTACAGGAAATGTTCAAAATGTCCTCCGTTAGCGAGGACACATGCATCCACCCTCCGTCGCATGGAATCCCTGATGCGCTGATGCAGCCCTGGAGAATAGCGTATTGTATCACAGCCGTCCACAATACGAGCACGACGAGTCTCTAAGTACATTTGGTACCGGGGTTGCGTAGACAAGAGCTTTCAAATGCCCCCACAAATGAAAGTCAAGAGGGTTGAAGTCAGGAGAGCGTGGAGGCCACGGAATTGGTCCGCCTCTACCAGTCCATCGGTCACCGAATCTGTTGTTGAGAAGCGTACGAACACTTCAACTGAAATGTGCAGGAGTTCCATCGTGCATGAACCACATGTTGTGTCGTACTTGTAAAGGCACGTGTTTTAGCAGCACAGGTAGAGTATCCCGTATGAAATCATGATGGCGTGCTCCATAATGACGAAACTAAAATGAGCTCTAACATGGAAATTAAGCGTTTCCGGACACATGTCCACATAACATCTTTTCTTTATTTGTGTGTGAGGAATGTTTCCTGAAAGTTTGGCCGTACGTTTTTGTAACACCCTGTATACCCTACGAGGTCTGGTAACAACATTAAAAACTAATAACGTTAATGCACTCTGGTGTCACATAGAATTGCAACTCTAATCACTTATATAACTACTCATAGTGCGTACGTGTACCAAGTTACATTGATATCCGACCATGTCTCCTGGATGCTTCACTTTTTTAAGGGGGTAGTATGTATCTGAGAAGCGTACGTATTAGTGAAATGATGTTTCCCCAGATGTTCTTAGTTATTTTTGCAATTGTGTATGGTGGCGGACACAGAAATCTAACTAGATCCTCATTCTAGCCAAGTACTTTCATCGTGTGGAGATACAAACGATAAAGGTATTTACCGAACGTCGAGGGTATCAGTGTTCTGGTATGTCGTATAGACGTTTTTAACCGCGGGAAAGAAAGTTACGTTTTTTTCGATACTCTGGAGTTCATTTTTACATCATGTCTTTCATTTGACTGGTTTCAAGTCTGCAACAACTATATACGGTCCTGGAACTCCAGCTTCTTTAACAAGGCATCAAAATGGATGTGTGGTAGTCGACAGTATGAGGCGGCCCTACGTTTCTGCAGGTGAGTAACCAATACTTTACTGCCGAAGTTTTCTTTAGTTCACAATAACTGGACAGGCTTACGTTAACGTTCGCACTTTTACATTATGTTAAGTACAATTAGTATATGGCGATTTGCACTGAAGTCCCATTTCTAGTACCGGCCGGGATGGCCGAGCGGTTCTAGGTGCTACAGTCTGGAACCGCGATACCTCTACGGTCGCAGGTTCGAATCCTGCCTCGGGCATGGATGTGTGTGACGTCCTTAGGTTAGTTAGGTTTAAGTAGTCCTAAGTTCTAGGGGACTAATGACCTCAGAAGTTAAGTCCCATAGGCTCAGAGCCATTAGAACCCATTTCTAGTCTTCCAATTATTTTCCATGAGGGCATACAGCTCTACTATATGGTAAATGATGATGGCATCCTCTTGGTTGATATATTCATCCATTCGGTTCTCCTGGCGGAGACTACTCAGGAGGATTCATTACGAAAAACAAAACTGGCAATCTAGGCATGTACAGGACAGACTAGAGCGAAGAGGTACATCAAACCAGTCTTCGGACAACACTTTGTCCCGAACGGTCCGGGTCAGTGACTATGAAAATATCTGGCGACTGCAAGTGAGTCAGTGTCCTTAAACGCCATGCTGTCGATGAGTGCACAAACTCTAAACTCTATTCGGGACTCGCTTTCGATAATAGCAGGGATAAAACTTCCATAGAGCCACTCTGATTTTTCGTTTTTCTGGTTTCCCCAATTCACTGAAGTCAAATGCCGATACGACTACTTTGGAAAGACTATGGCCAGTTTTCTTCCCCATCCTTGCCCATTGGACACTAATCGCTAATGACATAGTCGTCGACAGGATTTTAAACCTATTTTTCCTTCCACTCATCTAAGATACCCTCGTTATGCAAATACGACACTGTCACTGAAACGTATGTTCCTAAGTTAAACATGTACAAATACATACGTTATCCTTCTAGCAACATCAGTTCGCGTAAAAATCTGAAATGTCTTTAGTTCTGCTGATGCAATATAGCAGGTCCGCAACTGGAAGTAGTTAATTTCATAAATTATCTGGGAGTAGGCATTAGTAGTGATTTAAAATGGAACGACCATATAAAATTAATCGTCGGTAAAACAGATGCCAGACTGAGATTCATTGGAAGAATCCTAAGGAAATGCAGTCCGAAAACAAAGGAAGTATGTTACAGTACACTTGTTCGCCCACTGCTTGAATACTGCTCACCGTTGTGGGATCCGTACCAGATAGGGTTGATAGAAGAGACAGAGAAGATCCATCGGAGAGCAGCGCGCTTCGTTACAGTATCATTTAGTAATCGGAAAGCGTTACGAAGATGATAGATAATCTCCAGTGGAAGACTCTGCAAGAGAGACGCTCAGTAGCTCGGTACGGTCTTTTGTTGAAGTTTCGAGAACATACCTTCGCCGAGGAGTCGAGCAGTATATTGCTCCCTCCTACGTATGTCTCACGAAGAGACCATGAGGATAAAATCAGAGAGATTAGAGCCCACACAGAGGCATGCCGACAATCTTTCTTTCCACGAACAATACCTGACTGGAATAGAAGGGAGAACCGATAGAGGTATTCAAAGTACCCTCCGCCACACACCGTCAGGTGGCTTGCGGAGTATGAATGTGGATGTAGATGGCGCCTCAAACCGCACGGCCACTCCGCGCGGGTCACAGATTTATTATCGTGTGCCATAGCAAAGAAAAAAGAAAAAGAAAGTTGTATATCGCAGCGTTGCTGAGTCACACAGGAGTGTGAAAGCGATTACAGTTGTGGAACGTGTGTTATGCGCAGGTGTTGGCGCCGAACGTGGTGCAGTCCCCGGCTGCGACGGGACACGCTGGGCGATAGGCGGCCGGAAGCGCTGATAGGATATCTGCGTGACGCAGCCGCCGGCTCTGCCCTGCTTCCCTTCCATTTAGGTCTTCGTTACGTCCCAAATCGTAGCTGCGAACGTCTGCCTTAATTCTGGGCGCAATCACCTGTGCCAAATGAAATGGCGCGTCTCGTACTTAGCAGCCGGATTTACAGGCAGCGGCTCTAGTCACAGTTCACTGCTACTGCCTTTTCGCGTACGAGAGTGCTATACATTTTCTGGAAAATTCCTTATTGGGCTCAAAGACACAGAGCTTAAAAACACACAGCAGTGTGCTGTGTAATCGTGAAATAATACCAGTTAGTTTCGTAATTAAAGATAAGCAGAAATGTTTTATACGTGCCAGTTAACACAGCTAAGTACGATATTACAGTTTCTGTGCTATTCTCATTACGATGCGAAGTTTCTTTGAACATGCATGCACGAAGCACGGTTGACGACATATGGAAGTTTGTATCTGGCCGTGAGTCGTGCACGGACAGCCAAATGGTAAGACGACTGCTTGCGATAAGCGCGATATCCGGGTTTGAGTCCCCATCCGGCACAAATTTTCGTTGTCGTCATTCCATTCTACAGCTGATGATAGTCCTTATTCGCAATTGTGAATTCATTTGATGTAGCTGAGTAAGAGTGGAACTGGACGGTGCTGGAGAAGGACGATGTTCGGAAGTACTTCTACAGCGAATTCCTCATTCTGTGTACAGCACAGCTACAGTTACCGCATCATATCATGATTTAAAAGGAACTGCTAAAGTCTTTGTAAGTTTATTGGAGGATTATCATTCTAAAGGGGCTAAATGACAAAGTATACCTTCTAGGTTATTCAAATGGTTCAAATGGCTCTGAGCACTATGGGACTTAACATCTGTCATCAGTCCTCTAGAACTTAGAACTACTTAAACCCAACTAACCTAAGGACATCGCACACATCCATGCCCGAGGCAGGATTCGAACCTGCGACCGTAGCGGTCGCGCGGTTCCAGACTGAAGCGCCTAGAACCGCTCTGTCATACCGGCCGGCTTCTAGGTTATTCAGTATAAACTTTATTCAAGTAACATGAACGTAAATATGCACTAACTACACATTAACACTTGCTCGTGGACTTTAGGATGGGAAGTCATTACTTGGCATCATCCAAAAATAACGAATAAACATTGAATTTTCTACGCAAATTTGCTATGAGGTGCTAACTGGGCTAAATCTAACAAACAAGTTTTGCAATGTTTCTATCTCTGGTAATCATTTTAGTGTTCAGTCTTGGAACAATGCATTGTAAAACTGTTTCTGTTCTGAGCAGTATTGGAGTTAACATCTGAGGTCATCAGTCCCCTAGAACTTAGAACTACTTAAACCTAACTAACCTAAGGACATCACACACACCCATGTCCGAGGCAGGATTCGAACCTGCGACCGTAGCGGTCGCGCGGTTCCAGACTGAAGCGTCTAGAATCGCTCGGCCACAGCGGTGGGCAATCATTGTAGATAGCCCTTTCAGTAGATAAAAGTCCTGTTAACATACCACCTAACGACCTAGAAAACGCAATTTATGCAAAACTGGTACATAGCCACTTCAGCATGATAAGCTTTCAATTGTTCAGATCAAGCTCTTATACGTGAAAAAGAGTGAAGCAGCACGGTTTGAGAGGTATGTGTTTCTACGTGACTGACCACAAAATTGAGTCTAAATTACATATAACTTGGCAGTTTGAGCCTAGTTATCAGTATGACACTGCAACCCCTCTGGTCTAGATACGTGCACTGATTCCATCGGGAAGGGTGTAAGAATAAAGGATGTCTGAGACGTACCGTTGTGCCGTCAGAGATACCACATCACTACCAGCCGTGACGCTAAGCCATACCTCACGGCTACGCACACTGTAACGCCAAGAGTTACACCACTTTCTCTTTTCAAAACATTGGAAGAACGGGACTTCTCCACAGGTCTCCGCCATACTCACTGCCGGGGGAGTGCAAAGCAGCGATTCATTGCTGAACACAATGCGCCACCATTCATTAGCAGCCAATGCTTCTCGGTCACACCACTCCAAAGGCTGTAGTTTATGTTGTAGTGCTAACGGCAGCGTAAGCATGCTGCTGCTCCGGCTGGAGCTAGACTCCAGTCACTGGTACGGGATGACACGTATTGTTGCAGGGAGACATTACTTGTTCTCGGATGGCATGCACAGACGTGAAGGTTATTGACGTGCTACGCTGACATTACTTGTACTGCGATTCTCCCTTGTGGTCGTCAGACGGAACCTTGATGGCGAATATGCTTGACCTCACATAGCCATGCAGTCCAACTTCGAACCACTGTCACATCCGAATGCGCCTCAAATCTGTATTTTGCACGACTGGACCAGCCGGGCAAATAAAGACTCACAACGAGGCCACTCTCATACTCAGCCATGTGCCGGTTACGCTGTGTCACTCAAGTACGCGGCTACCAGGCTTGATAACAACACTAAATACGAACAACACTAACACACTCCGGTAGCCATTCTACCTGTGACAGAGAATTGCAACTCTGGTTCAAATGGCTCTGAGCACTATGGGACTCAACATCTGAGGTCATCAGTCCCCTAGAACTTAGAACTCCTTAAACCTTAGGACTCCTTAAACCTTGGGACATCACACACATCCTGCGACCGTAGCGGTCGCGCGGTGCCAGACTGAAGCGCCTAGAATCGCTCGGCCACACCTCACATATTCGCCGACGATGCGAAACTAATACAGAACTTGTTCTTTAAGTATCCTCTTATAAAAGGGTGTTTAAACATTTACAAATGCATAAGGAATAAAAACATTGTCCACTCTTTCTTAAATATAGCAAACATGAATATAAATGTAACAAAATCACGTGACGGATAAATAGTTACCCATATGTTGCAAGCGTTTTAAAGATCGAAGACGTGGTGAAAAATAATGCCTCCGAGTTTTTAATGTGAAAACTCTTATACAGCTTTTTAAATGAAACACTCAAATTCAAATGGCGTGTGACGAGGGCCTCCCGTCGGGGAGACCGCTCGCCTGGTGCAAGTCTTTCTATGTGACGCCACTTCGGCGACTTGCGCGTCGATGGGGATGAAATGATGATGATTAGGACAACACAACACCCAGTCCCTGAGCGGAGAAAATCTCCAACCCAGCCGGGAATCGAACCCGGGCCCTTAGGATTGACAGTCTGTCGTACTGACCACTTATTTTTTTCATCTCATTTTGTTCGTTTTCGTTCGTTGTATGTGCTCGGGGCGGACGTCGCAAGACACCCGTTTCAGTTCGTCGTTGATCCATTAACTCAGTTTTTTTTTATTACCGCGGGTAGCTAACCCTCTGACCGAACACGCTGAGTTACCGTACCGGCGCTCACTCAGATACCGGGGACAGACAATGAAACAGTTATTAACATTCTACATCATTATTCTTCGTGTCTACATATTTATTTCCGAAAGTACTCACCCTGACGACGAACGCATTTCTCCCAGTGAGAGGCCAGTTTGTTGACACTTCACTGTAGAATGTTTGATCTTGTTGACGGAGCCACAACTTCGCCTATGCTTGCACCACTTCATCACTATCAAAGTGAAATCCTCGAAGATGTTCTTTAAGTTATGGAAACAGATGAAACTCGGATTGGCCCAAGTCAGGTCTGTAGGGAGGACGATCGATGACAGTAAACCCAAGGCGTCGGGTTGCTGTAGATATTGCAGTGCTTGTGTGTCGTCTGGCATTGTCATGCTGAAAGAGAGTTTGCTCCATGTGTGAACGAGCTCTTCGAATTCGTGCTTTACGTTTTCTGAGGGGTTACAACACACTGTTTTTCACGCACCGACGCACACAGTAGTTACGTTAGACACTGCCATGTTACACGCTACATTTCGGAGCCCTCTAGCGGCGGAGGGTTTGAAACTTGCGTCAGCAGAGCGGGAAATTCGACCGAGTAATGTGCACGAAATGTGATATCTAAACCGATGCTGACAACAGAATAAAAATGTCGGAGCCATTATTTTTCTGAACGCCGTCGTACACTTATCTATCGGGAGAAGCTGTATAGAGGTGGATCAGTTTTTGTCTTGTGTGATTTCTATAAAATAGAGAGGGCTTAGTGAGTAGTAGAGCAGCAAAGAACACATCTGGATGAGCGAATATATGCTTGTGTATTTCCGTGCACAGTGTTTGAGAACATTAACAGTAGCGCCACACTAACATTCCATCAGAATTGTTTCGGGAGTACAATGATGATGGAGATCGACGAGAAAGTGCTGCCAAAAATTGATTTGCAGCTGAGCAGGATTAGTAGAGAAAGTAAACGCCGGTACTTCACAACAGACTGCAAATCGGACGCTCGTGTCCACTAGCGCTGTCCTTACGGAATATGGGGCAAGATACTAGTGAAAGCCGGCCGGAGTGGCGAGCGGTTCTAGGCGCCACAGTCTGGAACCGCGCGACAGCTGCGGTCGCAGGTTCGAATCCTGCCTCGGGCATGGAGATGTGTCATGTCCTTAGGTTAGTTAGGTTTACGTAGTTCTGAGTTCTAGGGGACTGATGACCTCAGAAGTTAAGTCCCATAGTGCTCAGAGCCATTTGAACCATTTTGAACTAGTGAAAGTTGTTTGCGGTTTCCTTCTTCTGGGTTGTATTAGCAGCGTATGAGATATAAACTATCTGGTCAAAAGTTTCCGGACATCTACAAGTTGACATTAAAATGGGGTGTGTCCACCCTCCGCCTTTATGACAGCTCGAAAAGAAAGAAAAAATGTGTGAAATCATATGGGACTTAACTGCTAAGGTCATCAGTCCCTAAGCTCACACACTACTTATCCTAAATTATCCTAAGGACAAACACACACACCCATGCCCGAGGGAGGACTCGAACCTCCGCCGGGACCAGCCGCACAGTCCATGACTGCAGAGCCTGAGACCGCTCGGCTAATCCCGCGCGGCTCGAAATGAAAGATAATGTCGTGTGACTAGGGCCTCCCGTCGAAGTTTTCACTGGTGTGTCTGAATGCCTGTGGAGGAATAGCAACCCATTCTTGGTCAGAAGTCGAAATCAGAGAAGGTAGGTATTTGGGACGCTTCGGATTCGAGCGATTTCGACGTTCTAATTCATCTCACCATCGAGTTCAGGTCAAGACTCTGGGCAGGCCAGTTCACTTCAGGAGTGTTGCCGCCCATGAACCATTGTCCCACACATGCTGCCTTCTGACAGGGAGCATTGTCAAGTACCACAAACAGTCCCCACCTCATAACTGCTCCTCTATTTTACGCAGTACGCAATGCATAAAATGACTTCATATCCTCCGCATTTAGCGTTCTCTGAAGTCCAACAACGGGACCACACCCTGATGCTGAAAAACTGAAACGCCAACACCTCCGTGCTTCACTATTAGCACTACATATTCGCCAAACTCAGAGCCTACCATCGGACTGCCATAGGGTATAGCGTGATTCGCCAATCAAAGTCAGTCGTTTACAGTCATCCATTGTCCTGTACCGTCGTTCTTTAGACCATCTCAAGCGTCGCTTAGTACTGACTACACAAATGTGTGACTAATGACGAGCAGCTCGATCATTGTTGCCCATTCTCATAACTCCCCACGCACAGTCATTTTTCTAGCTGGACAGCTGGTAGCGCTCTGGAACTCACGAGTGATTCCTGCAGCCTATTTCATGCGGTTTTTTACAACCACACTCCGCAGAGCTCGACGGTCGCTGTTCGTCGGTACATGAGATCTGCCCCGTCTTGTTTTAGCTGAGATTGTTCCTTGGCGTTCCTACTTCACAGTCACATCTTCAATAGCGCCTTGCGCAGCTTTAGCAGGGTTGAAGTGTCCCTGATGGATTTGTTACTCTAGTGGTATCCACTGACGAGTCCACGTTCGAAGACACTGAGCTCTTCTATCGAGCCATTTTGCTTTTACTGCTTCTCTAACGACAACACGATAATTCCCGCCTCTTTTTATACTAGCGTGTCAGCATTTCGTGATATCTAATGGTCAAAATGGCTCTGAGCACTATGGGACTTAACTTCTGAGGTCGTCAGTCCCCTACAACTTAGAACTACTTAAACTTAACTAACCTTAGGACATCACACACATCCATGCCTGAGGCAGGATTCGAACCTGCGAACGTAGCGGTCACCCGGTTCCAGACTGTAGCGCCTAGAGCCGCTCGGCCACTCCTGCCGGCTCTAATGGTCAGTTCCGCATTATATAGGATGTCCAGATACATTTCATCAGACAGTGTACAGCCAGTGTTTTTGACTGTAATGACTGCTTGAAGAGTTCGTGTCTTTTTCTGTTGTTGTGGATGAATATAGCACTAAAGGTATAAAATAAGAAGAAACTCGGCGTCGACACACAACCGATTGTCTCGAAGAGTTCCCAGAAATCTGTCATGCTTGTCGACTCCATCTGATTGACAGCACAACTTCGATATTTTCCTAAAGCCTCCTCACTCCTAGGGGCGACTGCATCCGTGTGACGTGACTTCGCGTCACAGGGATTTCTCAGCCCCTGGCGAGGTAGTTGGTGTATAATAGTAATTACAGTAAAAAAGTCATTTTCCTCGGATGTCGTGAGTTGTTCCGCTACATTCTGTGACAGATTCTTCACACTTCTCTTACGCATCCTTGTCTTGTACGTCGTGACCAGCAATGCATTTTAGAGAGCTTCGTTGACATAATTTAAGTTTCACGGCGCAAACTCAGATACGAGAAAATTGCCAGCTACCGGTAACTACTAGTTCATGGACACCAAACGCGCAACAGTCGACTGAAATTTTGCGCCTACAGAAAAATACATTTCCTATGACATGTCGTCACTAGTTCGAAGCCGTATCAAGCATGTGCCAGGTAGCAAATACATCTTCTGAATTTCTACTGCAAGACTCCAAATTCGACGCTTTCTCAACGTTACGCCACTAATGGGAGTGTGCAGAAACTATTTAACATACGATTCACAGCTGACATTTATGAAACACTCAGAAAGTCACGTAACATAATACTGAAATTTTCATGCTTTTGCCGCACTCGAAAAAGCCACTCAGAAGCGAGGTTGCAAGCCAATTTATCGCAGAACGCCAACAGACAATTAAGTTCGAGGCACGTCTACCTCGTCTGAAACCTTTAAGAGGACGCGAGCTCTGCCATCTTCTGACCTGGTAAATGTAATTATTTTTGAAAGCGTGTCATAAATTGCATTTTTACGGAGCCAATATTTCAGCATATTGGAGTTGCTAGAATAACTACATTTCCACAGGACTCTCCGGTCAGTACGCCGCGAAACTCGAACATCCACTTAGCAAAAGCTGAGCTATCACTGATTAGTTTTTGTACTAATTCCATTCGCGACCGTCTCTTTCCTGTTTTACTTCACCAAAGCTGGCGTATCTGTGGTGCTGCGACGCATTTTTCCGGCCTGAAGAGACTTCCCCCCCCCCCCCCCCCACTCCTCCCTTCCCCCATTCGCCGTAATTCAATTCAGGCGACTCCCAAGGCTACTCTGGAGCCTGTCAGAGAGAGTGCTGGGAGATTTGTAACTGTTGCGAGGTTAACGGCCGTCCAGTCCACACTACAGGCAATTTAGTACCAGGCACTATAGCCAGGTAAAAACCTTCCTGTGCCTAACACAAATACACAACGGGCGGAGACTGAAAGTTCTACATTTACACTTATACTGTGCTTAACGTTTTCTCCACACCTGTGTCAGGATACAATCCTATGCGTATCGTACTTAGAAAACCACTGTGACATCCCTGGTGGACATGTTTCTGCGTTCACCGAACTTTACTCCAAAGTATTTTATTTGGCCGCTGTTCTGACTGAGGTAACTCAGTTGCAAGACATTTACTTCTGTAGGGTTAACTTTTTTTGTTTTTTACATCTACATCTAAACAGATACTCCGGAAGCCACCGTACGATGGTTGGTGGAGGGTACCCTATATCATTACTAGTTATTTCTTGTCCAGTTCCACTCGCAAATAGAGCGAGGGAGAAACGACTGTTCATATGCCGCCGTATGAGCCTTAATTTCTCGTATCTTATCTTCGTGGTCTTTACACGCAGTGTATGTTGGCGGCTGTAAAATCGTTCTGCAGGCAGCTTTAAATTTCGGTTCTCTAAATCTTCTCAGTAGTGTTCCTCGAAAAGAACGTCGCGTTTCCTCGGGATTACCATTTGAGTTCCCGAAGCATTTTCATAACACTTGCGTGTTGTTCGAATCTACCGGTAACGAATCTGGCAGCCCGCCTCTGAATTGCTTCGATGTCTTCCTTCAATCCGACCTGGTACGGATCCCAAACACTCGAGCAGTACTCAAGAATATGTCGCACCAGCGTCCTATATGCGGTCTCCTTAACAGGCGAACCACTCTTTCCTAAAATTCTCGCAATAAACCGAAGGTGACCCATTCGCATTCCCTACCACAGTTCTCACATGCTCGTTTAGTAGTTTTTCAAATCTGGAATTGTGCACCAAGCGGGGTGAGGCTTTGGTTTCACACTGGACTTGCATTCTACAGGAGTCCGGTCACGCAGTTTTTGGTTTTCCTTAGGTTTTCTGAATCGCTTAAGGCGAATGTTGGAGCACTCCATTTATAATTACGTCGTTGTCAGGCGGTCGTAAAAAACTAACATCGATTTTACTTCATACGGGAAGGGATTTCTTCTTCCTTTAGTCTTGCTTTCATACCACTGATAGGCACATCAAAAGACACTTACGCTTTTGACCAAAGAGATTACGATTATCTCTTTCAGTCTAAATCTTCGAATCATATAAAAACGTGTGTCGAACGGAAACGTGAACATAGATCAGTGTTCCGTTGATAAAGCTCTGACAAGGAAGAGATGTAGGGATACTGGTCCTCTGCTTTAACCCCTGACGAGTTCTTCGATAATTCTTTTGCAGATCGCTGCTTGCTGAAGGCAGATATTTTTTAATTTGTCCAGCTCCGATACAGTTTTGATCTTTCTGTTAGGTTCACTATATAGCACACTTGGCTTTTCTTTAACAGATTAACTGTCTTTCAGCCTGCTTATTGAAGTGACAATACGTAATTCTGTAGGTTCTGGTGTTCGTAATCACTTTTCTTACGTTTTGTTGCGCATTTATCTCAAACAGATTCCAAATAATGGCAGTAATACCCATCTATTGGCAGTCAATACGTAATCTGTATATTATCCTCTCCCACGGCCTGTGAGTAAAGCGACAGGAAATGTACGGCTTATGCCAGGTAGACCCAGATAAGGGGTTACGATGAGCTTAGTGCACAATATCGCGATCCTTCCTTGTGGTGGTCAGACGTGGTGGACCGGAACTTTGACAAGTACACTCATACCTGCTCACACGTCCCCATGCAATCTAACATCGGGTAACCGTCGTATCCGAATGCTCCAGAGATCTAGATATTACACGACTGGACCAGTCAACCGAATGAAAATCTATAACGAGTACTTTTACATACTGTCAGATGCTGATAATACTATCTCATACGAGTAAGCGGCATCTCCTTGTCCTTCACAGTGATCGCTCAACATCTGAAGCTATACACGTCTACAACTACATAGACACCCCTCAATTTGCCGTTCGGCGCTTGACGGAGGGTATCCTATACCACTACTACTCGTTTCCTTTCCTGTTCCACTATCAAATACAGCGAGGGAAAAATGACTGTCTGTATACCTCCGTATAAGGGCTAATTTCTCGTATTTTATCTTCGTGGTCCTCATGCGCAATCTATGTTCAAAGCAGTAGAATCGTCCTGAAATCAGCTTCAAATGCCGGTTCTCTAAAGTTTCTCAATAGTGTTCGTCGAAAAGAATGTCCCTCCCCCCCCCCCCCCCCCCCCAGCAATTCCCGTTTGAGTTCGCGACGCATCTCTGCAACACTTGGCATCCTATATGCGACGTCTTTTACAGATGAACCACACTTTCTCAGAGTTCTCCCAATAAACTGAAGTCGTCTTTCACCCTCCCTACCACTATCCTCTCACATGCTTGTTACATTTCATATAGCTTTGCAAAACTATGTCCAGATATTTAATCGACGTGACTGTGTCAAGCAGGACGCTATTAATTCTGAATCCGAGCATTACCGGTTTGTTTTTCCTACTCATCCGCATTAATTTACATTTTTCTACGCTTAGAGTTAGCTGATATTTATCACAACAACTAAGTCATCTTGTACCCTCCTACAGTCACTCAACTTCGATACCTTACCGAACCGAGCGAGGAGGCGCAGTGGTTAGCACACTGGACACTCATTCGGGAGGACGGCGGTTCAAACCCGCGTCCGTCCACCCTGATTTAGATTTTCCGTGATTTCCCTAAATCGCTTCAGGCAAATGCCAGGATGGTTCCTTTTAAAGGGCACGGCCGAATTCTTTCCTCATCCTTCCCTAATCCGATGGGACCGATGATCTCGTCGTTTGATCCCCTCCCCCAAATCAACCAACCACCATACAGTACATAACAGCATCATCAGCAAACAACCGCAGATTGCCGTCCACCCTGTCCGCTGAATCATTAATGTATATAAAGAATAATAGCGGTCCTATCACACTCGCCTGGGGCATCCCTGACGATACCTATGACCCTGATGAACACTCACAGTCGAGGCCAACATTCTGGGTTCTGTAATTTAAGAAGTCTTCGAGCCATTCACATATCTGTGAACCTGTGCCATATGCTCGTATCTCTTCAACAGCCTAGAAATACGGAATCTGCCTGTTGTTCTTCATCAATAGTTCGCAATATACACACATCAAAAAAAGTTTTACATCACCCCGGTTCCCAAACTTCTGAAGATAGGTGTTGACTGTGCATATTGTATCACAGGCACAGTCCCTTTGACTGTCCATTTGGCTGTCACTAAACGAACCCAGAGATGTAAACAACCATGTGTGAGCAACGCCTATTAGACGGAGAGGTTCCGACAGCCGATCATTTCCAGTCATTCTACCGGGATGGAGGTACACGGCTCTTGTTGTATGTAGTTCAACTATGCCTAGACGGTCAATAGCGCGGTTCGATCGCGTCCATATTGTTACTTTGTGCCAGGAAGGGCTCTCAACAAGGGAAGTGTCCAGGCGTCTCGGAGTGAAGCAACGCGATGTTGTTCAGACATGGAGGAGATACAGAGAGACAGGAACTGTCGATGACATGCCTCGCTCAGGCCGCCCAAGGGCTACTACTACAGTGGATGACCACTACCTACGGATTACGGTTCGGATGAACCCTGACAACAACGCCACCATATTGAATAATGATTTTCGTACAGCCACAGGACGTCATGTTACGACTCAAACTGTGCGCAATAGTTGCATGATGCTCAACTTCATTCCCGAAGTCCATGGCGAGGTCCATCTTTGCAACCACGACACCATGCAGCGCGGTACAGATGGACCCAACAACATGCCATATGGACCGCTCAGGATTGCCATCACGTTCTCTTCACCGATGAGTGTCGCATATGCCTTCAACCAGACTATCGTCGGAGTCATGTTTGGAGGCAACCCGGTCAGGCTGAACGCATCAGACACACTGTCCAGCGAGTGCAGCAAGGTGGAGGTCCACTGCTGTTTTGGGGTGGCATTATGTGGGGCAGACATACGCCGCTGGTGGTCATGGAAGGCGCCGTAACGGCTGTACGATACGTGAATGCCATCCTCCGACCGATAGCGCAACCATATCGGCGGCTTATTGGGGAGGCATTCGTCTTCATGGACAATTCGTGCCCCCATCGAGCACATCTTGTGAATGATTTCTTTCATGATAGCGACATCGCTCGACCAGAGTGGCCAGCATGTTCTCCAGACATGAAACCTATCGAACATGCCTGGGACAGATTGAAAAGGGCTATTTATGGATAACATGACCCACCAACCACTCTGATGGATCTACGCCGAATCGCCGTTGAGGAGTGGGACAATCTAGACCAGCAGTGGCTTGATGTACTTGTGGATAGTATGCCACGGCGAATACAGGCATGCATCAATGCAAGAGGACGTGCTACTGGGTATTAGAGGTACCGGTGTGTACAGCAATCTGGACCACCACCTCTGAAGGTTTCGCTGTATGGTGGTACAACATGCAATGCGTTGTGTTCATGAGCAATAAAAAGGGCGGAAATGATATTTATGTTGATCTCTATTCCAATTTTCTGTACTCTGGAAACCGAGGTGATGCAAGACTTTTTTTGATGTGTGTATTATGTGAGGAAAGTGTAAGCTGAATTTAACACCTGTGACGCTTTCCAGAACCATGCTGATTCGTGGAGATAAGCCTCACTGTCTCAAGAAAATTTTTTATTTCGGATCTGACAACATGTTCAAGGTTTCTGCAGAAAACCAATGTTAGGGATATTGGCTTGTAATTTTGCGTCCCTTGTATATACCACCAGGCCAGGCAACAACAGTAAATGCGAACAACAATGCCGGCTGGTGTGGTCGTGCGGTTCTAGGCGCTTCAGTCTGGAACCGCGTGACCGCTACGGTCGCAGGTTCGAATCCTGCCTTGGGCATGGATGTGTGGGATGTCCTTAGGTTAGTTAGGTTTAAGTAGTTCTAAGTTCTGGGGGACTGATGACCACAGATGTGAAGTCCCATAGTGCTCAGAGCCATTTGAACCATTTCGAACAACAATAATGAACCCTGGTAGCCGTTCTGTCACAGAGATGGCTACTCTAATCGTTTAAATTCCTGCCGATGGTGTGTACGTGTACAAAATTGCATTGACGTCCCACCATGTCTTCTGTGTGTTCCATTCATTTTATTTTTTCAGGGAATGTAGTAGGGAATATCTAATAAACTGTCATGGTATTCGTTTGATGTGTTTTTCGGAAACCTTGGAAAATGTGAATTAATATGCCCAAACGGGAATTTGAGCCATGAGAGGCCCTGAAATCTCCGTCCAGGCATCCTGGACTGAGTGTTCATAGTTTCCCTAAAACGCTTCCGGCGAGTGCCTGTATAGTCCTGTCAAGTAGGTTACGGTTAATTCCTTCTTCCATCATTGTTCAACTAAGCACATACTCTTTCTGCAAACATATCGACCGAGTGAAACGACGCAGTTATTGTAACAATTAACTCACATCCGGTTGGAGATGGGTTTAAACCCCTTCAGGATTTAGGTTTTCGGTGGTTTCCATAAATCTACTGACGCGAATGCAAGGTAGGTTCTTGAAATAAATCATCCTGCGTTTTTCCATTCCGTGTTGGTGCTGCACGTCTAATGAATTCGGTATCGACGGGATAGTATACCAGACTTTTTCTTCCTGCGTAGTCTGCGGATCTTGATAATAAAAATAGTTCAAATGGCTCTGAGCACTATGGGACTTAACATCTGAGGTTATCAGTCCCCCAGAACTTAGAACTGCTTAAACCTAACTAACCTAAGGACATCACACACATCCATGCCCGAGGCAGGATTCGAACCTGCGACCGTAGCGGTCGCGCGGTTGCAGACTGAAGCGCCTAGAACCGCTCGGCCACAGCGGCCGGCGATCTTAATAATAGTTTCAACAAAACATTCCAATATTCATGTGACATCGGGGATTCGAAGGAGGCTAAGTGCGCTCACAGCATGAGGGTAAGAAGTTCTGACCGTCTCCGCTCCATTACCACACCGCTTGCACATTCGTGACCACAAGATCGTATCACGGTGACCACGGAAATCTCTTAAGGAGTCGCATTAAGTGAATCAACTACTGAGGCCAATCTGTGCTTTTGCAAGACGCTGAATGATGGACACATTTAGCCGGGTCAGTTCCCGTGACAGATCTATGGCTGCCAGAAGTAGGGACTTGTTTACAGTGTCGTAGGTGGTGCCGTTGCTATTGAACAAAAATAGCGTTTTTTTCCCACAGCCTGTTGCAAACTTGGCTGAATATGTAGTGCTGTCCTGGTGTGAGGATATTCTTCGTTATATCTAATTCCAGTCGTAAGCTGATCCTAAGTACCAACCGACATTCAATCGTTCTATCACTCTCTGTAAATGAATATGTAGTGCAGTAGTGTCTTTCTCTACAATACCAAACGCGACATGTATTTGCGAATGACGTAGTAAGCCAGCTTTTGTCAGCTGAACGTGTCGTTCTGTGATAAGGCCGTACATCGTTCAGAGGTGCTGTTCCGCGCAGTAAAATTTTTATTCACATGTGAAATGCACTGCTAATCTCGCAGTTGAGCGACCGTAAACCACAAACCACACACACACACACACACACACACACACACACACACACGCATGTGAAATGCGTTGTCAGTGGCACAACAGCACGTGTCTTACTGACCTCGAGCGTTGCTATTCATAATTGTTTTATTCTTTTCACCCAAAACTGCTAACGCAGGATAACGACAACCAATATACGAGTGGGTGCAATGGTGTTATCCTATCTCAACAGTGATCGGAAGAGCTCAGTTTCGGTCGGCAAGTAAGCTTATGCATTAATATATCATATCGCTAAGATATAAATTATACTAAAACAACTACTTTACCATTACCAGTCACAATTTTGTTTCATCTTCACTAGGCGCTTCAGAGGTTTAAACCTCCATTTTCTGGAGGATTTATGAGAATTAATACGACTTGTATGTGTTTTGTTTACATCGGAAAAACACATAGCACTGTTTCCAGTGATCAAAGGCTCCATTTCTGTCGTGTTATATCACATGCACTTCGTAACCACTGTCGTAAATACTTCAGCGTTTACATAGTGCGTGTGTTGAAAAATGACAGAAAAAGACACCCGTGGCACTGCCTTCATTGTTAGCAATCAAGCTAAAGCCTTACATATAATGTTCGAATTTAAGGATCTGAACATCTCGTTAAGGAACATGAAATTTGTTTCTTCGGGTCAAAGAAGATACTCCTGCTACTTCAGAGGCGTTGAGAACAAATAGCAGGAAGCCATATACGAAAATAAAATTACAAATAATGTCAGGTCTTTTGTCCAAATAGGATCGTACTAACAGTTCTGTGATCGAGGCGGAAAACGGGGTTCGTGAGGCAAAAGGTAGATAAACATACAGCTAAGTCAAACCGACAAGGAGCAGAGGGGCAAGCCGAGAGTGGGAATACTTAATCACCTAAAGCGAGGGAGGTGTAACGGAAGTACTAGCCGTAGATGAAGGGGAAACGGGTAGGAGGGGGAGGGGGGGGGGGGAGTGAACAGCTGCCGTCGCAGTCGTGGACACAAAGGAAGCATTGTCCAGCCCCGCAGGCGAACGGGCACTGCAACGGAAAGGCGACGCCCAGGGCACACGGGAACGTGCACTCAAAAATGAATGATGGGAGAGGTTATGCGGTGAACAGGATAAATTATACAGCTCTCCGTGGCATCGATGCTGAGTTCTGCTCAAAATTCTGCTGGGTGACACGACATACACGAGAAGACCGGAAGTGATGCTTTGCCCACTAGTAAGCGGCGAAGAAGACGAGAACAGCTCGGGTAAGAATAGCTTGATCGGTTAGAGGCGAAATAATGTCAGGTTTCGGCCAGCGAAACAGGGAGTTGCGTGCGGCACTGTAGTTAACCACCATCTACTAGTACAGTGACGCAGTAATTAATGAAATGTAGGCATTCTACTGATAATTGTTGCCTACAAATATATAATGAGAAGCGCAGAGTAAACGAGTTTGTATGGGTTCTAGGCAAGTTACATGAAGATTCTTACGCTTAAGTGCCAATCTCCCTATATTGTACCGAATTGATTTCACGATTTCAAATCATCAGTCATCACATCGTATGGCTGAGGATTATCTGAGAATACCGATAACTGCACTTTTCAGACTATGTATTTCTCACATTTCTGGAAGGCTTTGTTACAATTAAAAGCTGGTGACACATGAACTATCCTTGTATGGTAACAGATGGACTGGGCGTAGTAGTTAGATGCCTTTCATTTTCGACTGCCTGAATTCGTTTGGTTTCATCTTTTTTGGGGGATATGGCTAAGAGCCAATCTGTGTTTCATTCAGTAACTTCACCTTATGAACATCGAAAGCGTACTGAATAAATTGTTCTGTTGATCCGTAATGGCTAATATTTTGAAATAAGCTTCCCGGTCCTTGATTTTCTCACATCCATTCATATTACTGCAGGTGGCACGAATTTGTGTGGCATGCACGTCTTTGTGATCCGTCTGATGCTAGATACTCCGTATATAATGCACTTCATAACCTAAAAAGATTCGGTATGTATAAACTCACGTTTCTATTTGCCAGTTAATGATAAGGTCTCTTATTTACGTACTAAAATACACTCCCATCTTTTCCACAATGAATTCGACCACCTTGTGCTTGGGCATTCCCATTTAATGCCCTTCCTCTATATACGATTGCCGTGATTTCTTTGAGTAGCTCAATGTGAATTAACCAGAAGAAAAGGACAAAAGAAAACCGAATGATTAAACTGTCTTACAGAGAATTAGCATCCTCGTACAGTGTCGAGTTTCAACATTTCTCAGTAATTCACACTAGTACACATTCCACCGCGAAGACAGTTTGCTTACAGCTCCGCATAACTTGCGAAATGTAAATTATGCTCTTAATTGTAACATCATATTGCGATGATCAAGACTTAAAATTAGTTCGGAAGTACTTTTGAGCTTTTCGTAACCTTGCCATCCACAGTGTCAACAGTGCAAATTGGAGATAAAGAAAATTCTTTTGTGAAATGCTGGAAGGAAAAATTGCTGGCCCTAGGGCAGCGTCTGTAGACGTCTTTGCTATCGACCGGCCGCAGAGAGATTTGACTTCGTAAGCTGAACCCACAACCAGCCGTTTCAGGTTTCGTTTCCCTTGACATTAAAGCCTATAGAAAAGCCCAGTGGAATGATGTTTCTTATGAGACGCAGACGCTATATACAGTAGTGTAGTGAGAGAGAGTAACTGTGGCTCAAGCATTCACGGCTCGTATACTATTGATGGTGGAGGTGGGTTTCTTATAAACATGGTTGTTTGCGGTAGTAAGATCCCTTCGCCCCTTCGCACACTGAATGTGAGTGTATTAATAACAGAAGTAGGGGTCACAGCGTCATGGCAGTTTAGATATTTGAACTTAATTACGAGTAAGTAAAATAAATTAAATGCTATCTCCAGCTGTAATAGATCATGAACAGGTATCGAGTTTGTTTTGGAATTACCAATTCTCCCCACACGAGCTTCTGCTGTTTTGCTTTCTTTTTTCGATACAATCGAGCTAATTTAAATTCAAAGCAATTAAAATGTCTGTCAAAAAAAGTTAAGCACCCAGAAGGGGAGGAGAAATTACAATGAAACTTCAGAGATGTGACGTTACTGCAGTGATTACAAATCGAGTCAAATTTACAAAGAACTTGGCAGTATGAATCCACTTACCAGTTTGACGTTACACCCTATGTTGCCTGGATGCATATACCAGTTCGGTTAGGAAGGGTGTCATAAAGCCGTTTTATCCTCTCCTGAGGCAAGATGTCCCACAACTGTTTTCGATCGGGGTCGGATCTGTAGATCTTACTGGGCACAGCAGTACATCAGCACAACGCAGAAAGGACACAGGCATATCTGCTGTTCATGCACGAGCATTGCCCTGTTGAAAATGGCACCATGACATTGTCACATGAGAGAAAACACATGAGGACGCAGGATGTCAGTGATGTACAGTTGTGCAGTCAGAGTTCCCTCAGTCACTACCAACCGTCATCTGAAGTCATACCCTATGGCTCCCCACACCATGACGTCAGTAGTATCGCTGCTTTGCCTCTCCAAACCGTACTCACTGATGATGGTCATCAGGAGCACACGCAACTGCGTTTGATGAGTGAACACAACGCGACGCCATTCATCAGTAGCTCATGCTTCCCCGACTCGACACCACTCCAAACGCAGCGGTTTGTGTTTTGGTGTTAACTATAGCCGACACATAGAACGGTAATTCCCTAGTCCGGCTGCTGCTAGTCTGCGAGGTGACACGGAATGTTTCAGGGGAGTACATTATTCGTTCTCGGATGGTACACGTAGCTGTGAAGGGGTTATGAAGTTCTTTATGCGCAATACAACAATCCTCACTTTTTGTGGTCAGACGTGGTCTACCGGAACATTAGCGATGAGTTTGCCTGCCCTTACGTTCCCATGCAGTCCAACATCGGGCCACTGCCATATCCAAATGCACCTACAAATCTATATACTGCACGATTCGACCAGCCTGCCAAATGGAGAGCCACAATGAAGCCCCTTTAAAACTCTGTCCGGTGGTGATAACGCATTCTCATAGGAGTGTGGGGCTTCTCCGTGTCCTTCACTGTGATCCCTCAACATGTGACGCTATTCACGCCTCTTACATACCCTGCCAGTCCTGGTAACAGCGCTAGTATACTTTGGTGGCAGTTCCACCTGTCACACAGAACTGAAACTCTAATCAGTTACATACCCGCTGATCGTTACATCGACATCCGACTATTTCTTCCGAGTGTTTCATTTTTTGATCAGGTAGTGTATCTGCTTCTATAAAGGATTTTTTATTTTTATTTTACTTTTAGGAAAATGGAATAATGGGATCTGTAAGATTGTTTTCTGGAAAGTAATGATACTGGTATAGAAAGTGTTCTTTACGTGGTCCAGCTGATACTTAATATGGATTAGAAGCGTTTTAAGTCCCGTCGACTATGAGCTCATTAGAGAGGCAGAACAAGGTCGGGTTGCAGAAGGATGGGTAACTTCTTTGCAGCCAGACTCCAATTTCCCAGTATTCTATCAACGAATCATAGTCTGTCATCGCTGTACGTACAACCGAGACTGAATGGTCACTCTAGATCTTATTTCTACACACTCTGACTACCAACTATTTATATGTATTGTCTGGCTCTAGTTGTGACTCATTAACCCGGTAGTCAAAGAATTCCAAGCCTTCGCGGTTCGTGAAGTGCACTAGTTCGCATTTCTCCACATTAAAAGGTAGGTCACAGTCTTCGTACCAAGTTGATATTTTGTCGCGATCTAACTTTCTATTACTGCCATTTTTACCAGATGGAATTTTCTCATAAGTATTTTCATCAGCCGGCCGCTATGGCCGTGCGGTTCTAGGCGCTTCAGTCCGGAACCGCGCTGCTGCTACAGTCTCAGGTTCGAATCCTGCCTCGGGCATTGATATGTGTGATGTCCTTAGGTTAATTAGGTTTAAGTAGTCTAGGGGACTGATGACCTCAGATGTTAAGTCCCGTAGTGCTTAGAGCCATTTTATCTTCATCATCAGCAATGTCTTGAGGCTGCCACTAATGCTGTCCGCGAAGTCGTTACAGCAAATTTCCTTTACGCTTCCCTGGCGCACACCAGGATTACTTCTATGTTGTAATGTCCTGCGTCATACCTACATCGTATACGAAAATTTTTGATCCATCAAAAACCTCATCACGTATCACGTAAGAAGGTATTTTCTTTAGAAATCATCGTTTTTCAAAAACTCTAGGAACACCGAAACAATCTTCTTTTCTGTCCATTTCACTGAGAATATTGTGCATGAAGACAGTGAGTTGAGTTGAATGAGCTATGTTTCCTGGATCAATGGCGATTTCCGTGGATAAGGTAATTTTCTTTCAGGTAGGTTATTATTGGGTTGGTGCCTAAGTTCGTAGCGTTTTTCCACAAATTAAATAAACACAACGGATGAACATAAGAGAGACTTAAGTCATCAGTTACAACAGTCTGCCATCGCTGGAGCGAGTTTTCGATTCCGTGAGTAGAGAAGCGTGGTTTATAGGCGGAGAACTCGTCGAGCAATTTATTTTCATCCAGAAAGGAAGTTCCTTGCAGGTTCTTCGATAGAGAGCGGAAAAGCGGAAAATCTGAGGGTGCAAGATCAGGTAAATAAGGTGGGTGCAGAATGACTTCCCACCCCAACTCCTGTATAGTGTACTTCCTGATTCTAGCAGAAAGCGGGCGTACGTTATCATGGAGTTGCATCACTTCACGCAAACTTCCTGGTCGTTGTCCTTGGATTGCGTCTGCAAGACAATAAATGTTGTTGACAATAAATGTCAGCAGCGATGGTTACACCTCGTGGAAGCAATTCGTAGTGTACCACACAGTTATTGTTCCACCAGATGCGTAACATTATCTATTGTATATGCACGCAGGTAATTGAAAGGGGAATTGATGCTTTTTTTGGGCTCAACCATTCCTTTCTTTCCTTATGTTGACAAAAAGACAAAATTTCTCGTCATCAGTAATAGGAATGGTCGGTGTTGTTCAATAGCCAACTGATGACGAGCAAGCAGAGAGGCACATATGGCTACCCGCTGATTTTTGTGTCTTTGGCTTAGAGCATGCAATACCCATACACTCGATTTTTGGATCTTCCCTGTTGCATGCAAATGTCGCACGATGGTGGAATGATCGCAGTTCATGACATTTGCCAGTTCTCGAGTACAGTGGCGTGGATCATTGTGGATTAAAGCGTTTAAACGATGTTCATCAGACCACGAAGGTCATCCTGAAAGTAGAGAGTCACTAATGTCAAAACGATCCTCCTTAAAATGAGAAAACGGTTTTCTTGTCGTGCTCTGTCCAGCGGCGTTATACCCACACACGCCGCAAACTTTTCTGGCCGTCTCCGCTGCTGCCATCGCTGCACTGAATTTAAACAGAAGAAAATGTCGGAAATTTTCAGATTTATCCACTTGGCACTCCATTTTCTAGCCCCCACAGCTCCACTTACTATCTCCAAATGTAAACTCAAATAGCAAAAGTGAACTACAAATAAAAATGAAAATCGGCAAAGAAACCGATAGCAACCGCAGTACCAACATGCAAAACGAAAACGCTACGGGCTTATGGAGCAACCTAATATCTTTGAACTCAGAATATGTTCTCACATTCTTCTACCCATGGATGTGTAGTTCTGTGCGTGAGTACTACATCCTTTTCTGTCAGTAGGAGTGACCTGTGCTGTTTTCCAATAACGGGAACAGAAACTGATGAGCTCCACATTATGCCCACTATTCACAGCCTCGTGACGTTGCGGCCACGTGACGCGCTAAGGAAAGTATACAGGGTGAAAAGTATTTAAACCGACAAACTCTGGGAGGTTGTAGGGGACATCAGAACAAATATTTTTCCCTAATGTCATTTTTTCCTATGAGGAGTATTTAAACCGGTAGAGGAAGATTTCTCTGGCGGCAAATTAATTAAACCAACAAACACTTTTCCATTTTTTTATGACCAAGCGACAGCACATTAACACAACCCAATTTCAATTACAGTAGATTTTCAAAAATGCCTCCATTGACACGTAAACAAAGGTTACACCGTCGGATCATGTTCTGTCTGACACGGGCAAAAACCCCAGGAGTATCCTGAATTGTTCCTTCTGCTGCTACTATCCGGGCAACCAGATCCTCTTCTGATGCAACAAGAGTTGCGTAAACAAGGTTGCGCATCTCTCCCCACACAAAAAAGTCCGGAGGGGACATATCTGGGGATCGAGCAGGCCATGGTTCAGGACCACCAGTGCCAATCCACGTTTGTGGGAACTGTCGGTCCAGGAATCGACGCCCAGGACGACTGAAATGTGCCCCGTCATGTTGGAACCACATGCGTTGTCTTGTAGGGAGCGGGACGTCTTCCAGCAATTATGGTAATGCTCTGTCGAGAAAATTGTAGTAGTGCCTGCCATTTAATGGCCTAGGTAGCAGATACGGCCCGATTAAACAGTCCCCAACAACACCGACCCACGCATTAACGAGGAACCGCACTTGATGAACGCTAGTAACTGTGGCATGTGGGTTATCCGAACTCCAAACATACGAATTGTGCATGTTGAATACTCCATCACGCCCGAACGTTGCTTCATCGGTAAACAACACAGAGGATGGAAATTTAGGATGCATTTCACACTGTTCCAGGTACCACTGCGAAAACTGTGCTCTGGGTGGATAATCAACTGGTTCCAGGTTGTGGACACGCTGTAAGTAAAATGGACGTAACAACTGCTCTCGAAGGACTGTTGTTACATTCGTTTAATTCGTCCCCATGTTACGTGCAATTGCACGAGTGGTGATTGAAGGATCCCGCGCCACATGCTGCAAGACAGCTTCCTCAAATTGCAGCGTTCTTACCGTGCGACTGCGTCCCTGTCCAGGTAATCTGCTAAATGACCTGGTCTCAGGCAGACGTTGGTACACAGCAGCAAAGGTTGTATGATGCGGGATACGGCGATTAGGATATTGTTGCTGATAAACCCGCATTGCAGCTCGTCCGTTGTGGTCCGCTACGTAGTACACACCAACCATATCAGTGTACTCACTCCAGGTGTATCGCTCCATTAGTAAAGAGAGACAATGCACTATTACACTGGTGGACAGCAGTTGCCTACAACTGAAGTGCGTAATACGGCCTCCACCGGTTTAAATAAACCTCATAGGAAAAAAATGACATTAGGGAAAAATATTTGTTTTGATGTCCCCTACAACCTCCCAGAGTTTGTCGGTTTAAATACTTTTCACCCTGTATAAGCGGAGTGGAGACAAATGGGGAATCATTCTAGCGACGATAAAAGCCGCAGATGGGGATATCCACTGACGTAAGCAATTTTGGCAAAAGACGTGTCGCTATGGCGTGACGCCTGGGAACGAACAGTTCGGGAACGGCGAAGTTAGTCGATTGTTCGCAACATACTGTCGCGAGCATCTATGGAGATTGATTGATGCATAGTGAAAACACGAGAAGGCGGCACTGTGTTGGACGCACACACCTCATCACAGAATGTGGAAGTCAGAAGTTTATCCGTTCTATGAAGCAGGATAGACAGGAATATGTGGCAGATCTGACAACAGGGTAGAATGGTGATGCGAGAACTAGTATTTCGGGGCACACCGTTCAGTGCACATTGTTGAACACGAGGCTCTGCAACAGTGGATAAACTATCATCGAGATTAAACCGTAGATCAATAAGAAAATGTCACCTGATCAGATGAATTACATTTTTTGTTACACCATGTCGATGGCTGTATCAGGACTCGCCGTCGTTCAGGTGGACAACTGCACGAAACCTCCACTGCGCCACGGGTGCAGGCCGTCGGAAGCCGTATTACGCTACTGGGAATATTCACCCGGGTTTCCGTGGGATCTGTGATAGTAATTTAAGGCACCGTGACAGCTATGGATTATGTGAACATCACTACGGACCACTCCCAGTCCTTCACCGGTCGGTGTAGCCGAGTGGTTCTCGGCGCTTCAGTCCGGAACCGCGCTGCTGCTACTGTCGCAGGTTCGAATCTTGCCTTGGGCATGGTTGTGTGCGATGTCCTTAGGTTAGTTAGGTTTAAGTAGTTCTAAGCCTAGGGGAGTGACGACCTCAGATAGTGCTTGGAGCCATTTGAACCATTTTGAACCCAGTCCTTCATGCTTGATATCTTCACCGACTGCGATGGTGAGATAACTGTCCGTGTCACAAGACCACAATCGTGCTACAGTGGTTTCAGGAGCATGAACACGAACTAACATTTATATCTCTGTCAGCAGATTTTCTTTATCTGCACCAGTCTGAAAACATCTACGCATAATAACCGCTTTATTACTTTCCAAAGATTTGTCAGCACGCTATTAAGCAGGTGGTCAAAATGCTTTGGATCATCCACGTCAAGGGATCCACAGTAAAATATGGTCAAGGACAGAGCTCGAGAATTCTGTAAAGAACTTGACAAAAACTTCATCGAGCCCTGGGATTTTATTTAGTTTTAGCAATTTTAATTGCTTTAGCTAACGGCCTTGCCACAGTGGTAACACCAGTTCCTGTCAGATCACCGAAGTCAAGCGCTGTCGGGCTGGGTGACCGCCCGATCTGCAGCGCTGTTGGCAAGCGGGGTGCACTCAGGCGTTGCGAGGCAAACCGAGGAGCTACTTGATTGAGAAGTAGCGGCTCCAGTCTCGTGAACTGTGCATCCAGTGATGCCTGTGGGCTGAGGATGACCCAGCGGCCGGTCGGTACCGTTGGGCCTTCCAAGGCCTATTCGGGCGGAGTTTGGTTTTAATTTTAATTGCTTTGCAACACCTCTTTTACTGATTACTACGCCATTCATTTTAGCGGAAGTATGGCTGTTTAACAATTTCAGCTTTCCAGAATACAATTTTCACTCTGCAGCGGAGTGTGCGCTGATTTTGAAACTTCCTGGCAGATTAGAGCACTTGCCCACGAAAGGCAAAGGCCCCGAGTTCGAGTCTTGGTACGGCACACAGTTTTAATCTGCCAGGAAGTTTCAATTTCAGCTTTGCTTGATTTTCCTTTTGATGAAGGAACGTTTGAAGATGGAATTTAGTTTTAACTCTTTTGTTTTGCTGTCTCCTACTTCGATTCCCGCCTCATCTTCCAATGTCTGGACACTGAAAATTTGAGCCACTGACAACCTTAACGTATTACCAAAATTTCTTTGGGTTTTGAAACAAACTCAGTAAAAATCTTTTGCTGCTGTGGATATTGAAGGTTACATGTATTGCTCTTCTGGTAAGCGGATTTATGCTCTTTTTTAAGTATCTAATGAGCAGCAGGCACTGTTTCTTAAGAGCCTTCCTGATATTGTAAGTAAATTACGGGCATCTTTATTATCTTCAGTTATTCTCCAATATTTTTCTAGAACTAGGTTCTACATTCGTATACAGTTGGCTACTAGCAATAGAGTACTGTCGTATATCGGACGGAATGAGCATTATTTGGATACAGCTCCACTCTTTTCAATTACACCACTGTCAGAGTGACAAAATGTATTTTGTTGCAGACGTTTGCTTTTGAACACGAACCTACGGAAATCATGGTCTGATATTCCAAGTTCCTTCTCATCTACTTTGGGTAAAAACCTGTTTAATGTGATTAAAATTTCGTAAAATTTAAATGAGCCACACACTATTCGCTCAAACTGCTAAATATTTTAGACAATCCGAATGAACGCATTAGACTCAAGTTGACACAATACCATCTCCACTGACCTTGCTGTTAACAGCTGATATATACCA
This sequence comes from Schistocerca cancellata, assembly GCF_023864275.1. Taxonomy (NCBI): domain Eukaryota; kingdom Metazoa; phylum Arthropoda; class Insecta; order Orthoptera; family Acrididae; genus Schistocerca; species Schistocerca cancellata. Next base: position 730,787,792 of record NC_064629.1, read on the forward strand.
GTAAAGACGTAAGAATCGGTCTCGTTGGCATCAGCTGGCTGCTACAAAAAGGAGCGGCGAGCTCCGTGTGAAATGGATAAGGGCAGCAATGCGTCATAGCCTGGATGAAGGAACCATCGCAGAATGAGTGAAGGCAATAGGGTTTGAAGTTAACGCCCGTTGACAACAAGGCGATTCAAATGGTTCTAAGCAGTATGAGACTTAACATCTGAGGTGATCAGTCCCCTAGACTTAGAACTACTTAAGCCCAACTAACCTAAGAACATCACACACATCCATGCCTGAGGCAGGATTCGAATCTGCGACCGTAGCAGCAGCGCGGTTCCGGACTGAAGCGCCTAGAACCGCTCGGCCACGGCGGCCCAAGGGGATTAGAGACGCGTACATACTCAAAAGTATCTGGACACCTATTAGTGGACATTAATTTGAGATGTTTCCACCCTCTGCTTTTATGTCGGCAACGCTGGCACCTAACGGTGTAGCACAGTCGTTAGAATACTGGAGTCGCATTCGGGAGGAAGACTTTTGTAACCCGCGTCCGGCCATCCTGATTTAGGTTTTCCGTGATTTCCCTAAATCGCCTAAGGCAAATGCCGGGATGGTTCCTTCAAAAATGGACACAGCCACCTTCCTTCTCCATCCTTCCCTAATCCGAGCTTGTGCTCTGTCTCTAATGACGTCGTTGTCGACGGGACGTTAAACACTAATCTCCTCCTTGTCATCTTCCTCCTCCATGGATGCTGGGGTCTGGAGTGAAGTCGACATTCTAGATCATCCCAAAGCTATTCCGCTGGGTTCAGGTCGGGACTCCGGGAAGGCCAGTCCATTTCATGAATGTTATTGTCCACAACACATTGCCTCGCAGATGCTGCTCTGTGCGTTCTCATGCCGATACAATCATCGTCTCCAATCTGTCTGTCTACTGCACGCAGCAAACAATAATGTCCAGTGTGTTCACATACTTACGCACTTAGTGTTTTCTTAAGTGCAGTAACATTATCCCACACTAACCACGAACAACATACCTATATTGTAAGACCACCTCCTCAGCTCTTCACCATTGGCACAGTACATAATGGCAGGTAACGTTCTCCCGCCTTCATCAAACCGAAACCCTTCTATCGGGTTGCCACAGGGTATAGCGTGATTTGTCACTCCAAATCACTCGGTTCCATTAATCCACTGTCCAGTGGCGTTCCCACCTCAAGACTACAGAAATGTGCGGCTTATGAGAAGCTGCTCGACCACTGTACCCCATTCTTTTTATTCCCTGCGCACAGTCATTGTGCTTGCTAGGCTGCTGGTAACATCCTGAAACTCACGATTGATTTCTTCTTCTGATTTCACATCTGTTTATAACCATCCTCTTCAGTACTCCATGTCCGTCAGTACGTGAGGTTTGCCTCGTCTCGGTTTACATGCAGTTGTTCCTTCACGTTTCCAGTTCGCAGTCTCATCACCAACAGTCGATTAGGGCAAGTTTAGATGGGTTTAAATGCCCTTGATAGATCGTTACTCAGGTGGCATATCCAATGACTAGTCCACGGTCGAACTCACTGGGCTCTCCTGACAACACAATGCTTCCCGTGTCCTTCGACACAGCAGTATCCATCTCTCGAGACATCTAGTGGTCTATTCTGCATTACGTAGCGGTGTCTCAAAAGTTTTGATCAGATAGTGTAGCTCAGTTAGACTAGGATGGCGGAGGGCGAAATCGGCCGTGTTATTTAAGGAACCACCCAGAATTTGCTTCAGGTAATTCAGGGAAGTCGTGGCAAACCACAGCAAGTTGGCCGAAAGGACATTACAACGTCGCTTGTATCTGAACAGAAGTTAACTGGCACAAACAAGTGCAATGAAAACAGACACCATATGGCTCTTTTACTATGTTTTATTTGGGTTATAGGTTTCGACCGTTAATACGGGTCATTACTGCAAAGATTAGCTTTTCAGCATGACAAGGATTCACAGAAAACTAAGGAAGCTATAAGGAAAATTATGTTGGCAGCCGCATGTCATGCGATACATATTGTTATGAGGGTATGAAGATGATTCAAGTAAAACGTAGCACGTGACCCAGGTGGTGTTCTTTTTTTTTCATTATAGTTACAGTGGTCACTGTTCCCAGAGACACAATGTCCTTAATTATGACAAACATCTGCTGCAAATAGCTCACTAAAAAGCTGAGTCACACACAAGCCTCATGCTCGTTGCCCGGACTTCACCTGGCTCGCACCTGCTACCGCCAAGACTCTTCGCTTATTATTAACTACCGGTGTCTCAGTATCCAGAAACGCTTTTCTAGTTTCAGGCAAATGGTAGTTCACCTATCGTGCTCTTATTATATAAATGAGAACAATAAAATCAGTCATTGAATAATTTATTTAACCCCAATTAGTTTTGTGACAAACCCCATGTTCCGTCTGTATTATAAACGAATTATTCAGAGTACGCAACAGGAATGTATGCCACTGTTCGAAGACGAGCATGGTCCCAAACTTAATACACTAGTGTCCATTAAAATTAAAATGGTTCAAATGGCTCTGAGCACTATGGGACTCAACTGCTGTGGTCATAAGTCCCCTAGAACTTAGAACTACTTAAACCTAACTAACCTAAGGACAGCACATAACACCCAGCCATCACGAGGCAGAGAAAATCCCTGACCCCGCCGGGAATCGAACCCGGGAACCCGGGCGTGGGAAGCGAGAACACTACTGCACGACCACGAGATGCGGGCCATTAAAATTACTACACTACGAAGATGACGTACTACAGACGCAAAATTTAACCGACAGGAAGAAGATGCTGCGATATGCAAATGATTAGCTTTTCAGAGCATTCGCACAAGGTTGGCGCCGGTGGCGACACCTACAACGTGCTGACATAAGGAAAGTATCCAACCGATTTCTCATACACAAACAACAGTTGACCGGCGTTGCCTGGTGAAACGTTGTTGTGATGCCTAGTGTAAGGAGGAGAAATGCGTACCATCACATTTCCGACTTTGATAAAGGTCGGATTGTAGCCTATCGCGATTGCGGTTTATCGTATCGCGACATTGCTGCTTGCGTTGGTCTAGATCCAATGACTGTTAGCAGAATATGGAATCGGTGGGTTCAGGAGGGTAATACGGAACGCCGTGCTGGATCCCAACGGCCTCGTATCACTAGCAGTCGAGATGACAGGCATCTTACACGCATGGCTGAAACGGATCGTGCAGCCACGTCTCGATATCTGAGTCAACAGATGGCGACGTTTGCAAGACGACAACCATCTGCACCAACAGTTCTTCGACGTTTGCAGCAGCATGGACTATCAGCTCGGGGACCATGGCTGCGGTTACACTTGACGCTGCTTCACAGACAGGAGCGCTTGCGATGGTGTACTCAGCGACGAACATGGGTGCACGAATGGCAAAACGTCATTTTTTCGGATGAAGCCAGGTTCTGTTTACAGCATCATGTTGGTCGCATCCGTGTTTGGCGACATCGCGGTGAACGCACTTTGGAAGCGTATATTCGTCATCGCCATAGTGGCGTATCACCCGGCGTGATGGTAAGGGCTGCCATTGGTTACACGTCTCGGTCACCTCTTGTTCGCGTTGACGGCACTTTGAACAGTGGACGTTACATTTCAGATGTGTTACGACCCGTGACTCTACCCTTCATTCGATCCCTGCGAAACCCTACATTTCAGCAGGATAATGGACGACCGCATGTTGCAGGTCCTGTACGGGCCGTTCTGGATACACAAAATGTTCGACTGCTGACCTGGCCAGCACATTCTCCAGATCTCTCACCAATTGAAAACGTCTGGTCAATGGTGGCCGAGCAACTGGCTCGTCACAATACGCCAGTCACTACTCTTGATGAACTGTGCTATCGTGTTGAAGCTGCATGGGCAGCTGTACCTGTACACCTCATCCAAGCTCTGTTTGACTCAATGTCCAGGCGTATCAAGGCCGTTATTACGGCCAAAGGTGTATGTCCTGGGTACTGATTTCTCAGGATCTATGCACCCAAATTGCGTGAAAATGTAATCACATGTCAGTTTTAGTATAATATATTTGTCCAACGAATACGCGTTTATCATCTGCATTTCTTCTTGGTGTAGCAATTTTAATGGCCAGTAGTGTAACTGGTTGATACGATATATAGTCCACATATAAAATGCGCTCTACGATCCAATGTACATTTCATGGCTGGGAATACATCTTACCAGTGTTAAATATTATCTGTCCTATTCCATTTTGCTGTGTCCGCCGCAAGATGCATTACACTGCCATACGCAGAGAGGGCGCCACACGTCAAGACCATCCTCCAGAGAGACGCAACATAGTTATGGTAGACGCCATACAGAGCACACATAGCATGTGCTGTGCTTCCGTCTTGCGTTCCAAAGCGGTCATCCATCCACCAAACGCGGATATAAGCGAATATACGGCTCTTCTCAGACTGATCAACAGTTATTTACAGAGACCGCTACGGTCGCAGGTTCGAATCCTGCCTCGGGCATGGATGTGTGTGATGTCCTTAGGTTAGTTAGGCTTAAGTAGTTCTAAGTTCTAGGAAACTGATGACCTCAGATGTTAAGTCCCATAGTGCTCAGAGCCATTTGTAAGCTTCCTCCTCGGTAAAGTAAAAGTAAAGTCCTCCTCGGTAGGCATTGCATCTCACAAGCATCCTACCAATGAACAGTAGTCCACCACCTGTTTTACCTACGACTGAACCTACGTGATCACTTCCTCAGCTTTGTGAAGTTCACACTTTCACATTTCCGAACAGTTACCCTTTCCTGTCCGACAGGACGTTTAGAGTCATAAAACGGCATGGAGTTGAATTCATGCACTGGCATCCTGTCGGTACGTCTGTGTATCTTTGTTGTAGCACAGAAAACTCTCTGGCCGTAATAGTTCAACAGCTATGTCCACAGATGGCAGAAAAGGAAGGACAGACTGTCGTACTGCCTGATTTAGTATCATTTTATTTCATGTAAACTGATGTTACTAATGCAGTGAGTAAATAACCCGATCAGATACGATTAATATATCTTGACAGAACAGAGAAGTTAAAAAAAAATACACCGACGGAAAGAGTTGCAAAAGGGAGATGCGCAACATAAACGCTGGTAGGTGTGTTTCTACATCTGAAAGAGTACATCTATTCAAATTTCGTCCCAGTCACATAAGAATGGCACTAGTAGCGCCACTATGAGGATGCAAATCAGGTTTGCAGTAAGTACACTCTGGAACGGTCGTAAGGGTTACTGACATTTGAGATTCGACGTGGTGAGCTGACGTTAGTCAAGAATGCCTCTAAGGCGACAAAGACGCCGTTAACAACATCTGACTCAGTTTGAAGGAGTTCTTTTAATAGGGCTAGAAGAAGCTGGATGTTCCCTCCGCGATACTGCAGGAAGATTTAGTAGCCACTGTATATGATTGCTGGGATCGGTGGTCACCAGAATGTACGGTCGCAAGAAGACCGGGCTCCGGGAAGCCACGTAGCACTGCCGAGTCGGAAGACTATCATCTTCGGCTTATGGCTCTGGCGCATCGTACTGCATCTGAGGCAGTAATTTGAACAATAGTTGGCAGCACAGTAAAACAACGAATTGTTGCAAATCGGTTACTTCAAGACAACATGGAGCCAGACGTGCCGTAGCGTGTACTCCACTGACCCTATACCACTGTCATTTGCGATGTTAGTGGTGTCAAGCGAGAGCTCATTGGAGGGCTGGTTGAAATTCTGTTGTGTTTTCTGACGAAAGCTGGTTCTGCCAAGGTACCAGTGATGCCCGTGTGTTGGTTAGAAGGAGGCCAGTTGTGTTTCTGCAACCAGTCTGTCTGAGGTGGTGGTGGTTGTTGGGATGTTTAAGGGGGACTAAACAGCTAAGGTCATCAGTCCCCCAAAGTCTGTCTAAGTGCTAGACACACTAGACCTACTCCTGGAGTTATGGTCTGGGGTGCTACTTCATTTGAAGGTAGGAGTACTGTCGTGGTTATCTCACGCACCCTGACTGCAAATTAGTACGTCAATCTGCTGATTTGCCTGTTTTGCTGCCATTCATGAACTGCATTCTGGGGGGTGTTAAAATGTTCAAATGTGTATGAAATTTTATGGGACTTGACTGCTAAGGTCATCAGTCCCTAAGCTTACACACTACTTAACCTAAATTATCCTAAGGACAAACACACACCCCCTTGCCCGAGGGAGGACTCGAACCTCCGCCGGGATCAGACGCACAATCCATTACTGCAGCGCCTTAGACCACTTAGGGGATGTTTTCCAACAGGATAACACTCGACCAAATACCGGTGTTGTAACCCAACATGCTCTACAGAGTGCCGACACGTTACCTTGGCCACCTCGATCACCCGATCTGTCTCCAGTCGAGCACATATGAGACACCATCGGACGACAACTCCAGCGTCATCCACAAACAGCATTAACCGTCCCAGCATTGACCGACCAAGTACAACAGACATGGAACTCCATACCACAAACTGACGTCCGGTACGTATATAACACAATGTATGCGCGTTGTCATGCTTCCGTTCTCCATTCTGGCGGTTACACCGGTTACTAATGAACCAGAATTTCACGTTCACAATGGCTTATCTCCCACTTATATTAACTTGTGATCTTGCAATATTAAGCCCTTAAATCCGTTACTCAGAAAACTGTATTCTTGAAATTTCGTTACTCTACATTAATTATTTTTTGATGTTGTGATTTATTCTGTCAGTGTATATGTATTATAATGTACAACATTGTTTTTAGTTGCTTTGGTGACATTCTCCCCAAATATTAAATATTTTGGTACGGCTTTTCATAGTTTTGGCAGGAAAAGACCAAAGGAGGTTGCTAATACTTGCTGCACTATGAAATTTTATCAAAATCGGACTGAATATTTGTGCAAGTTTGTTCGGGTGGTACTTAGAGATAACTGCACCACCCACAAAAACTTTGACGACACTGTTAATATTCTCTGCCAGCTAATTAATATAAAACACGACTAGTAAGTGTCCCAACACATATCACTGGGGCATGTCAGATTATTTGTACACCCATTGATAACACACTTCCAGACAAATGCTGCGTCTTCCTTGCCAAGAAATACTCAATCCAGTCACAGATTTCGTTTCATACCCTGGATGATCGTAATTTCATTAGTAAGCATTGGCATGGTACTGAGTCAAATGCTTTTCGGAACTCAATAAATATAGGAAATACATTCTTTCTGTCCGTCCGCTAATTCTGTCTATATGTATTTGTATCTCTTCATCTCGTCTTCGAGGCAGTTCCTTCCTTTCCCTGGTGTACAGACGAGTCCTGCCTTTCATTTGTTGTGTTTTCGCCACGTGACGCGTAAGATACGCAATTTTCTTGGCTGACCTCGTTTTCGGCGACCCTGCTGCTCGGCTGCTATATGTGGATTGAATGAGGCGGGCAGTAATGGTGGCGGTAGGTGCTGCCTCCTAGCGGCGCGCGCCCCAGGCGCTAGTCGTTACGTGGAGAGCAGCGTGTCGCCATAACTCGGTGAAACTGCGTGCCGTGCGGATCGCTGCCCCGCGTCTTGTCTGTGGTAAGTTCATTTCCCCGCTCTAGTCGCAAACTGAGGCTTTCTTAGGCTTTACCAGTCGCCAACTTGGAGTGTGACACGCTCGAAAAACTTGTTCGTGCCGGTTGACAGTCAACTCAATGCTCGCTGCGGACGAAGACTTCCTGGTTTCGCACAAAGTAATGCGCGCTCAGCAGTTTATAGTCGTACTCGAGAACTTTAGAAAATCAACGATTGATTGTTGAATTCTTTGCATAGATAATGGTTCCCTGTGACACGCTGTCACGTACTGGCTGTTGAGAAAGAACAGTGTGTTGTGCTGGTATTTGACCTATGAGTTAAGGTCCACTTTGACAACCTGTAATGGAATTTCCAAACCCAGGGAAGTATTTTTGAGGGATAGGCGAACATTTTTCTTCATTTTTTAATCCAAAACTCAGAAATGAAATATCGGAGAAATATAAAAAAGCTTTAAATTTCACGTTTTTCAGAAAATCGTCCATTATAGCTATGAATTAAAATTTCTTTTGTGTATTAGAATCCACACATTTCTTATGTATCAAATTGGTATTTTTTAGATTCCACTTTTACACATTACCGAATATCCATTAAAACTGCTGGTAACAATGCATTCACTGACTGTTAACAGTTCCGAAGCAGCGGTCGAACGTATACGTTTTGCAGTGTAAGCTATATTGTCGGGGGCAGAGCCTGAAGACCTGAAGACTCGCAATGGACAATCTAAGTGGCTGTAAGCCCTCCAAAAGGGAAGCTCAATTCCTTTTACTCTGTACTGTTGTACAGAATAGAAGGAGTACTTTTGTATAGAGTTTTCTTCCAATTAGGAATAACATGTAACACTCAACATTTCACGACGGACGTTCTTTACGTTAGGGCGAAGTGAAATTTGCCACACTTTTTCGCGGGGGCCCAAGGTCCATCTAAACTGACGTGCGGCTGAAGACTTTGTCAATATTTAGAAATCCCAGTTTCGTAATACACGCTGCGCAAACATGTCTTATCGGGAGTAACGGACGCCAGTCGAGACAGCCTCGATACTCTTCCGGATTCCAATCATTTGCAGACGGCAGCTGCTTAGTAGCTTTAGAAATTTGAAAATATCTGTCACTATCTGCATGTCGCACGGTATAACCAAATAAAACAGCTTAAAAACCCTGCCATTTTGTCAAAAAGCGTGTGTAGATGTGTAGTAGAAACATTGTATTTTTGGATTAATTTGTTATGCTGTAGCCTAAAAAGTAGGGAGTAGTACTTAGTGCCAGTAACGGATCTGAGTGATAAGAATGGCACGTAAAATTCTTGGTAAAGATTAAGTCATTACGTACAAAATTCAGAAAGGAAGTAGTGTGGCTAGGTCACTGCTGAAGTGCTGTTAACGTTAATGTGTATAAACTGTCGCTTTTGATGCAACTGTCTATCTTGTAAATGTTTAACTTATAAAACGAACCATCGAAACACGGTTTGTGTAAATTTTTTTATATTTACAGCGACTTTGTGTAGTACATTCGGTAAACATAACCTTTGCGTTAAGTCTTTCAGGTACAATACTTCTACACTGTAGTCCACATTTTGATGCTTCGTTCCTTAAAGTTCTCGCATACAACAAATAGCCATTGCTTGTATGGGAACGACTTTGTGATATGGTAAGAGAAATCTCTGGACAATGATTAACCAAGCACTCACCAAATGTGTGGAAACACCAGTAGCATTACAGGGCCAATTCTCATTTTTTGTTCATCTTTTTTTCGTCTGAAAGCGCGTTATTTAGTTTATGTACATGTACCTTCAAAGTTACTACTGAGGTTTGCTTCTGAGGTTCCTGCAGAGTACAAAACCCTCAATATTGTGGAGAAGATAGCTGCGGACTTGTACATAGTATCATGCGTGAGCAGGAAGTAAACTGTTTGCGTGCTGCCTCGTTTATTTTTCATTGGCTACGCGGATGCTCGTCGCTGACGCGCGCGGCTGTGCGTGCGTGCGTGCGTGAGAGAGAGAGAGAGAGAGAGAGAGAGAGAGAAAGGAGACAGGGCTCGCTTCTAGTAATACGCTCTGAGTTAGAATTCTCAGAAACCTATGACTTCCTCATTCCTCATTTATAGCTTTTGACCTTTGCAGTAATTAAGGCGCACTAAGGATCATGAACTGCCGTAGATGAAGCTGCAGCATAATTCAGTTCGCGTCGGAATTTTTCATGAATTAGATCGTAAAATCGGCAGTAACTGGCAAAGCTGAAGTAAGAACTTCTCGTAACTACGCCTTAGGCAGCACTGAAGTTTCGTGCAGCATGTCCCTCCCTTCCGCTCAAGGCTGTCAGTTTAACAATGTAAATCCTCCATTTGAATATCATGAGCGTTGATAGCATATCGCACGACCTGTATCCTGTTGTGGTCTGACATCTGGCGGCGGCTCAGCGAATTGCGTCACCGTCTACAAAAACCTTCAATCCTCTTAGCTCCAACGCGGTTCTGTCGCATGACAAAATCACACTAGCTCTACAGCCTCGTACAAAATTAACTTTCTACGTTTGGGAAGCAGAAGAGAAATTAAAGGCTTTCGGTTTTGTAGAATTCGACTACAACCTTTAGTAGAGGGAGTATTTTATTTTTTCACGAAACACATGTGTCACTCACTCACAGCGTCCGTATAGTTTCCGTGCCCAAGTACCAGTAAGACGATTCTGCGAAATATAGCAGTTCATACCATAATAATCGTAAGCGAATGTCCGCCTGGTTTCTTCTCACATAGATATCCAATTGAGGTTGTCGTCACGAGGATGCCAGTGTCGACTGGATATTGCAGACTGAAATCCCGAATGTATTTTAGTTGCATAAAACTGCCAGCTCAGAAAACACACGCAGGCTCTGGTCGCGTGCGCGACAGAAAGCAACAAGTGTATCGTCATACAACTTTCACATGAAACTCGTTCGATGAACACTTGATCACCAGTATTAGCTATTAACGAATGCGTCGTGGTGTAGTGGTTGCGAAGACACGAGGTTAATTCGAGCCTCGTTATTAAAAAAAAAAAAAAAAAGTTCAAATGACTCTGAGCACTATGGGACTTAACATCTATGGTCATCAGTCCCCTAGAACTTAGAACTACTTAAACCTAACTAACCTAAGGACATCACACAACACCCAGTCATCACGAGACAGAGAAAATCCCTGACGCCGCCGGGAATCGAACCCGGGAACTCGGGCGTGGGAAGCGAGAACGCTACCGCACGACCAGAGACTCGGTATCCTCTGAGCAATATGGATATATACTGCAAATACTGTCATAGATGACTTAACCCTTAACACCAAATTCCAGCCACAGCGTTTTATTTGCTTACTTGTTAAAGAAAATTTTATTGGCAAAACTCTACTAGTAATCTACAGAATCTGAATCTGCGTTGCTCCTCGTCTCTAGCCTGACTCACAGCGGCATTCCATCCAACTTGCTAGTATGTAAATGTACTGATACATGTGCCGTATTGTTCAGTGTCCATTGTATTTAATTTCCACGTCTTTGCTCGACGATAAAATTCAGAGTTGCTCTGTAGTCGTAAGTAGCCTGCTGAGTTTATCCAGTAGTTACGATCCTGAACTCGTAATCATAACGAGTAACATTGAAATCCTGTTCGTATGTTGAATTTAAAAGGATTACTATTATCTCAAAAATTCATTCGCTCCTCACAGAGCTAAACTTCCTGGGTCCAATACCCTCCGCAATGCATTTAACGCAGATAGCTATTTTTTATTTTAAGGGAATAATTTGGTAAGCTACAGAGTATTATTATGACACAGACTGTCGAAAATTTTAACCAAAAATGAGGATTTCGAATATACTGGTCGTCTGCTGACGATGACAAAAACTTAACCAGACGCAGTCGTGCGCTACTTTTATTTTTCTGCGCAAGTGTTTTACAAAGCGCCGTACTCCAGCTTGTGTGCAGACAAGATAATTCCTAAATAAGTTCTCTCAAACTCTTCTGAATAGTCAGAGGCAGTGAGAATTCTTGCCCGAAAACCCTCTTGTGTTTTTCACCCGAATAACCTGTCCATCCAACAGTATCTCTTCCTCCCTACCTGTGCTCCCGGGAATGGCTGATGCAGCTATTTACGAACATGATGCGGAAATTGGTCTTGTTGTGTGTGTACTAAATATTCGTGACATCATACAGAAACTTAGAGGAGCTGTAGCAAAGATGTAGCATGCTTGGTAGAACTACATAAAAGTTAATCAAAAATCCACCGTATGGCGTTTGGAGGAGAATATTGCAGATCAGTTTGTCCTCCTCCTTATTCCTTTCACTGAGGCTACGCGAAAAAATGTTGACTGTCCTAACGTATCTTGTTTTATCTGTGTTCCTCTGATGATATGTGAGTAAGAGCAGTAGTTTGTCCGCAGACTCCGACGTGAAGAAAACTTCCCGAAATGGACCGCATCTCGTCTACGACTCGACTCATGTCGGCCAGGTCTAGACTAACGTAGAAGACTGTGGAATATTTGTCAAGTAGACATGATAGTAGATGCCGAATTCAGTACTGTAAGATCATTCGTTGGCACCCAGTCTGTCCAGTCCACACGAAAGTGTAATAGGAATGCTCAGAGTACTTTAATAGAAATCTATGGAAGAAATGTGATGTCTCCAGAATGAGATTTTCAGTCTGCAGCGGAGTGTGCGCTGGAGAGCTTCTGTAAAGTTTGGAAGGTAGGAGACGAGATACTGGCAGAAGTAAAGCTGTGAGTACCGGGCGTGAGTCGTGCCTCGGTAGCTCAGATGGTCGCCGGCACGGTAACTCAGCGTGTTCGGTCAGAGGGTTAGCTGCCCTCTGTAATAAAAAAAAACTGAGTTAATGGATCAACAACGAACTTAAACGGATGTCTTACGACGTCCGCCCCGAGCAGATGGAACGAACTAAAGCGAGGAAAATGAGATTTAAAAAGAAAAAAAAAGATGGTAGAGAACTTGCCCGCGAAAGGCAAAGGTCCCGAGTTCGAGTCGCGGTCGGGCACACAGTTTTAATCTGCCAGGAACTTTCAAATGTGACGACGTCATGAAATGCTTTTGCATGGATTTAGTAAACAGATGTTCGGTTCACAATATTTCAACTATTCATTTCTTCCCTTGCGTAGGCCACATGAAACTGAGATTAGGGCGCGTTTCGAGTCATATTCTAGTCCTATTTACATTGTTTCACTTGGGAATAATATACGATTCTCTCTTAACGTTTATCCTGTAACACTGGGTGGGCTGTTTTCATGATCTGGCAAATGTATTTTATTCGGATTTGTGGCCCGATGCTCTGTGTCGCCACAGTCGTCTGTTAAGGGAGGGAAATCATGTGCCCCATCTTTTTGTGAATGTGTAAGCTTAGTTCTATGAGTAATCGTATTTCAGCTTTTTGTGTATCGTATTTTCTGAAGTGAAGATTGGGGACAAACCCCTGCATTGTTGAAATGAGGGGGAAACCCGCCTAAAAACTAGTCACGCTGACCGATGCACAAAACCAACGATCGCCAGACTCGCACTTGGATTCAATTCGGGCTGGTTCATACCTCTGTCTAATAGTTCAAATGGTTCAAATGGCTCTGAGCACTATGGGACTTAACATCTATGGTCATCAGTCCCCTAGAACTTAGAACTACGTAAACCTAACTAACCTAAGGACGTCACACAACAACCAGTCATCACGAGGCAGAGAAAATCCCTGATCTCTGTCTAATGTTCTGCACGTTTAGCTAAACGAGCAAGGCGATTAGCATCCCTCTGAAGATCTCTTAGTGACATGAAGTATCCTCCTCCATGCACTCTACAGTGATTTTCGGAGAAGATTTGTAGGTTATGATGGTGTGCAGAGGAATATGATCGGCCAGTTGCCTAGGTACAAAAAAATGTTACGTCACCTTAGACTACGTGGCATACGACTTCATCAGCGATATGCTGATCCAAACACCACCCAGAGTCGGGTGAGCCACTATCATCTCGAATATTGTCTTATTGTTAAAACTGCTGGTTTTCGAGACTGTGGTATTTCTAATTCAACTGAAATGGCTTCATTTGGTGAGCCAAGTAGCGTCTAGTTAGAGCTCTGAATTTTCCAGCGAAGAAAGGAGTCTTCCACTGCAGCTCCAGTATTTCAGAGTTGTGTTTCATACGTCTTCGCCGTCATTCAGAAACTCTGATATGATGGAGTTATAGACTTAAGGCAATATTTCTCTCAAGTTTATTAAACTGTAGAATCGCCAAAGGTCAGAGAATCAACTTTAGTTCTCTTTACGCGCTGTTGCTGTGGGCGAGATGTGGCCACCGGTCAGCAGTCTCCAGGTTTTGAACGACCAGCATAGGTTACTGCTGAGGTCGGCTACGGTATGCAGCAGCTGTTTAAACATGACGTCCTGCCCAGGTGGCACACACCGGAACACTGATTTGAGCCCGGTGGTGCTTCCGGATATATCTGCGCGGGAGCCGGATGGGCTAGTTGACGCTGTTCATACGTTACCCACTTCTGCTGTCTGGCGTAGCGCCTCGTTTACATTGGCACACTCGCCTGAATCTCTCAGGGAATCTAAGGACTCAAACGTGTCGAGTACATCACATTACCTTGAAACAGATTCGTATTTTAGAGTCCAGAATTTACTTTTACAGTTTAATTATTGAGACGGAGCTTTTACATGGCAGGTTGCGCTCCCACCATAATCAATCGCAATGATGTGAACTTAAAGATAACCAATACGAAATCCTGTTAGCAGTTTCTCGTGTGATAAAGTAACTACAGATTTTATGAGCGAAGGCGCTGGACGTTCTCTTTGAGAATGTTTTCTATTAAGAAGAAATCTGAAGAAAAATATGATGCGACTGTTTGGCAAACTGATAGAAGTGTGAGAAGTAGCCTCAACCTTCAAAAAATGCTTGATGTTTCAGTGCTGTATGGTAACTGGATAGAAAGATAGTTGAATATATCATCAATCTCCACTGCAACGAAATCAAATGAAGTACGTTTTGTTAAACCTTCCGATGAAAGGTTAAATTTTACATAACATAGTATTAACTGAAGAGAAACATCGTCTGCCGACCGTTGTGGCCGAGCGGTTCTAGGCACTTCAGTGTGTGTGTGATGTCCTTAGGTTAGTTAGGATTTAGTAGTTCTAAGTCTAGGGGACTGATGACCTCAGATGTTAAGTCCCATAGTGCTTAGAACCATTTGAACAATTTTTTTTGAAAGTTCGTCTATTATAGCACCGCACCAAAATTGTATAATTGGTGAACTCAAATTCTCTCCGTTGCTCTCTCAAGACACGCTATACACGATTAGCCAGGTTAGAGGCAAATAAGGCATTTTTACATTGCCATCTCATTCCTTTTCTTGAAAAAGAATCTTCTAATTGTAACATGTCATTTGGTTAGTCTAGTTGGTTGGTTGATTTGGTGAGGAGTGGGGGGGGGGGGGGTGATTTGGGGGGAAGAGACCAAACAGTGATGTCATCGGTCTCATCGGATTAGGGAAGGATGTGGAAGGAAGTCGGCCGTGCCCTTTCGAAGGAACCATCCCGGCATTTGCCTGAAGCGATTTAGGGAAATCATAGAAAACCTAAATCAGGATGGCCGGACGCGGGGGTTGAACCGTCGTCCTCCCGAATAAGAGTCCAGTGTGCTAACCTCTGCGCCACCTCGCTCAGTGGTTAGTCTAGTATTTTGTTATGTAAGGATTAGTATTATCTAAGACTCTAAATTATGATTTACCTTACTTTCTCTGTTTCAGAACAAAAACAATTTAACCACTAACAAAGTTGCAGTATATCGTACATTCCGTCGTTATTCAAACCAGTGAGGGGCTACTTTTACTGTCCTAAAATCAAACAGCGATGGATGGTGTTGCAAAAATCACTGTCTTACTTACTGGATTACTGTACGACCTTTGAGAGGTTTCTACTAGGGCAAAGGCAATACACAGACCTTAATATAACACTCACTTCGAAAGCTTTCCTGAAGCGGTAGGTTTCAAAGTTTAATAATGGTGTCACCCCATCTGCAGCTGTTTGTCATTTCATGCGCATGGTCCACATCTTGAGATATGTAGTAACTCCTTATCACTCTGTTACTATGAAAATGTATAGATTTTCAATCCATGCGTCATATGTACTCACTGAACAAGGCTAGTGTCGCACATGACCTTTCCTGTGTGGATTTAGAACTGGCCACACTGCAGCACAGACAACTACGGGCATCAACTGAGCCTTCAGACTTGGCACTTGAAAGCGATCCGCTTTGACGTGCATTAGCAGCCATCCACAAACGACGAACTGCCGTCACTAGTGGCCTGACCCTAGACAAACTGTTAGCGACATAGCAGTGACGATGGAGGTCATAAGTGCTACCTTGTGGAATACAGACGTAAGATAATGACAGTTGTCTGTCGGAAGAGCATCTAAGGACCGATAGCTCCATTAATGCGAACGAAATGGTCCATTCGAGAGCACCGCCTCACATCCGCTTCTTTCATTTAATATCTAGGCTCGTTCTAGACCATACAACCACTAACATGCATTCCTCCACTGTAAAGTTTTTACGTAATGTAAAGATCTGAGAAAGACAATTAGTAAGCGTTTTCGTAGACATTTCCCCACGACACAGTTCACTGTGTGACTATGGGGCTTTACCACCGCGCGGGGTAGCCTTGTCACGGTCCGCGCGAATCCCCCCGTCGCAGGTTCGAGTCCTCCGTCGGGCATGTGTGTGTGTGTGTGTGTGTGTGTGTGTGTGTGTGTGTGTGTGTGTGTGTGTGTGCGTGTGTTGTCTTTAGCGTAAGCTTGTTTAAGTTAGATTAAGTAGTGCGTAACCTTAGAAACCGATGACGTCAGCAGTTTGGTCCCATAAAACCTTACCAGAAATTTCCAAATTTTACTTCAACCCTGATGCGATTTCCATTTCACGAAGCCACCGTTCCATGGAAACCACACACTTCACAAAATGAAAACCAACGCACTTGTTTCACAAATAGCTGGGCTTTGATAACCGCCCTTTTCAGTTCTCTGTAATAATAATTAACCATCTGGTTATGCGAAGCTAATAAAAGGATAACTCGGCCACTGACAGTCACGTGTGCAGGTGAAGAAAAGTAAGCAAGAACCCTTGTCATCGGGACTCGAAAACGCTCTCCTCTCATGTACAGGCAATTGCAGTCAATCCAATGATTATTTAGAAAAATGAGTGAAGCTGCATAAGAAACTGAATCCCTCTCCTACAGATTAAGTCACATATTTTTGCATCACTATTTTGTCACTGAGGTTTAAACAGATGAAAGCACTGTCAATAATGTAATTCGCATATCAACTACTGACTCATAACTTGGACTTAATTACTGACTGATAATTGTGACTACAAGGCACACAGTAGTTATTTAAACAGCGGTCGATATGCCGATATGCTGATGAAGATGTCAAACAAAATATTTCTTGAACAGTCGGCAAGAAGTCTCTAGAATGCCGATTTCTATGCAACTGTATAAGAAAGATAGATATTGAGTAGAAATATCTTCGCAAAAACTGTTCTTGAATACCAATAACAAACCTCGCATATGTAGCGCCCATTTGGCTTTTTTTTCTTCTTTTTCCCCCGTCGAAAGTGACTAACCAAAACGCTCTTCTAAGCAACAGCCGACACAATGGTGGAACACAGTGTGCCACTTACTATCTGAATATAGGACTAAGTACCCGAAATTGTTTGAATAAAGGAACAAATTTCCTAAACTGGCGACTGTTAGTGCTTTATTGCGCCATATAAAAGATAACTTAAGATCACTAAGCACCTTCCATGTACATCCCGCACGTCTCGCTTAGATGAAAATACTCTTGACAAAATAGATTTTCCAGGCATTGTGCACGATTTTCCGTACACTGTCTAAAAGTCGGGCTCCAAACTTCAAGCATTGCTTGAAGATCACAGATAATTGATGCGTAATCCTGTTTCGGACAAGATGCATTAGGCTCAACCCAGCCACAATGATATTCCAAGTCCGCATTCCAGAAGATTACAGGGCATTACACTTTTCGTCCTTCACGCCATGTATGTTACAAGCATATGAACTCGATACTCGCTAGGAGGGAAGATTGTTTGCGAAGACGACCTACCTTTCTCCTTCCCTCGAGCCTCCCCCGCTGCCATCTTTCTCTCTCTCTCTCTCTCTCTCTCTCTCCTTTCGTCTTCCTCTTCTCTGTACATGCACAATTAGACTTAAAAGTGTTCAGTCAACGAGATCGTAAACCTCACCTCGGGAGTTATTTGGAACTGTTATTCAGTGAAATGATGCTAAACACAGCGTGGCAGACACTATACATACAGTATGTGCTACATTTGTGATCTGTCATCGCATGGTCATTCAATCTCTCTCTGTCCTGAATTCAGAGCCAGGAAATGATTCATTGCACTGTGGTATGACGGAGCTGCAGACAGTTTGCTTGACATCGCTTATCAGCGCGTAGGCTTTCGCAATACTTCGCGAGGGCATGCCGGGCTAAGGACGTTCGCTAAGTGAGGTCCGTTGTTTCGTCGAGTTATCTAAGACCAACAGATAGGAGGAAGTTTACGAAGCTAGTAGGTCTTCCGGAAAGGCGTCAACATTCCTCCCTGCGTGCCATCCCTTAGTATAATAAGGACTGTGCCGTGCACCAAAATCGATCCAGTGACAGATTGGTCAATGCGTATTTCGCATGCACCGAGAGGTAATAGATCGACTGCTCGATCATTGCGGAGATTCACTCGCGTTCGAGTTTTTTTCTAGCGAGCAGATGACTATGTGGACTGGATAGTTTTTATGCAGTGCTTTTACATTCACAGAAAATCGTCATCCTGACAGGAATACACCTCCATTGTAATTGGTAATATGATTCTGAGTTGAATACTGAATACCTTCGTATTCAGGTCACAATTTCCATAGCTAAATTTAGATTCCGGTAGGCGCCACGAAATACACGGTCCAGTCACATTAATGTGACCACCGCCTTTGTTCGACGACTACGTGCAGTAACCTCTCACAGACGTCAGATGGCAGCTCTAGCAGTGGAGGGAGAAGCGGAAAGCAGAGCATTCGTTGTTGTAATGCGGAAACGGACCGATTTATCTGACATACAAAAGGGCGTGATCATGGGATTTCGGGCCAACAATGGAAGCATTTTCGAAACAGCTAAGTTTGTAAATTGTTCGCATGCCGTCGTGGTTAAAGTACGCCGTGCATAGCAAAATGGCGTTATCCAAACACGGTGCGGCTGCAACTGTGGTGCACCATGGGCTCATATGGTTCTAAGCACTATGGGACTTAACATCTGAGGTCATCAGTCCTCTAGACTTAGAACTACTTAAACCTAACTAACCTAAGGACATCACGCACATCCATGCTCGAGGCAAGATTCGAACCTGCAACCGTAGCAGCAGCACGGTTCCGGACTGAGCACCTAGAACCGCTCGGCCACTGCGGCCGGCGCACCACGGGCCACAGATGAAAGTGGTGGGCCGGCCGAAATGGCCTTGCGGTTCTAGGCGCTGCAGTGTGGAACCGCGAGGCCGCTACGGTCGCAGGTTCGAATCCTGCCTCGGGCATGGATGTGTGTGATGTCCTTAGGTTAGTTAGGTTTAAGTAGTTCTAAGTTCTAGGGGACTAATGACCTCAGCAGTTGAGTCCCATAGTGCTCAGAGCCATTTGAACCGTTTTTTTTTTTAGAGTGGTGAACGGCGGTTGCTGAGATGAGTACGGGCGCACAGACGCGTGATTGTTGAACATCTGACCGCCTAGATGATCGAAGGAGCTACCATAAGTGTTTCCTCAACGACTGTTCAGTGGAAGTTGGTGCGTATGGGCTTCTGCTGCAGGTGCCTCGTTTATACACCCATGCTGACTGCTGTTCGTTGGTGACGAAGACTGTATTTGCACACCAATACTGCAACTAGAGGTCCACTGAATGGCGACAGGTGGCCTTTTCATATGAATCACTTTTAATGCTCCATCGAAGTGAGGAGGGAGGGTTATGGTTGGAGGAACATTTTCGTGGCATTCTTTGGGTCAGCTCTTCATTGTGCAAGGCACAGTGTATCAACACATATATGCATCTATCATTGGAGACCATTTCCACCCCTAGATGCAATTTGCATTAGTCGACATTAGAGCTTCAGGATGTGTTTATCGAACTCCCGCCCGCATCTCGTGGTCGCGCGGTAGCGTTCTCGCTTCCCACGCCCGGGTTCCCGGGTTCGATTGCCGGCGGGGTCAGGGATTTTCTCTGCCTCGTGACTGCTGGGTGTTGTGTGCTGTCCTTAGGTTAGTTAGGTTTAAGTAGTTCTAAGTTCTAGTGGACTGGTGACCATAGATGTTAAGTCCCATAGTGCTCAGAGCCATCGAACTCCCCATGTCACCAAACTCCCCGGTTATAAACCCAATCGAGAACCTATGGAACCACCTCCATCGAGCTGTTCGCATCATGGATCTTCAACCTAGAAATCTAGCCTAGCTGACAACGGCACTGGATTCGGCTTGGCTCCATATCCTTGTCGGTTCCTTCCAGAGCCTTACTGACTCTCTTCCTGCACGTCTCGAGCTGAAAAGATGGTTATTCAGGCTTTTGGCGGGTGGTCACGTTAACGTGATCAAATGGTTCAAATGGCTCTAAGCACTATGAGACTTAACATCTGAGGTCATCAGTCCCATAGACTTAGAACTACTTAAACCTAACTAAACTAAGGACATCACACACGTCCATGCCCGAGGCAGGATTCGAACCTGCGACCGCAGCAGCAGCGCGGTTCCGGACTGAAGCGCCTAGAACCGCTCGGTCACAGCGGCCGGCCTCGTGAATGTGTCTCGGCACTGAAGTCTAGGCGGGCGCATGAGTTACGGCAGTGAAGAAATAAAGCCACAGTTTCGGCTGTTTTAAATGATTCTTAGCTTAATGAGAATAAGCGTCAATACCAGTTACCAGGCAAAATAGAATCATTAGTATTGGAGGAGGTGAAACTATTATCCAGTGAAGGAAATATTTTGTTTCTATCCATGAACTCTAGAAACGTATAGAAATTTAATAAATGTCTGTTAACTCGTTATTTTCGTGGGAGCAATGGCTGGCTATACAGAGAGAAAACTGTGGATTTGACACTGCGTCTGAATTTGTTAGTTACATTCTACAAGTTGTTTTACAGAAAGCTGAGATGGAGCTCCACGATTTTGGCTTTCCGGCAAAACCCAAGGCCATATCTTTAGTAAACTGCTCTTCCACTGCCACGAATTTGGTAAAGCTTGTCTCGGTGTGAGGACACAGTTCAAGACTGAGAAACTTTAGTTACTAACACTGTAACTATAACACTACTATAAACTGTGTCTCAATAATGTGAACAGACTCTTATATTTTGTGGCATTTTAGTACAAGGTACAAAAATGGTTCAAATGGCTCTGAGCATTATGAAACTTAGCATCTTGAGGTCATCAGTCCACTAGAACTTAGAACTACTTAAACCTAATTAACCTAAGGACATCACATACATACATGCCCGAGGCAGGATTCGAACCTGCGACCGTAGCGGTCGCGCGGTTCCAGACTGAAGCGTTTAGAACCGCTCGGCCACAGCGGCCGGCCTAGTACAAGGTATAAATGCCGCTGACGAAATGCTAACTACATCGTGACGTACGGTGTTCATAATCAACACGGTGAAGAGATTCAGTTGTCCAGCAACTATCTCGTTTTAGGGGGAGTCAGAAACTGCGCTGCGTACGTAGGGATAGCCCATTCAGTAAGACCACTGCTGATTGCTTCTCGCTTCTACGTCCGGCTGGTATACCGCTGTTTCAGTGACGAGGCTCTAGATTAGACGTGGAACTTTTACTACTTGTGCATGGGATTCGTACCTGCACTTTAGATCTCAAGATAAACTGAAAACTCTGTGGACGTTTCACTGGCTGTGCGATACAAAAGTGGAATTTCTGACAGAGTTGACTAATGCCTCAGATTTGACGAGCTGGAAGTAAGGATCACATCTATTCTCACGTTTTCGCTGGAGAGAGTGTATCTGCTGTACGGAAAGAGACAGCGTTCGTGTTAAGTCACGCTACGACGCTCCATACAGTACGAAGTCTTAGATTAAGCATGAAGTGATGTTTGATCATTCTGGAAATTGTATGATTGGAAATTAAAATTAGTTCTTGTTGGTGCGTTCCGGCCTCATTCATCACATAAAGTCACCAACGGGAGAGGTGCAGGAGTAACACTCATGAGCCTAGGTTTGAGTTCTTATAGAGTTTCTGGACTTTCCAACAGAGAAAATTAGAAGCAGACATCTAGTACACTCATAAAAAGTGAACCGGAAGTACTAAGTTTCAAATACTCGTTTTAAATATTCGCAGCCGCACGGAAAGAATGTGGCTTGGAGCTGCTTGTCTACAAGGTATCGTGTGCACATTTTAGAGGAGAGATGAACTGTTGATCTCATAGCGAGGTAAAAGGCCACCTGACGGACAGGAAAACTAAAATGCTTGTCATTACTACGCATAGATTAATCTTAATCTCCCCGTTCTTGCATTAGGCGAATTAATGCTGTGGAAGCGATATTTCTATCGCTGTAATCAGTTCAAGCTTTTCGATAATTATTTATTGGTGTAACATCTTTAATATTAATGACGGACTTTTCGTATTTGCAGTGCATCTACACTACGACCACATCACAGTCCATAATCTCCCTAGCGGTTTGTGATGGAGGGTACTTCTGGTACCACTAACTGGTGGACCCTACCCTGTTCCACTCGCGAATGGCGCATGGGAAGAATGGTTGTCGGTAATCCTCTGTATTAGCTTTAATTTCTAGAATTTTCTCGTCGTGGTTATTTCGTATGAGGGAGGAACTAATATTTTTTCCAACTCTTGCTGGAAAGTGCTCTTTCCAAATTTCAGAAGTAAACCTCTCCGTGATGCACAACGCCTCTCTTGTAACGTCTGCCATTTGAGTTGGTTGATCATCTGTGTAACGCTCTCGCACCCACTAAATGATGCGGTAGTGATAGACGCCGCTCTTCTGTCGCTCCTACCTGCTAAGGATCCCGTATTGATGAACAATATTCAAGTCTCAGTCGAACAAGCGCCTTCTCTGTCAATGAAAAGACACTTTTTCATAATTCTTACAAAGATGAAAAACTTACTACGCTGTTTGTTTTTGTAAATATCTGTTGGAAATCGTGCTTATGCAGTCATTCTTAATGAAAGTGAAGAACCTTACTGTACGTACAGAATACTTTGCCAAGCTGCGACTTTACGAATAATTATATCTTCTTGTACCTTTTAAGACATAGATTTGGATACACAACGGTTTTAAACCATTATTTGTTGAGGCATTGATAATACAAGGGGAATTAAATACAAAGAAGAAAATTGATTTCCTGTAGTGTACTCGATAAAGTCTCTATGCAGTATATCACGCAGAGAATTTGAATGTTTCTCGCTCATGTGGTTCACTATCCAGAAACAAGCAGATGTTGCAGAGCAGCAGAGTAAAGCATGACATCAGCAGTTCTCTGCAATGTGCATTGCTCGAAGAATGGTAAGTCTGTGAATTCACTTCCGCTGAGACAGCCTGCGTTGGGCTGGCATATGCTGCTGCGTGCGAGTAACAGTGAAGTTTGGTAAATCCGTAAGCGGTTGGCGCGAGAGGGCTCCCATGGGCAGAGCGAGAAGACCGGCAGTCGACTCAAAGGTCACGAGCGTCCCTGAACTGGTCGCACGCACTGCAGATAGCTTTTGAAATGTTAACGAGCGCTTTGTTAGGGAGCGACTGTGCAGTGCCGGCTTGTAAGTTTCCAGTGCCCTGTAGCACTCCGGGGCACAAGCACACGCGGGACGACTCCTCCACGCCTGTCGCTGCTCCGGCTCAGTTCGGCATTCACGCGATTTGCAGCTCTTAGCGTAGTTGTCTTTTATAAATGACAAGTCATTGCATTAAGTACAGCTAAAATTGTAGTATTTTCAGTCGAATATGCCCTCGCCCCAACATACATAATTATTACTCCATTACACATGTCGGAAAACTTGTAAATTTAAATCACTTCATTACACTGCACACTTTATAACGTGGTCTGATGAAAGTACTGATTCATAAGCGTACGTTTTAATTATTCCTTTATGCCAGGAATACTAGCTTCACTAAGGTGATTTAAATTTTTACAAGAACTGAGTCTCAGTTAAATATACCAGAAACACGCCTGTCGTGACTAATTTTATTCGCTTACAGTTTGCCGGAGGAGGCATTTATAAGCGACAAGTGCACTCTTCTCTGACTTTTCCACTCGGAAGGTGATCGTATGAACTACTTGGTGAAGCCCTGGAGGTTTGTCCTCACTGAAACAAAAGGAATATGAAGTTTTACCCGACGCAGATGATAACGAAACTGTAGACGAGTACTGATGACCGCTAACGGATATAAGAAAGATATCTGAAATACGAATTGCACCTTCTCATTCTATGACTTACCCAGTTTTTCATTTGCGAGAGCAGGCATAATTTCATTTTGCAGAGCTCTAAGTACAAGATTGAAATTCATCGTTATTGAATTCAAACTTCAGTTATCTACCTCATGTGTACATACACCCTTGCCAAGAACATACATGATTCTTCAGTTTGGAGGCCAACAGTTTAATTCAAAGATCTAGCCAAGTTCCGTTGCAGTTTAAAACAACGTAACGAAATGACGTCAGGCATTAACATAGAGAGAGCTCCTTTGTTGATTATACTCCTCAAATAAGAATATTCTATACGTATCATAGTGCTAGAAATGGCTGAAATAGATGCTGGGATTAAGCAACTGCCATACTCTTACAGAAAAATGTGACAAATTAGAATGACGTACATTTGAAGGAGTTTCTGCTCAGATATCTTTAAGTGCTCGTGTTACGTAACCACGCACTGTTTGCTCGTGGCATGATTTAAGAACAGCTAGAAGCGCTGGATTAAGTCAAGACGGCAGTTAGCTCGAAGACCTAATATTGAAGCGTCGTAAAATTGTCCCGTTGGTTCTTTTTGCCTAGTTATACATATGTCATTCTGACGTAATCAACCGACGGGAGAGAGTCCTAGCCGGTAGCGTAGGTAAACGAGCTAATGTAGGGACAGCGAACTTCCACTTTAGTTTCTGCAGAGATATAATAAACTATTTTACTGTTTTTTGAAATTATAGGAATGTAAGTAAGTTTAGTCATAAGCTCAGGAGGTGGTGCCCCACAATTCATAAGTATTAAAAAAAGTCTTGATTAGCACCTCGAGCTGCTGATAAGATTCTTTATTTAACAACTAGATTTGTTGAAGGATCATCCTCAGGTACTTAAACCCATTTACAACATCATATCAGGCGGATAGAAAATCAAACCATGAATTTGTTACTGTTTGCACAACTTAATATAAATTACGTCGACTATATATAAACTGTGCTAGGCATTGCACTCCTTCATGTTACGTCAGCAGTCGGCGTTAACGCTATGGGTTGATGCCTTACACATACAGCCCATTATATATTGACGGTGTAGTTTACATTACGATGTGACAACACTGACAATTTCATAGTTTTATTATCTAACGTCAATTATTTTATATTTACCTAATATGATGCTGTAAATGCATTTAAGAAGCTGATGATGGTCTGTCGACCAAAACTAGTTGTTGCTTAAAGAATTTTATCAGCAGCTCGAGGCGGTAATCACGACATTTTTCAAATAAAATCATATGGTACCGTCGAGGCAGGGATTAGTGTACCCGGAACATCAGCTAATATGGACGAGGCTCCGAAAGGAATATTGCCTTCATCTGTTAAGAAAATATTTCCGGTACTTGGTAGAAGTCATTCAGGAATTCCCCCAAATCAAATTAGCATAGACACGTGAGATTTCTAGCACCGCCCATCTCGATTAAGAGTCTCGTGTCTTAACCCTTTGAGTCATTTCACTTCGTGAATTTCGTGGAGATGGATTATAGTAGCAAATGTGTTCCGCTCCAGTAGGTATTACACCAAGTTAACAGCAGTTTGACGAGCTGAAAATGAATGTGTGCCTTCAGTTCAGATTAATACAAGTTTGAAGTCAAGATTCTTGCGTTATAGTCACCGTGTACCAAAGATCGCTACGAAATTATGGCCCCCAGATACCAGCATTAATGATGTAGTAGTTGTGAGGTTGCTCTTAAAAACACGGTCGGAAATTTTTAGTCCATCAGAATTTTTCTTGGTGCAGAATTGTAGAAAATATTCTGAGTTCGAATATAATAAATTTCCTAGAGACTGAAAAGTCCATGAATCAGCATGGTTTTAGAAAGCATCGTTCGTGCGAAACTCAGCATGCCATTTTTTCGCATGAAGTACTGCGAACTATGGATGATCGGCAACACGCAGATTCCATATTTCTAGATCTCCGTAAAGCATTTGACACGGTACCCCACTGCAGACTTAATGAAAGTACGAGCATATGGAATAGGTTCTCAGGTACGTCAGGGGCTCGAAGATTTTTTAAGTAGAAGAACCCAGTATGTAGTACTGGACGGCGAGTGTTCATCAGAGACTAGGATATTGTCAGGTGTGCCCCAGGGGAATGTGTTACGACCGCTGCTATTTTCTATATCCATAACTGATTTGGTGGACAGGGTAGGCAGTAATCTGCGATAGTTTGCTGATGATGCTGTGGTATACGCGAAGGAGTCGAAGTTGAATGACTGTAGGAGGATACAAGATGACTTAGAAAAAATTTCTAGTTGGTGTGATGAATGGCAGTTAGCTCTAAATGTAGAAAAGTGTAAGTTATTTCGGATGAGTAGGAGAAACAAACCGATAATGTTGGATACGGCACTAGCAGTGTCCTGCTTGACAGAGTAACGTTGTTTAAATATCTGGGCGTAACATTGCAAAGCGATATGAAATGGAGCAACCATGTGAGGATTGTAAAAGGGAAGACGAGTGGTAGACTTGGGTTTATTGGAAGAATTTTAGGAAAGTGTGGTTCATCTGTAAAGGAGACCGCATAAAGGGCGCTAGTACAACCGATTCTCGAATACTACCCGAGTGTTTGAGACACGTCGAAGCAATTCAGAGATAAGTTCGAAAAACGTGCAAGTATTACGGAGATGCTTCGGAATCGCACATGGGAATCCCTGGATGGAAGGCGACGTACTTTTTGATTAACGCTATTGAGAAAATTTAGAAAGCCGTCATTTTAAGCTGTCTGCTGAACGATTCTACTGTTGCCAGCTTACATTTCGCGTAAGGACCACGAAGATAAGATACGAAACATTAAGGCTCATACGGAGGCATACAAACAGTCGTTTTTCCCTCGCTCTGTTTGCAAGTGGAACAGTAAAGGAAATGACTAGTAGTGGTGCGGGTTGCCCTATGCCATCTACCGTACGGTAGCTTGCGGAGTATGTGTGTGGGTGTAGATGTAGATCATTGTGTCGCGTTGAAAGAACCCGCCTGCCATGGGAAAGGCACTCTACGGACTTATTTGCAAGTGATATGTACGCATAGACTGATAATACCTGCCGAGAGGGTCTTTCACTAGGACGAACGGACCCATATAATGTCACGAAAACATTGTTCAGACCACAGTGCTTAGATATTCATATCAATTCTTTTCAGGAACGGTTTCAGTGTTTTAATTCTCCTGTTTCTCGCCTGATGCTACGCCTAGGTGGATCAGAATTCTCAGTACTATAAAGAAAAGGGTAATGACCCTCTGTTATCTATTGTAGACCCAATTCCGAACTACTGAGCGTCTGTTTACACATGAAAATGCGCGTGCATACATACCCACAGACACACACACACACACACACACAATATCCTTATAGTTGACGCACGACCTACACATCAGTGGTCTATAGTAACAATTCCACCTTCTTCAATGTACAGCCATGTAGAGTCAATCCTGCATCCACCGTGCGCTTACCTCACACGAACGCGTTAACATTCTAAACGGCTTAAGAAATAATTAATCATTAGGCCCGGAAAACCACCGTTCCACTGTGCATTTCGTACGAATAACAATATTTATCCAGAATGAGATTTTCACTCTGCAGCGGAGTGTGCGCTGATATGAAACTTCCTGGCAGATTAAAACTGTGTGCCGGACCGAGACTCGAACTCGGGACCTTTGCCTTTCGCGGGCAAGTGCTCTACCAGCTGAGCTACCCAAGCACGACTCACGCCCCGTCCTCACAGCTTTACTTCCACCAATACCTCGTCTCCTACTTTCCAAACTTCACAGAAGCTCTCCTGCGAACCCTGCGGAACTAGTTCAATATGTATCCGCACCAAATAACAATGAGATGTGTCTCGCAAAGATAATTTATTACACAATCCTTAGGTACGTACACTGCTACGTGGTGGCTTAGGGGCTGTGTCAAAACACATTCTGCATCGGTGAGTTGTGATTGTTCTCAGAGAATATTCATGGCACCATTTCTATTTCCAGATGAACGTCACGCGGAGTCGCCGTTTTTCCTCACTCCGAGCCCTTGTCATTCTCATGTCCGGTGTGTATATGACTACTGGACGGAGAACTGATAAGGGCCCGTAGTGGGGTGTTCAGCGCCTGGCGTCGGCTCAGCTTCAAGAACATTTTGCTAGCAAGTGGAGGACCGCAGCCAGCACGCCTTATCGTTAGTGCCGCCACTCTAGTGGCTGAGCTTCCCCTTGCAGGCAAAGCATCTAGCCTGTGCGGAGACGCCGGCCCTAGGGCTCAGGTGATGTTCAGAATACCTGAGTGGGTACCTTTACGTTCGCTTATCGACCTGCGTGTTTACGTGTACGTGTTGTAACGTACTGAGATTGAAATCAAATTCTAAAGCATAGTTACCAGCTAAGTTTCCTCATCCTATGAGTTACGAGAAAATAAGTGTAATATGAATAGTTCGAAAGTGATTGTACTGGAATAATTGTCAAATACGTACACTGGTCTTAGAAAATTACGGAGTTACTGCACTCTCAGAATGAAAGTAAAGGAATTCTTAGATTTGTATATTTTCCCAGATCTCATGAAAATAAAGTTTTTATCCTTCAACGTATCATATACTAGCAGTATGGAAAGCTTAAAGTGGAGTACAATGTACTCTCTCGAATACTCCGAAGAAAGCAGCTTAAAAAGGTAGCGTAGATTTCGAACCTGGCTCTAGTCTACATTTCTTAACTTCACATCATCAGGTTGGGAAGCTGGTGTAGTTACAAATAAGTAACATTTTAGGTCTTGTAACTAATAAAAAGGTAATGTGAACCATACCCTTCATAAGCTCTTTTTGTCTGAAATCCAATCAAAATACTAGCTTTAAATGACCGTGAATTTTGAATTTTAAAATATTTAAATGGTACTTTCAAAGACGAAAAACATAGGGAGAAAAATTTAGTGTTAAACATAGTGTTGAGCACCTAGCTAATATGAAAGCAACAATAATGCTGTCTTTCATCTCGACAGATCAAAGGATCTGGGAGCAACGAAACTGGGAAATGTTCAATCAGCTAACTAGATCTCTTTGCTTAAATTTTCGTATTAATAAAAATCACAGAAGTAATAGTTAAAATATTGTTAAAATGACTTGAATTTTAAGCTGTCAAGGAAGCTCCATCAGCATTTAATCATAAAGCATTAACTTTCAGAATAAATAAAGCACTGCGAAACCAGACTTAAACTCTTTGCACCGAACCTCGGAAATTACTACTAATATTAATATCAGAGCTGAAATTAGATGCCGGCCGCTGTGGCCGAACGGTTCTAGGCGCTTCAGTCCGGAACCACGCGGCTGCCACGGTCGCAGTTTCGAATCCTGCCTCGGGCATGGATGTGTGTGATGTCCTTAGGTTAGTTAAGTTTAAGTAATTCTAAGTCTAGAGGACTGATGACCTCAGATGTTAAGTCCCATAGTGCTTAGAACCATTTGAATCATTTGAAATTAGACTTTAAATACATATTAGCCGTTTGTTTTCAGACTGTCAGTGGTTTAAAAGCGGCGTTCGGTGTCCCACAGCGCATCTTGCACAACACTACAGCCTTGCCAGGTGTTAAATAGCACTGCGCGCAATGCCTGCTGATGAAATATGACCAGTAACAAAGAGCTAGTTGTTCCATATTCCCGTTAAAGGTTGGTGGGTTACAGTGCAACGTCGATGAGCATAGACGTAGGCACGGATACTGTGAATGACGACCCCGAAAGGGTGATTCAGCTAACTGATGATCTTAAGCTCGCTCTTGTTTGACTCTGAATACTGTTCCAAGCGAATTTCAAAGACTTTCACTGGTCTCCGTAGCGAGTTCGAGGGACATTCACTGGTCCCCATGGGTTTTATCGATGGCGTATCGTCTATACTGATCAACTGTGTCTACTGAACAATTGTTTTGTTCATAAAGCAGATGCAATGTTTGCTAGAGCAAATAGCCTGCCATCCTAATTGAAGTGGTCCCTAATAATAACAAGAATTTCGCCATGGTCGCTTTCCGTCCCCCCAGTATTGGGTATTGTCTGCAATGGCACTGAAGTCGATGAGACATCAAACTCTAAACATTCTTGCTTCCTTCGAAACTAAATTGAATACAAATATCATGTGAGGTAGGATTCTGAAGTTTTCCACCGTGTTGAACGCTGATGGTACACGGTTCTATCGGGGCCATTTCTGGCACTTCCAATTAACATATAACATTTTTTTGCGGAAGAACACCACTACCTTTCACACAATAGGCTGTGCAAAAGTTTTAATATTTTAAAAGTTGTAAAATTTATCATCATTCTGTAGATATGGATGATTTAATTTCAGAGAACTGTCACTGAATCGTTAAAAGTAACAGACTTCTAAATTTTCCTCACTATTTTTATTCTTGTGGGGCAAGTGATGAAATGTGAAGCAAAAATACCTTGGTCGAAGAAATTATTGCTATCTCCATCTTTGGCGATGAAATGCTACAACGAGTTAAAAGAACTTTCCAGGAAGTACAAAACCTCTGGAAACAGGTGTAAGACGCAGAAATGGCAAATAGCAACACGAGAAGCTGCTATATATATATTAATTGTACGACCGGTCTTGGTCAGAGACCACATTCCTGTATAGATTTTTGATAACAGCAAGTGTTACATACACACTCTATAAAGGAAAACGCACCACGAAAGAGTTATGCAAATTGGTCACAAATTGACATTCACACAGCTGTCGACGGAAAATGCAAAACTGTAAACTTTGGCGGCTGGCCGATGAATGTGTGACGCTTCAGCGCAATTTCACCTCGTAGCTGTCAAGGATAGTAAGCAGGATGCCTGTTGATACCAGGGCATAAAGTCTTTACGAATTTCATTCCGTGTACTCAGTTGGACAGTAACTATGCCTCGTACGCCTCGGTAGCTGCGAGGTCAGCGCGGTGGATTTCGGGGCTCGGGCTCGATTCCTGGGCGAGTAGGAGATTGTCTCTGCTCGGGGACTGGGTATTGTGTTCTACTTACGTTCATATCGTCATCGTTGACATTCCATTACTGAGATGGCTGAATGAGCTCAACCCGAAAGTCAATAAATTAAATTAAAAAAAAAAAAAGCTATGCCTCACGGACAGGAAAGTGAACAATATGTGCAGGTGTCAGCATCTGAGAGACGATGCGTCGCTGGACCCAAAGAAGGCGGTTGGAGTATTCGGTGAACATCTGGACATCTGAAGAGAAGCGATGCCAGTATTTGACGATGTTGGCAGGGATGGGTGAACCATGGCCGAACACACCGTCAAGAAAGAAGCGGTTGACCTAGAGAGACGTCAGAACGTAAGGACCGAGCAATCGTCAGAGAGGCACTCAGAGCCACGGATTCATCATTATCATCGACCCTACGTGCAACTGGTGCTTCAGTGACCACAAGGACCATTACTTGGTGACTCACAGAAAGGAGGCTGAGCTCACGGTGCCCCTTGAGCCGACTGCCATCGACCTCATGTACACCACCATGCTCGTTTGTAGTGGTGTTGGGCACATTCGGCCTGGAACCTCATTGAACAGGGTATAATTGCCTTCGGTGATGAGTCCCCGATGACTAGCGAAGACGTGTCTGGAGATGCCCCCAATAGCGGTGGGTTACCAGTCTGACTGTCTCCTGTCATACGGCCCGAAAACGAGGAGCGATGTTCTGGGGTGCCAATTCACTTCATAGTAGGACCCCTTTGGTCGTCATTTAGCGAAGTGGTGCAATGGTTAGCACACTGGACTCGCATTCGGGAGGACAACGGTTCAAACTAGAATCCGGCCATCCAAATTTAGGTATTCCGTGATTTCCCTAAATCGCTCCAAGCAAATGCTGGGATGGTTCCTTTGAAAGGGCAAAGCCGATTTCTTTCACCATCCTTAACACAGTTCGAGCTTGTGCTCCGTCTCTAATAACCTCGATGTCGACTGGTTGTTAAATCCAATCTTCCTTCCTTCCTTTTTCCTTCCTTTCTCTTTGGTTGTCATTCGCGTCGCCCTTACAGCACAGCGGTATGTCGACGATATTCTACGCTGCATTGTGTTGCCTCTCATGCCAAGCCATTCTAGGCTTACACTGCAGCAACATAATGCCCGCCCGCTCACAGTGAGAGTTTTTATTGCTTGTCTTCGTACTTGCCAAACCCTACCTTGGCCGGCCGTTGTGGGCGAGTGGTTCTAGGCGCTTCTGTCCGGAACCGCGTGACTGGTACGGTTGCAGGTTCGAATCCTGCCTCGGGCACGAATGTGTGTAATGTCCTTAGGTTAGTTAGGTTTAAGTAGTTCTAAGCTCTAGGGGACTGATGACCTCAGATGTTAAGTCCCATAGTACTCAGAGCCATTTGAAACAAACCCTACCTTGCCCAGTAAGTTCACCAGAACTGTCTCCAATTGAGGACGTTTCGAATATTACGTGTAGGGTCCTCCAGCCGGTTCGGGATTTTGACGATCTAACTCGCCAATTGAACAGAATTTGGCATCATATCCTTCAGGATATCCAACAACTCTATCAATCAATGCCAAGCCGAACAACTTCTTCCACAAGGGGCAGAGGTGGACTAAGGCGTTATTGGCTTGCTCAATTTGTGAAGGTCTTTCTCTAGAACCAATCATCCGATGTTTCTGAAATTGTAATCATTTGTTTGTCTGTACATGTACATCACTTCTATTGATGTCCGTCCCATTCCGATAATTCCTTTATGATGCGTCATTTTTTGTCTTAGAGTGTGTATCGTAAAGTAAATGTCAAAATATAACATTTTAATTAAAATTTTGCTATGCGGAGGTGCAATAGTATATAGTGCTAACCTGCGAAAGGTGTACAGTTAATATATTACTACTAATTTGATTCATATTGAAACATCCCCTTAGAAAAATTATGAATGACTGTGGTGGTAAACCTCTTACGTTATTTGATTTTCAAAGAGCTGAGCAAAACTGAACGTACTCAAACATTTCTCTCTTTACTTATTCTGATAATCTATAAACTGTCATACAATATTTAAATCACTGGCTGTGCTGTGTGCAATCTCTGGCTGGCTGGCTGGCTGGCATTGTTGGAATATTCGCTATTGTAGTGTTGGGTAGTTGGAGGTGAGCCACCAGCAGTGGTGGATGTGGGGAGAGAGATGGCAGAATTTTGAGAGCGGACGATCTGGACATGTGTCGGTCAGAAAAAGGAAATTTGTAAGACTGGATGTCACGAACTGATATATATATATAAAATGACTTTTGAACACTATTAAGGTAAATACATTGTTTATTCTCCATCAAAATCTTTCATTTGCTAACTATGCCTATCAGTAGTTAGTGCCTTCCGTAGTTAGAATCTTTTATTTAGCTGGCAGAATTGGCGCTCACTGTATTGCAGTAGTTCAAGTAACGAAGATTTTTGTGAGGTAAGTGATTCATGAAAGGTATAGGTTATTGTTAGTCAGGGACATTTTTTTGTAGGGATTATTGAAAGTCAGATTGCATTGCGCTAAAGGTATTGTGTCTCAGTATACTGATGATCACAATAAGTAAAGAGAGAAATTTTTGGGTACGTTCAGTTTTGCTCAGATGTTTGAAAATCAAATAACGTAAGAGGTCTACCAGCACAGTCAATCTTAATTTTTCTAAGGGGATGTTTCAATATGCTCATTTCACAGCTAAAGTGAATCAGCCTATTTCATAAGAAATTTAGAAGCATAAAAGGGGAGCAAGTTAGCACAGTGTAGCTGGTCTTCATGGCATTTGCAGAGAATAGCTCATGGACATTGATCTCATTAGGTTTGTAGAACACGTATAGCTTAAAGTGGTTACATAAATTACAGTACTAAGGACAATCTGTAAACTTGTGCCTTGTGCAGCTGTGACCAAATGGCACGTCAGTCTTGCGATATAGCTAAACTACCAGAGTCAAATAATGGCACGTTGGAGGAACCATCTTAATTTCATATTTAGTTTTGACGAAACTTTTCGATAACTGTTTTTATTCCACACAGAGAAGCAAAATTCAAATGCAGAAGACACACAGATGACTGAGAAGCAGGTCGTAATTAACTCCTCACATAAAGGTAGGAGTGCCCCGTAAATGATTTTCAGTGCTTCGTCCCAAAACCATTCGTGCACGTCACGAAAATGCAACCTTGGACTACAGGCTGAATACCGGACGTTCTTGTCCACTTTACCATACTGTGTGTAAATGTGACAGTTTCAGTATATATAATAATAAGCAAAAAGAGAGAGAATGCTAATATTGGTAGCAACAGGATATGTCAGCCGTTGTGGATGAAATATATCAACCTTATTTTAATGTAGTTTTTTACCAATGTCCTAAGATAGTTACTAACCGCTGTGACCGTTAGCGTAGGAACCGAAAAAGTTGAAATATTAGCGACCCATCCGCCCACAATACCGCAGAGTTAGTGTAGCCTTCTACAGAATCCGAAGAAGGCAAGAATTTTGGTACTTAATAAAAAAAAAAGGCGCCTGAGAAGCACAGTACAAGGTGCTTCAAAGTCTTTCATCCAACGTCTCGGAGTTCTACATCACGTTATGGGGAACAACTTCTGTTAGAGCAAAATGTTCGCTGACGCTCGGCGGCGACCCTAGGCGTCCTTTACTATGTGACGGCCCTGGGACGACAAGATTTCAGCGTCTGCTAACCAGGTGCGCTACGTACTACTTACTCCAGAAAACTGATAGTGATTTTCAACAAGAAAACCTTCAGAATGAGTGTCCCTAAGTGGAGGAAGGTATTTTAGAAGCGAATCAGAAGCACTAATTTTGCTGGCTCTACCCCCATTCATCAATAGCAGATGACTGGATTATACGCAACACACAAGGCATACGCACACTGCAGAGTGCCTACGTCCTGATAACTCTCATGGGCATAACTAATACAAAAGGACGCCTGGCGTCGTCGGGATGCGCATCGAACAACTAACAAAAGTTGTTCCACGTAACATTCTCAGTACCGAAAAGTTGTTCCCCTCGTCGTGATCCGTCAACCTGAAACGTCTGATGCAAAGACTCTGAAACACCCTGTGTAGTAATGGGTTTGGTTTTAATCCTGTCACCATAAATTTAATGCAGTAGACCATAAACAGCTATTACATTGAATGACAAAAAAAGTGCAGCACTCCGAAGACATGGTCGACTCTCAGTGTAACTTCGTACATACTATTGACGGATACGTAAATGAGTAGTGTTGTAATTCTCTGTGACAGAATGACCACTAGCGTATATTAGCGTTGTTCGTTTTTAGTGTTGTTACCAGGCCTGGTAGGGTCTATATGAGGCGTGAACAGCGTCAGATCATGAGTGATAATTGTGAAGGAAACAGATTGCGTGTACTCGTACTAGACAGCGTTACCAGCACCTAGGAAATATTGAAACGGGGCCTCACATGATGTCTTCGTTTGGCTTACTGGCCGAATCGTGCAGTATCCAGATTTCTGGGGCGTTCGGATGTGACAGTGGCCTGGTGTTGGACTGCATAGGTCTGTGAGGGCAGGCATACTTGTCAAAGTTCCGGCCACGTTGTTTGACCACCAGAGGGGGTCACATCTGCGTCTGCCATCGGAGAATAAGTAATTAACTCTCTTCAACGTTCTGTGTCATTCCACACCTTTGGCCGGAGAATAGCAACAGCTGGCCTACGGAATTATCGTCTCATGCGTGGGCTGCCGTTTACACCAAAACACAGAAGGCTGCGTTTGGACTGGTGCCGTGACCAGGAAGCACAGACTGCTGATGACGTCATCGCATTCTATTCAGCCATGAATCGCTTTTCTGCTTTACCCCGGATGGCCATCATTGGTGAATAGGGCGGCGACCTGTAAAGACGTCCCAGTCTTCCAATGTTTTTGGGGAGACACAGCAATGTTATTTCTGGCGCCATGGTGTGGGGAGCCATCGGGCCCGACTTCCAGTGACAGCTAATAGTGATTGAGGGAACTCTGACGGCACAACAACACGCCACGGACATCCTACGTCCGCATGTGTTACCTCACAAACGACAGCTTCGTGACGCCATTTTTCAATAGGACAATGCTCTTCCATTTATGGCACGTTTCTCTATCAATTGCCTGAGCAAAGTTGAGGTACTCCCGTGGCCAGGAAGATACCTAAATCTGTCCCGATAACACATGTGTGGGACCGGCTCGGATGCCAGCTTCCTCTCATTGTCTGTTTCCAGCATCTCAAGCAACAGTTACAACAGTTGTGGGCTACATTGCCTCAAGAGAGGACAACGGATTTGACACCCATCCCAACCGAATCGCCGGCCGAAGTGGCCATGCGGTTCTAGGCGCTGCAGTCTGGAATCGCGAGACCGCTACGGTCGCAGGTTCGAATCCTGCCTCGGGCATGGATGTGTGTGATGTCCCATAGTGCTCAGAGCCATTTGAACTTGATGACAATGTTATGTGAGCGTTTTCATGGATGGTTTTGTGGGGAGGTGTGTGTGTGTGTGTGTGTGTGTGTGTGTTGTGTGTGTGTGTGTGTGTGTGTGTGCGAGAGTCTGAGTCTGTTCTTTTTTTTTGTTTTAG
This sequence comes from Schistocerca cancellata, assembly GCF_023864275.1. NCBI lineage: Eukaryota > Metazoa > Arthropoda > Insecta > Orthoptera > Acrididae > Schistocerca > Schistocerca cancellata. The sequence goes on from NC_064629.1 coordinate 730,824,383, forward strand.
TTTATGTCCCTTTTAACAAACGTCGTCAAGTCTGTTCCTTCAACTGAAACCACTTCCTGTTTACTCTTAATTCTATAACGTTATAGAAGGCTACTGTGGATTACTGTGAACTCTTTGATTAAATCGTAACATTTGCATTTGAAAGTCATAAGCGCCACAAAAAAGTCTCATATCGCTGACATTCTGGGCTTACAACAGGGGTCACGAGGGACTCGTAGAATTAGCGACTCAAGAATAACTCTAGAAAACTGACTATTCCATACTTTCAGCCAATTAATGCTATGGCTTTCACTCCTGGAACCGGAATACTCACTGATTCTGCCACCTAATCGATTAAAAAAGCTCTCTGGTCGGTTCCAGGTATCGGTGAGCCGTTATGTTTTGAAGTACAAGTAGTTCTGTCGCACAAGTTGCCGATGTGTACATTTTTATTCCAGGAACACTACATATACATGTTGGGACCTGCATGGTGGCAGCTGCTTTCACCTGGATAACAATGACTGTGATGCCACTGAATTTAAATGGCTTTGGAACCACTGGATGGTGGTTTTATTGGCACACTCATTTTAAGTGGTCTTGTGAGTTGAAACTGGATGATTTTATTTGTAAAGAATAACAAAAAAAGTTGTAGTGACATAGGTGATTTCCTTTTCTAGAATTTCCTACATCATGATTTATGGAAATAATTGCGGGTGTGCAACAGGAAAGACCATTCCAGCAACTGACATCGTGATATCCATGTACATCGACAATCGGTTTTAACTCCGCTGTCTGCCTACCCTGCAGGCAGGTAAACCATTAAGGTACTTCAAGACTTTTCGTTCCACGAGGAGTCAAGATACCTTCGAACATCTCAATGTGTTAGCTATGAGAAGATCCCTGTACCAATCCAGGAACGCCGACCTGTCTCCACTTCTGGAGGCATCAGTCTTTCAACAGTAGGTTCTGCTGAGGGAAATGCTGTTTAAACTCACGCTGTGTATGAGTGACACATAAAATGAAGAGTCACGTATAGTTTCCAGTAGGTAGGTACTGAGATCATCAAGCGCTGTTAAAAATTCAAGTGAGACTAGCTGGTGAACTTAGACTGCGATTCTTAAATAAAATGCCCTTCGCAATGACTATGACCTATATTTAATACAATTTAAGTAATAAGTTAAAATAAAAACGCTCCTGGCCACCCTTTCCTCTGAAAGGAAACATCCTTAAATCACGTGAAACAACTCATCTTCTTTCTGTCTTCTTTCGCTTACGCCATAGTCCCACAGCGATCGCAGGGTCGATGTGGTTACAACGGATCTGGCACTGTTAGTGTTAGGGATGGCCGGATGCCCTTCCTGCCACCACCCCGTACCCCAGGATGGAATCAGTGTACCCCAACTGTCTGCATCTAGTGTAAATCGTGAAGTAATGCGAACGTGTTTCAAATGTCTGCGACAAGTGTAACTGAGGCGGAACGTGGGAACCAACCCGGCATTCACCTAGCGGGATGTGGAAAACCGCCTAAAAACCACATACAGGGTGGCCGGCACAACGGCATTCGTCGTTAATCCGCCGCGGATTCGATCCGGGGCCGGAGCGCCTACCGGAGTCCAGGAAGCAGCGTGTTAGCGCGCTTGGCTACTCTGGCGGGTCACGTGAAACAACTCATGTTCCATAGTAAGTATAAGGGACGCTCAAAAATATTATGTTCGAAGGACGTACAGTCCAGAATTGCATTGCCGATCGAGCAAAATCGCCGTGACCACTGATGCAATCATGCTACCGAGGCACCAGGATGAAGATATCGTTTTGGTAGAAGGCTGTGCCCTGCTGCGTGAAGAAGTCCGTCACTGCATGCTGCTTATCCTCGTCCGACAGGAGTCGTTGAACCTTCAAGCCCTATTTTAAAGGACCAAAGACGTGATTTAAAGGACCAAAGGCGTGATAACCTCATGGGAAGAGATCAGGACTGCAGGATGAGTGTTCGAGTGTTACCCACTTGAGTTGGCGTCACTTCTTCTGGCCGACCGGCGTCTAGTGTCGAATCGCGACCAGCACGGAGCTATGCGCACCATTCCACAACGGCGGTTCTCGATGGACAAGCCGCCTCATACATATTCTTCATTATTCGATGGATTTCTACCGCTGTTTGTCCTTCGGTATCCAAGAAAAGAATAATATCACGTTCCTCCTGTTTGGACGCATTTGGCACTAACGTCACCATAGTTCACGTTTCCGCATTTAGCTCACGCACGTTGGAAAGACACGGTTGCCACACTAACTCCTTCCTACATGTCGGTGCTTATGTGCTTTCATTGGAGTAGAGCTACGTCGCATATACGGTGGAGCAACACCCTCGAACGGAAACATTTTTATCACGCCTTATGCAAAACCGTCAGTTTTCACGTATTATTCCAAGTAGAATGTTACAGAAATCAGGCTTTCGTCAAAGCTAGTGGTGACGCGGTGAATCACTGACAGTATCAGCCACTCGTACTACCGAAATTTCAGAAAAATCGCTAAACAAACGTCGACCAAAGATCCTGAAGTGAATGAGTGAATGCCGTGTGACGACGGCCTCCGGTCGGGTAGACCGTTCGCCGGGTGCAAGTCTTTCGATTTCACGCCACTTCGGCGACTTGCGCGTGGATGGGGATGAAATGATGATGATTAGGACAACACAGCACCCAGTCCCTGAGCGAAGAAAATCTCCGACCTAGCCGGGAATCGAACCCGGGCCCTTAGGATTGACAGTCCGTCGCGCTGACCACTCAGCTACCGGGGGCGGACATCCTGAAGTGAAAGGCGACAAGCAATAAAAATTTTAATTTGCTGATAGGAATAGTTTTAAAGCACAGGCCTTCTGAGCAGGAAAAGGTCATTTTTTCTTATGAACATGAGATTTGTTATTTTACAATTTTTGTGCAAAATTCTTTTTACGTACTTTCTCCTGTCACGTGCAAACATCGTGTTAAGCTTATGCTGGCTACCATGTAGCGCCAACACATTCGTGTATTTGCCAAATACATCGCAGAGAAAAGTGTGACAAGAATATTTGTAGAGAGGAAAACTTCCATTATTACATCTGTAAATTGCTTGCTGAAGATCAAAGCCCTAAGGCTTATACTGCCATCCTCTGTGTGCACAGTCACGTCAAACGGTGACACATAAGTGCTTCTTATCGCATTTGCCTTTCGTAGCGGTTATATTTTACGTTAAAATTCGTTAAGACTAATAACTGCATCTTATTTTGCAGCAGTGGGATGGCCATTTGCACACGATCTTGGACAGACAAGTGTAGATAATGGTTCAAGTGGCTCTGAGCACTATGGGACTTCTGAGGTCATCGGTCCCCTAGAAATTAGAACTAGTTAAACCTAACTAACCTAAGGACATCACACACATACATGCCCGAGGCAGGATTCGAACCTGCGACCTTAGCGGTTGCGCGGTTCCAGAATGAAGCGCCTAGAACCGCCCGGCCACAGCGGCCGGCGACAAGTGTAGAAATGTAGTTTCGAAGTATTTGATGAGTGTCTCGTAGAGGTAACTACATTACTACCTCAGTATTTTTCTCTTACACCCACAAAAACTGGTTTACGTATCTAAAACGGCCCCCTCTTGATAGTCATTTTCTGTAGAGCAGCCGAGGTGCTTAAGAGTAATATCTATAATTGCAGAATTTCCTTAAATTTAGTTATTATCATTATCCGGTTTCGCAATGTAACATTTTACGTTTTAAAGTACCCCAAGATTACACATCAAATCTGATTTTCATCCTCCATCTTTGTCTGTCTGTCCATAAATTTTCTTCCACATTTTTCTTCTGAAAGAGGTCTGAATTCCTTGACACCATGTAGTCCGCGGTCTCCTTCTTTTCTTTTCTTTTTTCCTGGTGGCTCCCATTCCATAGTTCTCTGTGGTTATCTCTCCTCTGACACCCTTTTTGTATGTGCATACCAGAACAATTGCTTTTCTTCTATAAAATCTGCAATTGAATTTCAGACGTCTATTTTCTTCCTGATGAGTTCATTTCTGATTCATTCTCCCCTAGGTATCCCTGCGGACCGCCTCCAAAAGTTCAGCTCCGTTGCCATCAAACTTTTTAGTATTTGCAATTTAACTGTCCATACTTCCGCCCCATATGTCATAATACTTCTGATAATTCTGTTGAAGGTTCTTCTTTCCGTTTCCTTTCTAATCTGTTGGTCCCATAAAATATCATTTATTCTTCCAGTAGTAAACTTCTCAGCATTTATTCTTGTATTAAATTCCTAGTGTACCCTGTTTTTCATTTTGTGTGATATTGACTCCTAGATATTTGTACTCTTCAGTGTGTTGAACAGTTCCCATCCATTCTTCCTTGTGTATCCTATTACCATATATTTTGTTTTATTCCTGTTGACCTGAAGTCCCCATTTTTTTTAAACTCCTCTATTAATTTCCTTGTAATGTACTCCGTCATCTAAATCTTGTGCCAAAATTATTTGGTCATCAGCAAATTCTAATGAATACACTCCTGGAAATTGAAATAAGAACACCGTGAATTCATTTTCCCAGGAAGGGGAAACTTTATTGACACATTCCTGGGGTCAGATACATCACATGATCACACTGACAGAACCACAGGCACATAGACACAGGCAACAGAGCATGCACAATGTCGGCACTAGTACAGTGTATATCCACCTTTCGCAGCAATGCAGGCTGCTATTCTCCCATGGAGACGATCGTAGAGATGCTGGATGTAGTCCTGTGGAACGGCTTGCCATGCCATTTCCACCTGGCGCCTCAGTTGGACCAGCGTTCGTGCTGGACGTGCAGACCGCGTGAGACGACGCTTCATCCAGTCCCAAACATGCTCAATGGGGGACACATCCGGAGATCTTGCTGGCCAGGGTAGTTGACTTACACCTTCTAGAGCACGTTGGGTGGCACGGGATACATGCGGACGTGCATTGTCCTGTTGGAACAGCAAGTTCCCTTGCCGGTCTAGGAATGGTAGAACGATGGGTTCGATGACGGTTTGGATGTACCGTGCACTATTCAGTGTCCCCTCGACGATCACCAGTGGTGTGCGGCCAGTGTAGGAGATCGCTCCCCACACCATGATGCCGGGTGTTGGCCCTGTGTGCCTCGGTCGTATGCAGTCCTGATTGTGGCGCTCACCTGCACGGCGCCAAACACGCATACGACCATCATTGGCACCAAGGCAGAAGCGACTCTCATCGCTGAAGACGACACGTCTCCATTCGTCCCTCCATTCACGCCTGTCGCGACACCACTGGAGGCGGGCTGCACGATGTTGGGGCGTGAGCGGAAGACGGCCTAACGGTGTGCGGGACCGTAGCCCAGCTTCATGGAGACGGTTGCGAATGGTCCTCGCCGATACCCCAGGAGCAACAGTGTCCCTAATTTGCTGGGAAGTGGCGGTGCGGTCCCCTACGGCACTGCGTAGGATCCTACGGTCTTGGCGTGCATCCGTGCGTCGCTGCGGTCCGGTCCCAGGTCGACGGGCACGTGCACCTTCCGCCGACCACTGGCGACAACATCGATGTACTGTGGAGACCTCACGCCCCACGTGTTGAGCAATTCGGCGGTACGTCCACCCGGCCTCCCGCATGCCCACTATACGCCCTCGCTCAAAGTCCGTCAGCTGCACATACGGTTCACGTCCACGCTGTCGCGGCATGCTACCAGTGTTAAAGACTGCGATGGAGCTCCGTATGCCACGGCAAACTGGCTGACACTGACGGCGGCGGTGCACAAATGCTGCGCAGCTAGCGCCATTCGACGGCCAACACCGCGGTTCCTGGTGTGTCCGCTGTGCCGTGCGTGTGATCATTGCTTGTACAGCCCTCTCGCAGTGTCCGGAGCAAGTATGGTGGGTCTGACACACCGGTGTCAATGTGTTCTTTTTTCCATTTCCAGGAGTGTATATCGTAATATCATTTACTGGGATCCCCATGGTTTTACATTTTCTTTTCCAGTTTTTCAGTGCTTTTTCTGTATATATTTTGTAAATTGTCGGTGACAGACTGCATCCTTGACGTAATCCTTTTGTAACTTTAAATCCATGTGAAAAATAATTTTGAACTTTTATTCTTGCTATTAAGTTTTCGTAAAGGTTCCGAAATGCTTTAATTATGATGGAATTAATATAAAACCCTTTAAAAGTTTTCCACAAGTTACATATGGGTATATTAACATACGATTTTTCTATGTCTACAAATACTAAATGAATAGGTTGATTTCTAACTTTTTTCTTTTAGATTATTTGTTGCAAGCAAAATATATGATCTATAGCTGATCTTCCTGCTCTGAACGTCGGAGGTTCGAGTCCTCCCTCAGGAATTGGTGTGTGTGATGTCCCTATCGTAAGCTAGTTTACGCTAGATTAAGTAGTGTGTAAGCTTAGGGGCCAATGACCACAGCAGTTTGGTCCCATAAGACGTTACCACAAATTTCAAATTTCCTGCTCTGAAGCCAGTCTGTTCCTCGGCCTTCATTTCCTTAAATTCTGTTTCCAAGAAATGTTTGATAATCCTTCTATAAAGTCTGTTAAATACATTAGTTACAGTTATTCCTCTACAGTCATCGTACTCACATTTTCTTCCTTTTTTCTGGATTTTTGATATAAATCCTACATTCCAGTATTCTGATATGGTCTTGCCGTTTAAGCATTTTTCAAAAAATCTTCTCAAAAGTTCATGTAATATATTTGTACCATATTTCGCCAGTTCAGTTGGTACTCCTCCCATTCCAGTACCACTTCCTTTTTTTAAAGTTGTAATTAACTTTTCACTACTTCTTTGTCCAGTGAAATGCTGCCATTATTTTCTGTTTCTTCTGTATCATTATCAATTGTACCCAAAAATTCTCTTCTTTTTTCAGTCACTAATTCTTTGAAGTGTTTTTCCCAAGTATGGATAGTAATGTAGTTAATTTGTTGAATCTCTTTAGAAATTTTTGTCAGTGTTTTCAATATCTTCCATGCATCTCAGCTTCTTTTAGAAAGGATGTCACATGATGCAGAGTAATAATGGAAAAGGATGATAGTTGCAAGGCGTGTATGAGAAAACGGATGTGACTAGCAATGAGTTAATGTCGTACTAGAAACAATACCTGTTTTCTTCTTTAAATCTAGTTCGAGAGTGCTCCGAGGATACAAATGCAGCATTTATCCGTTTGATAGTACGGCCTCTCATCCTTACCAATATGCATTGCTCAACTATCATCAGTTGGCGTGGCAGCATCAGATGACGTGGTGGATGATGCTATGACAGTTCTCATGGAACCTGGTTCTCATCCATCGGCGCCTCCTGTGCATGCTGTCCATTTTTACGGAATAAAAACTGTCTTGTTTTATTATTTCCTGTATATTTTTTTCAATGATGAAGCTTCAAAGTCGAAAAAAAGCAGGAAATAATGATAAAAGGTAGACGACTATAGAGCGATAGAAAGAAAAGGTAGCAGACCTTTCATTACTCTAGTTTCGGGAATATAATTGCTTCTACTTCGGGAATACTTGTTGTTACGGTCATTGTCTCAATGCAGACACAAGCGAATTTAGACGTCTTCTATACACTGATAAGCGAAAACATTATGACTACTGCCCACCGCGACGTTGGATGCCGCTTGGTGGCGTTGCTGGCGCGTGACGCGGTAACAAAAGTATGTAAGCGGAACAGACACGGATGGGGGATCACCTGAGCGAAGATATGGGTTGCAAATGGGGAAATCCATTGAGATAAGCGACTCTGACAAAGGGCACATTATTGTTACGCAGAGACTGCGAACAACTATCTCGAAAACGGCGAAGGTGTTCGAATGTTCGTGTGCTACTGTCGTGAGCATCTACGGAAAGAGGTACGAGGTGCATTCAAGTTTTAAGGCCTCCGATTTTTTTTCTGATTAACTACTCACCCGAAATCGATGAAACTAGCGTTACTTCTCGACGTAATCGCCCTGCAGACGTACACATTTTTCACAACGCTGACGCCATGATTCCATGGCAGCGGCGAAGGCTTCTTTAGGAGTCTGTTTTGACCACTGGAAAAATCGCTGAGGCAATAGCAGCACGGCTGGTGAATGTGCGGCCACGGAGAGTGTCTTTCATTGTTGGAAAAAGCCAGAAGTCACTAGGAGCCAGGTCAGGTGAGTAGGGAGCATGAGGAATCACTTCAAAGTTGTTATCACGAAGGCGGTTCTGGCGCTGCAGTCCGGAACCGCGGGACTGCTACGGTCGCAGGTTCGAATCCTGCCTCGGGCATGGGTGTGTGTGATGTTCTTAGGTTAGTTAGGTTTAAGTAGTTCTAAGTTCTAGGGGACTTATGACCTAAGATGTTGAGTCCCATAGTGCTCAGAGCAATTTTTTTGTTATCACGAAGAAACTGTTGCGTAACGTTAGCTCGATGTGCGGGTGCGTTGTCTTGGTGAAACAGCACACGTGCAGCCCTTCACGGACGTTTTGGTTGCAGTGCAGGAAGGAATTTGTTCTTCAAAACATTTTCGTAGGATGCACCTGTTACCGTAGTGCCCTTTGGAACGCAATGGATAAGGATTACGCCCTCGCTGTCCCAGAACATGGACACCATCATTTTTTCAGCACTGGCGGTTACCCGAAATTTTTTTGGTGGCGGTGAATCTGTGTGCTTCCATTGAGCTGACTGGCACTTTGTTTCTGGATTGAAAAATGGCATCCACGTCTCATCCATTGTCACAACCGATGAAAAAGAAAGTCCCATTCATGCTGCCGTTGTGCGTCAACATTGCTCGGCAACATGCCACACGGGCAGCCATGTGGTCGTCCGTCAGCATTCGTGGCACCCACCTGGATGACACTTTTCGCATTTTCAGGTCGTCATGCAGGATTGTGTGCACAGGACCCACAGAAATGCCAACTCTGGAGGCGATCTGTTCAACAGTCATTCGGCGATCCCCCAAAACAATTCTCTCCACTTTCTCGATCATGTCGTCAGACCGGCTTGTGCGAGCCCGAGGTTGTTTCGGTTTGTTGTCACAAGATGTTCTGCCTTCATTAAACTGTCGCACCCACGAACGCACTTTCGACACATCCATAACTCCATCACCACATGTCTCCTTCAGCTGTCGATGAATTTCAATTGGTTTCACACCACGCAAATTCAGAAAACGAATGATTTCACGCTGTTCAAGTAAGGAAAACGTCGCAATTTTAAGTATTTAAAACAGTTCTCATTCTCGCCGCTGGCGGTAAAATTCCATCTGCCATACGGTGCTGCCATCTCTGGGACGTATTGACAATGAACGCGGCCTCATTTTAAAACAATACGCATGTTTCTATCTCTTTCCAGTCTGGAGAAAAAAAAATCGGAGGTCTTAGAACTTGAATGCACCTCGTAGAAGGGCAGTGAAACTCCCACTAGGCTCTAAATGACTGGGCGCCCACGACTCTTCACAGAACGCGGGGTTCGGAGGCTTGTCTGCTTCGTAAAGTAGGATAGATGGTGATCTGTGGCATCTCTGCCGAAAGAGCACAATGCTCGTGTAAGTGCAAGCGTTTCAGAGCACACCGTTCATTGTATATTGTTGAACATGGAGCGCCGGAGCAAACGTGTAGACATGTTGACCCAACGAAATCGCCAATTACGATAGCAGTGGGCACGGGACCATCGGGATCCGACCGTCGATCAATGGAAACGTTCCAGCCCCATGGGCGAATCACATTTTCTGCTACATTAGGTCGATGGTCTTTTCCTGAAACGCTGTCATCGAAGTGAACGGCGACTCGAAACGTGCAGCGCGCCACGGACGCAGGCTGGTGGGAGAAGTAGTATACTATGGGAGACGTTCTTCTGCGCTTGCGCGGGACCTGTGTTAATCGAAGACACGCTGACTCTTGCGAACAACCTGAATACCTTCATGCTTGATGTTTTCCCCGACAACGATGTCATTTTTCAGCAGTATAATTGTCCATGTCTCGTGCCAGAACTGTGCTCCAGTGGTTTGAGGAGCATTATAGTGAGCTTACGTTGATGTGTCGGCGACCAAATTCGCATGATGTAAATCCCATGGAACCCATTCCGGTCGCTATATGGCGCCATCATCGCTTACGCAAATCAGTGGTCGGTTATTTACGCGAATTACATGTCCTGTGCGTAGACATCTAATACCTCCAAAAACCTACTAACAAACTGTCGGATCCCTGATACGCAGACTCAGTGATGTATTTCGTTCCAAAGACGGACAAACAAGCTACTAAGTAGGTGGTCATAATGTTCTGGCTCGTCAGTGTATCTGTCAACAAATTCGTAGTGATGAGCAGTGACCATTGTTAAAGATGCAATTGCTACCTGTCTTACTACGTTACTTCAGAAGAAAGTTTTCATACACTCCTGGAAATGGAAAAAAGAACACATTGACACCGGTGTGTCAGACCCACCATACTTGCTCCGGACACTGCGAGAGGGCTGTACAAGCAATGATCACACGCACGGCACAGCGGACACACCAGGAACCGCGGTGTTGGCCGTCGAATGGCGCTAGCTGCGCAGCATTTGTGCACCGCCGCCGTCAGTGTCAGCCAGTTTGCCGTGGCATACGGAGCTCCATCGCAGTCTTTAACACTGGTAGCATGCCGCGACAGCGTGGACGTGAACCGTATGTGCAGTTGACGGACTTTGAGCGAGGGCGTATAGTGGGCATGCGGGAGGCCGGGTGGACGTACCGCCGAATTGCTCAACACGTGGGGCGTGAGGTCTCCACAGTACATCGATGTTGTCGCCAGTGGTCGGCGGAAGGTGCACGTGCCCGTCGACCTGGGACCGGACCGCAGCGACGCACAGATGCACGCCAAGACCGTAGGATCCTACGCAGTGCCGTAGGGGACCGCACCGCCACTTCCCAGCAAATTAGGGACACTGTTGCTCCTGGGGTATCGGCGAGGACCACTCGCAACCGTCTCCATGAAGCTGGGCTACGGTCCCGCACACCGTTAGGCCGTCTTCCGTTCACGCCCCAACATCGTGCAACCCGGCTCCAGTGGTGTCGCGACAGGCGTGAATGGAGGGACGAATGGAGACGTGTCGTCTTCAGCGATGAGAGTCGCTTCTGCCTTGGTGCCAATGATGGTCGTATGCGTGTTTGGCGTCGTGCAGGTGAGCGCCACAATCAGGACTGCATACGACCGAGGCACACAGGGCCAACACCCGGCATCATGGTGTGGGGAGCGATCTCCTACACTGGCCGTACACCACTGGTGATCGTCGAGGGGACACTGGATAGTGCACGGTACATCCAAACCGTCATCGAACCCATCGTTCTACCATTCCTAGACCGGCAAGGGAACTTGCTGTTCCAACAGGACAATGCACGTCCGCATGTATCCCGTGCCACCCAACGTGCTCTAGAAGGTGTAAGTCAACTACCCTGGCCAGCAAGATCTCCGGATGTGTCCCCCATTGAGCATGTTTGGGACTGGATGAAGCGTCGTCTCACGCGGTCTGCACGTCCAGCACGAACGCTGGTCCAACTGAGGCGCCAGGTGGAAATGGCATGGCAAGCCGTTCCACAGGACTACATCCAGCATCTCTACGATCGTCTCCATGGGAGAATAGCAGCCTGCATTGCTGCGAAAGGTGGATATACACTGTACTAGTGCCGACATTGTGCATGCTCTGTTGTCTGTGTCTATGTGCCTGTGGTTCTGTCAGTGTGATCATGTGATGTATCTGACCCCAGGAATGTGTCAATAAAGTTTCCCCTTCCTGGAACAATGAATTCACGGTGTTCTTATTTCAATTTCCAGGAGTGTATAATGCTGCTTCAAAAGCGCTACCGTCCTTTTCCAAGCCTGCGAAGATCGTTCTTAAAACGAAGAAGACGGGAATAATTTTGAAGTCACAGCTTCTGAAAAGCAGACTATGGACATCTCGTAAATAGATGTGGAAGTACCAAGGATTTCGACATGACCTTCATGAAGTACTAAGACTTAAGAAAAAGCTGAATCATTAAAAATAGCCTCCACAGCGGAATTTAAAATTGACTTATAACACGTGTAAATGATTCGAAGATATCAGCATAGTGAAGAAAAAGTATGTGTGTACAAGATACACTGTCCGAAAACACATCACTGCGCTATAGGGCTACTGCCTCCACAGGGTGAAAGATAAGGATATGGCTGAGGGTATGGGGTCAAGTTTGACAGCGATACCCTGTATATTATTAGTATTTTTTAATCAAAGTTTTAATATGTTTCGTCGATAAGTAGTTTCGTTAATCTGTTACCTTCGTGGCGAAAACCATTTTAGTGGGAAAAATGGAGAGACTCGGACATTTATTTAGTGCGCAGTATTCGTTACCTGTATAAAATGGCACGGCATGACAAGAAAACAAAGAGCCAATATGACGAGTTTAGCATCCAGATGTGTGTGTGTTTTTCTTTTTAATTTAAATCGTTCCAAGCGGATGGATATTACTGGAGAGAAAAATATCTCTCGGCCAGGATAAATCCAGTGAAAACGAAGCCATCCCATACCTCGAAGTAAAACCATACATTTCCCCTAATTACGTGATCGTCATGGAAAGGCATTGATTCGGCTGCAAAAAATCGTCTCCACTAAAAGAAGACATGAAGCAATGAAGCACGGTTTTAAATGTGCTGCTGCTGCTGCAAGAAACGAAATACTAACCGTACCGCATACCGACGTTGCACTCAGCTTACTCTTCAGGACTTACCGGAACAAGCGGTACATCGTATCGGTGCTCACAACTCTAAATACGTAAACTAGCAAAAGGAGATATGTACTTCAAAGAGTACAGGAATGCTGCAAAAGATCATTCAGTACGCGAAAGTTCATTTTTTGATATCATTAGTTAGACCATGCTTAAATTTAAAGATATAATGTGCTTTGCACCTATAAGTTTGATACTATCAAAGTCAGTTTTGAGCTGTGAGTTGCTGGCACACATGTCACCAAAACGAGCTCTCACGCCACCGTTGTTAGAAATGAGCTAATTCCGCGTATTGGCTTGCTACTATGCGGGTTTAGTTAATTTCATTACAAAACAGAAAAATATGAAAATTGCAGGCTCGGATAGCGTACACACACATTTACACGCAAATCTGCGCTATTGTCTGCTATCAAGAAATTACGGAAAATGTAACTCCGTATACATACACACCATCATGGATGTGTAAAAGATTAGAGCTGCAATTCTCTGTGACAGAACGGTTACCAGAGTGCGTTAGTGTTCTCCGTGTTTAGTGTCGTTACCAGGCCTCGTAGAGTATACAGGGTGTTACAAAAAGGTATGACCAAACTTTCAGGAAACATTCCTCACACACAAAGAAAGAAAATATGTTATGTGGACATGTGTCCGGAAACGCTTACTTTCCATGTTAGAGCTCATTTTATTACTTCTCTTCAAATCACATTAATCATGGAATGGAAACACACAAAACAGAACGTACCAACGTGACTTCAAACATTTTGTTTCATGAAATGTTCAAGTCCGCAGCTCGTGGTCGTGCGGTAGCGTTCTCACTTCCCACGCCCGGGTTCCCGGGTTCGATTCCCGGCGGGGTCAGTGATTTTCTCTGCCTCGTGATGACTGGGTGTTGTGTGCTGTCCTTAGGTTAGTTAGGTTTAAGTAGTTCTAAGTTCTAGGGGACTGATGACCATAGATGTTAAGTCCCATAGTGCTCACAGCCATTTGAACCATTTTGAAATGTTCAAAATGTCCGCCGTTAGCGAGGATACATGCATCCACCCTCCGTCGCATGGAATCCCTAATGCGCTGATGCAGCCCTGGAGAATGGCGTATTGTATCACAGCCGTCCACAATACGAGCACGAAGAGTCTCTACATTTGGTACCGGCGTTGCGTAGACAAGAGCTTTCAAATGCCCCCATAAATGAAAGTTAAGAGGGTTGAGGTCAGGAGAGCGTGGAGGCCATGGTATTGGTCCGCCTCTACCAATCCATCGGTCACCGAATCTGTTGTTGAGAAGCGTACGAACACTTCGACTGAAATGTGCAGGAGCTCCGTCGTGCATGAACCACATGTTGTGCCGTACTTGTAAAGGAACATGTTCTAGCAGCACAGGTAGAGTATCCCGTATGAAATCATGATAGCGTGCTCCATTGAGCGTAGGTGGAAGAACATGGGCCCAATCAAGACATCACCAACAATGCCTGCCTAAACGTTCACAGAAAATCTGTGTTGATGACGTGATTGCACAATTGCGTGCGCATTCTCGTCAGCCCACACATTCTGATTGTGAAAATTTACAATTTGATCACGTTGGAATGAAGCCTCATCCGTGAAGAGAACATTTGCACTGAAATGAGGATTGACACATTGTTGGATGAACCATTCGCAGAAGTGTACCCGTGGAGGCCAATCAGCTGCTGATAGTGCCTGCACACGCTGTACATGGTACGTAAACAACTGGTTCTCCCGTAGCACTCTCCATACAGTGACGTGGTCAACGTTACCTTGTACAGCAGCAACTTCTCTGACGCTGACATTAGGGTTAGCCGGCCGCGGTGGCCGTGTGGTTCTGGCGCTGCAGTCCGGAACCGCGGGACTGCTACGGTCGCAGGTTCGAATCCTGCCTCGGGCATGGGTGTGTGTGATGTCCTTAGGTTAGTTAGGTTTAAGTAGTTCTAAGTTCTGGGGGACTTATGACCTAAGATGCTGAGTCCCATAGTGCTCAGAGCCATTTGATCCATTTGAACATTAGGGTTATCGTCAACTGCACGAAGAACTGCCTCGTCCATTGCAGGTGTCCTCGTCGTTCTAGGTCTTCCCCAGTCGTGAGTCATAGGCTGGAATGTTCCGTGCTCCCTAAGAAGTCGATCAATTGCTTCGAACGTCTTCCTGTCGGGACACCTTCGTTCTGGAAATCTGTCTCGATACAAACGTACCGCGCCACGGCTATTACCCCGTGCTATCCATGCATCAAATGGGCATCTGCCAACTCCGCATTTGTAAACATTGCACTGACTGCAAAACCACGTTCGTGATGAACACTAACCTGTTGATGCTACGTACTGATGTGCTTGATGCTAGGACTGTAGAGCAATTTGTCGCATGTCAACACAAGCACCGCAGTCAACATTACCTTCCTTCAATTGGGCCAACTGGCGGTGAATCGAGGAAGTGTAGTACATACTGACGAAACTAAAATGAGCTCTAACATGGAAACTAAGCAATTCCGGTCACATGTCCACATAACATCTTTTCTTTATTTGTGTGTGAGGAATGTTTCCTGAAAGTTTGGCCGTACCTTTTTGTAACACGCTCTATAATGGGCGTGAACAGACTCAGAAGTTCAGCGATCACGGTGGAGGACACAGAGACGTAGTGTACTCGTGTGAGGGAGCGTTATCAGCACATGATTGAGTTTTAAAGGGGCCTTATTGTTGGTCTCTATTTGACCGGTTGGCCGAATCGTGCACTATTCTGATTTGTGTGGCATTCGGATGTGACATTGGCCCGACGTTGGACTATATGAGAACCTGAGGGCTGGCCTACTCGTCGTCAAGATTCCGATCGACCACACCTCACCGTCACAAAGGGAGAATCGCCATATTGTGCGCAAATGATATCGTTATCCCCTTCGCATCTTCACCTGCCATCCGAGAACAAGTAATGGACTCCCTGCAGTTTTCTGTTTCATTGCGCACCATTGGTAGGAGGATAGCAGCAGGCGGACCAGGGCATTACTGTCCCATGCGTTTTTTTTTTTTTTTTTTTTTTTTTTTTTTTTTTTTTTTTTTTTTTTTTTTTACTATGGAACATCTGAGGTCATCAGTCCCCTAGACTTAGAACTACTTAAAACTTACTAACCTAAGGACATCACACACATCCATGCCTGAGGCAGGATTCGAACTTGCGACCGTAACAACAGCGCGCTTCCGGACTGAAGCGCCTAGAACCGCTCTGTCACAGCGGCCGGCTCCCATGCGTATGCTGACGTTAACACCACTACACAAAGGTTAAAGGTTGCATTAGTACTGGTGTCGTGACCAGGATCAGGCATTTCTGATAAATCGCATCGTATTCTGTTCGGCGATGAATCGCGTTTCTGCGCTACCCCGAATGACCATTGTCGTCGAATATGGCGGTCACCTGGGAAGAGTTGCCATTCTTTCAATGTTTTAGAGAGACACAGCGGCGTTACTTCTGGCGTCGTGGTGTGGCTAGCCGTCAGTTATGACTATAGGTCACGGCTGGAAGTTAATGAGAGAAATCTGACGACACAACAGTACGTCATGGACATCCTGCGTCCTCACGTATCAGCACTCTTTAGACAGTATCTTGATGCCATTTTTCAGCAGGACAGTGCTCGACCATACACGGACTATGTCTCTATGAACTGCCTGCGTGATGCTGAGATATTCCCGTGGCCAGCTAAATCCTCTGATCTGTCCCCGATATAATATGTTTGGGACCAGCTCGGACGTCATCTCCGCCACAGTGCCAATACTGAGGATGTCAAGTGTCACTTATAACAGTTGTGGAGCACCTTGCCTCAGCAGAGGATACAGCAGGCAGGGGAGTAATGTGTTGTCAGTGGAGAAGCAGGAACAGCAAAGTGGGTTGGTCCGGAGAACTCAGTGATTTCAAACGATGGACTAGTCATTGGATGTCAACGGAATGACAAACCCATCAGGGATATTTCAGTCCTTTTAAAGATGCCCAATTCGACTTTCGATGATGTGACTGAAATGGAAACAGCTAAATCAAGAACAGGTACTGACGAACAGGGACCGTCTAGCATTGCGGAAGGTGGTTATAAAATATCACTATAAATCAGCGGCAGGAATCACTTATGAGCTTCAGCAGTCTTGTTAGCACAATGACTGCACGTAGGGAGTTAAAGAGAATGTGGTACAATTCTCGAGCAGCTACTTACAAGACACACATTTCTGTAGTCAATGCTAAGTGACTCGTCAGGTGTTAAAGAGGACACCACTGGACAGTGGATGAATGGAAACGACTTACACTGAAGAATCAGCCTATACCCTGGAAGAATATGAACACATTTTACAGCATTATGTACTGCTTACAGTAGAGGTCAGTTGGGAGACGACGATTGTTCGTATCTGCATGCCAATGGACTCTGTCATTAAGCAACATTTGTGAGGCAGTCGTTTTTAGAAAGTTAGTTAATTAGTTAGTTGGTTGCGTGTTCCATTGATCAATCGCAAGGTACGGTAGCCATTATGATGTGGAACGTGTCAAGTGCACGAGAAATGCACATATGAAACAAAATTTTTTTAATATACACTCCTGGAAATTGAAATAAGAACACCGTGAATTCATTGTCCCAGGAAGGGGAAACTTTATTGACACATTCCTGGGGCCAGATACATCACATGATCACACTGACAGAACCACAGGCACATAGACACAGGCAACAGAGCATGCACAATGTCGGCACTAGTACAGTGTATATCCACCTTTCGCAGCAATGCAGGCTGCTATTCTCCCATGGAGACGATCGTAGAGATGCTGGATGTAGTCCTGTGGAACGGCTTGCCATGCCATTTCCACCTGGCGCCTCAGTTGGACCAGCGTTCGTGCTGGACGTGCAGACCGCGTGAGACGACGCTTCATCCAGTCCCAAACATGCTCAATGGGGGACACATCCGGAGATCTTGCTGGCCAGGGTAGTTGACTTACACCTTCTAGAGCACGTTGGGTGGCACGGGATACATGCGGACGTGCATTGTCCTGTTGGAACAGCAAGTTCCCTTGCCGGTCTAGGAATGGTAGAACGATGGGTTCGATGACGGTTTGGATGTACCGTGCACTATCCAGTGTCCCCTCGACGATCACCAGTGGTGTACGGCCAGTGTAGGAGATCGCTCCCCACACCATGATGCCGGGTGTTGGCCCTGTGTGCCTCGGTCGTATGCAGTCCTGATTGTGGCGCTCACCTGCACGGCGCCAAACACGCATACGACCATCATTGGCACCAAGGCAGAAGCGACTCTCATCGCTGAAGACGACACGTCTCCATTCGTCCCTCCATTCACGCCTGTCGCGACACCACTGGAGGCGGGCTGCACGATGTTGGGGCGTGAGCGGAAGACGGCCTAACGGTGTGCGGGACCGTAGCCCAGCTTCATGGAGACGGTTGCGAATGGTCCTCGCCGATACCCCAGGAGCAACAGTGTCCCTAATTTGCTGGGAAGTGGCGGTGCGGTCCCCTACGGCACTGCGTAGGATCCTACGGTCTTGGCGTGCATCCGTGCGTCGCTGCGGTCCGTTCCCAGGTCGACGGGCACGTGCACCTTCCGCCGACCACTGGTGACAACATCGATGTACTGTGGAGACCTCACGCCCCACGTGTTGAGCAATTCGGCGGTACGTCCACCCGGCCTCCCGCATGCCCACTATACGCCCTCGCTCAAAGTCCGTCAACTGCACATACGGTTCACGTCCACGCTGTCGCGGCATGCTACCAGTGTTAAAGACTGCGATGGAGCTCCGTATGCCACGGCAAACTGGCTGACACTGACGGCGGCGGTGCACAAATGCTGCGCAGCTAGCGCCATTCGACGGCCAACACCGCGGTTCCTGGAGTGTCCGCTGTGCCGTGCGTGTGATCATTGCTTGTACAGCCCTCTCGCAGTGTCCGGAGCAAGTATGGTGGGTCTGACACACCGGCGTCAATGTGTTCTTTTTTCCATTTCCAGGAGTGTATATATATATATTTAAAATACAGAGTAAAGATTAATGTTTCTATTATTTACCCCTTTCCCTTAAATGGCACAAAAGGCATATACTATATTTATAGATTTATTTATTCCTATTCAAGAATTCATCTATGGTATAGAAGGAGTTATCAAGGAGGTATGATTTCAATTTATTTTTTAAGCTGTTACTGCTGTCTGTCAGACACCTTATTTCATCTGGTAAT
The DNA here is from genome assembly GCF_023864275.1 of Schistocerca cancellata. Taxonomy (NCBI): domain Eukaryota; kingdom Metazoa; phylum Arthropoda; class Insecta; order Orthoptera; family Acrididae; genus Schistocerca; species Schistocerca cancellata. Next base: position 730,843,283 of record NC_064629.1, read on the forward strand.
TTGTCGAAAATTTTTGTAGCAGCTTATTTTACCCCTCTGTGCCAAAGATAGGTTGAGCAAAGGAGAGTGTAAGTCTTTCTTTTTTCTGTTATTATAATCATGAATATGACTGTTGTTTTTAAACGGGTCCATGTTGTTGAGAATAACTTTCATTAGTGAGTAGATGTATTGTGAGGCTGTTGTAAGAATTCCTAATATTGTAAAAAGATGCCTACAAGATGTGCGACTATGAACCCCACACATTATTCTAACCACTTTCTTTTGAGCAGTGAATACTTTTTCTCTAAATGTTGAGCTACCCCAAAATATTATTCCTTATGACATCAGAGAATGAAAGCATGCAAAGTATGCCAGCTGACTAATTTATATATACTCAAAATTGGCAATTATTCTGATCGCAGAAGTTCCTGAACCTAGTCGCTTTAGGAGATCCAAAATAGGAATTTTCCAATTAAGATTCTCATCTATATGTACACCCAAAAACTTAGTATGCTTTACCCTGTCTACTGACTTCTGTTGATGTGTTATATTTATTGAAGGAACTTTACTTTTTGCAGCAGAATTTTTCAAAGTTTAGTGCAAGCCCATTTGCAGAAAACCAATTAATGACTTTTCCAATGACCTTATTTGTATCATTTTCAATTGGACTTTCTTTTACTGGATTAATAACGATGCTTGTATCATCAGCAAACAATGTCATTTCAGCTTCCTGTTTCAGATAGGAAGGGAGGTCGTTCACATATATCAAGAACAGAAGGGGCCCCATGATTGAACCCTGTGGAACACTTAATGTAATTTCACCCCAGTTAGATGAAGTGGCAAACTTATTTAAACCACTTGACCCATATAAGGAAACTTTTTGTTCCTGTTCTGTAGGTATGACTTAGACCACTCATATGCTATTCCATTTATACAATAGAATTGTAATTTCTGTAACTTAATGTCATGGTTCACACAATCAAATGCTTTTAAGAAGTCACAGAAAATTCCTATTGGTGACATTTTACTATTTATAGACACTATTAGGTGGACAGTGAAATTGTATATTGCTGTCTTAGTGGAGCAGCATTTTTGAAATCCGAAAATAAGAGTAACAGTCCTGAAATGGACTAGCCTGCCCACAGCTCCGGCCTGAACCCAGTATATGAACTCTGGAATGCGTTAGAACGTAGACTTTGCTTCAGAACCCAACGTCCAACATCACTACTTTCTCTGGCCCAAGAAGAGTTAAAGCCTTGATAGAGGCAAAGGGTGGACACACGGCATATTAATGTCCACTAACAGTTGTCCGAATACTTTTGATCAGATAGTGTATGGAGAAACCGTTCTTCCACAAAGATGCTAGTAAATCTGAGTTTTTATGGTATGAAGTTCACTAAAAGCTTCCCTACACAGTAGTCTCTCTTCATATTACACTAAAGTACTGGAGGAAAGCGAATTGTCAGTACGTGCGAGGGTAATAAATAATGAGATGAAGAGCAGCCATGGATAATAAAGCAAAATAAAATTAGAAAAGTGACAAAAATACCTAGCATCGACGATTCAGTTCTGTCAACCAGGCGTACCATTTTAGCCGAAAGCCATCAACCTGCAATGAATCAGAAAGGAATTTCTTGAATACACTCCATGCCGAGCTGATTCGGCATGCAGCTGTAAGGGAGCAGCGCAAAGTTACGCAGCGATGTGTGCACTGGATCCTGCCGGAATGCGAAGACTTGGCAGCTGTCAAGCACAGTTCTCTTTTTGCTACAAAAGAGCAGTTTTCCGCGTAACTACCCACAGACAGATAACACCGACAAGGGAACGTTCTGTGGACGTTTTCTTTACTTTCAGAAATTCGACAGATTTTTTTCAAGTTATCTCAAAGTCAATACAAATCAGTACAGTCCCCACATTCAAACAGTGGCGGTCGTCGACTCTCTAAGATATCAAGGCTGACGGCTTCGTGCGTGATCATTGAATTTAACTGTTGCGGACGCTTTTACTCTAAAAACCAGTCACTATTTTAGGCCTGACCTTTTTTTCTTTCACTTTTCATTTCCTTAATGCAGTGGTTCCCAACAGGTGGTCCGCGGACCCCCAGGGGTCCGTGAGCTATGCCAGAGGGGTCCGCAAAATGCTATTAGAATAAAACATATATTAAATATATTTAGTATGATAACAGATTTGTTGTTTTGGCCGCTTCCTGCATGAGCAGAGCTTTAGCGAACGCTAACTTCTGCGTCTAGCGTCTTCCTAGAGCCAACTGACACTAGCACACTCTAGTGCAAAACTAGAATTAGATAGAGGCAAATATTTCTGCTGTATGCCATTAGAGTGCGCGCGCTGCCTCTTTGCAGCTGATAACTGACAGTCACTTTACACAGAAACTCGCATTTCAGACGACAATCGGTCATTGTTAATTTATTGCCAGTGCTTTCACAGACCGTGTTGTTTACATATTCAATATTCTGTATTAAAACAGTAGTGTTTGTAAAGCGTTGTTTTTCAATAATTAATAAATCAATGTTTTTTCTAAGTACCAAAAATATAAAACATATAAAAAGACTCTTAATTTGTCTTTTTAGGTACTTGATACTGTGATATGACAAGGTACTAATCATACTCGATGAAGGGGTCCTCGAGAAAATTTTGTTGGGAACCCTTGCCTTAATGCATACAGGGACATGACACGTCCTTCTTTACTACCGATATTCGCGTCTACAAATGATTCCAAGCGTTCTGATTGTTACAAAACAGACGAACTATCGGCGCGGCGTGTCTAGCAACAGTTACAAAAGACAAAGAGACAGACAAAATGTATGCATTGTCCACGTGCAACTGGAAACTTGAGATAGTCATGAAATTACAGTGTTTCGCTCTCACATTTGGTTCCAGTATAATCCAAAAATTGCATATCAAGAGCTATAGTTCTAATGACTGCCGATGGTCGTGTCTATAAAGTGTAAAATATCGAAAACAGAGTATATGATTACATTAGGAGTGCTTAATCATTGCATGATTTCGGAAGTTTTTATGAGCCACTTAGCTTGTCACCATGAGGTACACAATTCAGTATGTTTCTGACTCTGTCCGGCCTGAACGTACAACGTCGGGCTATTGCACGTCTACATTAGACAAAATAATCTCCTCGATTTCAAGGTCGCATGATGCAGTGCACGAACTTAACTATAAAAAGTTGATAAACGTTCATCTAGTTCTAATGAAAGGGTGTAACCAGACATCTGGGTGAAGTATAAGCTAGAGAAACCACGATAAACCTAAGTCTGGATGTGTGACTGAATGTCCCGAATAGGGGTCAAGTTTTTTAACGACTGCCATATCTTACCCTATCGTTCAAAAGACAATAGACCGATGAGATGAATGTCATCTTAGTCTATACCAGCTCCATCTCAATCAGTTGAAAATGCATAAATGCGAAGGTCAGATGAACAAAGGATATAGTACACTTAATGTCACCCCATTTATTGGAAACTGAATTCCATGGTATTAGGTGTCGTCCTAGGACTGCACTGTAGTTTCATCTGTTGAATGTGCGCGTAATACGATCGCTCCGTACCTGCTGTATGACTGAGTGTTGTGTGGACGTTCCCAAAGTACATTAGTGGAATTTTACTTTGACATGTACTTTTGGCGTACGTCTGGTCCGAAAATCGACGACAGGCGTCTGCTGCCTTTGGTGATCCGCGGTTCTGATTCACATACTTACGTAAGCTCACGGGCCGCATCATCTCGACGTGACAGGAACACTCCTAGTGCATAAAGTCAAAACTGTAGCGTCCATGATTTTAATGTTTATGGGCTAACACACCGATATGAACGGCACCTCTCTCCCGACACGTCACAACAACAAATTATGCCTTGAAACACGTGTTTTGAGAAAACTTTCATTTTATGTTTCCCCAGTACGTCGTCTGTGGGGCAGATTCAAACCAGTCGTAAGTTGGATACGGCCCGCGGGCTGCAGGTAGCCCACCCGTGATGAAAGGCTACGTCCGAAACTAGTCACGCAACTGTGACAAAAATTTAAATAAAGAATTATCAAATCTTAGTTGCCGGTCTTTCACCAACAAAATGTTGGAACTACATAAATAATTGTAATTAATTTCAGTATATAAGTCGTCAGTTGCAATCAGTATGAAAATATACTTACCCAAGGAGGAAAAATTAATCAGTATTATGATTTATAAAAAAAATTTGTGCTAGTTTACTCGAAGTCTGTCGGTTTATACACTACCGTTCGTGAAAATTGCAGCACCAAGAATGGGAGACGGGATTACAATGAAATTTATTCCACAGATTAGGGACATGACGACACACAGATGATTAGAATTACAGAATTGTACACGCAGTTCGACTGCCAGAATTCAGTATGGTGTGAAACCGGCACTTGCTGCAATCAGAGCCTGTAGATGTCGTGGCGTGGAATCAAAGGGGGTCTGGATATGCTGTTGCGGAACACACTTCCACATGGTTTGTAGGAGTACCCATAAAGCATCAGCATTGGTTGCAAAGGGACCAAAAGGAACAAGCTGCTGAAAGACCATATCCTAGACATGTTTGATGGACGACTTGTCAGGCATACATGCAGGCAGGGAAGCAATTGCACACGTCATTCTTTGAAGAAGGCTTTGTATGAGTACCCATAAAGCATCGGCTTTGGTTGCAAGGGGACCAAAAGGAACAAGTTGCTGAAAGACCATGTCCCAGACTTGTTTGGTGGACGATTTGTTAGGCATACATGAAGACGGGTACCGGTCGTCCATGTCATTCCTTGAAGAAGGCTTGCGCACTCCTCGCCACAGGTGGCCAGGCTTTGACCTGTTGAACTATAGCATGTAGGAGGGGTAGTGCCTCGGGCTCTGAAATGTCTCTGATGGAGTGGTTGCTGTTCAGGTTATCCTCAGTATGTTGGAGGCGCGATCAAGCGTTATAGCCAACGCCGCCATGAACCATCAGACTTAGCGTTTGTCAACTATACTGCTCAACAGTGCAGTCTGTGAGATAGCTGTCACCATGGTGCATCTAACACATACGCAGCCATAACAGTAGAACAAGTTGAAGCGGGACCATTCCGAAAACACTAAATTTTGCTTCTCAGCATGCCAGTGACGGCGTTTATATGCCCATAACAGTATGAGGCGTTGGAGGTTTCAGGACAATTGAAGCCAATGCGACGGCATGCGTGCCACCAGTCCACCCCTCAGCCGAAGGCGTCAAACTGTTGGTGCAGAAACGTCCACAACCATTGCAAAGGTCCAACGTCAACGCTGTGGATGAAGCTGCTTTGTCAGATATGACCACACGGACAGGATGGTAGTCATCCCACGCTGTGGTCAACCGTGCAGCCCAGTACCGACTCGCCGCTGTGTACGACCCTCCTCTGTCAAAAATGGTTCAAATGTCTCTGAGCACTATGGGACTTAACATCTGAAGTCATCAGTCTCCTAGACTTAGAACTACCTAAACCTAACTAACCTATGGACATCACACAATCCATGCCCGAGGCAGGGCTCGAACCTGCGACCGTAGCAGCAGCGCGGTTGCGGACTTAAACGCCTAGAACCGCTCGGCCACAGCGGCCGGCTCTGAAAGGACTACCTCAGAAGAGTGGAAGATGACTGAATACCAAATTTAATGATGAATTATTACCCAGTGGCAGAAGATCATTAGGAAGGTCGAGAGAAAGGTGGAAACATCAATAATTTCAACCAAGAGGCGAATGCATAAAACATACAGAAAGAAGAAGACATCTCATATGAAAGTATTACGAGGTTTTAAGTAATTGTTTTGATAAGTTTTGTAATTACATACTCTGAGGTGTCATAAGTCATAGTATAGCGATATGCACATATACAGATGGCGGCAGTATCGCATACACGAAGTAGAAAAGGACAGTGCATTGGCGGAGCTGTCATATGTACTCAGGTGATTCATGTGAAAGGGTGTCCGGCGTGATTATGGACGCACGACGGGAATTTACAGACTTTGAACACGGAATGGTAGTTCGAGGTAGACGCATGGGACACCTCATTTGGAATTCGCCATGTAAAATAACAGCTCAAATCAACGTGGGACGAAAAACGAACGTGTCACTTAGGATAGCGGTGCGAAATGTGTCGTTCTATTCTATTCTATTCTATTCTATTCTATTCCATTCTATTCATAGTCTATGTCAACAGATGACCGACGCGAGCGCGTTTGCTAACAGCACGGCATCACCTGCAGCACCACTCCTGAAGACTCGTGACCATATCAGTTGGACCCTAGACGACTGGATAACCATGGTCCGGTCTGATGAGTCCCGTTTTCAGTTGGTATGAACTGACGGTAAGGTTCGAATGTGGCGCAGATCCCACGAGGCCGTGGATCCTGTGCAGGCAGATGGTGGTCACATGATGCTGTAGGCTGTGTTCACACGGAATGGTTCAAATGGTTCAAAGGGCTCTGAGAACTATGGGACTCAACTGCTGTGGTCATAAGTCCCCTAGAACTTAGAACTACTTAAACCTAACTAACCTAAGGACATCACACACATCCATGCCCGTGGCAGGATTCGAACCTGCGACCGTAGCGGTCGTGCGGTTCCAGACTGTAGCGCCGTTAACCGCTCGGCCACTCTGGCCGGCTCACACGGAATGGACTGGGCTCTCTGGCCCTTCTGAATCGATCATTGGCTGGAAATAGTTATGTTTGGCTACTTGGAGACCATTTGCAGCCATTCATGGACTGGTTTGAAGAACATTCTGGAGAATTAGAGCGAATGATTTGACCACCCAAATCGCCCGACATGAATCCCATCGAACATTTATGGTACATAATCTTATGGTCTGCTAGTGCAAAAAATCCTGCTCTGGCAACACTTTCGCAATTATAGACGGCTATACAGACTGCTTCTGTAAGAGGGTTCAAAAATTTAACAGGACATAGGGGATGCTCCACTGAACAATTTGAGGTAGGGAAATTGGGGTCGGAGAAGCCAGCTTAAGAAGATAATAGGAATAAAATCGCATTATTGTATACTTTTTTATTTACATTAGTTACAATTAACTGAAAATACCATTACTGATACAATGCACGTACCATTTGTACTGTATCTTATAAAATTTGCCGAAACTGACGGCCTTTAACATCAATGCAAGAAGCATGATATCGGCGAACAAAAGTCAGACGCACGCTGATAAATTGCCTTGGTTTGTTTCGAATCACATCATAGGTAGCTACAATTCTGACAATTAGTTCCATCTCTGTATACACTGGAGTCTCATACACAAGTGACTTTAGATAGGAAATAATGAAGGGGATATAGGTCAGGTGACGTCGCGGGCCATGGAATAGGACCATCCCTTCCAATCCAGCGACCAGGAAATACAGCAATGAGATCGTTACAGACATCCACACTGAAGTGTGGCGGTCCACCGTCATGTTGCATCCACATCCTCTCACGAACAACCACGGGTACGTCCTCCAACAACTCAGGTAGAACTCCTTGCACGAACCTCAAGTAGAAGTGGCCATTCAGACGGCCAGGTAGAACATATGGCCCAGTAAGACAGCCGCCTACAATGCTGGCCCAGATATTCACAGCAAAACGTACTTCATGGTGTGACTCTACGTACTACAGCGCGAGGGATTTCCTCATCCCATGCATGGCTAATCCTGCTGTTCGAATACCATCACGTTCAAATGAGGCCTCGTCAGTAAACAACACGATTTGGAGGAAATCTGGTCGATCAATCCATTGTTGGGGAGTAACCATTGACGCGGTGAGACCCTTGGCACAAAGTCAGTAACAAGTGTTACATGGAGCCATTCTGGGTGATATGGGTGTAACTGTTGTCCGTGGAGTACTCGCCAAACGCTAGTATGTGCAGCAGCCATGTCGTGTGCAATACGAGGCGTACTCATAGTGGGGGTCTCTGCAACACGTTCCACCACCTCCTCTTCAGTTCGGGTGTGCGAGTGGTCCTCGTGTTGCCAGATTCCTCGTTTCTTCTTTCCAGTGAACCAGTCTCCAGCATTCATCGATCGAGAGCAATAAACACTCGTCGTGACGGACGATGCCTGTTAGGAAATCGTTCCCTGTACAGCCTTTCAGCAGCGAGAACATTTCAACGCACTTTCCCATACACAAGGTCCATGCCAGTGAGTTCTGCGAAACTGTACCGGTACTGCTCCATCGTATAGTACTGCACGTCTCTGAATAGCACTGAGTAATGAATGGGTCGATCGTTGATTCATAGCACGTTCTGTCATGGGACACTATACACTCATGCTCATAAATTAACGATAATAGCAGAATGTGGCACTACAAAAAACTGGCGCTAATAGCATGGGCACATAGGGAACACACACGATCCAATCTGTAAGTCCACGGTATTGGTGATAAGTTGAGAACACCGTCCCGAAACACGTGTGCTACAAAACACTACTGCTTGCTGCGCATGTATCCCGACATCAATATGGGATATGATCACCATGCACACGTACATAAGCTGCACAACGGGCTGGCATACTCTGGATCAGGTGGTCGAGCAGCTGCTGGGGTATAGCCTCCCATTCTTGCACCAGTACCTATCGGAGTTCCTGAAGTGTCGTAGGGGTTTGAAGACGTGCAGCGATACGTCGACCGAGAGCATCCCAGACGTGCTCGATAGGTTTAGGTCTGGAGAACAGGCATACCACTCCATTCGCCTGATATCTTCTGTTTCAAGGTACTCCTCCACTACGGCCGGTCGGGGTGGCCGAGCGGTTCTAGGCGCTACAGTCTGGAACCGCACGACCGCTACAACGCAGGTTCGAATCCTGCCTCGGGCATGGATGTGTATGATGTCCTTAGGTTAGTTAGGTTTAAGTAGTTCTAAGTTCTAGGGGACTGATGACCTCAGAAGTTAAGTCCCATAGTGCTCAGATCCATTTGAACCATTTTTGAACCTCCACGATGGCAGCTCGGTGGAGCCGTGTGCTATCATCCATCACGAGGGAGGTGGAATCCAATGCACTCCTGAAAATGCGGACATATTGGTGCAAAATGACGTACCGATACACCTAAAATGTTACAGTTCCTCTGTCAAATACATGCAGGGGTGTACATGCACCAGTCATAATCCCACCCCCACCATCAAACCACGACCTCCATACAAGTCTCCATACAGGTCTCTTTCGCCAGATGAAAACCTGGCGAGAATCACTGTTCGGACTATACCTGGACTCGTCCGTGAACATTACTGGAACCACTGTTCCAATGACCAGGTACTGTGTTCTTGACACCAGGCTTTACGGGCTCTTCTGCGACCAGGGGTCAGTGAAATGCACCTTGCACGTCTCCGGGCGAATAAACCATGTCTGTTCAGTCGTCTGTAGATTGTGTGTCTGGAGACAACTGTTCCAGTGGCTGCGGTAAGTTCCCGAGCAACGCTACCTGTAGTACTCCGTGGCCGTCTGCGGGCACTGATGCTGAGATATCGGTCTCCTTGTGGTGTTGTACACTGTGGGCGTCCCGTGCTTTATGCGCCTGGGTACATTTCGTGTCTGCTGGAATCATTGCCACAATCTTGAGATCACCCTTTGTGGCACACGAAGGGCCCGTGCTACGACCTGCTGTGTTTGACCAGCCTCCAGTCGCTCTAGTATTCTACGGCTCATAACGTCATCAGTACGTGTTCTTTGAGCCATTTTCAACACACAGTCACCATTACCGCGTCTGAAAACGTCTGCACACTTACTCGCTGCACCGTACTCTGACATGCACACCTCTGCATATGTGGACTGCTGCCAGCGCCACCGTGCGACGACCGCAGGTCAAATGCACCGCATGGTCATACCCCGAGGTGATTTAAAACCTGCAAACCGCCCACCAGAGCGTTGTTTCACCATGTATCAGCATTATCCTTAATTTATGAGCACGAGTGTAAATACGATACAACAGAGACACCTTATGAATGGGAAAAGTAAAAAAAATCCTGCGTCATGACTTCCTAGTAATCAGGTTCGTTCTCCTTGTTTCCTTGAAGGAAATAAAGGATGTTCGTGTAAATAAACAGCACATTACATGTGAACTACTACACGTGTTAGTTGTAAATAAGCTGGAAAACAGTAATGCTAGACAAGGCGGTAGTCAAGTTTACTTCCATATTTCCTTCAACTGGCTTCTCCGACCCCAGGTTCCCTACCTCAAATTGTTCAGTGGAGCATTCTCTACGCCCTGTAAAATTTTTGCACGCTCTTACGGGACCCGCTCTGTAGAGGCAGCAAGGCTCAGTATTTCTGCAGGCGATCACCAACGATTAGTGGAATCCATGTCTTGTCGAATTGCTGTACTATGCCAGGTAAAAGGAGGTCCAAGAAGATATCAGGAGGTATCCCGTGTCTTTGTCACCTCAGTGTATAAAACCCTGGTTCGATGTCTGAGGGGTCCTGAAGACATTAATCCGATTAGGAGAAATAAATTGATAAATAAAAACCAATAATTTTACATGCACTACCACCTATGTAAAAATAATTATGTAATATAATTGCCATCAATACTATAAAGAACAGTATCGATTAGAGCCAAACCCGGATGGAGAGGTGCTGGGTCAAGAAAGCGAGCTGCGAGATGAAACAGTGAGTGAACCAAAAGCACAGAGAGCAGAGCACGGAATGACCACCGAGTCACTTTGCGAGCCACTCCATAAGAGCGATTGGCAGTAATGATTGGTTGGTTGATATGGGAGGAGGAGACCAAACAGCTAGGTCATCGGTCCCATCGGATTAGGGAAGGATGGGGAAGGAAGTCGGCCGTGCCCTTTCAAAGGAACCATCCCGGCATTTTCCTGAAGCGATTTAGGGAAATCGCGGAAAACCTAAATTAGGACGCCCAGACGCGGGTTTGAACCGTCGTCCTCCCGAATGCGGGTGCAGTGTGCTAACCACTGTGCCACCTCGCTCAGTGGAAGTGATGAGTCATTGGGAGCGTAGTAACTCCTGATTCGCTTTGTGATCTGCTGCATGCAAATGGCGGCTGAAGACCGTAGCTTGTATAAATCATTTGATCATTGACAACGTACTCCAAGGGCGACGCTGTGTCAAAGGATAATGGTCTTCAGAAATCTGAGACTTTTCAAATCAAGTGTGGATATACTGGGTGTGGACGTCAGCTGTTTACTACTCACCACAGTGGTGTAAAGGAAGTCGAGACGAACAGTTTGATACAATATACTTGTGGTCTGTCAAGTTGGGAACTACCTCAAAGTGGCCTACGAAAATTACCTAAGTCGCGCGAGATTTTCAATCTGTAAGTCCTAGAGAAAAAATGAATAAGAATTTTTTGTAGGAAAGTTAACGTAGTTCTATTTTGTACCGGAGTTATTCAAGAAAAACGTAAAACAGTGACGTTTAATGGCCATCCCACACTCACCTCCCCACCGGTCAGGATTTTTATTATGTTATTTGTGGCACTCTCTCGTATCATTATACAAAAATGTGACTACTCCATTTCTTTCCGATATTCGAGCAATTCTGGTCTCACTGTCGCTGAAGGTCGATTTTTTACGTTTTTTTTATAACACCAAAAACGCAGCCTGTAGCGAAATTGTTCCCCCGTACAAGGTTAAACTACATTATTTTACAGTAAAAAAGGTGCTATTCATTTTTTTTCAAGGACTAAATAGTTTTTGCGAAGAGCGAGAGAATATTGAAAATCTCGCATGATGCACGTGACTTGTAGCTTAGGTAGTTATTGTAGGCAAGTATTGATTAGTTTCCGTACTAGATAGACCCAAAGGATCCTATTTTGAATTGTTCATCTCGATTTCCTGCACACTACCGTGATACCTTAAATATTTATCAGTTAAATCTTGTATAAGGTGGTAAAGTGTTTTCTGCATTAACGTAGCATTCTGAAACACAGAAATTTCTTTATTTTCTGTTCTTTTCATGGCTCTTAAAAGTTGCATACATTAGTAAGGTATTCAAACCCATACATCGACATAGTCTAAAATAATTTTTTTTTTTTTTTTTGTATCTTGGGAAAGTTTCGTTCAGCATGTGATGTAGGGAACTGCTGCATAAGCCTGCAACAGAGTCTTCATTTCTCTCAGTGATGTCACTGAAGAGACATTTTAGACAAGACGAGCTACAACTCGTTTTTGCTGTATCATCGATCGCTGATTCCTTAGAAGGATCTGTCTCACTGTATCAGTTGAGGAGGAGATCGCCCATCTCTACTGGGCAATAGGGTGTCCGCATAGTTGCTGTCACTTCGTCCTATGTGAGAGATGGTGGTGGTGGTGGTTAGTGTTTAACGTCCCGTCGACAACGAGGTCATTAGAGACGGAGCGCAAGCTCGGGTTAGGGAAGGATTGGGAAGGAAATCGGCCGTGCCCTTTCAAAGGAACCATCCCGGCATTTGCCTGAAACGATTTAGGGAAATCACGGAAAACCTAAATCAGGATGGCCGGAGACGGGATTGAACCGTCGTCCTCCCGAATGCGAGTCCAGTGTGCTAACCACTGCGCCACCTCGCTCGGTATGTGAGAGAACTGATGCACATGTGGGACTACATAAAATGTTCGAGCAATCCAACATGACATCGTCACAATCTCCTACATGTGCAGTGCAACTGCGCTACACCAATTGTCGGTAGAACACTTGAGTGGACGTACTGGGCCCTACGAAATACTTATCATCCGATTTTAAGAAAACTATTGGATGGAAAAAATTATTCTTCGATACCGTGCTCCATAAAGGTCTGCATTTTTTCTTTGTTTGTCACAGTTAGTGTGCTGTATCAAATTGAGTATATTTTAACAGTATGCAGGGATAAAAACACTTGCATGTGGTTCATTTTAGGTCATAAATTCTTAACATATCTAAACTGTATTTACATTAAAGTGTATTAAATTTTGCTAAAGTAATTAAACTGTATTTAAAGCTGCGACTAGAGTGATATGTTTCTCCATCCTCGAGATATCAGTCTGTATTTTTATGGGAGGGACGTGTGCAATGTGCCTAGTTCTGTCCATGCACGACTTGAATCATTTGGTCATAACACCCACCATATTTTATAAACCGTTAAAGGTATTGAAACTAGGTTTTTTGCAAATTGCAGCAGGCAAAGAGGTGCGAGTTTTACCATATGATTAGTCCGCAGCTCGTGGTCGTGCGGTAGCGTTCTTGCTTCACGCGTCCGGGTTCTCGGGTTCGATTCCCGGCGGGGTCAGAGATTTTCTCTGCCTCGTGATGACTGCGTGTTGTGTGATTTCATTAGGTTTAAGTAGTTCTAAGTTCTAGGGGACTGATGATCATAGATGTTAAGTCCCATAGTGCTCAGAGCCATTTTTTACCATATGATTAAAACTCGAAACTTCCTATCTATCGCGATAACTACAGTTTTTTATGAACGATTAACTTTTTAACAGTATTTAATATTACAAGAAAGAAGAATCCCGTGGACTTGAAGACATTAATGTTTGCCGTATTCTATGTGGGTTCTTAGCTTTAATTGAAAGCTGTTCGTTATTATGTCACAAGATGTGACCAGTAAGTAACTACACGTTTTAATTATTTCAGTTTCCATTAAGATCTTTTGTTTATTTATAATCTTTAGAATGTTTTATAGTTCTACATAATGATGTCAGCTTGTCAACTAGTCTCTCCAGCAACGCTACTAAATTGTCTTTATACCGAGGAGTCTGATATTCTAATTCAGTTTCTTTTATCCCATGATGCTAATACGACGTACTCCACAGCCCAGTCACATTAATGTGACCACCGCCTATGTACGATGTCAACGTGCAATAACCACGCACTGACGGCAAGTGGTAGCACTAGCAGTGGAGGGTGTATAAAGCGTGTTTGGGGGACGCGTAAACAGAGTGATTTACCTGACGTTCAGAAGGGCAAATACATTGGAATTCGGGTCAATGGTTGTAGCATTTCCGAAATGGCTAAGTTCATAACCTGTTCACCTGCCGCAGTGGTTGAAGTATACTGTGCAAGGAAAAATAGCGCTATACAGGGTGTTACAAAAAGGCACGGCCAAACTTTCAGGAAACATTCCTCACACACAAATAAAGAAAAGATGTTATGTGGACATGTGTCCGGGAACGCTTAGTTTCCGTGTTAGAGCTCATTTTAGTTTCGTCAGTATGGACTGTACTTCCTCGATTCACCGCCAGTTGGCCCAATTGAAGGAAGGTAATGTTGACTTCGGTGCTTGTGTTGACATGCGACTCATTGCTCTACAGTACTAGCATCAAGCACATCAGTACGTAGCATCAACAGGTTAGTGTTCATCACTAACGTGGTTTTGCAGTCAGTGCAATGTTTACAAATGCGGAGTTGGCAGATGCCCATTTGATGTATGGATTAGCACGGGGCAATAGGCGTGGCGCGGTACGTTTGTATCGGGACAGATTTCCAGAACGAAGGTGTCCCGACAGGAAGACGTTCGAAGCAATTGATCGGCGTCTTAGGGTGCACTGAACATTCCAGCCTGTGACTCGCGACTGGGGAAGACCTAGAACGACGAGGACACCTGCAATGGGCGAGGCAATTCTTCGTGCAGTTGACGATAACCCTAATGTCAGCGTCAGAGAAGTTGCTGCTGTACAAGATAACGTTGACCACGTCACTGTATGGAGAGTTCTACGGGAGAACCAGTTATTTCCGTACCATGTACAGCGTGTGCAGGCACTATCAGCAGCTGATTGGCCTCCACGGGTACACTTCTGCGAATGGTTCATCCAACAATGTGTCAATCCTCATTTCAATGCAAAAGTTCTCTTTACGGATGAGGCTTCATTCCGACGTGATCAAATTGAAAATTTTCACAATAAACATGTGTGGGCTGGCGAGAATCCGCACGCAATTGTGCAATCACGTCATCAACACAGATTTTCTGTGAGCGTTCGGGCAGGCATTGTTGGTGATGTCTTGATTGGGCCCCATATTCTTCCACCTACGCTCAATGGAGCACGTTATCATGATTTCATACGGGATACTCTACCTGTGCTGCTAGAACATGTGCCTGTACAAGTACGACACAACAAGTCGTTCATGTACGATGGAGCTCCTGCACATTTCAGTCGAAGTGTTCGTACGCTTCTCAACAACAGATTCGGTCACCGATGGATTGGTAGAGGCGGACCATTTCCATGGCCTCCACGCTCTCCTGACCTCAACCCTCTTGACTTTAATTTATGGTGGCATTTGAAAGCTCTTGTCTACGCAACCCCGGTACCAAATGTAGAGACTCTTCGTGCTCGTATTGTGGACGGCTGTGATACAATACGCCATTCTCCAGGGCTGCATCAGCGCATCAGGGATTCCATGCGACGGAGGGTGGATGTATGTATCCTCGCTAACGGAGGACATTTTGAACATTTCCTGTAACAAAGTGTTTGAAGTCACGCTGGTACGTTCTGTTTTGTGTGTTTCCATTCCATGATTAATGTGATTTGAAGAAAGTAATAAAATGAGCTCTAACATGGAAAGTAAGCGTTTCCGGACACATGTCCACATAACATATTTTCTTTCTTTGTGTGTGAGGAATGTTTCCTGAAAGTTTGGCCGTACCTTTTTGTAACACCCTGTATAAGACTGAAACTGAGGCAACTGTGGTGCACCACGTTGACGAACAGACGTACAACTGTTGAGCAACTGGCCACCCATATGAACTAAGGGAGTACCAACAGTGTCTCTTCAACAACCGTTCAGCGAATGTTGCAGCGTATAGGCCTCTACACCAGGATCCAGGTTCATGCATCCATGCTGACTACTGTTCAACGGCGATGAAGTCTGGGATTTGGACGCCAATAATGCAACTGGACGTCCACTGAATTGAGACAGATGGCCTTTTCAGATGAATGACGTTTTATGCCCCATAGGACACATGGCCGTTAGCGTGTATGTAGTGAAATGTGTGAAAGCAAACACCCTGCAACCAGGAGGGGTCGTTATGGTCTGGAGAATATTTTCGTGACGTTTCATGAATGAGCTCGTCATTCTGTAAGGTACAGTAGATCAACACAAGTATGCATCTATCCTTGGGGGCAATGTCCGCCGCTACAAAAAATGGTTCAAATGGCTCTGAACACTATGGGACTTAACATCTGAGGTCATCAGTCCCCTAGAACTTAGAACTACTTAAACCTAATTAACCTAAGGACATCACACACATCCAAGCCTGAGGTAGGAGTCGAACCTGCCACCGTAGCGGTCGCGCGGTTCCAAACTGAAGCCACCGCTACATGTAGTTTGTTTTTTTCCTCGGCGTGATGGAATCTACCAGGAGGGCAATGCAACGTATCACACAGTTCGTGCGGGGTTCGTAAAGCACCAGCATGACTTAACCGTACTTTCTTCAACTGTTCAACTGTGTGTGAATTCCTATGGGACCAAACTGCTGAGGTCATTGGTCCCTGGTCTTACACACTACTTAAACTAACTTATGCTAAGAACAACACATATACTCATCCCCGAGGGAGGACTCGAACCTCCGGCGCGAGGGGCTGCGCAGTCCGTGACATAGCGCCTTAAACCACGCGGCCACACCGCGCGGCTCCTACTTCGCTGGGCACCAGATTCCCTGGATTTAAACCCAATCGAGGATCTGTGCGACCACTTCGAATGGGCTGTTCGTGACATTGGTCCTAACCGAGAAACCAAGCGCTGCTGACCAAGGCACAGGAGTCACCATGCCTCCACATCCCTGTCGGCATCTTCTAGAGCCTCATTGGCTCTCTACCTGCACAACTCGGCCGGCATGAGTGGCCGAGCGGTTCTAGGCGCTTCAGTCTGGAACCGCGCGACCCCTACGGTCGCAGGTTCGAATCCTGCCTCGGGCATGGATGTGTGTGATGTCCTTAGGTTAGCTAGGTTTAAGTAGTTCTAAGTTGTAGAGGACTGATGACCTCAGATGTTAAGTCCCATAGTGCTCAGAGCCATTTGAGCCATTTGCACAACTCGCGCTGCGAAAATTGGTTATTCATACTTCTGACGGGTGGTCACGTTAAAGTGACTGGGCAGTGTATATGAATGTTAACATTAATCAAAGACTGGTTGTTAGTTATGTAGTTTTGACGTGTCTACAACTCTAATGACACGACGTTAGATTCGGCACTTGACTGCCAAATTACCGAATATAGTTTAGATTAACCTTCATGCCAAAGTCAGATAATAATTAAAAATAGTTTCATGTGAAATTAGTGCCTCTTTTGGTGCCCGGGTATGGTTGCATGATATTTGGAGCCAGTAGTAAAAGCTCCACTGCACAAAATAGGTGAGTGGCACGGGAAAAAGCTCTAATTACTTGTACAATGGGACGTACCAATGAGGTATATAATCAACATAAAGAGAGTATCTATGCATTACACCGCTTTGGGTGGCAGCAACAAACAACACTGGCAGCCATATTTTTTTACGTCAGGCAAACCGAACATTTCTGTTGGACAGATGCAACAGAAGTTGAAAAATCATACATTGTTGTGATCTAAAAATAAATTAAAACTTTTTTTTAATCATAAAACATGCTCAGTGCATGTACAGTGTACACTTGTATTAATCGTAGTAATGATACCATTGGAATGTTGAAGTTCAGCTTGGCATCAACATGTTTTCACATGCAACATTTCTTATACAAGGTGTCCCATTTTAATCTCTACCGGCCGATATCTCTGGAACGGCACTATTCTGCAGAAAAAGTCTCTAGTAAGAGCTGTGAGGTTTGAAGGCCGTCATGGAGTGGCTACCTCGGAATGACCTTGAACCCTGTTTTCAAGGTCAAGTTCATTTTTGCAAACGGCAACCCCTATTTTTTGTTCCATATTCATATTCTACGTGAAAAAATACGCATTGTTTGTGGGTAGCGTTTTTTTCGAAAAACCAAAGGTTTGTCGCCAGGGGGCACTTCATTGTAAGTTTCCTAGGTTACCAGTATCTCGAGAACGAAGCGCTCTTTCAGAAAATTACTTACGTGTCTAACGAATGTGTGTCTTTCAAGACGGCACCTTAGCATATCTCGATATTGCCGTCAATAATAAAATAATGAAATACTCCATGGTAATCTGTCCTTTTCAAACATGGGGAGAAGATAGAAACGAAAGACGGGCCCGAGAAAGTCGACTCTGAGACAAGATGACTTAGATAAATTTTTTCTTATGGGCTCCAAACATTCGTGTTGAGAATAATTTTGCTTGTGCGGATTTGTAAAAACTTCGCTTCGCAGTAACTCATCAGAGTCCCGCGAGACGAGATTGTTCTGAGTCCTACGAGGCGAAATATATCTGAGTTCGACGAGGTGGAATTTCTCTAAATCCCTTAACACACGTTTTTCCTGTCCATAAGAGAAAAATTTATGAGGGTCACTCCCGTCAAGAATCATTCTAAGTGAGCACAGACGAGAAATCTTCAGAGTCTCCAAAGCTAAAATTTCTCTGAACCCCCAGTCATGATTTCAAATTCCTGGACAATGACGATTATTAGTTTGTCTCAAAGATCCACCCTTCTTTTCTCTGATTGTGCTGGCACAAGCACAATGCTGGTCTCTGATTCAACACTCTCCAATTGGTGCACATTGGGTTGTGCTAACGCCAACGATATTTCCTTTCAGGTTAATCCCTACTGAAGAATTTCAAGGCCATTTGAAGTTCACGAAAATTTCACCAGTGGACAGAGTTCAGAACCCATACAAGATTTTCATTGAAAATTTTTCCCGATCTTGCTTCGTTCTCGTGATACTGGCAACCTCGGAAAGTTATAATGAAGTGCCCTTGGCGACAAACTACTGGTTTTTCGAAGAAAAGGTTCCGTACGAACGATGCGCTTTTTTCACGTAGAATACAAATATGGAATAAAAAATAGGGGTTACCATTTTAAGAATGATCTTGACCTTGGTTTGACCTTAAAAACAGGGTTCAAGGTCATTTCGAGGTAACCATTCCATGACCCCCTTCAAACCTTACAACTTTTACGAGAGACGTTTTTTGCAGAATTGTGCCACTACTGAGATATCGGCCGGGATAGATTACAATGGGACACCCTGTATGTATCTGTCGTATCTGCCAAATTTCTACGTCGTATTTTTTGGATCTTAATCATTATTTGGAATGTTAGGCAACTGACTTTATTAGCATATAGAAAATACATTTGTTTGTCCACAATAAAATTAAGTGTTAAACAATAACTACAATAGGCATATGGGCTATGCATGCATTGTGTATAAGCTCTGAGCTATTCTTCATTTTTTGTACTAAATCCCTTTGTAAAACAACGAGCTAACACAACAATGGGAAACCAACATAAGGCGTGAAAAAGGGGCGGCCGACTCAGTACTGTTATACACGCTTCTCGCATCTCATCTTAGAGCTTCTGGTAAATGCTCTTTTCCGAGAAACAAAATTCCTAATGCACTAATGCACTGTGAGATGAAACATGACGGTCCTATATTTCATTAGAGCTGGTAAAGCAAAAAACAAAAACAAAAAAACTAATAATAATAATAATAATAATGACTCTAGAAGGAAAACCTGGAATTGACCTCAACAGCAAGGATAATTAAATCTTCGAATAGCGTATTAAAATGCTTATTTGCGACTATTGTCGTCTGCTTTCTCTGTAAACACCATCGAACTATATACATATATCTCTTCGATAGATACTGAGATGACATGGTACACAAAGAAAACACTTCATATTTGGGAATTATTTCCCGAAAAGCGTTGTGCGGCCATTAAATAAAGAAAAAATTGCGACTGGCAGTAACAGATGTTATTGTATGACAAACAAAACTACATGACTGCATGCTAGCAGCCCGCCCGGTTAGCCGTACCGTCTGCTTTCCGGGCGGGAAGGTGTGCCGGTCCCCGGCACGAATCCGCTCGGCGGATTAGCGTCGAGGTACGGTGTGCCGGCCAATCTGTAGACGGTTTTTAAGGCGATTTTCCATCTGCCTCGACGAATGCGGGCTGGTTCCCCTTATTCCGCCTCAGTTACACTATGTCGGCGATTGCTGCGCCAACACTGTCTCCACGTACGCGTTCACCATTCTCACTCTACCACGCAAACATTAGGGGTTACATTCGTCTGGTGTGAGACGATCCCGGTGGGATGCATTGGGGGCCGAACCGCACAGTAACCCTGGGTTCGGCGCGGGGCAGTGGTGGGGTGAGTGGACTGCTGTAGCCTGTTGTGGGGTTGTGTACCACTGAGGGCTACGGTGGCGACGACGCCTCTCTGTCGTTTCTAGGTCCCCGGTTCACTACAGTACAATAAAATACAATGCAGTATCTCTTATACTTGGCTACTACATCCACATCTACATGGATACTCTGCAAAACACAGTTCATCGAACCACGTTCAGGATTTTCTATTATTCCAATCTCCTGTAGCGCGCGGAAAGAACGAACACCTACATCTTCCCATACAAGTTCTGATTTCCCTTATTTTATCGTGGTGATCGTTTCTACCGGTGTCAACAAAATATTTTCGCATTCCGAGGAGAAAGTTGGTGATTGGAATTTCGTGAGAAGATTCCGTCGCAATGAAAAACGCCTTGCTTTTAACGATGTCCAGCCCAAATTCTGTATCATTTCAGTGACACTCTCTCCCATATTTTGCGATAATACAAAACGTGCTGCCCTTCTTTGAACATTTTCGATGTACTCCGTGAGTCCTATCTGTAAGGATCCCACACCGCGCAGCAGTATTCTAAAAGAGGACGGACAAGGGTAGTGTAGGCAGTCCCATTAGTAAGTCTGTTACATTTTCTAAGTGTTCTGCCAATAAAACGCAGTCTTAGGTTAGTCTTCCCCACAATATTTTCTATGTGTTCCTTCCAATTTAATTTACTCGTAATTGTAATTTCTAGGTATTTAGTTGAATTTACGGACTATAGATTTGACTGATTTATCGTGTGACCGAAGTTTAACGAACTCCTTTTAGCACTCATGTGGATGACCTCACACTTTTCGTTATTTAGGGTCAACTGCCACTTTTCGCACCATTCAGACATCTTTTCTAAATCGTTTTGCAATTTGGTTTGACCTTCTGATCACTTTATTAGTCGATAAACGACAGAGTCATCTGCAAACAACCTAAGATGGCTTCTCAGATTGTCTTCCAGATCGTTTATATAGATGAGGAACAGCAAAGCGCCTATAACACTACCTTGGGGAACGCCAGAAATCACTTCTGTTTTACTCGATGACTTTCCATCAATTATTACGAACTGTGACCTGTCTGTCAGGAAGTCACGAATCCTGTCACGTAACTGAAACGATATTCCATAAGCACGCAATTTCACTACAAGCCGCTTGTGTGGTACAGTCTCAAAAGCCTTCCGGAAATCCAGAATTACGGAATCGATCTGAAATCCCTTGTCAATACCACTCAACACTTCATGCGAGTAAAGAGCTAGTTGTGTTTCACAAGAAGGATGTTTCCTAAAATCATGTAGACTGTGTGTCAATAGACCGTTTTCTTCGAGGTAATTCATAATGTTCGGACATAATATATGTTCCAGAATCCTGCTGCATATCGACGTTAATGATATGGGCCTGTAATTAAGTGGATAACATCTACTACATTTCTTGAATATTCGTGTGACCTGTGCAACTTTCCAGTCTTTGGATACGGATCTTTCGTAGAGCGAACGGTTGTATATGATTGTTAAATATGGAGCTAATGCATCAGCATACTAGGAAAGGAACCAAACTGGTATACAATCTGGACCAGAAGACTTGCTTTTATTAAGTGATTTAAGTTGCTTCACTACACCGAGGATATTTACTTCTACGTTACTTACGTTGGGTGCTGTTCTTCATTCGAATTATAGAACATTTACTTCGTCTTCTTTTGTGAAGGTATTTCGGAAGGCTGTGTTTAGTAACACTGTTTTGGCAGCACAGTCTTCGATAGTATCTCCATCGCTATCGCACAGAGAAAGCATTGATTGTTTCTTGCCGCTAACATACTTCACATACGACCAGAACCTCTTTGAATTTTCAGCCAGGTTTCGAGACAAAGTTTCTTTGTGGAAACTATTATAAGCATCTCGCATTGGAGTCCGCGCTAAATTTCGCGCTTCTGTAAGAGATCGTCAATCTTGGGGATTTTGCATCTATTTAAATTTGGCATATTTGTTTCGTTGTTTCTACAACAGTGTTCTGACCCATTTTATGTACCGAAGAGGATCACCTCCGTCGTTTGTTGATTTATTTGGTATAAATCCCTCAATTGCTACCGATACTATTTCTTTGAATTCAAGCAACATCTGGTCTACACTTAAATTATTAATTTGGAAGGAGTGGAGATTGTCTCTCAGGAAGGCGTCAAGTGAATTTGTATCTGCTTTTTAAATACGTATATTTTTCGTTTATTTTTGGAGGATTTGAAAATTACAATATTCAGTCTCGCTACGACAATCCTGCATTCATTAATCCCTGTATCCGTTTTGATGCTCGTTATTAACTCAGGATTATTTGTTGCTAAGAGGTCAACTTTGTTTTCACAACCGTTTACTATTCGCGTGGGCTCATGAACTTACTGCTCGAAATAATTTCAGAGAATGCGTTTAGCACAGTTTCGGACGATGTTTAATGCGTACCTCCGGAATTAAACATGTATTTTCGCCAACATATCGAGGGTAAATTAAAGTCACCACCAACTATAATCGTATGAGTCGGGTATGTGTTTGAAATCAAACTCAAGTTTTCTTTGAACATTTGAGCAACTGTATCATCTGAATTGGGAGGTCAGTAAAAGGATCCAAATATTATTTTATTCCGGTTGCCAACAATAACCTCTGTCCATACTAACTCACAGGACCTATCTACTTCAATTTCGCGACAAGATAAACTAGTTTTAATAGTCTATCCTTTCGGAACACCGTTAGGTTCTTCGCAAAAATTTCGGCTGAGCTTATCTCCGTCTTTAGCCATCTTTCAGTGCCTATAACGATTTGAGCATCAGTGCGTTCTATTAGCGCTTGGAGCTCTGGTACTTTCCCAACACAGCTACGACAATTGACAACTGTTATTACGATGGTTCCCGTATCTACGTTCTTCCTGTGTCCGACCTGCACCCTTTGTGACCGAAGCCCTTCTTGTGTTTTCCCGAGACCCTCTAACCTAAAAAACCTCCCAATCCACGCCACACAGCCCCTGCTACCCATGTAGCCGCCTACTACTTATTGTGGACACCTGACCTATTGAGTGGAAGCCGAAACCTAACCACCCTTTGGAGCAAGTCGAGGAATCTGCAGCCTACTCGGTTGCAGAACCGTCTGAGCCTCTGATTCAGACCCTCTACTCAGCTCTGTACCAGAGATTCACAATCGGTCCTGTCGACTATGCTGCAAATGTTCAGCTCTGCTTTCATTTTGCAAGCAAGACTAGCAGTCTTTACCACTTCTGTTAGCCGCTCGAAATCAGAAAGAATCTCTTCTGATCCAACGTGACACACATCATTGGTACTGACATGAGCAACCACCTGCAGTTGGGTGCACCCTGTGCTCTTCATGGCATCCGGGAGGACCCGTTCAACATCTGGTATGACTCCAGCCGGTATGCACACGGAGTGAACATTGGTTTTCTTTCCAGTCTTGACAGCCATGTCCCATAACGCGCCTAACGTTGGAGCTCCTAACTACCAATAATCCCACCCTCTGCGATTGCCCAGATCTTGCAGGCTGAGTGGTTTCCTCTTAAACAGGACAGGTGACAGCGTCTGACTCGGCGACAGTGTCAGCCACAGACAGCACCTGGAACCTGTTTGCCAGACAAACTAGGGAGGCCTTACGTGCGGCCGCTTGGGAAGACTTTCGCCGCCTGCTACGCCCCAGGGCGACCTCCCATTCGACCACAGGTGAGGGGTCAACCACAGTGAGAGCAGTAACTGGCCTGGCCACCGGTGAGAACCGTTCGGAGGACTCGGACGTTTTGGACGTCCGTTGGATCCCTACGGCCGGCCCACAACAGTGGTGCCCATCCACTGCAGTCTCAAGATGTGTAACCGAATCCATCACAGCCTGAACCTGAGACCGAAGTGTCACCAACACTGCTCGCATCCGTGCACATACTGTCCATACTAAAGACTGTGGAAAACTAAACTATGCCGATAAACGGATTATCGGCACGTGCTGCGCAACTCTACTGTAGACCCTGAAGAAAACGCAGGAACTGTGGCTAATAAATTAGATTAATACGCAGAGATTCAGAAACCTAACTATCGAAGCACTCAGGTGAAACTAAATAATTCGTCCATGATTAGGAACTTGTAATATGTCACAAAATCGGTTTACTTTCCGACGCAAACGAAAACGCAAGAACTGTGGCTATTAGATATGAAATAAACACGCAGAAACTCAAGAAACTAAACTATTAAAGCACACAGATGATATCATAAAATTCGCTTCTGGTTAGGAACTCGTAAGAGTCGCAATATCGATTACTTCCCTGTTGATGCTTGTGTCTCGGCCGGCAACTGCTGTCTAACTGCTTCTAATATGACTGCGCTGTAGTCGGTCTATGTTGTTTATGTAGGTCGTTGGGACGTACTTTCTGCCTTACTTTTCACAGTGTTTAGCAAGGTGTAATGTATGTTTCGATGAACATAGCGTTCTTGAACAGCATTGACCAACATTTGAGGGATTGTAATTGAACCACAAACATCAATCTGCGTGCACCTGGCATGAAATATCAAACTAATAGGTCGCATCCGCTTCGTCGCATCGAGAGTTTCACGATGCTCCGCGCGTGTGCGGTGACGTGGAAAAATTCAGCTGCGGGCGATTGATATTTTCGCGCGGCCGCCCGCCGCGTCCGTTCGCAGTTCGCTCGGGTAGGACGACGCCTAGTAATAGTCCTGCGGCAGCCTGCTCGTGTGGCGTCTTCGGCAGACGTCACATTTCAATTCAGTGGGATCGCCTCACTGAGCTAGCGGGCCTCGCTCTTCATATCATCGTCACTGTCGGCTCGGCAGTATACGTGATGCTTGTAGCGCAACAGATCAGTATACCACACAGACTCCGAGGAGTCTAGATTAAACAGATGGATGGCTCTTCATAATTATACAAGTGGCAGACTGTGCGTAACACGAGATACATTTTACTGTACTGCCTGTGGCATTGTTCACGCTCTTCTGTAAGGATGCGTGTAGGACAGTCATTGCAAAATGTTAAAAACAAGGCTATTACATTTTTAATATCAACGTAAAAGAAAGGAAAAATATAGAATAGAAAAAATGTTAGGTAGTTAACTATTTTTTGAAGTATAATCTGTACAATCTTAAGACAGTATGGATGATAGGTTCTATTTTATGTAGCGAAATCTTAGATGTTCGCTTTTATCCACGTGATTTAGCAAAGCTCTCCAAGAATTTTTTGGAAATTCAAATTTTCTTATTATATAATAATGTTAACTAATATGTTATCCTAGTAAACGTATACTTTCTTGGTGGTAAATAAACCAGGAAGATAGAACAAAAGTTTTTGAGAAAGGTTATATTTTAAAATTAGAAAAAAAATGGCTCTGAGCATTATGGGACTTATCTTCTGAGGTCATCAGTCCCCTAGAACTTAGAACCACTTAAACCTAACTAATCTAAGGACATCACACACATCCATGCCCGAGGCAGGATTCGAACCTGTGGCTGTAGCGGTCGCGCGGCTTCAGACTGTAGCGCCTAGAACCGCTCGGCCACTCCGGCCGGCTTAAAATTGGAATATTTTGGATTTCTCACAATAAACATTTTAATGAAGGTTGTATAATTATGAAACTACCAGCAGAGAAGACAAGACATTAATTACCAAAAGCAAAACGAGGGCTTTCAAATAAAGTAAGTCAGCCATAAAATAAAGAATTATTATCGGGTTCGAATTTTCAAGTGGGCGTGGTTTTCATTAATTGTAAATTTTAAATATCTCTTTACATTAAATGTTTCAACTTGAACTATTTGATGTATATAGCAGTATGTATTAAGTAAGTAAAAGAGAACAGAAAAGAAATGAAAATTATTGACGTTAGAGGAGTTGTGTTAAAGGAATTGGAGCAATTCTACCGTGCTACGTTCCACACTGCCAGCATCTCCTCCACAACTGATCACTGATTTCGGAGCGTGCAGCGCTAGAGCGCGCGTCCGCAGGTGGTGGGTCGGGGAATGCCTCCCAGATATGAGTGGTACGAGGAAAATGAAATACCTCGCGCGGACCAGCAAGCAGCGGACGGTCTGGCCCGCAAGCAGGCGGCTGCAGAACAGGATTGTCCCTCGTGTAAGGGGTGACAAAACCACTCTGTACTACAGCTCCCTGTGTGATCAATTCCATTTCTGTGTGTTTGGGAGGGATTATTGACACGTAATCTCGTTCGGTTCTCCAGGAAACATAACACAAAAAATGCCACCAGCTAAATACGAAAATAATAGTTGATAAATGGAACCTACTAACTTCGTTATATGATGTAAAGTGGGAGAAACTGAAAAAGGAAATAGCAAAAAACAAGTAAGATGAGATGAATGTGAGAAAATACAAGTAGATGAGATTTTACGAATTATTGAGGAGGACAATATAAAAGGATGAAGGAAAGTAGAATTAAGTTGACGAAGGTAATTTTAGATGCAGTAACAGAGTTGATTATGGATTTCACAGGGTCACTGAAGCGAAGATAAATGTAATAGCTACACATATATTAATTACATGAATGTGTTTGCCGGCCAGGGTGGCCGAGCGGTTCTAGGCGCTACAGTCTGGAACCGCGCGACCGCTACGGTCGCAGGTTCGAATCCTGCCTCGGGCATGGATGTGTGTGATGTCCTTAGTTTAGTTAGGTTTACGTAGTTCTAAATTCTAGAGGACTGATGACCACAGACGTTAAGTCCCATAGTGCTCAGAGCCATTTCAACCATTTGAACCATGAATGTGTTTGCTAACTGCACAATATGATGAGAAATACACCGAAGGAACTTTTGTTGTCATAAAGAGAATAATGGATAACCATCCAAAATGTTGCAATGTAGCAACGGAGGAACTGGAGAAGGGGCTGAAGGAATTATAATAAACAGATCTGTGTTTGGTTTTGGAGATAGAGGGGTGGAACAAATTATTGACGTTTGCATGCGAAGAAATTTGACGGTCATAGATTCGTGTCTTACACACAACGACACAGACTATTTGCTTGTACGTTACTTGGAAACAATTTTAGAATCAGAGTGGTTATTTTCTGCAACAAGAAAGGTGCGGAAATTGAATAAAGAGATTGCACTCGCTACCTGGGGTAGATATTAGTGAGGATTGCTTACTTCTGACGGTGTGATTTCGTATAAAATAGAGACGTATGGGAAGGCACTAAATGGGAAAAGAAATGGGGTCTATAAAAGTAATAATAGAAGGAAAAAAGTCTCAAGGAATGTCATATGAAATAAACAGTTCACTTAAACACGTTAACTCCGGAACGTGTCGACATATCGTAGAATGGATTCAAGATAATGTAACAGATGGAGAGAAATCTTTAGATATGTTGTTGTTGAGGTCTTCAATTCGAAAACTCATTTGATGCAGCTCTCCATACATGTCTATCCTTCGCAAACCTCTTCATCTACGAATAACTACTGCAGTCTACACCTTTCTGGATCTGCTTACTGTATTTATCTCTTGGTCTCCCTCTACGATTTTTACCCGACACTCTTCCCTCCAATACCAAACTGGTGAGTCGCGCTGTGGCCGCTGGGTTTGAGGCACCTTGTCACGGACTGCGCGGCCCCTCCCGCCGGAGGTTCGAGTACTCCCTCGGGCATGGGTGTGTGTGTTGGCCTTAGCATAAGTTAGATTAAATTAGTTTAAGTAGTGTGTAAGTCTAGGGACCGATGACCTCAGCAGTTTGGTCCCTTAGGAATTCACACACATTTGAACATTTGGACTACCTCCTCATTATTCACGCGATCTACCTATCTACTCTTCAGCATTCTTCTGTAGCACCACATTGCAAAAGTTTCTATTCCCTTCTTTTCAAAATTGTTCATCGTCCATGTTTCTCTTCCATATATGCCTACACTGCAGACAAATATCTTCAGAAAGGCCTTCCTAATACTTACATTTATATTCGACGTCAACAAATTTCTTTTCTTCAGAAACGCTTTTCTTTCCAATGCCAGTCTACATTTTATATCTTCTCTACTTTGGTCATAATCAGTTATTTTTCTGCCCAAATAGCAAACCTCATTTGCTACTTTAAGTGTCTCGCTTACTAGCCGAATTCCTTCAGCATCACCTGACTTAATTCAACTAAATTTCATTATCTTTGTTTTGCTTTCGGTAATGTTCGCCTAATATCCTCCTCTTAAGACACTATCCATTGTCAACTGCTCGTCCTTGTCCTTTGCTGTCTCTGACATAAATACATTGTCATCGGCTAACCTCAAGCTTTTATTTCTTCTCCCTGGTCTTTAATTCGTACTCCAGCTTTTTCTTTAGTTTCTTTACTATTGGTCAAAGTACGGATAGAATAACATCGGGGATTGGTTACAACCCTGTCGGACTCCCTTCTGAACCATTGTTTCCCTTCCATGCCCCTCGACTCTTACAATCGCGGTCAGATTTCTGTACAAGCAACTGCTTTCTTTGGAACTGTAGTATTACGTATAAAAAAAAAAACACGAAAAGAACATCGAAACGGTACGTCACACAGTCACACGTCACCATACCAAGAAATCAGCAACAGAAACAGTAAATATGGATGAACAGAAGGCTGAAAATGTCACAGCGACGGAACGTAGACTATGCTACCGTGAGGTAGTTGAAAAAAGAACTAAAGTAAACTGGGAATGGGTTAAGAAAGATATGATATCTTGTACGAAAAAGGTAGGAATGCAGCATGATACTGACATAAATATGAAAAGAACGTTATGGAAAATTTTAACAACGATGGAAACCAAATGTACAAATATCAGGAAGAGATTTTCGACAGACTAGAGGAATGTGTGGATGTACTGAATGACACAGACGAGGCGCCATGGAGGCTAGAACCGGAAGAGAGAGATAATTTACACTCATGGCATATGGAATGAGAAGTGCGATAGAAGCTATGAAAAAGACGTAAACAGTAGATACTGATGTGATACCTGAAGAAACACTTAAATGCTTGAATGAAGAAGAACTAAATGCAAAAAGAATTTTATGCAATGAAATACGAGTATATGGCCTAGATGAATGGCAGGAAGACATTCTGGAAACAGTAATAACGTCAATTCCAAGAAAATATGAGATTACGGGGAGTGATAAACTCAGAAGAATTAGCCTTATTTCACTTACTGCAAAACAGATGCTAGAAATTTTAAACAAAAGAATGGAGAAAGTAATTGCAAGAAAATCTACCTGAGAAATAATTTGGTTTCAGAATAAACTGACAGAAACAAGACATACGATAGAACTTTTATAAAATGTAAGACGGAGATATTTTTTGAAGGGTCAAATGTCTCCTGATTGGTTTAATGCATCACACCACGATATACTACCCTTTACCAAACTTTTCACCTCAGAGTTTCGTATCATTTGTTGCACGTACACTGCTGGCCATTAAAATTGCAACACGAGGATGAATGGAACATAACGAAATTTTATTCATTGTGGGTATACCGTATAAGAGAAAGAGTAAGTGATTTAATTTGTAGGATATACTGCTTCAACGATATTCCAGAGTTGATCAATCATAGTGACTGGTAAGTATTGGTATATCAGTATATCGACAACACATGACCGGATATTTTCAAGGGATGATCAGTCTGGAGAAAGAGATAGCAAGGAAAAGAGTAAAATACCTTCTGTATCAAGGTAGGTCACTACAGAAACGTGCGGTATTGCGTTGTCTTGTTGACATATAACGTCACAGACACACCGCAGATGTCTGTCCCCTCTAGCGCCAGTCGTGTGGAGCTGTTGAGATATTGCATGGTGGTGGGTATGGCCGTCGTGAGCATATCGATTGCATATTCGCAAGGCAGACATGGGATCCTGAACCACGTGATCAACAATATCGGAGAACGACCAATGTCAGTCTTGATAGATCACAATCCTGCCGCTGTCGAATTCCGGCAGATGCTGGTATATGTTTGTCCATCTAACACAAGGCATAACACAGTCTATGCACAGACAAACAACATCTAAATGCGATTTCTGAATGAGAAACCAGTTGTATAATTATGTTTCCTTATATGCAGAATGTAAACGGCGTTACTCCCACTTTATTTGTGGAGTTGCTCTGAATTGTTAAATAAGTATTTAGTATACTTCACTCCAATATGGTATTTTTGCATGTCGTCTTCATGATATTGTAGTTTTAATGGCTAGCAGGGTACTACAATAAGTAATCCCGTAGTGGCATGCAAGACATTCCTTGATGCATTACCACACTTCCTACCAACACGACACTGCTTCTAATGTTTTCCACATACTTCCTTCTTAGTCGATTCTGCAGAGACCTTCATTTCTTATCATATCAACCCATTTAATTTTCATTTTCAGAATGTTTCTGGAATAACAAATCCCAAACAGTTTGACTCTTCTATTTTCCAGTTTTCCAGATTCCATGATCCACTTCCATACAGTGCTCTGCTCAAGATGTATATTGTCAGCGTAGAGTCGTCCAAAGAGCGAGGTGCCAAGGCAAAGCTGGTACCTCGCGACAAAACCACAAGTAAGTGTAGTCTCTGCCGGACGCAGCAACGATTGAGCAGAGTCGTCGAAGGCATCCCGAGGAGAGTTTCCACACGTCACCGCATCAGCAAGCTTACTTACGTCTTAGCGCAGTACCGCTAATCCCTGTCCACATTCTTTGCCAAAGACGATAGCATCGTCACGCCACTAGGCCAGCAGAGCGGTAATTATATTAAACAAAACTTTGCATTAAAGTTTACAGTCAACTGTAATCTGCGAGAAGAGTCTAGTATCTTCTTCTGAATCAAGTGATATATTAATGTTCAGTGAAGGTAACGAATTTTCATGACATTCCCGTGGCATTGGACTTTTCAAAATTAAGTATTTAGTCCAGTTCAAGCTATAATAAAGTGCTTTAATATTTTTTATGTGTTATAGTATGAACTCAGCTCCCTTGAGGAGCAAAGCTAAGAACCCACCACTGTACCGACGAGTGTTATTTCGTCTGATACAATCGTAAAAATTGTCTTTCTCAAATTCATTTCTATGTTTCATACCGGTATACTTCTTTCGGCAAGGAAAACTTTCTTTTATTGCCTTAATCTGCTTCTTAAGTCCATCTTTCTTCGTCCACAATGCGCAATTTTGATTCCAAGCTAGGAGAATTCCTTCACAAATCTACAACATGGTCCCCAATTGTAATGCTACGGTTCTCACTAATCTCATTTCTGCACCTCCTCAATACTTTTGTGTTCCTATGATTTACTGTCAATCCATATTCTGTGCACAGTAGACGGTTCTCTTCATTCAACAGATACTGTAATATTTCCTCGCTGCCACAGAGGGTAACAATGTTATCAGTGAATCTTATCATCGATGTCCTATGACAGTAAATTTTAATTCAGTTTCTTCTATTTCCGTCATTGCCTCTTCCAATGTACGGGTTGAACGTTAGATGAAAACGTCTACACCGATGCCTCATGCACTTTTTAATCCCAGTAATATTCTCTGGGTCTCCTGTTCTTATTTTTCCCTCTTGTTCCTTGCACATATTGTATGTATCCGTCTTTCCCTGTTATACGTACCTAGTTTTTTTAGGATTTGAAACATCTTGCAACACTTTACTTTGCAGAAAGCTTCTTCGAAGTCGATAAAACCTACGAAAATCTCCTGATTTTTGAAGTGTTGGATCCATTATCAAGCGAGGTTGCGTAATTAGTATCTGTGATAGGTGGCTACTCAGACGCACTAGCGAAAGTAATTTCACAAACCTCCCATCAGACGCTACAGTCAGAAAATCAACCACTCACAAATTAGCGTTGGTGTAATTGAAGTATCGTTTGGTTCACTTTGGCTTCAGTGCCTATATACACTCCTGGAAATGGAAAAAAGAACACATTGACACCGGTGTGTCAGACCCACCATACTTGCTCCGGACACTGCGAGAGGGCTGTACAAGCAATGATCACACGCATGGCACAGCGGACACACCAGGAACCGCGGTGTTGGCCGTCGAATGGCGCTAGCTGCGCAGCATTTGTGCACCGCCGCCGTCAGTGTCAGCCAGTTTGCCGTGGCATACGGAGCTCCATCGCAGTCTTTAACACTGGTAGCATGCCGCGACAGCGTGGACGTGAACCGTATGTGCAGTTGACGGACTTTGAGCGCGGGCGTATAGTGGGCATGCGGGAGGCCGGGTGGACGTACCGCCGAATTGCTCAACACGTGGGGCGTGAGGTCTCCACAGTACATCGATGTTGTCGCCAGTGGTCGGCGGAAGGTGCACGTGCCCGTCGACCTGGGACCGGACCGCAGCGACGCACGGATGCACGCCAAGACCGTAGGATCCTACGCAGTGCCGTAGGGGACCGCACCGCCACTTCCCAGCAAATTAGGGACGCTGTTGCTCCTGGGGTATCGGCGAGGACCATTCGCAACCGTCTCCATGAAGCTGGGCTACGGTCCCGCACACCGTTAGGCCGTCTTCCGCTCACGCCCCAACATCGTGCAGCCCGCCTCCAGTGGTGTCGCGACAGGCGTGAATGGAGGGACGAATGGAGACGTGTCGTCTTCAGCGATGAGAGTCGCTTCTGCCTTGGTGCCAATGATGGTCGTATGCATGTTTGGCGCCGTGCAGGTGAGCGCCACAATCAGGACTGCATACGACCGAGGCACACAGGGCCAACACCCGGCATCATGGTGTGGGGAGCGATCTCCTACACTGGCCGTACACCACTGGTGATCGTCGAGGGGACACTGAATAGTGCACGGTACATCCAAACCGTCATCGAACCCATCGTTCTACAATTCCTAGACCGGCAAGGGAACTTGCTGTTCCAACAGGACAATGCACGTCCGCATGTATCCCGTGCCACCCAACGTGCTCTAGAAGGTGTAAGTCAACTACCCTGGCCAGCAAGATCTCCGGATCTGTCCCCCATTGAGCATGTTTGGGACTGGATGAAGCGTCGTCTCACGCGGTCTGCACGTCCAGCACGAACGCTGGTCCAACTGAGGCGCCAGGTGGAAATGGCATGGCAAGCCGTTCCACAGGACTACATCCAGCATCTCTACGATCGTCTCCATGGGAGAATAGCAGCCTGCATTGCTGCGAAAGGTGGATATACACTGTACTAGTGCCGACATTGTGCATGCTCTGTTACCTGTGTCTATGTGCCTGTGGTTCTGTCAGTGTGATCATGTGATGTATCTGACCCCAGGAATGTGTCAATAAAGTTTCCCCTTCCTGGGACAATGAATTCACGGTGTTCTTATTTCAATTTCCAGGAGTGTATGTTCAGTTAAGTTTACTCCTGTTAGGTGAGTGTTATGAAACAAACTGGATAACTCCCGTGAGAAGTTAAGCAAAAGTGTGAATTATTAAGCCATCTTGTAACATAAGAACCTGTATGCCGAAGAAAACAAATTGGAAACGCTATCTTACCACGAATATTTAAGGCAATAGTTACAGGCACACACACACACTTACTTACGAAGCTTTCTCAGAAACAAAGTTTACAAGCCGATATTCCAGCAGTTTCGTTCCTCATAGTGAAATTGGTGGTGTGCGGTGATTCTGATACATGCAGTTGGCAGTGATGCAGAGTTTCAGCCTCGCCCCGCCCCCCCCCCCCCCCACACCCTCCCAGATTCAGGGCTTGTTGTAGGTAAACACAAATGGTGATTCGATTGGGAAACAGGTTTCGCGAAGAAATCTGATCAGTTATTCTATTTCTGTGGGGTGGGCGAAACATGTAACCTGGGCTGAAATTTACCGCCAGCTAGTAGAGTTTTGTTTCTTGAGCAAGTCGCAGAATAGTTTAGAAAGTTTGCGACCGGTAGAAAAAAATATCACCGACGTGGAGCGCAGTAGTCGACCCAGCACGGCATCAACAGATTTGAACACTGCTCGGTTGGAGGAGCACCTAGGATCCCTACTATTCGCTTCAGATGAGGAGGTGAGGGTAAACACGCAAGGACAGGATTTTTACCTGGAGGGTGCATTCAAACACATGCCATGAAGAGACAAATCCCTAAACCGATGTGGAGACTATGTCGAAAAATGAATATACTGTTTTGGTATTGTGAAATAAAATCCACACGTTTCACTGCAGGCTACGCAGCCTTAGTTTCTGACGGCTCCTCACGCACCAAGGAAATGACTTTTGCATAACTAACCATTCAAATATCATCCTTTTTTTCCCTCTGAAAAACTGTCCAGAACATCTAGTTTGTATTTTATCGTGACTTATTGTCCCAGCTAGTGCGTATAGGGATATTCTGTCTTGTTTGTACGCATTAAATCTGGAATTGAAAGAATAATTAAATAAATACTTTCTTTAACCATCAAGATCAGAACAAAACTTCAAAACGATATCTGCTCTTATTATTGTTATTAGATGGACCATCACTATCATATATTACACCAACTAAACTCCATACGAACACGCCTTCTAGGCCCAACGGTACCGACCGACTGCCGTCACTGGATGCGGATATGGAGGGGCATGTGGTCAGCACACCGCTCTCCCGTTGTCAGTTTTCGTGACCGGAGCCGCTACTTACCAAGCTCCTCAATTGGCCTCACAAGGGATGAGTACACCCCGCTCGCCAACAGCGCTCGGCAAATCCGACGGTCACCCGTCCAAGTGATAGCCAAGCCCGACAGCGCTTAACTACGGTTATCTGACGGGAACCGATATTACCACTGCGACAAGGCCACTGGCACATATATATTACATCATGTTGTTTCTGTGGTCTTCAGTCCAGAGACTGGTCTGATGTATTACTCCAGATGCTGTGTAAGCCTCTTCATCTCCGAATAACTACTGCAATCTACATCCTTCCGAATCTGCTTAATGTATTCATCTCTTGGTCTCCCTCTACGATTCTTACCCTACGCTTTTCCCTCCAGTACTAAACTGATGATCCCTTGATGCCTCAGAACGTGTCCTACTAACCGATTCCTTCTTGTAGTCACGTTGTGGCACAAATTCCTCTTCTCCCAAATTCTATTCAGTACTTCCTCATTAGTTAGTGATCTACTCATCTAATCTTCAGCATTCTCTTATAGGACCACATTTCGAGAGCTTCTATTCTCTTCTTGTCTACACAGTTTATCGTCCATTTGTCACTTCCATACATGGCTACACTCCATACAAATACTTTCAGAAACGACTTCCTGACACTTAAATCTATACTCGATGTTAACAAATTTCTCTTCTTCAGAAACGCTTTCCTTTCCATAGTCCGTCTACATTTTATATCCTCTCTACTTCGACTATCATCACTTATTTTAATCCCCAAATAGCAAAACTCCTTTACTACTTTAACTGTCTCCTTTCCTAATCTTATTTCCTCAGCATCACCTGATTTAATTCGACTACATTCCATTATCTTTGTTTTCCTTTTGTTGATGTTCTGACTGAAGACCAAGTGGCCTAAGAGCATAGTTCTGATCATGCAACCTCCGAGCATTTATGTGACGAAGTCATCTGCAAGTATGGCGGCATGACAGAAACACACTAAGAACTTGTCTTCAGATATTCAGTCAAATTACTCTAACATAGAATATCCTTATTTTAAGACACTGTCCATTCTGCTCAGCTGCTCTTCCATCTCTGACAGAATTACAATGTCGTCGGCAAACCTCAAAGTTTTCATTTCTTCTCCATGGATTTTAATTCCTATTCCAAATTTTTCTTTTACATTACATTACATCATATATCTCATTAATAAACGAGATCATTACATATCGTACTCAGAAGTCAGCAAAGCTCCAAACAACAGTCGATGACTTAGCTTTCTACATATAAACCCTAACTCCATGTAAAGAAGCAGAGTATTTACTGCTAATCGATCGTGATTTCAGAATGTAATTAATTTATTTAACTGATTGTGCCACCTCAGAGCATTTATGTGACGAAGTTGTAACGCTGTTGCTTTAATTTGTGGTGTAAGCGGTGCTGATAGACAATAAAAGCGGGTTAAAAGCTGTGAGCTGTCTGGGGAAGTTAACCTTGCATTACTGCGCAACTGTTTCACCAGGTATCCAGTCTAGCTTACCAAATTCCCAACCAGACTAACGTTAATTATAATCTTTTAATAGTCATACGAAAACCGGTGATATATATATATATATATATATATATATATATATATATATATATAAAAGAGAATTTAAATAAAAAGAAATAAATCAGTTTATATTTGGAAATTTATTTCAACGTTGATCATTGAAATTTCAGCATAATAAACTTGAGTCGTAACTAAGTTGGTGCCTTATTTAGGATTGTGAAAATGTGAGATTGTAATCTTACGGAACACATCAAATATGGAGCCAAGATTGGGAGACTGCATACAACACTGCATTCATAAAATAACACACGAAGAACGTTGAAACAGATGCAAGAGGAAATTAACCACAACCAACCGATTCAATTTTCCCCAAAGAAGTTACGTTCTTAGCGCAATCCTGTCCGTCATGTAATTACCACACACTGGTATACTAAATTCATACTAACTCTCTGTGAAATCTTCCCGAAAAGAATAGCTGAGGGCTACTTTGATGATTACACCACATGCTACACGTGGTCAACTTGGTTTACACAAAGAGTGTAACTCCACAATAATTTTGATAATTAAAATAAATTAGATCGAAAAGCAATTTACAAAAGAAAAACCTCGAACTGGTTACTATCGTCTTACTATTAACCTGATGGGTCAAACAATTGTATAAGCAGGTGGTACTGATCTCACAAAGTACACCCCACGTGGGTTGAACATAAAGAAAAGTTGTTATACTGAAAAATATTGTCAAGACGAGACGTTATAATCTCACGCACATGCGCATTGAAGACTGATGATGCTAGTTAGAGTTACTGATCAACACGTGGTTCCACTTTACTCACAAAGTAGTGACAAAGCAACAACCAGAATATATTCTGAACTGTACACTCGAATCACACTGCGTTGCAATTTAAGATAACATTAGATATTTTAGAGGTAAACCTGAAATAAAGGTGATTAAATTTTCAGTTAGGCTGAACTTGAGATATCCATTGTCCTACGGACTTAGCAGTGACGCGCTTAGCCGGAGATCTCACCACTTCAGACGCTCGCCACGAACAGACTGACCTGGTCCCTTCCTGAGGGTGGCTCACAAATACAAACAAAAGTGGCCAGAGGGGCAGCTTCCTATACCAACATGACAAGGGACGGACAGGACCATACTAAGGATAGAAACCTCTCTGCTTTTAGAAAGCGTAGCTACCTGTTCCAACGTTGGTCCTACTGTTCTCTAGCAGACAGGCTTGTCTGCTACTCTCAAGCGTGCAACTAGAAATACATTTGCTCATTCATCCTCTCACACAGAAGGGAAGGGGGATGACAGTATCTTATCATATACAGTATATAAAAGAAAGCGGATGTAGGTGCCGTAGGAGACTGTGTGACATGAATTACATATAAACTGTGTTTTAAAGTGTAGTAGTATGACAGATCGTTCTTGTTTGTGTGTAAAAGTAACACGTTCCACTACTCAGTCTCCTCCCAGATAGTCAGAAACGCCACAGTAAATTTAGAAGAGGAATTTATGCCATAAATGACAACAGATTTTAGAAATTAACATGAAAGGAATCCAACAGAGACCTTTCAAAGTCATCTGCAACAAGTGTGCACAGTATGGTGGCATGACAGCATGTAACTGCTTTGAGTAAAGACAATGAATGAAATGACTTGGTTTGATCGAAATATCACAGGTAAAATGATATAAATATATTAATATATTGTCCTCAGAGGAATGAAACAGATTTACAAAGTCCACAAAGGTCCTCAATGCAGCAAATAAAAATAATATTTTCACATGGAGAGGCAAGAATCATACATTCCTTACACAACTTCTAACAAGACAATAATTCTTTTGTAGTAAAGGAGCGGATGAATACTTTGAATCTACAGTACGACGGAGTTAACCACATGGGAGAATACCATCGCACGTGAGAACGTGGCGTGATCACGAGTTGATTGTCCCGGTATTTGGAATGCACATTTGAAATAACCTATAGATTCGCCCAATGTTTCTCATTGGCTGGTGGCCCAATACATGTTCATAAGATACGAAAGGCATTAGTGGAGACACAGAGAGATTTTTCAAAGAGCTTAGTTTGACTAATTGAAGTTGAATATACCAGAAATACATCAAGAACAACTCGCGAGTGAAGAAAAGCAAAAGTATTGTGAGCAAAAAAATGAAATTGCAAATGAGCTGGCTTCTTTCACTCTGCTATTCTAGTAACGAACAGAAATATATACCTTATTTATACATACATTTACTTCAGAAAATGTAAATGTATTATGATTATCACACACATTATGACGTCACTGCGCTGTTGTAAATATTAAATAAATCGTACACTGAAGACCAATTGGCCTAAGAGCATAGTTCTGATCATGCAACCTCAGAGCATTTATGTGACGTAGTCATCTGCAAGTATGGCAGCATGACAGAAACACACTAAGAATTTGTCTTCAGATATTCAGTCAAACTACTCTAACATAGAATATTTACCAGAACTGAAAACATGATTCTAATTACAAATATCTCTCGTGTGGTGAAGATTTATTCAAGCCTCTAAATGCTTCAACTACCTGAGTTTTCTAGAAAGTTGTTTCGAAAATTTATAATTCAACAAAGGTCCCAGCAAGTGGCCTAAGCGAAAGATTTAGAAGAACAGGAAGTAGAGGATGTGGTGAGAAAGGAAGAAAAAGAAAAGAATAAGAACAAGAAGATCACCAGGAAAGTTGTTGCTGATTTAACGACTCGTAGGCACGAAGGTCATTAAAATTAGCTCACAAAGGCAACGATACACTTGACGAATCAGCCATTACTAGTACCAACTAACAGATACGTTCACATTAGAATTTTACGATAAAGTTTCAGGAAATATACTATTACTGCAACTGCTCTTATTGGCAACTCTCTTTTTATTGTATGAATACGTTGTAGGCAAATATCTGAACATAAGACTAAAATTATTTGTTTGTAGCTTCACAAGACGATTAGAGATTAGATATTTATTTCCGTCTTGTTCCAGCCTTGACGTACACAAGACTCAAGTCACGAGCTTATTCTGACGCTCATAGCAATTGGATGATCTGAGAGAGAGAGAGAGAGAGGGGGGGGGGGAGGAGAGAAGATAGAGTAGTGTGGGCATGGAGAAGGCTGTAATTATCGAACGTACTGGCAAATTAACACAGAGTGAAAATTAGTAGACGGGGATAAAAGTAGACAAATTGTGGTTGACTTCTATAATTAGAAGACTGTTCACGTTCTGTTGGATTAAAAGCGACAAGCCTTATCATACAAAAAAGTTTTCCTTATGGCACTGCTCCTTTGATAGATATTTTTAAGAAATGGAGACCCTTCTTCTTGGAAGCAGTGAATTACACCTCAGTGTCATATTTGCCTTATATTGTGGAATGAAATGATATCAAAATACAGAACATACAATGTATTTCACCAGCTCTGGAACGTTGTTCCGTGCAGTGCTCTAATTTCGTTTCACTTACTTGGGTAAGCACTGTTGTTTATAAAACCCGCACTGTACATAAGACGCAGCTGAGGTCATGATCTTTTCAGGGTAGGTAATGAGACTAGTTTTTCTAGAAAATTACAACTAGTAAGATGTCATGCGGTTCCATTTATTGATGTAGCGTGCAAAGAATTCTCTTTATAGCCTATGAGAGTACTCTTATTACTCTAATTATGTCTCCACAGTGCAGCTTACATTCGTGAGGACCTGAAGAATATTGTTAGATCAGACAGAAAAACTGGTTCTTGGAATGTATTAGTTATGTTTTAGCGTGATATTATTTCTTAGTGTATCTGTCAGTTTTCGTTTCTCAGTATTTCCGTTACACTTTCCAGCGTACTTTCGATATCCCTCGTGCAGCCGACTTGACAAAGATCCCACGCACTTGAGCAGTATTCCACTTTGGGCGTAACAGTATTTTGCAAGCGATGTCTTTCTTGGCGAAACTGCACATTCCGAGTATCCTATTAATAAATCGAAGTCTACCACTCAGATTTTGTGATAATTTAAGTCATACTCACAGACACTGATACTACCAAGTATTTATTACACGATGGGCTCGAAGTTTTACTCGTTAGTTGTGTAATCGGAGGATACCAAATTTTTGTGTTTCGTAAAGTGTAAAACTCTAAATTTCTTCTACAATGAGAACGTCGTCATTTTTGACGTTTTCCGTCATGTTCTTGGAGATGTCATCCGTCTGTTCAAATAGATGAAAGACTATTTCTTTTGTGCCATACGTGTTTCACTTCTTTTTATTTATGAAGTATCTTCAGTGATCCGCAATACTTATTTGTTTTCTATGTATAACTAGCGAACCCGAAAATGTTTCATAATTGATAAATATGTATGGGAATTGGTTGTGCGTCCTAATCTCCGTCTCCCACCCCTCTCTCTTGATCTGCTCTTCCCTTGTCTTTATTTAGAAGTATAGCTTTTTTACACATATATATCTGTGTGTGTGTGTGTGTGTGTGTCTGTGTGTGTGTGTGTGTGCAGCCCATATCTATCCAAATGTTTATTAGAGTATCGTGTAAAAATATGACAGAAATCGATCTAGAAGTTTCCTTGCGAAATACCTCTCCCCTTTATATATATATATATATATATATATATATATATATATATATATATATATATACTCCTGGAAATGGAAAAAAGAACACATTGACTCCGGTGTGTCAGACCCACCATACTTGCTCCGGACACTGCGAGAGGGCTGTACAAGCAATGATCACACGCACAGCACAGCGGACACACCAGGAACCGCGGTGTTGGCCGTCGAATGGCGCTAGCTGCGCAGCATTTGTGCACCGCCGCCGTCAGTGTCAGCCAGTTTGCCGTGGCATACGGAGCTCCATCGCAGTCTTTAACACTGGTAGCATGCCGCGACAGCGTGGACGTGAACCGTATGTGCAGTTGACGGACTTTGAGCGAGGGCGTATAGTGGGCATGCGGGAGGCCGGGTGGACGTACCGCCGAATTGCTCAACACGTGGGGCGTGAGGTCTCCACAGTACATCGATGTTGTCGCCAGTGGTCGGCGGAAGGTGCACGTGCCCGTCGACCTGGGACCGGACCGCAGCGACGCACGGATGCACGCCAAGACCGTAGGATCCTACGCAGTGACGTAGGGGACCGCACCGCCACTTCCCAGCAAATTAGGGACACTGTTGCTCCTGGGG
This sequence comes from Schistocerca cancellata, assembly GCF_023864275.1. Lineage (NCBI taxonomy): Eukaryota > Metazoa > Arthropoda > Insecta > Orthoptera > Acrididae > Schistocerca > Schistocerca cancellata. The sequence goes on from NC_064629.1 coordinate 730,884,681, forward strand.
TATCGGCGAGGACCATTCGCAACCGTCTCCATGAAGCTGGGCTACGGTCCCGCACACCGTTAGGCCGTCTTCCGCTCACGCCCCAACATCGTGCAGCCCGCCTCCAGTGGTGTCGCGACAGGCGTGAATGGAGGGACGAATGGAGACGTGTCGTCTTCAGCGATGAGAGTCGCTTCTGCCTTGGTGCCAATGATGGTCGTATGCGTGTTTGGCGCCGTGCAGGTGAGCGCCACAATCAGGACTGCATACGACCGAGGCACACAGGGCCAACACCCGGCATCATGGTGTGGGGAGCGATCTCCTACACTGGCCGTACACCACTGGTGATCGTCGAGGGGACACTGAATAGTGCACGGTACATCCAAACCGTCATCGAACCCATCGTTCTACCATTCCTAGACCGGCAAGGGAACTTGCTGTTCCAACAGGACAATGCACGTCCGCATGTATCCCGTGCCACCCAACGTGCTCTAGAAGGTGTAAGTCAACTACCCTGGCCAGCAAGATCTCCGGATCTGTCCCCCATTGAGCATGTTTGGGACTGGATGAAGCGTCGTCTCACGCGGTCTGCACGTCCAGCACGAACGCTGGTCCAACTGAGGCGCCAGGTGGAAATGGCATGGCAAGCCGTTCCACAGGACTACATCCAGCATCTCTACGATCGTCTCCATGGGAGAATAGCAGCCTGCATTGCTGTGAAAGGTGGATATACACTGTACTAGTGCCGACATTGTGCATGCTCTGTTGCCTGTGTCTATGTGCCTGTGGTTCTGTCAGTGTGATCATGTGATGTATCTGACCCCAGGAATGTGTCAATAAAGTTTCCCCTTCCTGGGACAATGAATTCACGGTGTTCTTATTTCAATTTCCAGGTGTATATATATATATATATATATATATATATATATATATATATATATATATATATATAATTTTAAAAAGTGTTATCTGTGTCCGCCCGAACGTTTATTAGAATATCGTGTAGAAATACGAGGTAAATCGATCGAAAACTTATCGAGATTTTTTGGTAATTACATTAAACTACGATATGTCTTTCTACAGTAATATAGATAATAGCGTTATATAATAATTATAGGTATGTCACTGTTTACAGTTTTTGTTACTATTGTCTTATTTTTAGGTAAGAAATACCGTTTTGGAACGCAGTTTCGTAAGGATAAATTGTTATTTAGTTCTACTTGCGATTCTGTGATCATGTTACTCCATGTGAGTAGTCTTGGAGTTTTACTTAGTTGGCCTGCATACATTAGGATGTTTTCACAGAACGTTTTCCGTCGGAGCTTCCAGACACGGATATCTTCATCTCCGTGCTGTACACAGAAATGAAACTCGTCTGAAGAGACGGTGTAGTGTCAATCCTGTGGCCAGTGACGTCGTTACATTCTCCACGTTCGACGTTTGTCTCTCAGCTGGCGAGTCAAGGAAAACCACAACAATTGTAGCCGCTATGACAGTCGGCAGTGCTCCATAAGCCATCACACTATACACTCAGGTGAAAACTCATGATATTGCCGTATGAACATATACAGATGGTGGTAGTAACGTGCGCACAAGGTATAAAAGGGCAGTGCATTGGGTAGAGTTGTCATTTGTACTCAGAAGACTCATGTGTAAAAGTTTCCGATGTGATAATAGCAGCATGATGGGATTGACAGACTTTGAACGCCGAAAGGCAGCTCGAGGTAGACGCATAGGACATTCCATTTCGAAAATCGTTAAGGAATTCAGTATTTTGAGATCCACTGTGTCAAGAGCGTGCCGAGAATACCAAATTTCAGGCATTACATCTCACCACGGACAACGCAGCGGCCGACGGATGTCACTTAACGACCGAGAGTAGCATTGTTTGTTTTAAGTTGTCATTGCTGACAGAAAAGCAACGCTCCGTGAAATACCCGTGAGACGCACGACGAACGTATCCGTTAGGTTCTTACGGTGAAATTTGGCTTTGAAAAAAACGACATTTTGTCAATGGAGTGAGTGAATGATTATTTTGTAAATGTTACGGACAAGGCGATGGACTCGCTATGGGAAACTGCTTAGCAGGAACAATAGCAGACATTTTTATTAACCAGCTAGAAAATACTTTCCTCGACACGAATCCAGAGATTCTAAGGAATACAGTATATTACAAAAGGTATGTCGATGATTCAATTATTCTTTATAGAGGTAGTAAAACGCAAATAGAAGATGTGGCAACAGAAGTTAAGGAGTACGCATTCCAAGATAAAATTCACGACAGAAATTGAAGTGGCCAAAAAATAATTTCCTAGATCTGACGATTCATAACAAAAATGGTAGACATGCTTTCCAAATATTTAGGAAACCAACATGTACGGACGTGACTGTCAGTGCCTACTGCAATCACCCGCTGCCGGCCCTGGTGGCCGAGCGGTTCTAGGCGCTTCAGTCTGGAACCGCGCGACCGCTACGGTCGCAGGTTCGAATCCTGCCTCTGGCATGGATGTGTGTGATGTCCTTATGTTAGTTAGGTTTAAGTAGTTCTAAGTTCTAGGGGACTGATGACCTGAGATGTCAAGTCCCATAGTGCTCAGAGCCATCCATACACAGCAAAATTAAAAAAAAAGATAAAAAGGAGCGAAAAACGGCAGGTAAAACCGACATACGAAAAGGATAAGTACGCCACTACGAAATATTGCACTGTCTAGTGCGGGCCGCAGCAGATATCAACAACCTATACGGCGGAAGAGCGTGCCAGCCACCTGCAACAGAATACTACACTCGTCGTCTTGCCCGTGTCGTCCCTGCCGTACTAATGGACAACGGCATAAACAGGCAATAGCCGGAAATACAGCGCCATCGGGCTTCAGAAATACACTCTACAAGTGCTACTACTATTTTCATCTATAGCAATGTTTTCTCTTTGTTCTGAAATGTTATTTCACTCATTTAACGATCTGTTCTGTAATTTTAAATTTTATATACATTTGACCTAAATATTCATAGTAAATTTGTCATATTTTAGGCTTTTGAAAAATAAATTACCATCTTATAGTGAACGCGCGCATCTAGTGGAAAGAGGGGGAACTAAATCTAACAAATTTATGTCTACATAAGACCGGTGTTTTACAACGCATGAACCAGTGTTCAGTGTATGCCACCTTTAGGTATGAAGTACATGTATTTCGCATAAATTCAGTAGACTACTAATAAACCTGGTTAAATATTGCACTTATTTTTAGGTTTTAATATAAATTTCCTTTTGTATTGTTATAGAATCTGAAGATGGTCATTGTATGGCCGAAACCGGTTATGACTGTGTCGCAAGAATGTGGTTGCGTCTATAAATAAACAAAATTTTTTACAAATTTGGCTTTAATGGGATATGGCAGCAGACGACCGACGCGAGTGCCTTTGCTAACAGCACCACATCACCTGCAGCGCCTCTCCTGGGCTCATGACCTTGCTGTTGGACCCTAGACGACTGTAGAACCGTAGCCTGGTCGGATGAGTCCCGATTTCAGTTGGTAAGAGCTGATGGTAGGGTTCGAGTGTTGAGCAGACCCCACCAAGCCACGATGGTCCCAAGCTGCCAACAAGGCACTGTACAAGCTGGTGGTGGTTCCATAATGGTGTGGACTGTGTTAACCTGGAAAGAACTGGGTCCTCTGGTCCTACTGAATCACCTGAGACCATTTGAAGCCATTTGGGGACTTCATGTTCCCAAATAACGGTGGAAAATTTTATGGATGATAATGTGCCATGTCACCGGTCCAAAATTGTTCGCAATTGATTTGAAGAACATTCTTGAAAAATCGAATATTTATGGGACGTAATTGTGAGGTCGGCATTATTTTTCCGATTACGGATGGCTATAGAGGTAACAAGGCTCATGGTTTCTACAGGTGACTCCCAATGACTTGTTGAGCCCATGCCACGTCACGTTGCTGCACTACACTGGGCAAAAGGTAGTCTGACACGATATTAGAAGCTATCCCACCACTTTTGTCGCCTCAGTGCATGTGTCAGTACTTGTACTGCTGCAAACAGGCCCGTTTCGCATGGTATCCCAACCAAAGTGAGCAGCAGTATCGCGGAACGATCGACAGCAGTCTCGATAAGCCACGGTGCTCCGACAGTCGCATTCCGACACCTGCTGGTAGATGCTTCTCCTCCTTACACGAGTCGCAACACGATCTTCTCATAAACAACTTTCATTCGAGTGATGTATGTATGCAAACTGAAGCGACGAATGAAAATTTGTACCAAGGCCAGGATTCTAATCCAAGTGTCCTGCTCACTAGACAGATGCGCTAACCACTACGCCACCCTGTCACAGTGGCTTTGCACAACTGCACAGCCTACCCTAGCACGCCTTTTTCTTCAGTTCAAATTCTCATTCACGCTTCAGCCCACTTTTATTTCCGCTAAACTCGAATAGCACTGCACAGGCTCTCCAACCTTATTGGAATAGCGCGTCAGTATCGATCGAAATGGGGGCAGATTAAAGCACCTATGCCTGGCTTTCATACAGGATCTCTAGTTTCATTCGATGCTCAGATGCTATTCCAATACAGCCGCAGAACCTATCCATTGCTGTTCGAGTATAGTGGAATACCAGTGTGCTGAGGCGTGAATGGGAATTAGGACTGTGGAGGGAGGCGTGCTAGGGTAGGCCGTGCAGGATGGCAAAGCCACTGTGCAAGGGTGGGGTAGCGCATCTGCCTAATGAGCAGGCGAACCAGGTTCGAATCCCAGCCTTTTTATAAATTTTCACGCAGCTCTTTCGTCTGCATATATACGTCATAGATGTCTGAGACTTAAAAAGGTCTCTGGAAACACATAGCTTCATTTCGCTCATATGGTTTTTTGACTAAGAAAGTCACCGTGTAATCTTTCCTCGTATATGTACGTAGTGCAGACGCAGAGCTACCAGCTTTTCTCAGTTGTATTGAAATGCATATCTGCACATCCATCTGAACTACACGGCGCCCCAGAAGAGCAGCTAGGCAACATGACCGCGTCTGATGGACACTGTATAATGACAGCCATTGTAACTATCAATGATGGATGGTCTTTCGTTGAATATGTTGACACCTAGTTTCTCTGTGAGTTCTAATCATCTTGTAACACCATAGCTCTACTGATTTCTTTTGCCTTTTGTTTTATTTAATGTTATATCGTTGAGTTTCTGTAAATGTTGTTGGATTGAATCCATGCCATGAGAGTGTTTATTCTTTTCTCTGTTAAAATCTTTGATGTCTTTTAGAATGTGGGAAGTGTGACCTATGTAATATGTACGATATCAGCAAATGATATGTTTGTCTTTCTCACTTAATGTCTTTGGTTGTCTTTGGGATTGAATAATTTTGTTTAAATAATTTTTTTGTAGAAATACCAATATGTGCAAATGTTCTGTTTTAATTAATATGTTTGGCTGTTGTTATGTAATTGCTGAACCTCACTTAGGGTTCTTAGTTATTTTGTACGTGAAAGGTGTTGTGGTTCCCCTTGAGAACGGAAGCATGCAGCGCGAGAAAATTGTGGTTGGCCTAGGTAGAAAAAGTGGAACTGAGAGTAAATCGGGGACGAACTACCAAACTATCAACTGCTCATGTAGAAGTTGTGTATTTTGCTGGCGCCGCAATTCTACCTGCAAATCCACCTACCAACATGCAATCGCCACCACATTGCGCAATCACTGGAAAGGAACCAAGGAATATTATAAATGTATGGTGAAGGATCAGCTCATTGGATGTTTTAGTGCGCACAAATATATGGTAACTTACACTCGAACTCTTATACCTACTTTGATATTTATCCCTAGGGTCCTTCCCATGCTAAAGTGATTACCGAGTGTCCTTATTGAAAGAACATTAAAGCTCAGTGTTTTAGCAGAACTGAGTAATATAGTGAATAATGCTTGCTGAAACTAATTTTTCTATTAAAACTGCTTATTAAAATTTTGTTGCCAACTTATAAAGTGAAAGTTCTCAAAACTGAGGCTTACAAAGTTTTGCTTAGTAAGTGATCACAGTGCAGTCTGTTGAAAATCAACCAAAGGTGAGCTATTGTCTTATAACCACATCAAGTTGTGTTCTACTGCAGTAAGAGTTGAGAACTAATACTGTTGAAGGTTACATGTTCATACTCGTTAAGGGCTTGTTTCTTTAGTGTATTGAAAGTGTGTTTAGTATGCTCTGCTACAGTGGTCAACATTAAGGGGCCCCCCTCCACTGAAAGTAGTTCAAATGCACAAAGTTACTTAATTATAGCCAGTTTCAATTACTCTTCCTATTCAAGTGAAGTTCTGTACAATACTGGACTCCCCTTGCGTATTAAAAGTGCATATTAATGGTGTAACAGGATCAACAGTTTGTCTATTGTGCTCATGCTGGATAACGATTAATAGAAAGACCACTATCTATGAAAACAATAATTTCTTTATTCAAAAGACAGTGAGAAGTAATCTGTTCCATTTAATTTTCATTCTAAATAAAAAGGTATTTAGCTGAGAGAGACTTAACCTATGAGCAGTTTATAATTTTGCAGTGAAATACATTTACAATTTTTTATCATATAGGAAAATGTTTGAAAAGTAATATTGGACTTATGTCCAATTTACGATCCTGCAGTGAATATTAATGAGACCATTCAGTTTGATTAAGTCCTCAAGCTAATAGTGTGTTTTTTTATCATTTATATTTATGTGAACAGTTTTTTCTGATCTGTTGACTCCAACCTTAACGTGAACATACTGCATTCAGGTGTCAGAGTTCATTGCACTCGCATGTGGCAAAGTATAGGTTGTGTTTGTCCGTTACAGTTACTCATACCTAGTTTCTTGAACAAGAATGTCAATCATTCTCTTGCCTAATTAGGCTGGCGACCGTTTCTTTTATTCTTTGAACAGTGTAGATAGGTAAAATATTGTTTGTTACTGTTTAAATATTTACGTAATTTTGACTTTCACTTCCGATAAGCTACCTCCGTTAGGTACAACATGATCAACGTAACAAAATTCCTCTCAGAGGGTAACACTGCTCTGCTACTTCATACTATAATTGCTTGAATAAAAATAATTTCACTATACGAACTGCCTCCTGCTTTGAGGTTATGGTATAGTAGTAGCGGACAGAAGTGTTATAATCTCTTGCTAAATAGTTCTGTGTGTCTGTTTCCGTGGATCATATCATTTTTGAATCTATGCTTCACCCTGTTCTTAGGATTTTCCTTCTGTTGTTATTAGTTTTAACAAGTTGCTTTTATTGGCGTATGCGATGATGGAGCGGACGAAGTATTTATATTTTTCCTTAGCAGTGTGTTCGTCGCACCTGAAGATGTCGGCCGGTTGCGCTGATGAAATATTGTGGAGTTTTCACTATGACATCCGACGTCTCGCCCGAGAACCATGTATACAACATGTCCGTCGGGAAAGCCTCAAGCAACGTTTATATCTTGATTCCATGATATATGTTTGTCTAAGATTAGTCCTAGATATTTCACTGCGTTTTTAGCTCAGACTGCTTGTTTCCAAAGCGCAACTTTAGAGTCATTGAGTTCTCGTTTCATGTTTTGTGTGTTTTTCTGTAGATGAACATTATTAGTTAGGGTTTTGCTGCATTTGACTTGATCTTCCACGTGCTGAGTTATTGTTCCAGTCTGTCTCGCATTTGTTGGTTAGCCCTAGAACACTATAGGAGGGGGGGGGGGATGTTAGATTGCTCCTAAACCATCGTAAATTTTACTACTCCAAATTTTACTCGAAGAAAGTAATAACTTATAGTTGATCCACTAGTTCATTACAATTACAAGGTCTCCAACGGTATGTCACATGCAAAATAAGAACAAAACATCCTGTTTTACATATCAGACTGGCGGGAACCGCTCATTGGTAGCAACTGCAATCGTAAATTTTACGAGGGTTTAGTAAGCTAGGGTTAATCTCAGTTATTGTTTGCTAATGGAATCAGTTCGCTGTGCCATCAGCTTATACTTCGAGTCCTTCATTCTAGCTATTCGGTAGTGGTATGTCAATCGTATAAACGGAGTACAACAAAGGAGAGAGGATTTCTCCCTGTAGCACTCCTGCCTTACGGCCGAGTATTTCGGACGCGGTTTCCTTAACAAACACCCTGTAGCGTTGGTTGTTCAGTACGTTCCATAAAACTGTTATTAGCCTGCAGCGACGGCTCTGTTGTGGATTGGCGGAAACAGGTGACATGGCGGCTGCATAAACCATTCAGCGACCAACGTGACAGCACGAAGCACTTTAGTCCCCTGCCTTGACATGGACTTCACATTGGAATACACCGTCACGGCGAAGGTGAACTTTATAACGACCTAAGGTTCACGACAATCTCTGGAGAGAACCGAAATTTGCGGTACCACCTTCATTTCAGAAATGTTTTATCTGATTTTTAGCTACAAATTATATGATTCGTGTTTCACAAATCTTTACGCTATATACTGGTGCATTTGCTAAAAATTTCTATCTTTCCAAATTTGTGAACAATGTAATAATTTTTCATATTTCTGTGAATTAATTTTGTGTTAGGAAGATTAGTTACCCTACAGATTCCACTTTACATGTATTCCCAAAAAGGTCACATATTTTAGATGACTGCCGAGAGATCATTTACGCAATCGTTCACAGAAGTTATTTATTCAATAAATGGAAAATTGTTGTTACGTCTTAAAGACAGGCCTAATTTTACATAAATAAAGTCATAAGGTGAAAAAGTCAAATATTCATTGTCTTACACACCTGACATATTTAGAAATTTTAAATATCATATTTCTTAATTATTTAAAACGAACTATGTTACCAATTTTATCTTTGCATTTTTGTAAATTTCAAAAGATGTAGATTTACTAAAACTATATACTGTTGAAAAACAGAAAATGAATACAAACGATATGTTGAATCATTACAGTTTCTAGAACATTCGAGAATTTTATTTTCTGACATTCAGAATAAATACAGTCCACGTACAGTCGTTACTAAGGCAACAACATCTATCATGTTGTTTGTGCGAGAAGCTCTTATTCTTTGTTTCAAATAGTAGTAGTTGTTGTTGTTGTGGTCTTCAGTCCTGTGACTGGTTTGATGCAGCTCTCCATGCTACTCTATCCTGTGCAAGCTTCTTCATCTCCCAGTACCTACTGCAGCCTACATTCTTCTGAATCTGTTTAGTGTATTCATCTCTTGGTCTCCCTCTACGATTTTTACCCTCCACGCTGCCCTCCAATACTAAATTGGTGATCCCTCGATATCTCAGAACATGTCCTACCAACCGATCGCTTCTTCTAGTCACGTTGTGCCACAAGCTCCTCTTCTCCCCAATTCTATTCAATACCTCCTCATTAGTTATGTGATCTACCCATCTAATCTTCAGCATTCTTCTGTAGCACCCCATTTCGAAAGGATCTATTCTCTTCTTGTCTAAGCTATTTATCGTCCACGTTTCACTTGCATACATGGCTACACTCCACACAAATTCTATCAGAAATGACTTCCTGACATTTAAATCTATACTCGAAGTTAACAAATTTTTCTTCTTCAGAAACGCTTTCCTTACCATTGCCAGTCTACATTTTATATCCTCTCTACTTCGACCATCATCAGTTATTTTTCTCCCCAAATAGCAAAACTCCTTTACTACTTTAAGTGTCTCATTTCCTAATCTAATTCCCTCAACATCACCCGACTTAATTCGACTACATTCCATTATCCTCGTTTTTCTTTTGTTGATGTTCATCTTATACCCTCCTTTCAAGACACTGTCCATTCCGTTCAACTGCTCTTCCAAGTCCTTTGCTGTCTCTGACAGAATTACAATGTCATCGGCGAACCTCAAAGTTTTTATTTCTCCTCCATGGATTTTAATACCTACTCCGAATTTTTCTTTTGTTTCCTTCACTGCTTGCTCAATATACAGATTGAATAACATCGGGGATAGGCTACAACCCTGTCTCACTCCCTCCCCAATCACTGCCTCCCTTTCATGTCCCTCGAGTCTTGTAACTGCCATCTGGTTTCTGCACACGTTGTAAATAGCCTTTCGCTCCCTGTATTTTACCCCTGTCACCTTTAGAATTTGAAAGAGAGTATTCCAATCAACATTGTCAAAAGCTTTCTCTAAGTCTACAAATGCTAGAAACGTAGGTTTGCCTTTCCTTAATCTTTCTTCTAAGATAAGTCGTGGGGTCAGTATTGCCTCACGTGTTCCAACATTTCTACGGAATCCAAACTGATCTTCCCCGAGGTCGGCTTCTATCAGTTTTTCCATTCGTCTGTAAAGAATTCGCGTTAGTATTTTGAAGCTGTGACTTATTAAACTGATAGTTCGGTAATTTTCACATCTGTCAACACCTGCTTTCTTTGGGATTGGAATTATTATATTCTTCTTGAATTCTGACGGTATTTCGCCTGTCTCATACATTTTGCTCACCAGATGGTAGAGTTTCGTCCGGACTGGCTCTCCCAAGGCCATCAGTAGTTCTAATGGAATGTTGTCTACTCCGGGGGCCTTGTTTCGACTTAGGTCTTTCAGTGCTCTGTCAAACTCATCACGCAGTATCATATCTCCCATTTCATCTTCAGCTACATCCTCTTCCATTTCCATAATATTGTCCTCAAGAACATCGCCCTTGTATAGACCTTCTATATACTCCTTCCACCTTTCAGCTTTCCCTTCTTTGCTTAGAACTGGGTTTCCATCAAAGCTCTTGATACTCATGCAAGTGGTTCTCCTTTCTCCAAAGGTCTCTTTAATTTTCCTGTGGGCAGTATCTATCTTACCCCTAATGAGATAAGCCTCTACATCCTTACATTTGTCCTTCTGCTTAGACATTTTGCACTTCCTGTCGATATCGTTTTTGAGACGTTTGTATTCCTTTTTGCCTGCTTCATTTACTGCATTTTTATATTTTCTCCTTTCATCAATTAAATTCAATATCTCTTCTGTCACCCAAGGATTTCTATTAGCCCTCGTCTTTTTACCTACTTGATCCTCTGCTGCCTTCACTACTTCATCCCTCAAAGCTACCCATTCTTCTTCTACTGTATTTCTTTCCCCCATTCCTGTCAATTGTTCCCTTATGCTCTCCCTGAAACTCTGTATAACCTCTGGTTTAGTCAGTTTATCCAGGTGGCATCTTCTTAAATTCCCTCCTTTTCGCAGTTCGTAGTAGTAGGCAATATAAATGTGAGAACATTGCGTCTTCTGCTTATATGCATGCTCTGTGAGTTGTGGTTATCATGAAAAAATATAAATAAGCACTTTTTAGTCAGAAAAGAATATTCTTAGTGAAATATTGGTATGCTAACAAGAATCAGAAATTTGGAATAAACCATTAAATATTGAGAGCAAAGAACAGCTTCTTTATTATGAATTAGAAAAACATGGACCACTTTTTCCTCCCTAGACAACGAAGGAAGAACCTCGAATCTGGAACTATTGTACAGATCATAAATAATAGCTTCCTTATGAACTTCATGTAATGTCGACCTTCCCGATAATATTAGAAATGTGCTGTAGTAGCAGCGTCAATTGCTAGAAGAGTACATGTTTTAGTTTTATATCTGCAAAAGTGTTTATATCGTGAAAAGATCACGGGAAGGGAGACATTATAACTTCATGGGCGAAATAGTAAATGAAATCACTGCAGTAAAAAAACTCGCTATGGGACATCAAATATCGCGATCTTCATTTCACGAAATTTTATTCCCTAGGCATGCTTATAGGTAGACATGGAGGAACAGGTCGAGGAACTCTGAGCAGGAATATACGACGACGACACAATGTCGGCCACCCTCCGTCACCACAAGCAAAAATGCGAATTCAGTGTCTGGCGGCGGAAAACGCTCGTTGACAGACCCCACAGCCTGCCTTTGACAGTATAGCGCCGCGGATGTCCTGTTTACGTCCCTGCCGTGATAGAGACCGTGCAGTGTTGTTGGGCCTACAGTCATCTCCGCGCAACTACTTCTTTCGACGCACCATGGTATTTTCACAACTAAGACCGACATTGATGTTCAGTTTTACGACCAACTATGCGCGAAGAAAAGCATTGACATTTTTTCGAGATGATGTTTGCATCGATTATCATGACCTAGTAGGGATTCACATCTCCATCATGATTAGCGTGGTCTATGTGAAACAGGCGGAAGACACTGCTTGTACAAGGATCCTCAATACGAAGAGCGATCTTCCCCAGACACTCGGATGGACACATTGGCCCCATGAAAGTGGAACGTGCGGCTTTGGGCCGGTGGACGGTCTGTGTGTTCGAGCTGTCATTTGAGGTGCCAGCAAAGATAGTGATCGCAGCGTTGAGACACTAGGGCACTGCGTTTATCCATATGGCTTACCACATATCCAGTTCTGTACTGGATGCATCAGGTGCACATACATCGTATTAAACATATCCCGTCATAATTAAACATAGGCGGAAGCTGCGCCATCGTAATTTACGACCGTCATCCGCAAACGTGATTGTGTTGTGGGCAAGAGTGACATCTCAGATCAACCTGTATGCAACATCGCATCCTGCAGCTGCTGCCAGAGGATATGTAGCCCAGTCTGACGGTGCCCCTGTAGGCATACATGGAGTCCCTTCAATTTGTACCATCTGGTCATCGACTATCGACAGAAGCGTCGTCCCCAGCCGACCCTGCGTAGCTCCCAACGCGGCGACAGGGCACACTAGTCTTGCAACGTCAAAGAGTAATGGCCGAGGTGGAGAGTTTGACTGTCGCAGATTTCGTGATGAGGACCGATACTTTTGTCCTCGATGGTAACAACCACGAGTCGTTGTCGGATATTGATGTTCATTTCGAAAATAACAGGCTCCGAAGCCACGGAAGATATGCCAACTGGTTCCGTTCAGTACCTGCCATACGATGTCTACAGAGGTCAAACATTTCGATTGTGGCGCCCACGCCCAGCAGGAAGATATGATCGTCGGTTCCCCTCATGGGATTTGATTCACAGCGGACATGCAGGAGACCTCTGCAGCGCCATGCTTCTGGATGATGGGCAGCAGACAAATTCGGTCTCTGTCTCCATCATGAACCTGCTGCAACCTTGAGCCGCCCTGTTAATTCCATGGGACGATCACTGCACGAACCCGAATGCGTGGGCTAACAATGTCAAGGACGTGAAATTTGCAGCCGTAGCTAAGGCTCCAACGATATTGCCTCCCCGTGCCAGGCCTACCAGGTTGCCACCATCAACTTCAGTACCATCAGTTCAAGGGTCAAGCTGTAGATGTTTTGCGACCTGTTGCGGGCAGTGAATCTCGACGTCACACTCCTACAAGAAGTGCACCTAAGCTAGCTACTGTCTGTTATGGATAAGATATTTACCAGACACCGAGCACAGGGCAACGGAAGTGCTGTGGTCATTCTCGTGAAGGAAGGCTTTTTGATTTATGGTGAGACCTACCTCCCATCAGCACGAGGATTGTCTATTTCATATCAGGGCTTCAGGATTGCGAATATGTATACCCCCACGGGTACAGACAAGAGGATTTATGCAGAGGATCTCGCGCCCTTATCGAGGGATGCTACCATCATATCATCCTAAGGAGCGAGTCCTCTCACCACAGGATCAAATGCCACATTTTAGCACGTGTCAGGAGCTGCAATGGCTGGTGCAAGACTTTCGCCTTGTCAATATCCGGCGATGTATTCATGGCGCCAGACAGGGAAGCACACAAAAAAAAAACTTGATGTTGAGATATCACCGACGGCCTTCACCGATCATAATGCCTACCTCTGCACCACCTCCCTCCCAAGATGAGGATATAGTGGAGTACGAGGTCGTGGTAAAGGAATGTTGTGCTCTTTGAGAATATAGAGTGTCGGTAAACAATAGTGAAGACGTGGAAGAACTGTGAGAGCCGCCATCTGACGTTTCCTTACACGACGCGGTAATGTTCGATTGTACAGAACCTGCTCTGTGGTGCCCGATGAAGGGTTGTGGTTGAGAGGCAATGTGTTGGCAGTGGTACACGACAGAATATCACTTTAGATTACTATTACAGGAGACATGCTGCAATTGCGACACTGTCTCGTGGGCACACTTGTGCACATGTGGTCCATGAGCAGTCAGGACCAGATCGGGGCTGAACCGCCGGCCATGCATTATATTATCCTCGAATGTCGCAGATACCGAAAAGCATTGATCCCCGTCTTGGGCGTGTCAGATCGCCAGCGCCTGACGGCCAAAAAGGATGCCGCCAACGCTTTCTCGGAACATTACCGGCCGTTATACGATGCAGAACACTACGACGCTCTGGAGATAGATGAAGTCCTCTCTTTGCTGCCTCGGGAAAGGCGGCGACGACCTTCACGAACCCCATAAGGGCAGAGTACGTCACCGACTCCTCAAAGGTGCGACCAACAAATCACCAGGCCCAGATGGTCTCCTGATAGATTTTTATCGTAAGTTCCACTAGGTTATAATGCCCCGATAGGTTATGATGTACCAGGAACTGACGATACCTGTAGTGCAGATGCCACCTACCTTTGTCAAAGACATTCTTATATCTGTCCCCAAGCCATCTGCGGAAGGGGAGTCGACTATTACCGACCTATTACTCTGTTCAACAACGATTTCAAGATCTTTACGAGGTTTTTGGCTGCCTGCATTCGGAGTATCCTGTCCCAAGTCGTCTCTACAGACTAGATGTGTCTCGGTGATAACAGCAACATCCAGACAGCGCTCAGCGATTACCATAATCTCATCACACTGGCTGAGGCGTATCTCGTGCGCAGGGCCATGGTATCAGTGGACTTTGATCACTCTTTCGATAGGGGATGCCACGTCTATCTTGAGTAGGTGCTAGTCCTCAATTAACACTGTCATGCGCATTCTGCATGGTGTGACTTCACAGGTTACGATCAGTGGACACATAGTAGACACGATCACTATTACCTGCTCTGTGACGCAAGGTTGCCCCCTGTTGGTGGTTATACACTCCTGGAAATGGAAAAAAGAACACATTGACACCGGTGTGTCAGACCCACCATACTTGCTCCGGACACTGCGAGAGGGCTGTACAAGCAATGATCACACGCACGGCACAGCGGACACACCAGGAACCGCGGTGTTGGCCGTCGAATGGCGCTAGCTGCGCAGCATTTGTGCACCGCCGCCGTCAGTGTCAGCCAGTTTGCCGTGGCATACGGAGCTCCATCGCAGTCTTTAACACTGGTAGCATGCCGCGACAGCGTGGACGTGAACCGTATGTGCAGTTGACGGACTTTGAGCGAGGGCGTATAGTGGGCATGCGGGAGGCCGGGTGGACGTACCGCCGAATTGCTCAACACGTGGGGCGTGAGGTCTCCACAGTACATCGATGTTGTCGCCAGTGGTCGGCGGAAGGTGCACGTGCCCGTCGACCTGGGACCGGACCGCAGCGACGCACGGATGCACGCCAAGACCGTAGGATCCTACGCAGTGCCGTAGGGGACCGCACCGCCACTTCCCAGCAAATTAGGGACACTGTTGCTCCTGGGGTATCGGCGAGGACCATTCGCAACCGTCTCCATGAAGCTGGGCTACGGTCCCGCACACCGTTAGGCCGTCTTCCGCTCACGCCCCAACATCGTGCAGCCCGCCTCCAGTGGTGTCGCGACAGGCGTGAATGGAGGGACGAATGGAGACGTGTCGTCTTCAGCGATGAGAGTCGCTTCTGCCTTGGTGCCAATGATGGTCGTATGCGTGTTTGGCGCCGTGCAGGTGAGCGCCACAATCAGGACTGCATACGACCGAGGCACACAGGGCCAACACCCGGCATCATGGTGTGGGGAGCGATCTCCTACACTGGCCGTACACCACTGGTGATCGTCGAGGGGACACTGAATAGTGCACGGTACATCCAAACCGTCATCGAACCCATCGTTCTACCATTCCTAGACCGGCAAGGGAACTTGCTGTTCCAACAGGACAATGCACGTCCGCATGTATCCCGTGCCACCCAACGTGCTCTAGAAGGTGTAAGTCAACTACCCTGGCCAGCAAGATCTCCGGATCTGTCCCCCATTGAGCATGTTTGGGACTGGATGAAGCGTCGTCTCACGCGGTCTGCACGTCCAGCACGAACGCTGGTCCAACTGAGGCGCCAGGTGGAAATGGCATGGCAAGCCGTTCCACAGGACTACATCCAGCATCTCTACGATCGTCTTCATGGGAGAATAGCAGCCTGCATTGCTGCGAAAGGTGGATATACACTGTACTAGTGCCGACATTGTGCATGCTCTGTTGCCTGTGTCTATGTGCCTGTGGTTCTGTCAGTGTGATCATGTGATGTATCTGACCCCAGGAATGTGTCAATAAAGTTTCCCCTTCCTGGGACAATGAATTCACGGTGTTCTTATTTCAATTTCCAGGAGTGTATGTATGCCACTGCCATGGAGCGACTGTTACATGGACTATGGTGCCACCTACAGAGACTTTAGTTGACTGCCCATACCTTCATTTGCCACATGCTGAAACATCCGATTTGAAAAATTAATGTATTACTGTGCTGATAAACCTCTACCTTATTTGATTTTCAAACAGCTGAGCAAAACTGAACGTACTCAGACATGTCTCTCTTTACTTAGTCTGATCAACACTAAACTGACACACAATATTTTTAGCGCAACGCAATCTGACTTTCAATAATCCCTGCAAAAGAATGGCCCTGACACACAATAACCTATACCTTCCATGAATCACTTACCTCACAAAAATCTTCGTTACTCGAACTACTGCAATACAGCGAGCGCCAATACTGCCAGCTAAATAAAAGATTCTAACTACTGAAGGCACTAACTGCTGATAGGCATAGTCAGCAAATGAAAGATTTTGATAGAGAACAAACAATGTATTTACCTTAATAGCGTTCAAAAGTCATAAGTGCATGATATCCAGTACTACGAATTTACTCTTTCTGGCCGACACACGTCCAGATCGTCCGCTCTCAAAATTCTGCCATCTCTCTCCCCACATCCACTACTGCTGGCGGCTCACCTCCAGCTGCCCAACACTACAATAGCGAATACTCCACCAGTGCTAACCAGCCACAGACTGCACACAACACAGTCAGTCATACAGAGCGCTACGTGGCGCTACCAACACAAAAACCTAAACAGCCTATTTACAATGTGTGGACGACCTGGTGTTTTAAATGCGTACACAAGACGAAGTTCAGAGATCACTGTACGGGATTGCCTGATACGGTGCCGCAACCGGAAGCCGTGCAACGAGAAGTCTGGGGCAACTGTCATCGGCTGCGGAGCGGCGTCCCAGGAAGGAGCTTGGCCCTATACTTACTCCGGGATATTATGAAATGTTTGTTGGTCATTTTTTACACGTGATGGTCGACGGATGGTGCACTTTACCTATTAATCGTCTCCTCCAAGGCATACATACAGATTTCCACAGCAACTTGCTGCGGCCTTTGAACATGGTCCAGCGATGTCTGTCTGGCATCCAGGATACCCCATCTGGCTGCGGATCCCCCGATGTCAAAGATATAGCATGCCCAAAAGCCAGTGATCATGCCCGTTTGGAAATCAGATAAATCGCTTCGTTTCTTCATTGCAACAAAGACTGCTCTGATTTCCACATCCTGCGACACTTTTTATACACTACGGGCCATTAAAATTGCTACACCAAGAAGAAATGCAGATGATTAATGGGTATTCATTGGACAAATATATTATACTAGAACTGACATGTGATTACATTTTCACGCAGTTTGGGTGCATAGATCCTGAGAAATCAGTACCCAGAACAAACACCTCTGGCCGTAATAACGAGCTTGATACGCCTGGGCATTAAGTCAAACAGAGCTTGGATGGCGTGTACAGGTATAGCTGCCCATGCAGCTTCAACACGATACCACAGTTCATCAAGAGTAGTGACTGGCGTATTGTGACGAGCCAGTTGCTCGGCCACCATTGGCCAGACGTTTTCAATTGGTGAGAGATCTGGAGAATGTGCTGGCCAGGGCAGCAGTCGAACATTTTCTGTATCCAGAAAGGCCCTTACAGGACCTGCAACATGCGGTCGTGCATTATCCTGCTGAAATGTAGCGTTTTGCAGGTATCGAATGAAGGGTAGAGCCACGAGTCGTAACGTATCTGAAATGTAACGTCCACTGTTCAAAGTGCCATCAATGCGAACAAGAGGTGGCCGAGACGTGTAACCAATGGCACCCCATACCATCACGCCGGGTGACACGATAGTATGGCGATGCCGAATACACGCTTCCAATGTACGTTCACCGCGATGCCGCCAAACACGGATGCGACCAACATGATGCTGTAAACAGAACCTGGATTCATCCGAAAAAATGACGTTTTGCCATTCGTGCACCCAGGTTCGTCGTTGAGTACACCATCGCAGGCGCTCCTGTGTGTGATGCAGCGTCAAGGGTAACCGCAGCCATGGTCTCCGAGCTGATAGTCCATGCTGCTGCAAACGTCGTCGAACTGTTCGTGCAGATGGTTGTTGTCTTGCAAATGTCCCCATCTGTTGACTCAGCGATCGAGACGTGGCTGCAAGATTCGTTACAGCCATGCGGGTAATATGCCTGTCATCTCGACTGCTAGTGGTACGAGGCCGTTGGAATGCAGCACGGCGTTCCGTATTACCCTCCTGAACCCATATTCTGCTAACAGTCATTGGATTTCTACCAACGAGAGCAGCAGTGTCGCGATACGATAAACCGCAATCGCGATGGGCTACAATCCGACCTTTATCAAAGTAGGAAACATGATAATACGCATTTCTCCTCCTTACACGAGGCATCAGAACAACGTTTCACCAGACAACGCCGGTAAGCTGCTGTTTGTGTATGAGAAGTCGGTTGGAAACTTTCCTCATGTCAACACGTTGTAGGTTTCGCCACCGGCGCCAACCTTGTGTGAATGCTCTGAAAAGCTAATCATTTACATATCACAGCATCTTCTTCCTGTTGGTTAAATTTCACGTCTGTAGCTCGTCATCTTCGTGGTGTAGCAATTTTAATGGCCAGTGGTGTACACCCTCCACTGCTAGTACAATAACCTGCCTTCCATGAGTGGTTACTGCACGTTGTCGTCCAACATAGGGTGCAGTCACGTTAATGGGACTTGGCTATGTAGAATTATGAAATTCCAAATATCAAAAGCTTATGTAGTGTTGTCCGAATTCCAAGCAGAATTCTGAAAAGTTGTTCCACCCAATAAGTCATGTCATTAATGGCAATCCACCACTGACACAGACAATCATTTCAGGACGTTAAAACATGCTAGTGTTTCTTCATATGGAACGTGACAAAAATGACTTAAATAATTTCCTTTGTCGACATCTTTTGCCAAAATATTCGAAAAAGCAATGTATTCGGGAGAAGCCTTACACTTAAGCGGAAACAGTTTCCTTGGCATATCAAAGTTTGCATTCCAGAGGGGTTGCTCGACTGGTAATGCTATTTGTACACTCACTCATCAGACAGTATAAACCATAAATAACAAACTATTGTCAGGCGGTATTTCTTGTGACATTTTCAAGGCGTTTGATTGTGTAGAGCATGTCACTCTTTTGGAAAAACTCAAGTTTTATGGAACTGACGGCTTTCCACAGAGTTAGTTTGAATCGTACTTAATATAGTCAATCCCGAAGGTTGCGTGGGGCAGGTAGGTCGTCAGGAGACTGGGTGGCCAAGGAATGACACTGGGTGGCAAGCCGATGAAGCTGAGGAAAAAGCGGCTGTCAAAATTAACACTTAATTTCCCATTTATACATTGGTTCAGCGGCGTAGTGTGGTGGATTCTTTATTCAGTCATTGAGCGGCTAGCGCCCCTCCAACTGACTGCAGCACGCTCTGATGCTATACTTTGCTCACGCCTGTACCGGGTGCTAGGCCCGCGGCTACATTGGGTGAGTCACAGCAGCGACGTCAGCGGTGCATACAGGAACTAGGTTGCCCCTCTCCGTTTAGTGATCGCACTCAGGCAGCCAAGGCGAGTGGTAAGAGGCGCACCCACCGTGTTTTCGGAAGGCAGCTGCTGTACCCGGGGTGCGCATCGCTACCTCCTGGCTGGTACTGCTGGACTGCAAATGAATCTGCTACAAAATCAATGGTTATTTATAACAGATAGCTGTGCACTTGTGCCAATGCGCCACACCTGCTCAGGTACCTGGCTGCACCATTGAGACCCCGATGATGGAGACATGGCGTTGCCTGCACCCTGCATTATTGCTGCACTGGCAAGTTACACCAATTGAGGCTAGCCGATCTCGCAATAATTTCACATGCCTGTTATCTTAATCCAAATGCTGACACGCTGTGCTCACCAACCACTGGCGGCTAATGCAATGTTCGAACACATCTTCTCACAAATTTTACACTTAACCTGGTAGCGGTGCAACGTTACCCCCTCCACGGAGAAGACCTGGCCCCTTGGGTCTCCCTTAGCACTGGTTCTTTTGTTTATTTTTTTATTTGGATAAGCGTATTCCATGGATCAGTACAAGCGAGTACTTCGCTTGGATGTGGAACGTGTCAATACAATTATACAAATACAATTAATACTATAGTATAATAATAACATAGTACAATAATATAAATAATATAAAGTATTAATTTTTCTTATTTACTAGCTAACATTTATCTGGTATTGTAATTCACTGTCTAACATTAACGTAGTGTCGTATCCTTGATCTGACAAATGAATAACAAGATGTATCTTGTTATTCAAGAAGTGCATTAAATGTGTATATGGCAACTTTTAATTATTTCTGGTGAAGAATTCCTCTAAGGAGTACAGTGGATGGTCAAGCACGTATTTCTTTAACGTTAATTAGGCAGTGCCTTAAAAGTCTTAACAGCACCATACTTTACTCCATTCTTTAAAAATGACAAACTTTTTAGTTCAGAGTGGAGATCACTCTACCTCTAGTGTTACAGTTGTGGTATGAACAATTCTTTTCATACTGAGCATAGTTTTTTAAGACAAAATTCATCATAGAGTATATGTATGGGCTTGTTGTTGTCAGTATTCCTAGCTGCGTGAATTCTTCACAAATGAGGTTCGTGAAGAAACCCCACCCATAATTCTGCTTCTGAGGTGTTAGGATTTTTTTGAGACTGGAGAATTACTCCATAAAATTATGCCATAACTCATTAATGAGTGAAGGTACCCAAAATAAGCTGATTTTAAAATGGTGATGTCCCAAAGATGAGCTATGATTCTTAAAGCAAAAGTTGCCGATGACAGCCTTTTTAGAGTCAGGGACAAATGATGTTCCCGGTTGAGCTTACTGTCGATATGAACTCCTAGGAATTTAGTGGAGTGCACCTGTTCTAGTACCTGGTTATCACGTGCAATGGCTATGTCTTCTGAACTTTTATTTTTAGTGTGGAACTGAATAAAATTAGTTTTTTTAATAGTAACTGAAAGAGAATTAATTGTAAACCAAGCTGTAACTTCAGCTCTTCAGGCTCTAGATCAATTGCGGACGTACTATCTACACAATGCTTGTATCATCAGCAAACATTTTGAATTCACGTTTTCATCATTAACCTATATTAAAAACAGGAAGGGCGCAAGAATAGATCCCTGGGGAACCCCATGCTGTATTTTGCCCCATTCAGAAGCCACTGTTTTAAAAGATCCATTGTTGCAGCCATGTAGGACCATCTTTTGTTTCCTGTCTTCGATATATGATTTTAACCAATTACATATAGACCCTTTGATTCCATAATGATAGGTCTTCCCTAAGAGTATCTTGTGGTTTACACAGTCAAAAGCCTTGGAAAGGTCATAGAAGAAACCAGCTGGTGACATCGTACTGTTAATAGACTCCAAGATATCATTTGTAAGTGAGTATCTGGTTCGCTCCGTCGAAACCCCTTTTTGAAAACCAAACTGCCTAAAGTTAATAATATTATGGTTATCTAGGTGGGCCACAATCTTTCTATACACTGCTTTTTCAAGAACCTTTGAAACTTTTGTTAACAGAGAGACAGGACGACAATTCGTGACATTTGTAGCATCGCCGGACTTGTAACGAAGTCTCACAATGACATGTTTCATCCTCTCTGGAACAACCCCTTCACGAAGAGATGTGTTGTAAATGTGAGCAAATACTGCACTTACTTCATTACCGCAGACTTTTAACAGCTTGCTAGAGATGTTATCTATACCTGAAGATCTTTTACTTTTCAATGAGTGAATTATTTTTTTTTATTTCATTGACAGTTATGGGTGGTGCAATCATATCAGTAGAAATTTCAGGGAGGCTGAGTTTCAGATTATCTGCAGCTTCACTTAGGTCACCACTGCAACTTATTTGACAAGTGACAGTTAAAAAGTGGTTGTTAAATGTGTCTGTTATTTTTCGAATCATTAATTTTTAGTACAGCAGTTCTTACATTGTCAAATGGTGAAGTTCCTGTTTCCCTCTTTATTATATTCCAAATCGTTCAGATTTTATTACTTGAACAAGTAATTTCATCCCCATCATGTATCACATATACAAGTTCCCTTTACAGTTTTCAAAGCACAGAGTCCGCATTTGACTTCAGCTGTTATATGCTAAATGCCTCCTTACGCTATTTAGTTGCTTACGTCTACCCCACTTAATAGTCCGTTAACTTTCATCACTTTGTGCTTTTACATGTCTGACAATCTGTCAAAACATACGCCCTTGATAATATGCAAATATTCTCTGCTTACTTTATGGCCTTATATCCTCTTAAATTCTATGGGATACAGTTTTTTTTTATAAAATTATATTCACTTTCTCGCTCTACAAAACGGATCTGCTGGGATCCGTATTACTGGTGGACTGGTCTGCAGGGTGGCCCTCTGCCTCAAATAGATGAAGGCTATGAAAAGCATAGTTAAGGTCACTATGGTGCTAGATGTTTAACGTGCTGTATTAAGTACTCTGTAGAGATTCGCCCCTCTTGTGCAGCTATTAACTGGTTCAGGGAATGAATCAGGTCAGGGTCCATGCATGGTTCAGAAAGATTTGAAAAATTGGAAATTTGTGGTAAGTTCTATGGGACCAAACTGCTGGGATCATCGGTCCCTAAGCTTACACACTACTTAATCTAACTTAAACTAACTTTCGTTAAGGACAACACACACACCCATGCCCGAGGGAGGACTCGAACCTCCGACGGGGGGAGCTGCGCGAACCGTGACAAGGCGCCATATACCACACGACTACCCCGCGCGACTCAGGAACTTTAAATTCCTCTTCGGGAGTATCTTCAGTGTCTCGTATGGTCAGTACAACTGTGGCTGTGTTACATACAAGTGAGGAACTCCTGTCACTATGGCTTGTAGATGGAAACTTGGCCCTGTTACGTTGCATTCTGTCCGATTAATCAAAAATCCACTATCACTCAGTTCCAACCATCTCACTTCCATGAGCCTGCCTTCCCCACAGCAACTTGCTACTACTACCACATTTTTATATATGGACTAAAGCCAGTGCAGACCTGCTTGCTGGATATACAGCATAAATTCCACGATGTTCCTAAGCCAATGCTAATCCCCTGCTCTGCCCATGAGTAACTGCACTGTACATGTGTTCACGCTAGTCTGAATCGCATGAGCTGAACTTTCTGCAACTTCCCCTCTGACACTGTCGCATCTCTCCTCTGTAATCACTGCACGACTGTCTCCCTCTTCACACGACATGCCCTCAACGGCATACATTTTTCAATGGCTCCGAATTTCGCCAGATAGGAGTGTATGATGTAGCACTAAAGATGTGCGTTTCTGCTGGACACCACTATCGTAACCAGCATGTAAAATCGCGCCTTGCCTGTCCTCACATCCACTGATGCCTTATGGTAACAGAAAGGCAGGTTCTGCCCACTACGCTCTGCTATCAGTCCTAGCTCTGATAGAAGTTCTCTTTGCACTTTTCTCAACCCTAAGATATACTGTTCTTGTGAAAAAAGATGGAATTCAACTGTCCATGTATCTTGTGATGAACAGCGTCTCGCAAGTTCGTCATTTCCACTCTCGTCTCTCAGATGCTGTTCACTAGCCGATTGCAGTTGTCTTGTCATGCTCACTCTTGCATCCAGCACTTCTACTAGTGCTTACTTGAACCCCAGCTCCTGGTCATAGTGTCCTCTGATACCTTCGCATAGCTCATCACTTCACTTGTCAGCCCCCAAAGCATATGGGTTTTGTTCAACACTTCGCTGTCCAAACTCGTTGTCAGCATGGCATGCCACTTCACCACGGACTGACTATCGTCAGCCAACTCCTTCGCTGCCTCCAACGTACCGTTCAGCTCCGTTATGTCTCCAGCATCCGCTGTTCCACACATAATCTTAAAAATTCTTCATCCAGCGTCTATTCAAGCTCTCTTCTTCCATCGTAGTAAACTCAGCACAACATCCACTACTTGGTGCATCTCTCCTCACAATTACTCATATGCTTTACGCGATATCTTGCACTCCCCCAAAACTTCTCCACGTACTCTCCAGTTCTTGGCCCTTTGTTGCAAACCAGAAAACACCTCCTCCAGCCTCCTTATCTCATTCCGGATTTCCCATGCACTAAACACTAAACACAGCGTCCAGTGATGATTAGTAATCACCACATACTCTTGTCTGGCAAACAGAACTCCTCATTCCTGATGATGGTTCTGCAGGCCCCCACTCTGCCCCAGGCAAACAGGTGCAGCACTGTCATGATTTTTATCCTTCCCATTGTCATTCTCAGAGTAAAGCAGCCTGAGGACAGCGACTACCATAATCCTCCCTTACCCCTAAGAAGTATGCTATCACTGGAATATTTGATACAAGTAAAACTAAAACACCCTTATTCTAATACAAAATTCACACATTCACCATTAACATAATATTCCCAGTACCCAACACACTATATCTTAAATAATCACCTGCTACTTCCTTTATCTCAATGCACATGGCGCTTTCTTGCAAAGGTTCATTTACACTTTCCTGTGTCCCCCCTCCAATTCTTCCTTGTTGCTTTTTCCTCTAGTTCCACTCTGACTCTCCCTGGGATCGACTATGGTCCACCTCTGAACGGTAGTGAACGGTAGTAGGACTCAAAACACACTACTGTCATCGTCATCAGCAACTGTAACCTAGCGTTGACTGGTGATGTGGTGTCTATTACCTGATAACAACTTTTGTATCTCGTCACATATTTCTTCGTCTTGCCTTTCAGTGTGTAAGGGCTATACAGCACCACCCACTGCCCATTTCTATACCATAGTAAGCTAGACATGTATTTGACAGCTTTGTCCTCTCTCTCCAATGCCTTGGCGACCACCCTCTGTACTCGCTTCCATATCTCTGTCAATGTTCTCGCGAGCTCACAGACTGGCACCTGTCCTTCCCTCTTTTTGCCTTAATTACATACACTACAAACGAAAGATACATGTTCCAATCACTGTGGTGAGAGTTCACATAGTACCTCACCATCCTCCTGACTGTCTAATACACCCACTCTATCCTTCCATTCAACAGAGGATGAAATGGACTAGTTCTTAATTTCTTTACGTGTAACAACCAACATACTTCCTTCATCAAATCGAAGAAGAAGTGTATCCCTAATTACTAATCATCTTTTCTAGTACTCCAAAATTCAGTGTCTAACTACTGACCATAACCTGTGTGACTGTAATCGCTTGCTGATTCGGCATAGGTATCATCACGACAAACCGAGATAAATGATCAATCATTGTCAGAAGAAAACGATTCTGCATTGGAGTCCAGTTAATCGGGTCTAGCATATACACCCTAATAATCTCGAATGCTTTTGAAGCTTCTGGCAGTCTCTGTAATGATTCTTGCTACGACTCAAGTCCAGACGCTATGCACAGTGCACACAACTCTTCACATACTGATCCACATCTCCATTTGCTCCTTTCCACGAGTACCTCTCTGATACCCTTCAGCTGATTGCACTTCTTCCTCCATGACCAGACAGCACATGACCGTACTTCCTTTAGAACTTCTTCCTGCAACTTAGCCAGTACCACCACTCATTGCCCTAACTTAGTTACCTTGCACAACAAATGCTAAACTGTGGTTGTGTCCTGTATTGTTTGTAGTCACTGTCAGTGTTCAGCGCTGCTTACCATTCTGCAAGACCTTGACCCAGTACTTGTACAACCACAACATTCGTGCTTAATGCCTCTGCATTTCCATGTGTACTGCCTGACATGTGAACTATTTCATATTCAAATTCATTGAGTCTTAATGCATATTTCGTTAGTCTGTTGGGCAGGTCCTTCAACCTTACTAACCATTTCGGAGCAGCATGATCAGTCACCACATAAAACTTCTTTTTGTAAAGGTAACGTCGCAAATATGTCACCACTTATACGAGGCAAAGCATTTCTCTGTCCATGGTTTAATAGTATCTTCTCAGTACCTATTAAGTTATCTAGATGAAAAGCAATAGTGTGTTTCTCACTACTGATATCCTGACTCACAATAAATTCAAGAGCATGATTAGATGTACTGCAGGAAAATATAAACTCCCTCTGGAAATCCAGGAACACCAACCCTGGGCTCAATGTCAAAATTCTCTTCAGCCCTTCGAATTTCACCTGCCATTCCTCTGTCCACGCAACTTTCGCTCCCTTCTTCAATAGTTGTGAGTATGGTCCCACTATATCAGCAAGCCTCCACACATACTTCCTATAATAGTTCGAGGGTCCCAAGAATGGCTCTAGTTCTTCACTCACCTTTGGCGCTGGAAAACCTCGCATTGTCTGTACTAGTCTTGGATGCATTCTCACACAATCTTTGCTAATGGAAATGTAAATGCCGTGTGGCTAGGGCCTCCCGTCGGGTAGACCGTTCGCCTGGTGCAAGTCTTTCGAGTTGACGCCACTTGGACAACTTGCGTGTCGATGGGGATGAGCTGATGATGATAAGGACAACACAACACCCAGTCCATGAGCAGAGAAAGTCTCCGACCCAGCCGGGAATCCAACCCGAGCCGTTAGGTATGACATTCCGTCGCGCTGACCACGCAGCTACCAGGGGCGGACATCTTTGCTAATTACATTTACTTACTTTCTGCAATGCAAAATGACACTTCTGCACATTCAGCATCAGATATTCAGCTTGCAGCCTCTTAAATACCCCTCTCAGACATTATCTATGTTCTCCCATACACTATTATATCGTCCAGGTAAACTAGACACTCAGAGGGCTTAAACTCCTTCAATATACTGTCCAACAAATTCTCAAATACTGAAGAAGAATTCTTCAGCCGAAGCAGCATTCTTCAATACTGGTAATGGCCCCAGAGTAACGTATAAGCTTTCTGCAGTTGGTCTTCTGGAACCACCTCCAACTCATGGTATTCATATCTTCAATCCCCGGTAGAGAAATACGAGCACTTCCCTAAGTTATCGATAGGCAGTCAGTCAGCAGTAGCAGAGACACAATCAGCAACAGGGACGTAACAGATATAGTGGCTTTTACGAGTTCCTAATTAGGAGCGAATTTTATAATTTCATCTGTGTGTTTTAATAGTTTAGTTACTTGAGTTTCTGCGTGTTTATTTAGTATCTAATAGCCCCAGTTCTCGCGTTTTCGGTTGTGTCGAAAAGTAAACCGATTTTGTGACATATTACAAGTTATTAGTCAGGGGCGAATTATGTAGTTTCACCTGAGTGCTTCGGTAGTTAGGTTTACGAATCTCTGCATATTAATCTGATTAATTAGACACAGTTCCTGCGTTTTCGTCAGGGTCTACCGTAGAGCTGCGCAGCACGTGCCGATAATCCGTTTATCTCCATACTTTGGTTTTCCACGGTTTTCAGTATGGATAGGGACTGCGATTGTTGTGTGCGGATACGAACCGAGTTGGAGACACTTCGCTCTCAGGTTCAGGCTGTGATGGCTTCAGTTACACAGCTTGAGGCTGCATTGGATGGGCACAACTGTTGTGGCCCGACCATGGAGATCCAACGGATGTCCAGCACGTCCGAGTCCTCCGATCGGTCCTCACCGGCGGACAGCCCAGTTACTGCTCGCAGTGAGGTTGATCGCTCACCTGTGGTCGAGTGGGAGGTCGCTCAGTGGCGCAGCAGGCGGCGAAAGACTTCCTAAGCGGCCGCAAGTAAAGCCTCCCCGGTTTGTCTGACAAACAGGTTCCAGGTGCTGTCTGTGGCTGACACTGTCGCTGAGCCAGATGCTGTCGCCTGTCCTGTTTAAGAGGAAACCTCTCATCCTGCAAGATCGGGACAACAACAAAGGGTGGGATTATTGATAGTTGGGAGCTCCAACGTTAGGCGCGTTATGGGGCCCCTCAGGGACATGGCTATCAAGACTGGAGAGAAAACCAATGTTCACTCCGTGTGCATACCGGCTGGAGTCATACCAGATGTGGAACGGGTCCTCCCGGATGCCATGAAGAGCACAGGGTGCTCACGTCAGTACTAATGACACTTGTCACTTTGGATCATCTTCTCGGTTTCTAGTGGCTAACAGAAGTGGTGAAGGCTGCCACTCTTGCTTGCAAGACGAAAGCAGGGCTGACCATTTGCAGCAAAGTCGACAGCACCGAATGTGGACCTCTGGTACAGAGCAGAGTGAAGGGTCTAAATCAGAGGCTCACACGGTTCTGCGACTGTGTAGACTGCAGATTCCTCGACTTGCTCCAAAGGCTGGTTGGGTTTCGGTTCCGCTGAATAGGTCAGGTGTCCACTATATGCAGGAGGCGGCTACACGGATAGCAGGGGCTGTGTGGCGTGGACTGGGCGGTTTTTTAGGTTAGATGGTATCGGGAAAACGCAAGAAGGGCTTTAGTCACAAAGGTTCCAGGCTGAACACAGGAAGAACGTAGATACCGGAACCACAGGTAAAACAGTTGTAAACTGTCGTAGCTGTGTTGGGGAAGTACCAGAGCAAGGCGTGAGCATGGAGCAGCGCGAGCACGCTACCCCCACTACCGGACCAGAGCAGAGAGTGGGGAGAGTCACGTGGGGCACACAACAGCTGCCGCCAGTCAATGTAAATCCGCGGCCACCTGCTGGGATATCACTCACGAATTATTACTGTGACAAATGAAACAAATAAAGGAGAATGTACACGTGCCACATAATTTTATTAGCTTAGTGTATGCCTCTACATTCGTATTAATTTGTGAACTGTTACACAATAAAAGGTGTCACTGAAGTGTGGGATTCTCTGTTATCTTGTACTTTTTGCCCTTTACAATTGCGTCTATGTTCGTATTAATTGTTCTTGTGCATCGTAGGCGCAGCGTGAGTTTAAATTTCGATCAGACAATGCGTTTCTCAGGTGCGTCTTGTTACATTTCATTGCAGAGAACAGTTATTCACAAACATACATGGAACCGAACATTGATATTATTGTAGCCGCCAGTTTGTGCAAACGAGGAAATCTATCCTGAGGGAAGTGTCTGTAAAATTCCAAAATGTTTTTCTTGTTCTGAAATTTGTCTCTGTATTCTTTGTCACACTGCAGGTCAATAATTTCTTGTTGCAGCTCAGGACGAATCTCTTCAATATTCGCTGAATATGGAGAGGAGAACAGATCAGAATCACTATCTAGAGCTGTCAGATCTTGAAAGCGTTGATCAAATTCTTCCTTAAGGGCAATTGAACTATGTGAATAACGTTCACAGTCTTTGTGAACATCTTGCATAGATGATAATTTAGGAAAATGAGCTAGATTTCCTGTTTCCAGCTGCCTCACCCAAAGTGTCAATTTCATTTTAAAAGCTCGTATACGATCTATGAAATGAGTAATTAGCAGATCTTTACCTTGTAGTGAAATGTTCAAAGCATTCAGATGGCTAGTTAAATCTGCTAAGAACGTGAGATCACATTTCCATGAAGGCTCTTTCAATTCAGGAACACACAAATTATTTATTTCCATGAACATATTTATCTCATCTAATAGGCAAAAATTCGATTTAATAATTCGCCACGACTAAGCCAGCGGACCTCGCTGTAATAAGGCAGGCTACCATACTGGCTTTCTACATCCTCAAGAAAGCTTTTAAATTGTCTGTGTTGCAGCCCATTCTTCCTTATATAATTGGTTGTACGAACAACAACACTCATCACATTTTTAGAGTGATACTCTTTGCACATAAGTTTTCCTGGTGGATCACACAGTGGACGCCCCTTATTTCATTCGGCACGGTCAGTTTTTTCATTTTTTCCTTCAACAGCGCAACGAAACCTAACTTTTTCCCTGTCATCGCTGGTGCACCGTCTGTAGACACTGAAACTAAAGAATTCCACGACAATCCTATATTTTCAACACTTTCTTCAACACTACTTAAAATATCACCTCTGGTTGTAGTGTTCTTCATGGCTACTACGAGGTACATTCATGTTCTAAGGCCTCCGATTTTTTTTCTCCGGACTGGAAAGAGATAGAAACATGCAATTTGTTTTAAAATGAGGCCGCGTTCATTGTCAATACGTCCCAGAGATGGCAGCACCATACAGCAGATGGAATATTACCGCCAGCGGCGAGAATGAGACCTGTTTTAAATACTTAAAATGGCGACGTTTTCCTTACTTGAACAGCGTGCAAACATTCGTTTTCTGAATTTGCGTGATGTGAAACCAATTGAAATTCATCGACAGTTGAAGGAGACTTGTGGTGATGGAGTTATGGATGTGTCGAAAGTGCGTTCGTGGGTGCGACAGTTTAATGAAGGCAGAACATCATGTGACAACAAACCGAAACAACCTCGGGCTCACACAAGCCGGTCTGACGACATGATCGAGAGAGTGGAGAGAATTGTTTTGGGGGATCGCCGAATGACTGTTGAACAGATCGCCTCCAGAGTTGGCATTTCTGTGGGTTCTGTGCACACAATCCTGCATGACAACCTGAAAATGCGAATAGTGTCATCCAGGTGCCACGAATGCTGACGGACGACCACAAGGCTGCCCGTGTGGCATGTTGCCAAACAATGTTGACGCGCAACGACAGCATGAATGGGACTTCCTTTTGTCGGTTGTGACAATGGATGAGACGTGGATGCCATTTTTCAATCCAGAAACAAAGCGCCAGTCAGCTCAATGGAAGCACACAGATTCACCGCCACCAAAAGAATGTTGGGTAACCGCCAGTGCTGAAAAAATGATGGTGTCCATGTTCTGGGACAGCGAGGGCGTAATCCTTACCCATTGCGTTCCAAAGGGCACTACGGTAACAAGTACATCCTGCGAAAATGTTTTGAAGAACAAATTCCTTCCTGCACTGCAACAAAAACGTCCGGGAAGGGCTGTGCGTGTGCTGTTTCACCAAGGCAATGCACCCGCACATCGAGCTAACGTTACGCAACAGTTTCTTCGTGATAACAACTTCGAAGTGATTCCTCATGCTCCCTACTCACGTGACCTGGCTCCTAGTGACTTTTGGCTTTTTCCAACAATGAAAGACACTCTCCGAGGCCGCACATTCACCAGCCGTGCTGCTATTGCCTCAGCGATTTTCCAGTGGTCAAAACAGGCTCCTAAAGAAGCCTTCGCCGCTGCCATGGAATCATGGCGTCAGCGTTGTGAAAAATGTGTACGTTTGCAGGGCGATTACGTCGAGAAGTAACGCCAGTTTCATCGATTTCGGACGAGTAGTCAATTAGAAAAAAAATCGGAGGCCTTACAACTTGAATGCACCTCGTACATCGAGGAGCTCCTTCCTCACCTGAAGATCTCTATTAACACCTCTAATAAATATGGAAAGCTGCGCTGTTCCAGTGATATCGTCCAGAGCTAGAGAATACGCCATAAAATCTTTATAGATATTTGCAAGCTGGCTCTGGACGTCGTCTGCCATGTCCTGTATGCGACGCATAATGGTCATGACAGATAATGGCACAATCCGAAACTGTTCAACTTGAGATGGACACAAATGTTCCGCTGCAACTACCAAACATCTTTTATTAAATCGCCATCAGTGAAGGGGCGCAGGGATTTTGTTAAAAACAAAGCAATTTTGTAGCTCACTCTGAGAGCTGCCTCAGTTGATTTTTCTTCGTCATCCAGATCTTCTTCGGATAGCTTCCTTTTAAGTTTAATAACTTCCTGTGCACGATCTGGTCCGTCACGTTTTCCACTTCCGTAGTCTTTCGCGTGGTACGACGTATAATGTCGCTGCAAATTAAATTTCCTAAAAGAATTCAGCGTTTTGTGACATACTAAACATTTTGCAACGCCATCTTTTTCTGTAAACAGATACAATTCCTCCCAATGGGGGTTGAACTGCGAAAGCATGGTTGGGGTTACACAACGGCGACTTGACATGATTCTTAACCAGCGAATTGACTGTTAGAGCTGATCGTAGTACTTTTAACGTTACACAGTCGGCGCGAATTCAATAGGCACGCTGTGGTCCTATTCATACGTGCGCGCGCATTTCCCCTCCCTCCCTACTCCGCGACCATGCACCTGCTCGCGAGCACGTGCCTGAACAGACGCTAGTACTCGCGCTCAAAACCGGGCAGTTGTTAAGCCCTGGGATACAGGGATTAGTGGACACAAGATTGTCGTAGCGAGATTGAATATAGTAACCCCCAAATCCTCCAAAAATAAACGAAAAATATACCTATTCAAAAAAGCAGACCAGAATTCACTTGACGCCTTCCTGAGAGACAATCTCCACTCCTTCCAAATTAATAATTTAAGTATAGACCAGATGTGGCTTGAACTCAAAGAAATAGTATCGGCAGCAATTGTGAGATTTATACCAAATAAATTAACAAACGACGGAGCTGATCCTCCTTGGTACACAAAACGGGTCAGAACACTGTTGCAGAAACAACGAAACAAACATGCCAAATTTGAACAGACGCAAAATCCTCAAGATTGGTGATCTTTTAGAGAAATCGAAATTTAAATCGGTTTCAATGCTTATAACAGTTTCCACAACGAAACTTTGTCTCGAAACCTCGCAGAAAATCCAAAGTGATGCTGGTCGTATGTGAAGTATGTTAGCGGCAAGAAACAATCAATGCCTTCTCTGCGCGAAAGCAATGGAGACACTGTCGAAGACAGTGCTGCCAAAGCAGAGATACGAAACACAGTCTTCCGAAATGCCTTCACAAAATGAGACGAAGTAAATATTCCAGAATTCGAATCAAGAACAGCTGCCAACATGAGTAACGTAGAAGTAAATACCCTCGGAGTAGTGAAGCAACTTAAATCACTTAATAAGAGCAAGTCTTCTGGTCCAGACTGTATACCAGTTTGGTTCCTTTCGAAGTATGTTGATGCATTAGCTCCATACTTAACAATCATATACAACCATTCGCTCGACGAAAGATCCATACCCAAAGACTGGAAAGTTGCACAGGTCACACCAATATTCAAGAAAGGTGGTAGGAGTAATCCACTTAATTACAGGTCCATATCATTAACGTCGATATGCAGCAGGGTTTTAGAACCTATATTGTGTTCGAACATTATGAATTACTTCGAAGAAAACGGTCTATTGACATATAGTCAACAAGGAATTAGAAAACATCGTTCTTGTGAAACACAACTACCTCTTTATTCGCATGAAATGTTGAGTGCTGTTGACACGAGTTTTCGAATCGGGCCCGTATTTCGGGATTTCCGGAAGGCTTTTGACACTGTACCATACAAGCGGCTTGTAGTGAAATTGCGTGCTTATGGAATATCGTCTCAGTTATGAGACTGGATTTGTGATTTCCTGAGCCGGCCAGTGTGGCCGTGCGGTTCTAAGCGCGTCAGTTTGGAACCGCGTGACCGCTACGGTCGCAGGTTCGAATCCTGCCTTGGGCATGGATGTGTGTGATGTCCTTAGGTTAGTTATGTTTAAGTAGTTCTAAGTTCTAGGGGACTGATGACCTCAGTAGTTAAGTCCCATAGTGCTCAGAGCCATTTTATTTTGTGATTTCCTGTCAGAGAGGTCACAGTTCACGGTAATTGACGGAATGCCATCAAGTAAAACAGAAGTGATTTCTGATGTTCCCCAAGGTAGTGTTATAGGTCCTTTTCTGTTCCTTATCTAAATAACGATTTGGGTGACAATCTGAGCAGCCGTCTTAGATTATTTGCAGATGACGCTGCCGTTTATCGACTAATAAAGTCATCAGAAGATCAAAACAAATTGCAAAACGATTTGGAATAGATATCTGAATGGTGCAAAAATTGACAGTTGACCCTAAATAACGAAAAGTGTGAGGTCATCCACATGAATGCTAAAAGAATCCATTACACTTCGGTTACATGATAAATCAGTCAAATCAAAAGGCCGTAAATTCAACTAAATACCTAGAAATTACAATTGCGAACAGTTTAAGTTTGAAGGAACACATAGAAAATGTTGTGGGAAGGCTAACGAAAGACCGCGTTTTATTGGCAGGACACTTGGGATATGTAACAGATCTACTAAGGAGAGTGCCTACACTACGCTTGTCCGTGCTCTTTTAGAATACTTCTGTGCGGTGTGGGATCCGTGTCAGATAGGACTGATGCAGTACATCGAAAAAGTTCAAAGAAGGGCAGCATGGCGAAATGTGGGAGAGAGTGTCGTTGAAATGATACAGGATTAGGGCTGGATATCATTAAAAGAAAGGCGTCTTTCATTGCTATGGAATCTTCTCACGAGAGCTCGTAGGGAAAAATATAGGTGTCCGTTCTTTTCGCGCGCTATACGAGATTGGAATAATGGAGAAATGTGAAGGTGGTTCGATGAACCCTCTGCCAGGCACTTAAATGTGATTTTTAGAGTATCCATGTAGATGTAGATGTCTTTGTGATGTTGCATACTGGGTAGGCATATGTTAGAGTCTTTGCTGTCGAGATGGTGGTAAATCACAGCAAAGTCTGTGTTTCGTGGAACTGTCTGTAGACTTTTTTTGCACAATCACAATTCCTGCTCCCCTTGGACTGATATTCTCTTCTGTTATCCCATCAGTCAACTGCTATGTAATAAATTCCTCCATAAGTAGTTGCAAATACCAATGAATTCTATATGTTTTGCAGTACATCTGTGCTTCATTTCCTATTGGAATTCTGTGTCATGTAAAGGGTGTCACAGGATATGGGCTCTGAGGAAAGAACAAATCCTCATATTCCACCAGTAGCTCTTCCATCTGTGTTCTTTTCACTTCCTTTAGATATTCCACATTCTTACTTACTTGTTAGTGGCATTGTGTAGCTATTTTTGGGTTACGCTTTCTGTACAGCAAGTCTCCTCCAATCTCTCTATCAACATCTCCTTTGTCAACTTTACTTCTTCGGCACTCAAATTTTCAGCGTATGATGGGCACTACTTTCCCACTGTCCTCACATACACACACGATACTCCTTTTAACCAAACATCTTGCTGAATCTAACACATCGTTCTCTTCCAGCAGCTCTTTTATGCATAATATATCGACCGGTTGGTCTTGCTCCATTCTCACCCAAAGCGACTTCTCGGTGCAATTTCGCACACAGTCTGTGAATCAAGCGCTAATGTATTTGTACACGGCTTAATTGGAGTGCTCGCTATGATAGAAGCACCTTGTGGCAGATTTACATTTGCAATGGCTTTCCCTAGCTGGACTATCTTCCCACTAAGTTCCACTACATGTCATCGAAGATCAGTTGTGGCACGATGTTGATGCAAAGGGTGTAACTCCAGGATCATGCTGTAGCCCTCGATTACTTGAGGCATCAGTTTCACACATTTCTTAAAACTGACTGCCCCAAAGACCATATATCATTATCCCCCACTCTACGCAATCCATAGCATAGTGGGTTACTGGCTGCTGACACATTCGCTCCTGTGTCTAATAAAAACTTCCACTTCCTGCCCTTCACCACACTCAGTATTGCACATTCCCCCTCTGCATACATGCTTGTTGGATGTAATTTTAACTGGAATGCCTTTCACTGGATTTAGGGTTCCCTATTGCGTTCAATGGCTGCTTGCTTCCTCCATGTCCATCCTTATTACCATTATCAAAATGCTGTTCATCACCCATACCACCCCTATTTTTTTGAGGTCGGCGGCACTGCTTCTGGACATGACCTGTACACTCACAATTGTAAAAATTCACTTTGGCAGAGAATACACCAAGCCTATCCCTCACAGCCGTTGACACATCATCATTCTTCACTATGAGCCAGTTCATACATTCAACTTCCTAACTCTGTCGGCAATATCTTCCACAGCTTTCACTTGCCTCTGCGTAATAGCGGTCAGCTGCTCCCGAAAGAACCTTGCGTTATTCTACTTCTTATACCTCTGCAGAAACCCTTGTTTCAACAACTCTGCAGCGCTCCCGTGGATCTCACAAGAGTCTTTGCTAATCCCGTTAAATGCAACTTCGCTACCTGCAACAACTGGTTATCGGACCAAGCCCCAATCATCATCGACGTTGTAAGGTCCTCCACGAATGACGCCACGTCCTCAAACGACAGTCCATAAAAAGGGCTGACTATGTTAGCGGCAGCTGGATCTATTGCAAGGATCAGTGTCTTTACCAAAGCTGACTCCTCATCTCTAGCTGCAAAGTTACACAGTAAAACCGTATTTTCTGCTCTCCATCATTCCTGAAATCCCTCCAGTCCTGTGACACTCTGCATCTCTGCCTCTATTGCAACACTTTTATCCTTCATTCATACACAATACAAATACACAATGATTACCAGTCGACAAAAAGCAAACAGTTACAACATGAGCCTTATCATCAACCATGTCAATTCTCTATATGGCTTCACAACATGACCAAAATGATTACTGTAAAACTAGTTACAAATACAGATACAGCACATGGTGCGGAATGCCCTAGGAGATTACGCTGCGAACACCTCACAGTCTCTACATACTGCTCCTTACGATCTCACGGAATTCAGACTTGTTAGGCATGTCTTCTTGTTTAGACGTAATAAGCCTCGGGTTACAATAACAGTCCGTCTGAGATATCGTGCCAGTCTCACATATAAAAAGAAAAAAAAAAACAGTTTCTTCACTCATCACACTTAGTTTACACTACAGATTGTGGTCCAGATGAAACCCTGTGTGGGCAACACATCCTCTGCTGCTCACTGAGTAATTCTGACCCACTTTGCAGCCAGCCTCCAAGGTGGCGTGGGGCACATACGTTGTCAGGAGGCTCGGTGGCCAAGGCGTGAGA
Organism: Schistocerca cancellata; assembly: GCF_023864275.1. Classification (NCBI taxonomy): domain Eukaryota; kingdom Metazoa; phylum Arthropoda; class Insecta; order Orthoptera; family Acrididae; genus Schistocerca; species Schistocerca cancellata. The sequence goes on from NC_064629.1 coordinate 730,921,807, forward strand.
CAGGATGGAAGGAAGATGAGACTCAGGAAAGAGTGCCTGTCAAAATTATCACTTTATTTCATACTTATACATTGGTTCTGAAGCGTGGTAAGGAGGCGATCATGGCCCTGCTCCACAGGAGTGGGCCAGTAGTCGGTCAGCTGGTTTGGTAGCATATGTCAAGCTGGTTCAACACATGCTGGTGTCCTGCTTTCCTGGCGTCTGCACTCGGCGCTGTGCATGCAGCTATGTTGCACGTGCGAGAGCACTGACGTCAGCAGTGCACACTGGGATGTTGCAGACGCACCATCTTTGCTAAATGACAGCAGCCAGGTGGCCAAGGCAGGAAGCAAGAGATGCGCCCACCCATTTCCGGAAGGCAGCTGCCATATCCGGGGTGTGACCTGCTGCCTCCTGCCAGGAATCAGGCTGCTGCTGGACTGGACCAGCAGGTCTACTGTGCTGTGACACCAAGTCCAGTGGGCGGACTTAGTGCACGAAGCAGGTACCCCAGAGGGAACTCTAACCCACGGCTGCAACTGGTGGCTCTATGTCGTCTTCTCGTCTGATGTAGCCTCTGCGCCGGCCGATGTGGCCAAGCGGTTCTAGGCACTTCAGTCGGGAACCGAGCCACCGCTACGGTCGCAGGTTCGAATCCTGCCTCGGGCGTGAATGTTTGTGATGTCCTTAGGTTAGTTAGGTTTAAGTAGTTCTAAGTTCTAGGGGAATGATGACCTCAGATGTTAAGTCCCATAGTGCCCAGAGCCATTTGAACTATTTGTAGCCTCTGCAACCTGATGGAACTGCTGGACTGCCAATCAATCTGTTACAAAATCAGCGATTTTTCTATACCAGACAGAAGTTTACTTGTTGTGCCAGTGAGCTACACCTGCTCACACACCCCGCGACACGACTGAAATCCCAATGATGGGACATTGCACTGTACATTACCGCCGCACCGGCAAATTACGCCGAGTGAGGCTAGCCCATCTGGTAATAAAAAAATGGTTCAAATGGCTATGAGCACTATGGGACTTAACATCTGTGGTCATCAGTCCCCTAGAACTTAAAACTACTTACACCTAACTAACCTAAGGACATCACACACATCCATGCCAGAGGCAGGATTCGAACTTGCGACCGTAGCGGTCACGCGGTTCCAGACTGATGCGCCTAGAACCGCAAGGCCACACCGGCCGGCTATCTGGTAATAATTTCACAGGTTTGTTGTCTCAACCCAAATGTCGACATGCCGTGCTCACGGTTCACTAGCCATCGGTGGGTAATGCTATGTTCCACTACACCTTCTCTGAAAATTGACTCTTAACCTGGTTGCGACGGTACATGCAGAATGCAAAAAGTGTGTGCAAAATAAATCAAACAATGCTGGAAGAGTAGAAAATTTTAGTGGCGGCGGAGAGGGAGTCCCACAGAGTTCAGTTTTCGGCACCTTTCTCATCTTCATAAAAGGTGCTCAGAAACGGTCTGAAAAATTTGTAAGGGTGTTGCTGGGTAGACTGAGAAATAATTGTTAAAACAAAAATTCGAAACGCTGTGCCGTTTCACAGATAATTAGCATTGAAGTTATCCAATCAGGCCGTTGCGCACGGCAATTCAAGTGGCCTTCTAGAGACGGTGTCACGCTCTCGCAATCCTTGAAACAATCAGTCCACCTACCTAGATAGGCTTCAGGTTGTCTGCCCCTTCATTATACGATGGTAGATACTGGTTTAGCCGACAAAAGCAGCGTTGAAGAAAATTCGATTAAATATCTACCACGCAAAGGCCACATTACTTCAGTCCATGGGTAGCAGCTGAAATGTACTTAAACTATCGAGCGTTCGGGATTCTTGCATGAGTCATTTGATAAAAAATGTCAAAAATTTCCTTTTAGTTGGTTTGTTGTCTTTCAAACAAGGGAAATGGCTATCAAGTCTGTATTTAACATCGCGATATCAATTATGCAATGTTACTGACTGCCTCTGCAACAAGTTCTCACCGAAAAGCAGGCAGAAGGTATTTAGTCCCACCCGGTATTTTAAACGTCCTGAGCAGTCACTGACCCACGAAAGCTTGCACGTTAACACATTTGGTTGTTCAGTAGGCTTGTTGTGAAGAAGTGCTCACCATAACGTCTCGTAATCTGCACAGAACACGCCACGCAGGGTTAATATACGACATGATAGACTCACGTGCGAATATCTCGTAAAATACACCACTCACAAGGCTCAAACTTTCACTAAATACTCAATACTGTTGTCGCGAGAATCGATCAAACGCGCGAACTACTTCATTTTCGTAAAAATTTGATCAGCGCAGTTTAACACAGATGTTCACCAGAAGACGCCTGCCGAACGACCATACCTAGACTCATAGATCTGGACCCTACTCAGACGCGCGAGAAATGCTGAATTCCTATCGGCATGTGTATTAAGCAGCCAATCAAATCATCTCGAGCACTTCTATACTCGCGGTATTTCTAATGTCAGCTAATTAGATTACCACAGGTAATTTAAATTATAAGTTTCGTAATTCTGAAACTAAATAAAATTTAATTAAAACAAAATACGATTCCTTTATAGAAAATAAATTACTGATAAATTTAATACTCAACGCCCCTTCTGGCTGCCCTTTACAAAATGAAGCTCCTTCGAACGTACGTCACAAATTCCCCTAATACACAACAACTTTCTCACGCATCCATTTACGTAGTTTTAGTAAAAGGTCACATTCTCGCTTTACGTATGTCCCCCAGACATTCTTTCAGTCTCCCTAAAACACTCACACAATCAAAACACTATGAAATAATAATTTTCTAACGTACTGTTAATTAAGTCAGAAATCTGTGGCAATGAAAGTAAAGAAAAATACAGAAAATCAGAATATGAACCTATCGTCATAGTTGTAGATTCAATTGATACTACAGATGAATACATTACAGTCCCTACTCAGGTTCAAAATGTCAGCATGATTATTATGTGTTTCAGGTAAAAAATTGTATCTCCAAAATATTGCAGTTATTAATTTGAAATTTTACATTATGGCTCTATTATTCATAGAATTTGGTACACTAAGAACGAAAAAGATCGGTTAATATTTAATAGTACTTCTTCAGATTCATAGAGATTATGTGTAACGTACTGCACGCAGCGTTAAGCAACTACACTGCTAGCTGGGCCCAGTAGGCGGCGTTAGCTGTGACAGCGTGAGAACTAACATCTGCTCTCCACCCTGCTCCAAGGCAAGCTACGCTTTCAACGCAAGGTGACAACTCGTAATAATTTGCTACGTTACAATGTTCTTCGTTTGCTTTCCTAAAATTAAACAGAGCTATACAAAAATTGGACGCAGGACAGTAGTAAGGAGGGAACCTGAGCCAAAGGCTGAGCAGGGTCGAAAGCTGTCATCTACGCTATGAGAACAATTGACACTAACTGTATCTGGCGAGAACAGGTCTGATTGGATAACTTCAACACAAATTAACTCTAAATCGTATCGCATTTTTTCTTAACAGTAAATTATTTCCAATCACAACCTACCCTACAAAGCTGCTACAAGCTTTTCAGACTGTTTCTGGACATTCTGTACTTGTGACTGACATTCCAGTAACATTCAGCAAGCAGAACTGGTACTTTTTGTAGATGATACTTGTTGTGTATATAGTTCCGCATAGTCAGCGCGTACACAACTTTCCCACTACAGAGCACCCCGCTAAGCACAACAGCGCAGGCGCAGCGCTCGTCCGTCTCCGCACTATGAGATGGCGCTGCCTTAGAGACGGACCAAATTCTGCTTCCACCGATCCGCGTATTAATATGTAACGCAGCCAATGAGATTGCTGCTACCGTAGAGCCTTTTCTCCTCGCGTATCACACTCGCGCAGTGATACATGAATGCGCGAGGTATTATAATGAGTGTACAGACCTCCGATTAGTCAGTCTGCACCAGTCTGTACCAGTCTGCATTAGTCTGTACCACTCTATAGTCAAGTTTCAGTCTGCGCCTAATAAGATTACCATATTCCTCTACATAGCCATGACGATAAATGTATAGACACTTTGTCAAGTATCAGAGATATGTGAGAATAAGATTAACGTACCAAGACCCAAAGTAACTTCAGACTGTCAGTTGTAAATAGCATCCAGAATCAAGTTACGTAATGTCTATGTTTTTTATTATTTTAATAAATGTGTGTGAAAATTAATCAAGTTCTGTTTAAAGTTGGTCACCGTCAATCTGCTACTCTAAGCTGCTAGTGGCATTTCTGTCGTCTGACCTAACGGCAGAAGATAAACACGCCACAATAAGACCACGAGACATATTGCTGACACTCGCCTACTTCGTTAGAGCGACAAGTCAAATAATCTGATGGTGTGTGTACCGAAGGTCTTACAATACACACACCACAATACTATTGTTATAATGACCCTTATTAGAGAGCAAGCAACGGGAGAGATTGTTGATGATGTTTTTAAAAGAATTATTAAGTGGTTCTATGAAAATGGTTCTCTTAATTCTGAAAAAAAACACATTATATTCATTTCTGTACAACAGAGTCATATCAACAATTGATGTATGAGCATCACATGAACAGGAGACAGTAAATAGGGTAGAATGCTCCAAATCTTTGGGAATATGTACTGCTGAAAACTTGAACTGGAAGAAGTATATTACACTCCTGGAAATTGAAATAAGAACACCGTGAATTCATTGTCCCAGGAAGGGGAAACTTTATTGACACATTCCTGGGGTCAGATACATCACATAATCACACTGACAGAACCACAGGCACATAGACACAGGCAACAGAGCATGCACAATGTCGGCACTAGTACAGTGTATATCCACCTTTCGCAGCAATGCAGGCTGCTATTCTCCCATGGAGACGATCGTAGAGATGCTGGATGTAGTCCTGTGGAACGGCTTGCCATGCCATTTCCACCTGGCGCCTCAGTTGGACCAGCGTTCGTGCTGGACGTGCAGACCGCGTGAGACGACGCTTCATCCAGTCCCAAACATGCTCATTGGGGGACAGATCCGGAGATCTTGCTGGCCAGGGTAGTTGACTTACACCTTCTAGAGCACGTTGGGTGGCACGGGATACATGCGGACGTGCATTGTCCTGTTGGAACAGCGAGTTCCCTTGCCGGTCTAGGAATGGTAGAACGATGGGTTCGATGACGGTTTGGATGTACCGTGCACTATTCAGTGTCCCCTCGACGATCACCAGTGGTGTACGGCCAGTGTAGGAGATCGCTCCCCACACCATGATGCCGGGTGTTGGCCCTGTGTGCCTCGGTCGTATGCAGTCCTGATTGTGGCGCTCACCTGCACGGCGCCAAACACGCATACGACCATCATTGGCACCAAGGCAGAAGCGACTCTCATCGCTGAAGACGACACGTCTCCATTCGTCCCTCCATTCACGCCTGTCGCGACACCACTGGAGGCGGGCTGCACGATGTTGGGGCGTGAGCGAAAGACGGCCTAACGGTGTGCGGGACCGTAGCCCAGCTTCATGGAGACGGTTGCGAATGGTCCTCGCCGATACCCCAGGAGCAACAGTGTCCCTAATTTGCTGGGAAGTGGCGGTGCGGTCCCCTACGGCACTGCGTAGGATCCTACGGTCTTGGCGTGCATCCGTGCGTCGCTGCGGTCCGGTCCCAGGTCGACGGGCACGTGCACCTTCCGCCGACCACTGGCGACAACATCGATGTACTGTGGAGACCTCACGCCCCACGTGTTGAGCAATTCGGCGGTACGTCCACCCGGCCTCCCGCATGCCCACTATACGCCCTCGCTCAAAGTCCGTCAACTGCACATACGGTTCACGTCCACGCTGTCGCGGCATGCTACCAGTGTTAAAGACTGCGATGGAGCTCCGTATGCCACGGCAAACTGGCTGACACTGACGGCGGCGGTGCACAAATGCTGCGCAGCTAGCGCCATTCGACGGCCAACACCGCGGTTCCTGGTGTGTCCGCTGTGCCGTGCGTGTGATCATTGCTTGTACAGCCCTCTCGCAGTGTCCGGAGCAAGTATGGTGGGTCTGACACACCGGTGTCAATGTGTTCTTTTTTCCATTTCCAGGAGTGTATTGTGCTTTACAAGCGATTGAGTTAAGTTACTTTTGCTCTTCGTATAGTTGCTAATCTTGGGACCTTCTGACGTATTATGCATATTTCCCCTCAAGAATGTCTTATGCAATACTTTTCTGGGATAACTCATGACGCAGGAAGAAAGTATTGGTCGCACAATAGCGAGCAGTAAGAACAATATGTGATGTTCACCCATGGACATCATGCAGATACCTCTTCAAGGAGCTATGCATTTTAACTGTGCCATCACAATACATATATTCTCTAATACAATTCGTCATGAGTAATCCATTACAACTGGAGAAGAACAGTTAAGTCCATACCTACAACACTAGAGGCAGAGAAGACCTTAATTACATGTTATTTAAGGTTTCAGTGGCTAAGAAAGGAGTTCAACATGAAGCAACAAAACTCTTTGATCTCATTCTCAATAAATTAAAATGTCTGACAGGTAGTATAGTAAATATCAAATCTAAATTAAACTAATTTTTCTTTGACAACTCCTTTTATACCATGGACGAATTTCTCTTTAAAAACTCGTATCCTGTGAAAACAAAATTAAAATAAATTGTTTTTCAGTGTAGTTGCATGAGCAGGACTAGAAAAATGTGTTCATTTTTGTTGACAGTCATCATGTATACATATCCTGCAATGTGACTCGTTCCACATCATTTCGATAAAAGAATCGTTCAAATCGTCTATGGTACAAGTAACTAACTCTCCGAAATGCTACATTTCTACAAGGAAGCCCTAGCGTGAAACTGGTACAACTACGGTAAAAGCAATGATTCCTGGCTACACAGCTCAGGACTTCATAGAACTTAAACAAAGGTGTCGCCGTGTACTTCCCAGGCTGCTGTGTGTGTAAAACTGGGAGTAGAACCCCACAAGCAATGCGAGTGAAGTTGGTGTGTCAGGTAGTGAAAATGAAATAATCAGTGATGGTATTTTGCGTGTGGTCAGGTGACAACATCGTAGGCGACACTCACACATTAACGTTACCTAAACGACAAAAAAGTGCTGTTACCACATCTGGCACAGGTCAGATGCTTAGGTTTAATTAACTATAGATATATAATATATTACTAACAACAGCCTTGTCAATGTAACAAACGTGCTTGATCTTCAGAATCCGAACCGCACCTGCAAGATCGCTTAATAGAATGTAGGCAACTGGCCGTAGGGCGGAACCTCGACATAAATTCCGAGGCTACAGCCCCAGGCTGCTGCAATAGGGACTTACCCATATCTCTTACTCATTTCTAGTTCTTCTTCCCTCTTACCATCTTTACTTAGATGTCTTGAGTCTTCCTGCACATTTTATATCTTCAACATCTACATCTACCTCTTCATGACTACTTGGCAATTCACACTGAAGTGCCTGGCGGTGGGTACATCGCAGCACTTTAAGACTGTTTCTCTGCCGTTTCATTCTTGAACAATGAGCGAGAAAAACGAAGATTGAAATCTTGGCGAGCGAACTCCGATTTCTCCTATTTTATTACGATGATCATTTCTCCCTATGTAGACTGGCGTCAACAAAATATTTTCACATTCGGAGGAGAAAGTTGGTGATTAAAATATCGAAACAAGATCTCAACGCAACGAAAAACGCTTTTCTTTTAATGATTGCCACTACAAATCGCGAATCATATCAATGACACTGTCTCTCCTATTGCGCGACAATGCAAAACAATCTGCTCTCCTTTTGACGTGGATATCACAGAGCGCAGCAGTACTCTAGAAAAGCACGGACAATTGTATTGTCTCTTTAGTAGACCTGTTGCATCTTCTAAGTGTTGTGCCATAAAACGCAGTCTCTTGTTCACTTTTCCCACTTCATTATGTATGTGATCGCTCCAGTTTCAGCTATACTTATTTTTAATCTTAGTTATTTAGTTTAATTGACAGACATTAGATTTGTGTAATTTATCGTGTAACTGAAATTTAACGGATTCCTTTTAGTATCCATGTGGATAACATCACATTTCTCATTATTTAGAGGAAATAGCCAATTTTCGCGGCATTCAGATATTTTGTCAAAATTTTTTTTTTTAAATTGTACTTGATTTTTGATGAATTTACTAGACAGTAAATGACAGCAGCAGCATCATGCAAACAATCTAAGAGGACAGCTCAGATTGTCTCCTAAATCATTTTTATAGGTTGCGAACAGTAGAGAGCATGTATCATTTCCTTGGGGGACCTTAGATGTTACATCTGTTTCACTCGATGACTTCCCGTCAGTTACTACGACCTGTGATTTTACTGACACAAAATCACGATTTCAGTCGTACAATACTCCATAGACTCGTAATTTTATTAGAATCCGCTTGTGAGGGATCGTGTTCAGAGCCTTCTGAAAAACTAGAAACATGGTATCAATTTGAGATCCCCTGTCGAAAGCACTCAGTACTTTATGTGAATAAAGAGCCAGTTGTGTTTCACAAGAACGATGTATTTTTGAATCCGTGCTGACTATGTGTGTATAGATCGTTTTCTTCAAGGTAATTCATAATTTTCGAGTAGAGTATATGTTCAAAAATCCTACAAAAAGTCGACATCCGTGACATGCGTCTGTAATTCAGCGGATAACTCATATTTCCTTTTTTGAGTATCGGTGTAAACTGTGCTACTTTCCAGTCTTTAGATACGGATATTTCGTCGAATGAGTGCTTATATATGATTGCTAAGTATGGAGTTACTGGATCAGCATATTCTGAAGGGAACGCATTCGGTGTGCAATACGGACAGGAAGACTTGCTTTTACTGAGTGATTTAAGCTGTTCCTCTACGTCAGGGTTATCTGCTTCTAAGTTACTTATGTTGGCAGCAGTTCGTTTTCATTAAGCAGCGATAAACTGTGCAAAACACTAACAGAACGGTCATTTCTTCAGTTATTCGTGTTGTATGAAGCAACACTGTCCACACAAATTGTGAATAAATTTGGCAATTTCATATCATTTAATTGTTGTAATTATGATTATTTATAGTGTAGTTGCTGGAATGTAGGATACGTTATTGTATCTAGACGGCGGGCCATAATCCTAAAGCAGCAAATAAATGAATAAATATCCAAGCACGTCGTACACTTGACGCCAAATTGACGTTTACTGCATGCTGCCTTCATACTGTTGCCATTTTAATAGCTGGCCATGTATACGCCGGTCTGCCACGCACGTGCTCGACATGTGGTGCAGTGCCACAATTAAGCTCCCCTCGAAGCATAAGCGAATTTTCAAACAACGCGTTCGGTACACATCTGGAGGCTGTGCTGAGCTATGCGGAGACGCTTACCTTCACTATTCAGCTTTCCTCGGCAGTAACCGCTAAAGCCATTATTACTCCCTAAAATATCTATGTCTCAGATGTTTTATAAAGGACGTTTTATAAGGCCTTTAACGATGTACTGGGTATTTTTATTATATATTTTATGAAAATTAAAGCCCTCGTGATGACTGGGTGTTGTGTGATGTCCTTTAGGTTAGTTAGGTTTAAGTAGTTCTAAGTTCTAGGGGACTGATGACCATAGATGTTAAGTCCCATAGTGCTCAGAGCCATTTGAAACAAAATTAAAGCGTACTCCTAGCTTTTATGAAATATTTGCCAAATAACTTCAACATTGTAATATGGGCCAGAGCATTAGGTTTTTGCGTTCGCGCTCCGTTTCTTATCTTCAGGGTCCATGAGAGTAGACTTGATCAGAACCCGCAACTAACGGCGCGCTTATCAACTGGTGGGACACTGACCCATTGACGGACGCTGGATCTATCCCACCGGATAATCAATAGGCCTTACCCATGGCCGCAGGCAAACAAGGCCACCACGAAAATATCTCTATCTCGCACGAGCCGAAATTCCTCTTGTAACGAACCTGAATCCTTTTCATCACATCCACAAAGTCACCGCGACGACAAAACAAGACTTTCCAGAATTTTTTCTCTGTAACTTTTGCGGGAGCCTGGAGATGTAGTCAAACACACCAAACAATCTTAAAAATTCAAACGGAAATTGGTGTGCAGGAAAGGCAACGAAAATTATTTTATGTTCGCAGATCCAAGAAGGAAAGCAGAAAATTTGATCCGGAGCTTGAAGATGATACCGAAACTTGCCCCACCACCCCTGGCCTGTTCAGTCATGTGTACGTCGCTATTCAAATCTAATACGATAGTTGGAACTTAAATAGTGGCAACTATTTATTCACCACCGATAAAGAAGAGTTACATGTTTGCACCTGTTACGGTCCTTCAAAGTAGTGTACCAGCGTTGTGTAGAACCTGTTGCCAGCGATGTGGAAGGCGTACAAACCGTTAGCAGAGCCTGTGCTGTTGATGGTGCGAATGGAGCGGTCTACTGTCTGTCGAATCTCTGGAACAGTTCTGAAGCGAATGTCACGAAGTGGTTCCTTCAACTTCGGAATCAAATCAAAGTCACAAGGACTTAAGTCCGAGGAGTATGGTGGATGGTACAGTACTTCCCAGTCCCAGCGACCGAACAGAGCAGCCACAGCTTGCGCTGTATGCGCCCGCGCATTGTCGTGCTAAATGGTGGGGGTTGCGCAGAAAGTGTCGCCGCTTCTTTCGCAAAGCTGGTCGCAGGTGATGCTTCAAAAACGAACAGTAATACGACTTAAGTCCTTGTGACTTTGATTTGATTCCGAAGATGAAGGAACCACTTCGTGGCATTCGCTTCAGAACTGTTCCAGAGATTCGACATGCAGAAAGACCGCTCCATTCGCACCATCAACAGAACCGGCTCTGCTAACGGTATACTACGCCTTCCATATCGCTGGCAACGGGTTCTACACAACGCTGGTGACTACTTTGAAGGACAGTAACAGGTGCAAACATGGAACTCTTTTGTATCGGTCATGGATAAATAGTTGCAACAATTTAAGCGTGAGAGAGAGATAGATCTCTATCTATCAGAGAGAGAGGGAGATAGATAGAGTGAAAGAGAGATAGATCCCTCTTTCACTTTCTCTATCTCTATCTCTATCTATCTATCTATCTATCTATCTATCTATCTATCTATCTCTGCCTTTATCTATCTCTCTCTCTACCCCAGTACTCAACACACGCTCGCAAACCCAGACAAACCATACACCACTGACGCCAAATACAATTATAACTCGGGCGCCTCACCTAGCCAAACACTCTAAAAACAAATGAACACCACACAGCCACAACAACACGTAATGGCAACGAAAACTGTATGTTTGAGAAATCGAAAAGGTGCAGTGCCAAGCGATCATAGGTCACGAAGTAAGCCTATTTACTTCACCAACAACACAGGAGAACGCACCACAACTTTAAAACTATAAGTTACACACAAAAAAACGTGGTGTAGACTCATTTACGTTCATAAATGCATAACATACAGAAAAATAAATTACGTTTTGCTGTTTGCTGATGACAAGTTGTATATTGTGTAGCAGAATAGCTACCAAAATAAATGGACAATAACATCATGCAGGGTATGTTAACTAATGCAGACATCCACTTTTTCGCCAATTAAGCTATAAATGGAACTTTGACATAAAGTTATAAGCAACATTGAGGACCAAACAGAGGATATAAAGTAATGTAAAATCTGTGCTTCTGTATGGATGTGAAACGGAGAGAGTGACAAAACAGCTAATCCATAAGCTGCAGACATTCAACAACAGATATCTGAGGAACATCCTGAGGATACGGTGGCCAAATGTCATCTCTAACGAAACACTCTGGGAAAGAACCAGCCAGAAGCCAATGGAGCTACAGATAACAAGCAGAAAGTGGAGATGGTTGGGACATACACTTAGGAGACCAAATGAACATATTGCGAAGGAAGTACTTTATTGGATTCCGCAGGAACGGCGGAGCCGAGGCAGGCCCAGAATGACGTGGAAGCAGAAGGTCAACAGTGAGGAATATAATACTAACAGAAGAAAGAACAAGATGGCGATCCTTTGTCGTAGCACTATGTCCACAAAAGGAGTTAAAGGACTTAATAATAAATATAACATTAAAAAAAATCAATCTTGAATGTGTCTGCTCGGTTGACACAAGAGTTAAGTATGTTAATCATTCATCAAAATTACATGTCCCACTGCGTATTACTATGGGCCGAAAACCACGTTTCGATGTCTCGAACGGTTCACATAATAAGAGGGGAGCAAATTTTAAGTGATTCACCTTGTATTAGCAGGTTACTCCACCCTTTACGCAGGTGATTCTTCTGGCAGGGTGGGGGTATTGCAGAACAATTACAGAATTACAGGGTGATCAAAAAGTCAGTATAAATTTCAAAACTTAATAAATCATGGAACAATGTAGATAGAGAGGTACAAATTGACACACATGCTTGGAATGACATGGGGTTTTATTAGAGCCAAAAATACAAAAGTTCAAAAAATTTCTGACAGATGGCGCTTCATCTGATCAGAATAGCAATAATTAGCATAACAAAGTAAGACAAAGCAAAGATGATGTTCTTTACAGGAAATGCTCAATATGTCCACCATCATTCCTCAACAATAGCTGTAGTCGAGGAATAATGTTGTGAACAGCACTGTAAAGCATGCCCGGAGTTACGGTGAGGCATCGGCGTCGGATGTTGTCTTTCAGGATCCCTAAAGATGTCGGTCGATCACGATACACTTGCGACTTCAGGTAACCCCAAAGCCAATAATCGCACGGACTGAGGTCTGGGGACCTGGGAGGCCAAGCATGACGAAAGTGGCGGCTGAGCACACGATCATCACCAAACGACGCGCGCAAGAGATCTTTCACGCGTCTGGCAATATGGGGTGGTTCTAATAAAACCCCATGCCATTCCAAGCATGCGTGTCAATTTTTACCTCTCTATCTACATTATTCCGTGGGTTATTAAGTTTTCAAATGTATACTGACTTTTTGATCACCCGGTACATGCGAAAATAACGTTAGGAAGAATTTGAAGTGTGTAATTTCAACAGGGGATTGGACTCCTAACAACGATAATTGTGAATAACTAAAGTCCTATAGGAATTGAGTCTTGCAGAGACTTTGCAGCAACTGGTTCAAATGCAGTGGTGATCTGGATCAAATGCACATGACTAACACAAAAGAGAACCCTAACAAAACTGCCTACATGCAGGGGCTGGGATGTGGCAGGGACAGCAGAGGCGAAAGGAAGATTAAGATTTAACATCCCGTCGACATCGAGGTCACTAGAGATAGAGCACAATCTCGGATTGTTTCAAGGATGGAGAAGGAAATCGGCCGTGTAATTTCAAAGGAACCGTCGCGTAATTTGCCTGGAGCGATTTAGGGAAATCACGGAAAACCTAAATCTGGATGGCCATACATGGTTTGAACCATCGTCCTCCCAAATGCGAGTCCAGTGCACTAACCACTGCGCCACCTCGCTCGGTAGCAAAGGCGAGATGACGCCACCGTGACCCCCTCTCCAACCCCCACCTCTGTTTTGGAAATCAGCTAATCAGAGACCTTCTAAGACAACCCGCAGATGATTAGGTTTCCCTGTCACAGCACAGTATTTTACTGGACATTAAAATCAAGCAACTCCTTCCTAAGCCAGGACTCTTTTTCTTTTTTTTTTTTTTTAATAAATCAGTCAGAGTGATTCTAACCCAACAAATATTCTGCTTGTTATGGAAGTTCAAACAGACATTACAGGTACAGATCACAAGAAAAACGCTTAGATATGTAGCTCAGTATATTATAATATGGACATGATACATCTACAATATACACATTTCAGAACCATTTATAATGGATCAAATCAGATCATTACAATTTCAGTTTCATAATACATTCACAACATACAGATTATAATTTCAGTTCATAATTCATATGAAATATATAGCTTCTTTTCTCAGTTTATGTCTTCTCTGTCTTTTAAATCTCATCTATTTTATATCTACAACAAATAGATTATAGTTTCAATTTCTTAATACAGCTACAATATGTAAGTTCAGTTTCAAAGTCATAATACATCTACAACATATAGCTTGCATCCTCAGTTTACATTTTTTATATGTGTAAAACATTTAGCTTACATTCCTAGTTGGCATCTTTTCTGTATCTATAACATATAGGTTACAATGTCATTACTGCGTGTACAACATGTAGGTTACAACTGCAGTACTTTACGTTTGCAGGCAGCAAGTTACTACTGAATCAAAAATACCATGCACAACTGTGATCCCGCACAACACTGCTTTCTTTATGATGTAGTATGTAACATTTATCATGTCTTGCCAACTGTGATAATTTACATTGCTTTATAATCGAAACTGTATGCAGCTAGAATCGAATTATATACTCTACAGTCGATATCTCAACGCTAATTAATAGAGTTTCCTGTAAACATACATGCTTAGTTCCTTTTCCTACGCTGATGAGCGTTTCACACCTTCCACTCTACCTTTTATCAGTTACATTTCAGTTTCGAGAGTGTACATTTGTGCTCTCAGTCCTATTAATTTTGTAAGAATCTCCCTTTCTCCCTTTATAATTCAGTTTTCATTTAAATATCTCTATTTTTAATGGCACATAGGGTGTTACAAGTGCAGTTATTGTGGTAAGCCTTGCATGATTCATAAAGTTTCACCAGCACACACACACACACACACACACACACACACACACACACACACACACACACACAAACACACGTTTTGCTTCGTAATCACAGGTCAGTATTTTACCAGCCATTAAAACGAAACTGCCAATCACTATATACCTCAGAGTTAGCCATATTTTTCTCTGTATACCACTTGGCAGCCACTAAAGTTTGAACATTGTAGCCCACTCGGTACAAGGCACAATGGATTCTCAAATATCACAATGTTGTTTCTGTGTCTGAAATGGCTGTATTATTTTTCGCTTACAGTACAAAACACATGTGCCTCACTTACTGGCACCACTGATACAGGTTAAGGTACACTTGACACCTAAAACACGACTGTGGGCTCTCAAACTAAGTATCACAACAATATTTCGCCAAATGCACTTTACCTATACGTTAGATTTACAGTGCTAAATAAGTGATCCACATGTGTTGTGACTGTTATAGAATTAATCTTAATGTATTTTGAAATATAAGAGATACAATTTTGATTTACTGCTATTTTAATGTGGTGCGGAGATCGACGTTTCGTCCATTATAGGACAACGAACTTTCTTCTGTGTGTAACCTTATCCAAAGAAATTTCTAATCCTGTGGAGAGTTCATACTTTCAAGCAAAACAAACCGAGCAGTCACCATGTTAATATAAGTGTTTATGAATCTAACATGTGGTCTTGGTTCTCTTCGTAGTTATACTTGCGTATTATCAATATGTATAGTGTAAGCGATGCACTGAATTAAAGATTTCCTAAAAAATGTCATTTTTTGTATGGTTTGTTGTGCTTAAGAGTCGGAAAATGTAACGTCGGTTGCTAAAAATGCTATACATCGTGGTATTATTTAGTAACTGTCCATGGAAAGAAAAGGAGATACAGTCTGTGAACCCTTTAGGGAGCCTTAGCAACGTAGTTCCTGTCGGTAAGTGTCGCATCCTTCCTCGAAAATTAGTTTTTGTACCAACAGTGGAACATAACCTCAAATAGGTCTAAGATCGGAATGCCAACACCTTTACGTATTTTGATAAATATTGGTCAATTTAAAAGTGAAAATATCATTGTGGTAATTACACCTCAACCTCTAAGTTAAATCATTAGTGCCAGTAAGTGAGACACATGAGTTTTGTGCTATAGTGAAACAATAAAACAGAGACCAGAATGAGATTTTCTCTCTGCAGCGGAGTGTGCGCTGATATGAAACATCCTGGCAGATTAAAACGGTGTGCCGGACCGAGACTCGAAGTCGGGACCTTTGCCTTTCGCGGGAAAGTACTCTACCATGCACGACCCACGACCCGTCCTCACAGCTTCAACTCTCCCATACAGTTTAGCCATGGAAACAATATTGTGTTATTTAATTTGACGGTCCATTGTACCTTGCACCAGGTGGGCTAAAAAGGTGATACTTTAGTCGCTGCCGCCAAGTGAGAACAAGGTGGCTGACTCTGGTGTACGTAGCAAATGAAGTGATTGGCTGTGCAGTAAAACACTTGGTCGTGATTGGCTGTTTCATTTCAGTGGCTGCTAAACTACTGAGATGTGATTGGGAGACCAAAATGTGGATGTGCGCTTGTGTGTGTGTGTGTGTGTGTGTGTGTGTGTGTGTGTGTGCGTGAGAGAGAGAGAGAGAGAGCGAGAGAGAGAGAGCTTTTGACGAAGTTGCGCGGATTATACAAGGGTTCTGGCGCCGCAGTCCGGAACCGCGGGACTGCTACTGTCGCAGGTTCGAATCCTGCCTCGGGCATGGGTGTGTGTGATGTCCTTAGGTTAGTTAGGTTTAAGTAGTTCTAAGTTCTAGGGGACTTATGACCTAAGATGTTGAGTCCCATAGTGCTCAGAGCCATTTTTTTTTATTATACAAGGGTTACTGCGTTTAATGACACTAATTCAAACTGATATGAACAATCGACATTTTCTTTCTCCGCATGGTCATAGATAATAATTTCTGCTTCTACAAAATATTTTTATTACCAAAATTGGTTTCTTGGTTTTCTAATGTAGTACTGTGTAGCTAATCTAAACGAAGGAAGGCTAACTTCGTTACAATACTGAACACATGATTAACATTTCTCCCTCATTAAGAACACGTAGGTATTATTAGACAGACTGAAAGCTTTGCACAGCGATAACTATTGAACTAGTAGTTGCAGCTAACAAACTCAAGACAAATTACGTTTTTCTGAAGTGCTATTTCCTTATACAATCATCTTAAAAATCGTCCTTCATCCTCAGGGTCCACAGCATGGAACATCTCAAATAGATATCTCTATGCAGCACATCTACTATCCAGACTGCTCATTCTGCAATGATACAACACCCTCTCTCCACAACTCAACAACTACTCCTGCACATGGCTGCAACTCTACTCGACTGTTACATACTTGCTTGCCAGCGCTCTACTCAATAAGGCAACCTCTGGAAACAAGACACTAGGTATCGCTTATGTGTTCCGAATGCAAAGATGTTTAAAGGGCCAGTATTCCAAATAAGCAGATAATTTTCTTTTATTTGCATTCAAAGATGCAGCAAGAGCTAACATGCCAAATAAACTTTGATTCACTACCATTTCACTTAATGTGTAAACCTTTCAAGTGTTCGTGTACTTCTCTTCACAAAATTTGCATAATCGTCACGACTCATACGAAGTCTTAACCTTTTGAGATATTGTCCCACGTGAACAGAATGTACACTCCTGGAAATGGAAAAAATAACACATTGACACCGGTGTGTCAGACCCACCATACTTGCTCCGGACACTGCGAGAGGGCTGTACAAGCAATGATCACACGCACGGCACAGCGGACACACCAGGAACCGCGGTGTTGGCCGTCGAATGGCACTAGCTGCGCAGCATTTGTGCACCGCCGCCGTCAGTGTCAGCCAGTTTGCCGTGGCATACGGAGCTCCATCGCAGTCTTTAACACTGGTAGCATGCCGCGACAGCGTGGACGCGAACCGTATGTGCAGTTGACGGACTTTGAGCGAGGGCGTATAGTGGGCATGCGGGAGGCCGGGTGGACGTACCGCCGAATTGCTCAACACGTGGGGCGTGAGGTCTCCACAGTACATCGATGTTGTCGCCAGTGGTCGGCGGAAGGTGCACGTGCCCATCGACCTGGGACCGGACCGCAGCGACGCACGGATGCACGCCAAGACCGTAGGATCCTACGCAGTGCCGTAGGGGACCGCACCGCCACTTCCCAGCAAATTAGGGACACTGTTGCTCCTGGGGTATCGGCGAGGACCATTCGCAACCGTCTCCATGAAGCTGGGCTACGGTCCCGCACACCGTTAGGCCGTCTTCCGCTCACGCCCCAACATCGTGCAGCCCGCCTCCAGTGGTGTCGCGACAGGCGTGAATGGAGGGACGAATGGAGACGTGTCGTCTTCAGCGATGAGAGTCGCTTCTGCCTTGGTGCCAATGATGGTCGTATGCGTGTTTGGCGCCGTGCAGGTGAGCGCCACAATCAGGACTGCATACGACCGAGGCACACAGGGCCAACACCCGGCATCATGGTGTGGGGAGCGATCTCCTACACTGGCCGTACACCACTGGTGTACGAGGGGACACTGAATAGTGCACGGTACATCCAAACCGTCATCGAACCCATCGTTCTACCATTCCTAGACCGGCAAGGGAACTTGCTGTTCCAACAGGACAATGCACGTCCGCATGTATCCCGTGCCACCCAACGTGCTCTAGAAGGTGTAAGTCAACTACCTTGGCCAGCAAGATCACCGGATCTGTCCCCAATTGAGCATGTTTGGGACTGGATGAAGCGTCGTCTCACGCGGTCTGCACGTCCAGCACGAACGCTGGTCCAACTGAGGCGCCAGGTGGAATTGGCATGGCAAGCCGTTCCACAGGACTACATCCAGCATCTCTACGATCGTCTCCATGGGAGAATAGCAGCCTGCATTGCTGCGAAAGGTGGATATACACTGTACTAGTGCCGACATTGTGCATGCTCTGTTGCCTGTGTCTATGTGCCTGTGGTTCTGTCAGTGTGATCATGTGATGTATCTGACCCCAGGAATGTGTCAATAAAGTTTCCCCTTCCTGGGACAATGAATTCACGGTGTTCTTATTTCAATTTCCAGGAGTGTATGTTTCTGGAGAGCACGTCTACGTGTGCACATGCGGCTCATCGCTGGGAAGATGACGCTTGTGGCAACAGTCTTATTTAACTTCTCAAATAACTGTGGGAGTGAAACTTCCTGGCAGATTAAAACTTTGTGCCCGACCGAGACTCGAACTCGGGATCTTTGCCTTTCGCGGGCAAGTGCTCTACCAATTGAGCTACCGAAGCACGACTCACGCCCGCCCCTCACAGCTTTACTTCTGCCAGTATCCCGTCTCCTACCTTCCAAACTTTACAGAAGCTCTCCTGCAAACCTTGCTGAACTAGTACTCCTGAAAGAAAGGATACTGCGGAGACATGGCTTAGCCACAGCCTGGGGGATGTTTCCTGAATGAGATTTTCACTCTGCAGGTTTGCAGGAGAGCTTCTGTAAAGTTTGGAAGGTAGGAGACGAGATACTGGCAGAAGTAAAGCTCTGAGGGGCGGGCGTGAGTCGTGTTTCGGTAGCTCAGTTGGTAGAGCACTTGCCCGCGAAAGGCAAAGGTCCCGAGTTCGAGTCTCGGTCGGGCACACAGTTTTAATCTGCCAGGAAGTTTCATATCAGCGCACACTCCGCTGCAGAGTGAAAATCTCATTCTGGAAACTGTGGGAGTATTTGAGATAACTTCTGACGTAAAGCATCTCACATCCTGTTATAGACTTCTAATGTTGGCAAGCAGTGTAAACGGAAACAGCTTACCAGAAAGCAGGTGTCGGAAGCCATCAGCTGTTCATGTTGTACAGAACCGCTTGCGGACTACAAACATTTTCCGGCGCTCATCTAGGGAAAATCACTTTGACACTTCCACCAATGCCTTAATGCTGACTTAAAATTGAATCATACTCGCGCATTTAGTCAACGAAATTTGTCTCTAACAACACTGCACGAGAGAAAATTGCTCTCCTTAGATAAGCTGAATTACACAGAATTAATGTCTTCTGAGACGTTTATACTACATAAACGAGAAGACAAATCTGGTGCGGCTCTTTCGCAGCTGACTAGGAAACTGTTATGAGCCACCAGGAACCACACGCACCTAACAAGATGAATCTGTGTGCTGATTCATACCGAGACGTGACGATTCAGCTGACACCGGAGGTGCACGCTTGTGCAAAAGCTCAGCTGCCGCCTGCTGTCACAGCGACTGTCTCACACGATGCGAGCTCGTAAGTATGGAGAAGCTGCTTTGCGTTACGATTGTAACTGGATGGAAGAAGAGTTGCGCCAAGTCGTCAAGAAAACGTTTTTCAAGAGAAATAGCGTTCAAATCCGTGTCAGTACGTCCAGATTCTCTTTGTTTATTCTTTCTATACTAAAGTACAGTTGATAGGTGACTCCAACGACTACGGGTATACTCTCATGAGTTTCAGTATCCCCCTTTAAACATAGTGTATTTATCCTTCTCCTGCCAAGTGATACGATGATGATGATGATGATGATGTTTGGTTTGTGGGGCGCTCAACTGCGTGGTTATCAGCGCCCGTACAATTATCCAATCTTTGCTCAGTCCAATTTCGCCACTTTCCTGGATGATGATGAAATGATGAGGACAACACAAACACCCAGTCATCTCGAGGCAGGGGAAAATCCCTGACCCCGCCGGGAATCGAACCCGGGACCCCGTGTCGGGAAGCGAGAACGCTACCGCGAGACCACGAGGGCGGACCCAAGTGATACGAAAGCTATATAAAGATCAATAGATCTTACTCCATCATGCCACCCCACGAAGATGCGTTGAAGTTGAAACCTTCCCGTCTCCTCTGTATCCCTTTTGTTACGCAACCTTCCTTCTACAATAACCTATGAAACCTTCCCTTAGGATTTCTATCTCTTGCTTAATAATAACAAATGAAATCTATCTTTCCTTTGCAATTTATTCTCTTTCTCAATCTTCGCATACAAATTTAAATGCTGCTTATTAAAAGTGATTTTCTGATTATTTCGACGAAACATAGAATGTGTCGTCGTCGTGGCCCTCAGTCGTTATCTAAAATAACCCAAAACTGTTCCTTACCTTTTTTACTGTTACTGGATCGCCATCTGACTGCAACATCGAACTGCGACATGAATATACTTACTCTGTTTTACTATACTCTATTAGCTGCTGGTGGGCTGTCATAATAAGTGGCTGTATTTATTACCAAAGCTGACGTTATTCTTTAATCGCAAAGCTGACGTTATTCTTTAATTAATTTGACTGAAGTTACGTAATTCACAGTTAAAATTTTTCTTGACAACAATAAAATTTCGCAAAGTTTTACGTTGATGGTTTTTGGGATGGATTATAATCAGTAATGCAATATTGCTGGCAAAAATTAATTATATTCTGAATGAAATGATTTTACAAACTTTCAGATGGGACTTACTTTTTACAATAATCTTGCAACTAGCATTGCGCAAACATACCTTCTGTAGTACTGAGTTTCTCAAAAGAATAATTCAATAATATTAGTTCCTCTTATGATAATAATTAGCTGATGTCTCTGTACATCCGTTTATAATTTCCTGGAAATCATACGTAGCTGGTGGCTGGCATGCACACCGCTCTTGTCAACCTCTCGCTTCAGACCTGCTACCGACTCGCTTCACATCTCGCTTACTACTGACTTCCTACGAACGCTGAAGCGCTGTCTCTTCTGCCAACAATGCTTTCTGGTGCAGACAATCCCTGCTACCATTACAAAATGTATCAATGCGCGCTCTTTCCCGCTCTTTTCCTAAAATGTATCCATACGCGGTCTCTCCCGCCCTTTTTAAAATTATATCAATGTGCGGTCTCTGCTGCCAACGATACTTTGGTGCAGACCTTCCCTGCTACCACAATTATTTCCAACGTGACAAATATTAATTATTCCTACTTAATCCGACTAATAAAATATAAACATCTTTCATAAATTGTGGTTTCACAATAGACAATAGAAATATACACGTCTTACAATGTCGATTGTAATGCCCCAAATGGAGCAAAGTGGCACAGTTGTTACTATACTGGATTCACACATGGAAGGATGGTGGTTCAAGCCCGCGTGTTGCTATCCAGATTTAGGTTTTCCGTGGATTCCGTAAATCATTTAAGAAAAATGCTACCAGGATGGTTCCCTTCGGCACTCTTCCATCCGCACCCCTCGTCTAATCCGAGATTGTAATCAGTCTCTAATGATTTCTTAGTCAACGGGATGGTAGCCTTAATCTACCTTCCTCCAAAATGTAAAAAAGGTTAAATCATGTAACATGCGATTTCAAATGAATCTCAAGCGGTAGGATAGATACCACGTTTGTGCTCACGTCAAATTCATTTCGTTCTTCAAACTGCTCACAGTCGCAGAACCTGTGGAACAAATCCAACATTTTTATAATTACTTTCTGAAACATTTTTAAGAGGTCACCCTCAGTCCTGTTGCCTGTCAACAACGTACCTCCATCACCTACTATAATAAGGAACTCTACCTTTCTAAAACGCTCGCCTAAATTCCCTATGTCATCTAATACCTGACTACGACATGGTTTGGAAAAGCTTGTTACCTGGAATGTGTTAATTCTTCCTGCAATAACTAGCTCGTAGTCACTGCACAGCAATTTGTGACTGCACGAATTATTTCTACATCTACATCTACATAGATACTCTGCAAATCACATTTAAGTGCCTGGCAGAGGGTCCATCGAACCACCTTCACAATTCTCTATTATTCCAATCTCGTATACCGCGCGGAAAGAATGAACACCTATATCTTTCCGTACCAGCTCTGATTTCCCTTATTTTATCGTGGTGATCGTTTCTCCCTATGTAGGTCGATGTCAACAAAATATTTTCGCATTCAGAGGAGAAAGTTGGTGATTGGAATTTTGTGAGAAGATTCCATCGCAACGAAAAACGCCTTTCTTTTAATGATTTCCAGGCCAAATCCTGCATCATTTCTGTGACAGTCTCTGCCATATTTCGCGATAATACAAAACGTGCTACCTTTCTTTGAACTTTTTCGATGCACTCCGTCAGTCCTATCTGGCAAGGATCCCACACTGCGCAGCAGTATTCTAAAAGAGGACGAACAACCGTAGTGTCTCCTCAGTAGGTCTGTTACATTCTCCAAGTGTCTTTGGTTAGCCTTCCCCACAACATTTTCTACGTGTTCCTTCCAATTTAAGTTGTTCGTAATTGTAATACCTAGGTATTTAGTTGAACTTACGGCTTTTAGATTAGACTGATTTATCGTGTAATCGAAGTTTAACGAGTTCCTTTTAGCACTCATGTGGATGACCTCACACTTTTCGTTATTTAGGGTCAACTGCCACTTTTCGCACGATTCAGATATTTTTTCTAAATCGTTTCGCTGTTTGTTTTGATCTTCTGATGACTTTATTAGTCGATAAACGACAGCGTCATCTGCAAACAACCGACGACGGCTGCTCAGATAGTCTCCCAAATCGTTTATATAGATAAGGAACAGCAAAGGGCCTATAACACTACCTTGGGGAACGCCTGAAATCACTTCTGTTTTACTAGATGACTTTCCGTCAATTATTACGAACTGTGACCTCTCTGACAAGAAATCGTAAATCCAGTCACATAACTGAGACGATATTCCATAAGCACGCAATTTCACTACTAGCCGCTTGTGGTACAGTGTCAAAAGCCTTCCGGAAGTCCAGGAATACGGAATCGATCTGAAATCCCTTGTCAATAGCACTCAGCATTTCATGTGAATGAAGAGCTAGTTGTGTTTCCCTCATTGTACCTTCTATGGTACTCATTGACTAGCCTTATTACGCACCCGTCCTAGTCCAGCACTTACAAACTGCAAAACTGACGTTTGTGTTAATATTAACTAACGTTTTTGTGAATTTTAACACCATAAAACAAACAACTGCATCGTTGTATTTGTCAGGAATTCTGACTACAAAACTACTGTACTCGTAAGGGTTAAGGTTTGATCGACTCGTCAGCGTAATTAGTTTTAGCGTAACGTTCACAAAAGTCGTTTTTCTTTCATTACCCTCACGGACACGTTTACTTTAATAATGTTAACAGAATAGCCGGCTACGCTGCTGGCGTAATAGCCCAATCAATGGAGACCAAAAAAGGTGGAATATCGGGAACAGTTCGCGTAAGCCGAAATTTTTGTACATTGGTCGGAGGGAGTGCAACGAACAACATACTAGAAATCCTGACTGGTTAAGGATGAATGTGGGGGTGTATGTGCGTCTGAAGGTAACGTTTGTACGTTTTCCTTGAATAACTGGAAAACCGTGGCCCCCAGCGAAAACGTGCCTAAGAACAAAATTTCACTACACTATATTTGCTACAAAAAGATCCTGTTTATTTTTTCTATAGGAGTAACAGCTTGCGCGTAGCGAGCAAAATACGAATCTCGCGCATGGTTTTTGAAAGTCAGATACAACACTACGGGCTGCGTAAAACAACATCGGTACGAGCAACTAAATCACCCTGTATATGTACAGCAAATGAAACCTAGTTCTTGCTCAGTGTATAATTTTGCAACTACCTACTTCTTCAAGCACTTTTTAGCAACTAATACAGTGACATACATCATGACAAAAAATGTTAGATGAGAAAACAAAAAAAATTAAGTCCCAAAAAATTTGTTTTACGTACTCGCAAAATAAGCGTGGCCATATATAAAATTTAATTGGAAAACATGGCTGTAGAGAGAGTAACGAGAAAGAGGACAAGACATGACAAAATTTCCTACTACGCTTCTCCGTCCTCTGAAGTAGCCTTCCCCTTCCGTTTTTTCTATATTTTATTTCGTTTTACAAGCCATTGCTACAACAGACTAACCCGTGCAGATTTAACCTCTATTGTGATTAATTCGAACTTTGAGACTGACGCACAAACTAACTCCATGCGTCTTTAGCCTAATCCCGCCCAAATATACGCGACCGTCCACGATTTCCGCACAACTTTAAATGATCTCAGTACTGCGTTTAGTTGGTTACTTGTATCTACATCTACATATCT
The DNA here is from genome assembly GCF_023864275.1 of Schistocerca cancellata. NCBI lineage: Eukaryota > Metazoa > Arthropoda > Insecta > Orthoptera > Acrididae > Schistocerca > Schistocerca cancellata. The sequence goes on from NC_064629.1 coordinate 730,946,595, forward strand.
ACACCGCTAGCCACCAAGCGGCGCCGGCCGCGGTGGTCTCGCGGTTCTAGGCGCTCAGTCCGGAACCGCGCGACTGCTACGGTCGCAGGTTCGAATCCTGCCTCGGGCATGGATGTGTGTGATGTCCTTAGGTTAGTTAGGTTTAAGTAGTTCTAAGTTCTAGGGGACTGATGACCACAGATGTTAAGTCCCATAGTGCTCAGAGCCATTTGAACCACCAAGCAGTGTGTGGCGGAGGGCACAATTCGCGCCAAAGTCATATTTCCTCCCCTCTGTTCCACTCGCGGATAGTGCGAGGGAAAAACGAGTGTCTGAACGCCTCAGTACGAGCTCTAATTTCCCTTATCTTTGAATGGTGATCTCTGCGCGATTTGAAAGTTGGTGGTAATCATATATGCTCTACATCTTCGGCGAAGATCGGATTTTGGAATTTAGTGAGCAGCCCCTTCCGTTTAGCGCGCCGTCAATCTGCAAGTGTGTCCCACTTCAAAGTTTCTATGAGATTTGTAACGCTCTCGCGATGGCTAAATGTACCAATCACGAAGCTTGCCGCTCTTCTTTGGACCTTCTCAGTCTCTTGAATCAGACCCAACTGGTAAGGGTCCCATACAGACGAACAATACTCTAAGGCTGGACGAACTAACGTATTGTAAGCTATTTTCTTTGTTGAAGGACTGCATCGCTTCAGGATTCTATCAATAAACCGCAATCTAGAGTTCGCCTTGCCCGATACTTGTATAATCAGGTCATTCCATTTGAGATCATTTCGAATAGTCACACCCAGATACGTGACGGATGTTATCGCTTCAAAAGACAGGGCATTTATTTTGTACTCGTTCATTAATGGGGATTTTCGCCTTGTTATACGCAGTAGGTTGCACTTACTAATATTGAGAGATAACTGCCAGTCATTAGTCCACTCTTTTATTTTCTGCAAATCCTCATTGATTTGTTCACATCTTTCAAGTGATGCTACTTTCCTGTAGACTACAGCATCATCGGCAAACAGTCTAATGCCGCTGTCAATACTATCAACCAGATCGTGTATGTAAATCGTAAAAAGCAGCGGACCCATTACGCTGCCTTGGGGCACACCTGAAGTTACGCTAGTTTCTGTTGAAGTCACCCCGTTCAGGACGACATACTGCTCCCTGTCTGTTAGAAAACTTTCTATCCAACCGCATATGTCATCGGATAGATCGTAAGCGTGCACTTTTTGTAGCAAGCGACAGTGCGGAACTGTGTTGAACGCCTTTCGAAAGTCGAGAAATATGGCATCAACCTGGGAGCCGGTATCTAGAGCCTGATGTATATCATGCACGAAGAGGGCCAGCTGTGTCTCGCATGACCGCTGTTTTCTAAAACCGTGCTGGTTTCTGCAGATGAGCTCCTCAGAGTCTAGAAAGGTCATCATTATGTTTGAACACAAAATATGTTCCATGATTCTACAACGAATCGATGTCAGTGAAATTGGCCGGTAATTATGTGCATCCGATTTTCTACCCTTTTTATAGATTGCTATGACCTGGGCCTTCTTCCATTCTCATGAGATATTATAATTCACTAGAAAATAAGTCGAAATAAAGAACCTGAACGACGTCCCGCAGGAGTACAACACTGGACTTACACTCGGGACAACGAAAGTCGTAGTCCAGCCTGCAGCTCAGACTAGAGTTTCCTGTAGTTTCCCTAAATCGTGTAAGGCATAAGTCTGGATGGTTCCTTTGTAATGAACACCACTTTCCCTAACCATCACCCATCCGAGCACGACGGTTCTTTTCCAAGACATCGCCATCCTAATCCTTCCGAGTTTAAATAGTTCAAATGGCTCTGAGCACTATGGGACTCAACATCTGAGGTCATCAGTCCCCTAGAACTTACAGGGTGTTTCAAAAATGACCGGTATATTTGAAACGGCAATAAAAACTAAACGAGCAGCGATAGAAATACACCGTTTGTTGCAATATGCTTGGGACAGCAGTACATTTTCAGGCAGACAAGCTTTCGAAATTACAGTAGTTACAAATTTCAACAGCAGATGGCGCTGCGGTCTGGGAAACTCTATAGTACGATATTTTCCACATATCCACCATGCGTAGCAATAATATGGCGTAGTCTCTGAATGAAATTACCCGAAACCTTTGACAACGTGTCTGGCGGAATGGATTCACATGCAGATGAGATGTACTGCTTCAGCTGTTCAATTGTTTCTGGATTCTGGCGGTACACCTGGTCTTTCAAGTGTCCCCACAGAAAGATGTCACAGGGGTTCATCTCTGGCGAATAGGGAGGCCAATCCACGCCGCCTCCTGTATGTTTCGGATAGCCCAAAGCAATCACACGATCATCGAAATATTCATTCAGGAAATTAAAGACGTCGGCCGTGCGATGTGGCCGGGCACCATCTTGCATAAACCACGAGGTGTTCGCAGTGGTCCAGATAGCGTGATGCAGTAATCGTTTCGGATCTGAAAAATGGGCCAATGATTCCTTTGGAAGAAATGGCGGCCCAGACCAGTACTTTTTGAGGATGCAGCGACGATGGGACTGCAACATGGAGCTTTTCGGTTCCCCATATGCGCCAGTTCTGTTTATTGACGAAGCCGTCCAGGTAAAAATAAGCTTCGTCAGTAAACCAAATGCTGCCCACATGCATATCGCCGTCATCAAACCTGTGCACTATATCGTTAGCGAATGTCTCTCGTGCAGCAATGGTAGCGGCGCTGAGGGGTTGCCGCGTTTGAATTTTGTATGGATAGAGGTGTAAACTCTGGCGCATGAGACGATACGTGGACGTTGGCGTCATTTGGACCGCAGCTGCAACACGGCGAACGGAAACCCGAGGCCGCTGTTGGATCACCTGCTGCACTAGCTGCGCGTTGCCCTCTGTGGTTGCCGTACGCGGTCGCCCTACCTTTCCACCACGTTCATCCGTCACGTTCCCAGTCCGTTGAAATTTTTCAAACAGATCCTTTATTGTATCGCTTTTCGGTCCTTTGGTTACATTAAACCTCCGTTGAGAACTTCGTCTTGTTGCAACAACACTGTGTTCTAGGCGGTGGAATTCCAACACCAGAAAAATCCTCTGTTCTAAGGAATAAACCATGTTGTCTACAGCACACTTGCACGTTGTGAACAGCACACGCTTACAGCAGAAAGACGACGTACAGAATGGCGCACCCACAGACTGCGTTGTCTTCTATCTCTTTCACATCACTTGCAGCGCCATCTGTTGTTGAAAATTGTAACTACTGTAATTTCGAAAGCTTGTCCGCCTGAAAATGTACTGTTGTCCCAAGCATATTGCAACAAACGGTGTATTTCTATCGCTGCTCGTTTAGTTTTTATTTCCGTTTCAAATATACCGGTCATTTTTGAAACACCCTGTAGAACTACTTAAACCTAACTAACCTAAGGACATCACACACATCTATGCCCGAGGCAGGATTCGAACCTGCGACCGTAGCGGTCGCGCGGTTCCAGACTGAAGTGCCTAGAACCGATCGGCCACACCAGCTGGCAATCCGAGTGTACATCAGCTTTAATGACGCCGTCTTTGACATGATTTGTAACCTTAATCTTAATTTCTCCCTAAACAAAGACTGACGGAAAGACGTCTCTCTCGTTCTCACACTATATCTGTTTATCTACAGGGTGGTCCACTGATCGTGACCGGGCAAAATATCTCAAGAAATAAGCGTCAAACGAAAAAACTACAACGAACGAACCTTGTCTAGCTTGAAGGGGGAAACCAAATGGCGCTATAGTTGGCCCGCTAGATGGCGCTGCCATAGGTCAAATGGATATCAACTGTGTTTTTTTTTTAAATAGGAACCCGCATTTTTATTACATATTCGTGTAGTACGTAAAGAAATAATGTTTCAGTTGGACCACTTTTTTCGCTTTGTGATAGATGGCGCTGTAATAGTCACAAACATATGGCACACAATTTTAGACCAACAGTTGGTAACAGGTAGGTATTTTAAATTAAAATACAGAACGTAGGTACGTTTCAACATTTTATTTCTGTTGTTCCAATGTGATACATGTACCTTTGTGAACTTGTCATTTCTGAGAACGCATGCTGTTACAGCGTGATTGCCTATAAATACCACATTAATGCAATAAATGCTCAAAATGATGTCCGTCAACCTCAATGCATTTGTCAATACGTGTAACGACATTCCTCTCAACAGCGAGTAGTTCGCCTTCCGTAATGTTCACACATGCATTGACAGTGCGCTGACGCATGTTGTCAGGCGCTGTCGGTGGATCACTATAGCAAATATCCTTCAACTTTCCCCACAGAAAGAAATCCGGGTACGTCAGATTCGGTGAACGTGCGGGCCATGCTATGGTGCTTCGACGACCAATCCACCTGTCATGAAATATGCTATTCAATACCGCTTCATCCGCACGCGACCTATGTGCCGGACATCCATCATGTTGGAAGTACATCGCCATTCTGTCATGCATCGAAAGATCTTGTAGTAACATCGGTAGAATATTACGTAGGAAATCAGTATACATTGCACCATTTAGAGTGTCATCGATAAAATGGGGGCCAATTATCCTTCCTCTCATAATGCCGCATCATACATTAACCCGCCAAGATCTCTGATGTTCCACTTGTCGCAGCCATCGTGGATTTTCCGTTGCCCAATAGAGCATATTATTATGGCGGTTTACGTTACCGCTGTTGGTGAATGACGCTTCGTCGCTAAATAGAACGCGTGCAAAAAATCTGTCATCGTCCCGTAATTTCTCTTGTGCCCAGTGGCAGAACTGTACACGACGTTCAAAGTCGTCGCCATGCAATTCCTGGTGCATAGAATTATGGTACGGGTGCAATCGATGTTGATGAAGCGTTCTCAACACCGACGTTTTTGAGATTCCCGATTCTCGCGCAAATTGTTTGCTAATGATGTGCGGATTAGCCGCGACAGCAGCTAAAAACACCTACTTGGGCATCATCATTTGTTGCAGGTCGTGGTTGACGTTTCACATGTATCTGAACACTTGGATGATGTCGTTCAGGATACCGAGCAGCATACATAGCACACGTCCGTTGGGCATTTTGATCACAATAGCCAAACATGAACACGATCTCGACCTTTTCCGCAATTGGTAAACGGTCCATTTTAACACGGGTAATGTATCACGAAGCAAATACCGTCCGCACTGGCGGAATGTTACGTAATACCACGTACTTATACGTTTGTGACTATTACAGCGCCATCTATCACAAAGCGAAAAAAGTGGTGCAACTAAAACATTGATATTTCTTTACGTACTACACGAATATGTAATAAAAATGGGGGTTCCTACTCAAAAAAAGGCAGTTGATATCCGTTTGACCTACGGCAGCGCCATCTAGCTGGCCAACCATAGCGCCATCTGGTTTCCTCCTTCAAGATAGACGAGTTTCGTTCTTTGTAGTTTTTTCGTTTGATGCTTATTTCGTGAGATATTTGGCCCGGTTACTATCAATGGACCACCCTGTATACTGGTCAGCCAGAACATAATGACCACCGTTCTACTATCGATATAAATCCGTCCAGGCGATAGCATCTTCGCCTGGCGAGGAAGGTCTGCTAGTCAGACAAATGCACGGTGCATGTAGTATCAGTGAGCCTTCTGTACGTGTGTAGAATGGGGAAGGCGCACGATCTATCTGAGTTTGATCGAGGGCAGATTGTGATGGCCCGGAGGCTCGGCACGAGCATTTCGGAAACTGCATGACTTGTCGGTAGTTCGAAGGGTGCTGTAGTTTCTTCAAAACACGGCGAAAACAACGTGAAACCACATCCAGAAGTCGTGGGGTTGGGCGGCCACCCCTCTTTATAGATGTCTGACGTCATAGGCTGGCCAGAAGTAAAACAGGACAGGCGGCGAACTGTGTGGCGGAACTAACATCAGAGCCCAAGTGTGTCAACATACAGGGCTATTACAAATGATTGAAGCGATTTCATAAATTCACTGTAGCTCCATTCATTGACATATGGTCAAGACACACTACAGATACTTAGAAAAACTCATAAAGTTTTGTTCGGCTGAAGCCGCACTTCAGGTTTCTGCCGCCAGAGCGCTCGAGAGCGCAGTGAGACAAAATGGCGACAGGAGTCGAGAAAGCGTATGTCGTGCTTGAAATACACTCACATCAGTCAGTCATAACAGTGCAACGACACTTCAGGACGAAGTTCAACAAAGATCCACCAACTGCTAACTCCATTCGGCGATGGTATGCGCAGTTTAAAGGTTCTGGATGCCTCTGTAAGGGGAAATCAACGGGTCGGCCTGCAGTGAGCGAAGAAACGGTTGAACGCGTGCGGGCAAGTTTCACGCGTAGCCCGCGCAAGTCGACGAATAAAGGAAGCAGGGAGCTAAACGTACCACAGCCGACGGTTTGGAAAATCTTACGGAAAAGGATAAAGCAGAAGCCTTACCGCTTACAATTGCTACAAGCCCTGACACCCGATGACAAAGTCAAACGCTTTGAATTTTCGGCGCGGTTGCAACAGCTCATGGAAGAGGATGCGTTCAGTGCGAAATTTGTTTTCAGTGATGAAGCAACATTTTTTCTTAATGGTGAAGTGAACAGATACAATGTGCGAATCTGGGCGGTAGAGAATCCTCACGCATTCGTGCAGCAAATTCGCAATTCACCAAAAGTTAATGTGTTTTGTGCAATCTCACGGTTTAAAGTTTACGGGCCCTTTTTCTTCTGCGAAAAAAACGTTACAGGACACGTGTATCTGGACATGCTGGAAAATTGGCTCATGCCGTAACTGGAGACCGAAAGTGCCGACTTCATTTTTCAACAGGATGGTGCTCCACCGCACTTCCATCATGATGTTCGGCATTTCTTAAACATGAGACTGGAAAACCGATGGATCGGTCGTGGTGGAGATCATGATCAGCAATTCATGTCATGGCCTCCACGCTCTCCTGACTTAACCCCATGCGATTTCTTTCTGTGGGGATATGTGAAAGATTCAGTGTTTAAACCTCCTCTACCAAGAAACGTGCCAGAACTGCGAGCTCGCATCAACGATGCTTTCGAACTAATTGATGGGGACATGCTGCGTCGAGTGTGGGAGGAACTTCATTATCGGCTTGATGTCTGCCGAATCACTAAAGGGGCACATATCGAACATTTGTGAATGCCTAAAAAAACTTTTTGAGTTTTTGTATGTCTGTGCAAAGCATTGTGAAAATATCTCAAATAATAAAGTTATTGTAGGGCTGTGAAATCGCTTCAATCATTTGTAATAACCCTGTACAGTGTACCGAACACTCCTAACGATGGGCCTCCAAAGCCGATGACCCATACATGTGCCAATATTAATATCACGACATCGGCATCTGCTGCTGAAATGGGCACGTGACCATCAGTACTGGCCGCTGGCGCAGTGGCAGAGAGTTGCATGGTGTGATGAATCCCGATACCTGTTTCATCATGCCAATGGGACGGTGTGAATCCGTCGTCTTCCAAGGGCACGGCTCCTTGACACCTGTACTGAAGGACGGAGACTAGCTGGGGGCGGCTCCATTATGCTCTGGGGAACATTCACGTGGGGATCCATTGGTCCAGTGGAGCTCGTGCAAGGTAAAATGACGGCCAAGGAGTATCGTACACTGATTGCATACTACGTACACCCCTTTATGATGATCATGTTTCCCGACGGTAGTGGCATTTTTCAACAAGATAATGGGCCACGAGTGTGATGGACTGGTTCGAGGAACGAGTTCCAATTGACGTGCTGGTCCGTCAACTCGCCATATCTGAAGCCGATCGAACACATCTCGGTGTGATTGAACGTGGCATCAGAGTTCATCGCACCCCTTCCCGGAATTTACGGGAATTAGGTGACTTGTGTGTGCAGATGTAGTGCCAACTTCCTCCAGAGACCTACCAAGGCCTCATTGCTTCCATGCCAGGACACGTCGCCGCTGCCATCCATGCCAGAAGTGGACGTACCGGCTCTTAGGTAGGTGGCTATAATGGGGTTATTATGGTGGTTATAATGTTCTGGCTGATCAGTGTATTTCCCGCTTGACACTGAAAATGTTATTGAACTGTTGACACAGTATTACTCTGCTTTTCCGTGGGAGGAAATATTTCGTTGGTACACTCCTACGCAAGACCTACACAATCATCTCATTGAGGACTGTCAGTTAGATAGAATATCTTCAGTGGATTAAGCAAAATACTCGAAAGTGTTGAAAGGTCTCTGTTGGATTCCTTTCATGTTAATTTCTTAAATCTGTTGTCATTTACGGCATAAATTCCTCTTCTAAATTTACTGTGGTGTTTCTGACTATCTGGGAGGAGACTGAGCAGTGAAATGTGTTACTTTTACACATAAACAAGAACGATCTGTCACACTACTACACTTTAAAACACAGTTTATATGTACTTCATGTCACACAGTCTCATACGGAACCTACATCCGCTTTCTTTTATATACTGTATATGATAAGACACTGTCATCCCCCTTCCCTTCTGTGTGAGAGGATGAATGAGCAAATGTATTTCTAGTTGCATGCTTGGTGGTGGCAGACAAGCCTGTCTGCTAGAGAACAGTAGGACCAACGTCGGAACAGGTAGCTACGCTTTCTAGAAGCAAAGAGGTTTCTATTCTTAGTATGGTCCTGTCCGTCCCTTGTCATGTTGGTATAGGGAGCTGCCTCTCTGGTCACTTCCGTTTGTATTGGTGAAGCACGCTCGGGAGGAGCCCAGGTCAGTCCGTCCGCAGCGAGCGTCTGAAGTGGTAAGATCTCCGGCTAAGCGCGTGTCTGCTAAGTCCGTAGGACAATGGATTTCTTAAGTTCAGCCTAACTGAAAATTTAATCACCTTTATTTCAGGTTTAGCTCTAAAATATCTGATGTTATCTTAAATTGCAACGCAGTGTATTTTGAGTGTGAAGTTCAGAATATCTTCCAGTAGTTGCTTTGTCACTACTTTGTGAGTAAAGTGGAACCACGTGTTGATCAGTAACTCTAACAAAGATCATCAATCTTAAATGCGAATGTGCGTGAGATTATAACGTCTCGTCTTGACAATATTTTTCAATATAGCAACTTTCTTTTTGTTTAACCCACGTGGGGTGTACTTTGTGAGACCAGTACCACGTGCTATACAATTGTTTGACCCATCAGGTTAATAGTAAGACGATAGTAACCAGTTCGAGGTTTTTCCTTTGTAAATTGCTTTTCGATCTAATTTATTTTAATTATCAAAATTATTGTGGAGTTACACTCTTTGTGTAAACCAAGTTGACCACGTGAAGCATGTGGTGTAATCATCAAAGTATCCCTCAGCTATTCTCTTCAGGAAGATTTCACAGAGAGTTAGTATGAATTTAGTATACCAGTGTGTGGTAATTACATGACGGACAGGATTGCGCTACGAATGTAACTTCTTTGGGTGAAAATTGAATCGGTTGGTTGTGGTTAATTTCCTCTTGCATATGTTTCAACGTTCTTCGTGTGTTATTTTATGAATGCAGTGTTGTATGCAGTCTCCCAATCTTGGCTCCATATTTGATGTGTTCCGTAAGATTACAATCTCACATTTTCACAATCCTAAATAAGGCACCAGTTTAGTTATGAATCAAGTTTAATATGCTGAAATTTCAATGATCAATGTTAAAATAAATTTCCAAATATAATCTGATTTATTTCTTTTTATTTAAATACTCTTATATATATATATATATATATATATATATATATATATATATATATATATATATATATATATATATATATATATATATATCACCGGTTGTCGTATGACTATTGAAAGATTATAATTAATGTTAGTCTGGTTGGGAATTTGGTAAGCTAGACTGGATACCTGCTGAAACAGTTGCGCAGTAATGCAAGGTTAACTTCCTCAGATAGCTCACAGGTTTTAACCCACTTTTATGGTCTTGAATAGCAGCACCGCTTGCAGAATAAAAAAAAGTAACAACGTTACAGTGTTCATCAGAAACACTTTTAATTCTGTTTTTGGTTTACACGAGAATAAGATGGTCATTAGTTTCCACGATATGAAACGGAGTTGTGTTGTGAGAATGTTCTCAGTGCTATTCATAAAGCGGTTTCTGTGAAGTGAAATACCTTTTCACAGGAGGCAACGAAGGTGAAAACGGCTGGATGTAAAGTTTGTCGTATATGATATCCCACCGAAAGGAATCACACATTCATACATCATACGACAGGCATCGTCATGTGGAAATGGCAATGACTGACCAATCCATCGATCTGGCGTGCTGATTTAGATACGTCTGGACAATCGAATTCGAAATCGTATGGAAACCGCCTTCATGAGAAACAGTAGTTAATTAAGATTTTTTTTCTTCTTTGGCATAGAGCACTGTGATTGTTGTATAATATCGATTCGTTTGTGGACATACTGTGAACAGACATTTAAAATCTTTTAAAATGATTAATTGCTTCTATTAAGTGGCTTTAGACTCTCTAAAGGCTCATTATCCGATCATGAATAATCACAAACTTTATTTCTTAGGTGACGTGCAGTTAGATGTTGGAATTATGGTACCGTCCTAGGACTCAGACAGTTGCCAGAAATACCCTTTAAAAGTATCTATTTAATAACAACTTGAAAATATAACGTCTAGATTCATTAGACGTTACTTGCACTGTTCTGGTGATTGATTTTACACTTTTTCTTTTGCTATTAGAACTTCCTGTAAGCGAAGAGCAATGATTGGCTCAAATGGCTCTGAGCACTATAGGACTTAACGGCTGAGGTCATCATTCTCCTAGAACTTAGAACTACTTAAACCTTACTAACCTAAGGACATCACACACATCCATGCCTAAGGCAGGATTCGAACCTGCAACCGTAGCGGTCGCGCGGTTTCAGAATGAGGCGCCTAGAACCGCTCGGTAACAACGGCCGGCGAAAAGCAATGATACTGAAGCAAATGTTCACAGTGAATGAAAGTGAATGTATAAGAAAAACTAGTCTCACAAAGATATGACTCGGAAACTGCATCCGCGAATGCAGGAAAATAATTGGGGCCTCTTTGGGAAAACTACACTTTGTAATGGTAATTGAATTACTTAACCATTACGGCACCTCATCTCAACCTCTCGATACCAGCAATATTCTACTGTGTTTCTGTAAAATAGTTAACATATTTCTGTCACAACATTCAGATTTGATTTCGTTAATGTAGAGGTACTTCGATACATCGATATGTATACAGGGTGTTACAAAAAGGTACGGCCAAACTTTCAGGAAACATTCCTCACACACAAATAAAGAAAAGATGTTATGTGGACATGTGTCCGGAAAGGCTTAATTTCCATGTTAGAGTTCATTTTAGTTTCGTCAGTATGTACTGTACTTCCTCGATTCACCGCCAGCTGGCACAACTGAAGGAAGGTAATGTTGAATTCGATGCTTGTGTTGACATGAGATTCATTGCTCTGCAGTACTAGCATCAAGCACATCAGTACGTAGCATCAACTGGTTAGTGTTCATCACGAACGTGGTTTTGCAGTCAGTGCAATGTTTACAAATGCGGAATTGGCAGATGCCCATTTGATGTATGGATTAGCACGGGGCAATAGCCGTGGCGCGGTACGTTTGTATCGAGGCAGATTTCCAGAACGAAGGTGTCCCGACAGGAAGACGTTCGAAGCAATTGATCGGCGTCTTAGGGAGCACGGAACATTCCAGCCTATGACTCGCGACTGGGAAAGACCTAGAACGATGAGGACACCTGCAATGGACGAGGCAATTCTTCGTGCAGTTGATGATAACCCTAATGTCAGCTTCAGAGAAGTTGCTGCTGTACAAGGTAACGTTGACCACGTCACTGTATGGAGAGTGCTACGGGAGAATCAGTTGTTTTCGTACCATGTACAGCGTGTGCAGGCACTATCAGCAGTTGATTTGCCTCCACGGGTACACTTCTGTGAATGGTTCATCCAACAATGTGTCAATCCTCATTTCAGTGCAAATGTTCTCTTTACGGATGAGGCTTCGTTCCGACGTGATCAAATTGTAAATTTTCACAATCAACATGTGTGGGCTGACGAGAATCCGCACGCAATTGTGCAATCACGTCATCAACACAGATTTTCTGTGAACGTTTGGGCAGGCATTGTTGGTGATGACTTGAGTGGGCCCCATGTTCTTCCACCTACGCTCAATGGAGCACGTTATCATGATTTCATACGGGATACTCTACCTGTGCTGCAAGAACATGTGCCTCTACAAGTACGACACAACATATGGTTCATGCACGATGGAGCTCCTGCACATTTCAGTTGAAGTGTTCGTACGCTTCTCAACAACAGATTCGGTGACCGATGGATTGGTAGAGGCGGACCAGTTCCATGGCCTCCACGCTCTCCTGACCTCAACCCTCTTGACTTTCATTTATGGGGTCATTTGAAAGGTCTTGTCTATGCAACCCCGGTAGCAAATGTAGGGACTCTTCGTGCTCGTATTGTGGACGGCTGTGATACAATACGCCATTCTCCAGGGCTGCATCAGCGCATCAGGGATTCCATGTGGCGGAGGGTGGATGCACGTATCCTCGCTAACGGAGGACATTTTGAACATTTCCTGTAACAAAGTGTTTGAAGTCACGCTGGTACGTTCTGTTTTGTGTGTCATGTTTCCTGATCGTTTGGCCGTACATTTTTGTAACACCCTGTATATTGCAATGATATTATTCTTACGTGTATCCTTTCTTTTGTCACTATGATCTTTGACGTACTTGTAACTCTGATTTTTTGGGCGCGTAAGCGGTTATTAGAGAGTCAAGCTTTTTTCGTCATGTTAAAAAGACGCAAATTGTAGTCAGTTTATGAAATGTTAACTTTAACAGTGAGGAAGATATTTTCAAGTATGTTTTATGTTGTGAAGTGATGTTTTGGAACGAGTTACATGATATTGCAACAAAAGTAATAAAAAAGAAGTGTAACTTAAATTCGGAGTGCTGATTACTTTTTTTTTTTACATCACCATTGTCCTAACTTGCAAAAGTTCAATCTTCAAGAATGGTTTATGAAACACATCTATAAAACTTTTGAATATCGCAGAATAACACCTAGGGCTCTTTGCATCTGAGCTTGGAATCATCACTACCTAGATTTTCGACGATTGAGCCATGAGTTCACAACGAGACCAGCGTGGGAAAAACGAAAAGATGAGTGCCCAGTTTATCCATTATTTCAAGAAATTACTTTATTAACTGTGCTCTGATGACACCTGCCACATAATATAACTTTGTTGTTGCCCGAAAATGCAATATTTAGCAGCGTGAGCAACACTACAATCATAATTAATTTTTGACCTTTGTTGTGGTAGGTTTGTTAGAACTTCCAGTAGGATTAACGGAATCCGAGAACTGCCACATATTTTGGGTCATACTTCAAATACTTGATATTTCTCAGGAATGAGTGAGCATTTGAGTGTGTAAATATCTAGACGATAATTGTATAGGATTACATAATCTTTCAATCTGTCGGTCTTACGTCCCCGTTACAGTACAAGTGGACACATTGTGTTCTCTACGCATAGTGAGCTGATGTATTGCTCAAAACGGAGGCCCAAAATATGTAATTTCAAAACAGACTAGTAACATAGCCAATTCTCCAGCAAACATCATTAATGAAATAAATTATTAACGTTGCACAACAAGTATTCTTTTTTATTTTTTAAGTTCAGGGTGTTTTATGTCCTGCTCGCGGTCTTCAGTTTGCGTATCGTCGTTGTGAAAATAACGAATGAGTTTCGTGTCCTGATAAGAGGTAAATAGTTTACCATACAAGTCAGAGATAAAATGTACGTAATAATTGTAGCACACATCGTTCAAAGCAGTTAATAATCACCCCGGGGTTGCTTGGTTAGTCATCAGTAGCGACAAATAGAAGAAGTATGTTTGGTTCTTCTTTCCCCTGACGGTCATTTGACGCTATGAGTCGTCGGTGGCGATCGCTGAGGAGTTGCGAACTTAGCATTGCGTTGCGATATCTGCCACGGCGGCAGCGGGAAGCGGCAACACAGGCCAGCGCACCGGGCACAATATTTAATTTACGATTCGGGAGCCGGTTATGGGATTCTCGGCTATGAATGCAAATTACAAATTAAGTCCGCGCCGTTCGGTTAAAAGCCATAGCGCGGTATCGCTGTTTGTACAGCGGCCGGAGCCGCGCGCGCTGACGCTCTCTCTGTGGTTAGGCAGCGCTTGACGGAGCAACGCACTGCTCGGAAACACTTGCATTCGATTGCCCACGCGGCTACTGTCCGGACACGCTCCAGCCGACCCGGGAGAAAGTCGGTGGTACACAGTGAAACCCCGCTTCTTATACAAACATTTGGACCCATTTCTCGGTGCCGCTATCGAGAGATTGTTTACCCATAATTTAATGAAACAACCATAAGAACCTGTTTCGTTGCATTAATACTTTGTGCTAGATTAAGAGTATTGTCGACTCTACAGTGAATCCCATATCTAACAGAGAGTTTTTCCGTCTTCAACCTCTTGACTTGTACATCATCTTTAGTCTGGCATTTCTTGGCTAGTCATCTATCTTACACCAAGAGAGCCAATTTAGTAAACTAATTAGAAGTCCGCTAAGTAAGTACCTAATTTTTCGACCGAAATATTGCTGTGTTGGTCTCCAGTCAGCAGACAGCAACCTAGCAACCTACCCCCCCCCCCCCCCCCACCACTTTCTTCCTTTATCAACCTGACAATTCCTTAACGCCTCATGCCGAGTCCTTTAAACCGAATACTTCCTTTAGTCACCTCAAAAGTGTCTATTTTCTTCTCGTTTGAACTAAAAATGAACAATAAAGTTTTACTGTTTAATATAATTACATCTAAAAACAGATGAAAAATAAAGCTGAAATTACAATTGTAATCTAATATTTGTATAACTGATAACTGAAATTTAATTTAACAGAGGGGGGGGGGGGGGAATGAATTTAAAGAACAAACCCAGTTTCCTTTTCCCCCTCTGTTAAATTAAGTTTCAATTATACACAGATTAGATTACAATTTAAATTCAACTTTATTTTCATTTTTGTTAAATATAAATATTTCCACGTGACGCAAAAAGTAATTCTTTCCATTGTAAACACTCCATATTTCATAATTTTTTGTAGATTAGATTAGATTAGATTTACTTTCATTCCAATTGATCAATAGTGAGGAGGTCCCCCACGATGTGTAACATGACAGAAAAACAACAATACATGACAAATATTTACAACTGAAACAAAAAAGCTAATGTACCTTCCACAGGTCCCAGTGGAATGATTGTCATTTTTTTAATGAACACTATATGAAAGAATCATTTTACAAACACTAATGCACTGAATTTAAAAAAAAGTTTTTTTTTATTTATGAGATAATAAACATGTAATAGAACTACTACGATACTTATTTACATTGAACACATTACTGCACTGAAATGGTGCAGAAGTTGGTCCTACTGAGAAATTCATCAATGGAGTAGAAGGAGCTGGCCACCAATACATCCTTTAGGCTTCTCTTAAACTGAATTTCATAGGTTGTTAAGTTTTTATGGCTGCTGGCAAGTTATTGAAAATATGTGTTCCTGAATAATGCACACCTTTTTGCACAAGAGTATGTGACTTTAAATCCTTGTGAAGATTATTCTTATTTCCAATATTAATTCCATGATTTGAGGTGTTGGTTTGAAAAAGTGATATATTTTAATGACAAATTTCATTAATTAATAAATATATTGGGAAGCAGTAGTTAGTATCCCTAGTTCCCTAAACAAGCTTCTGCAGGATGTTCTTGAGTTTGCACCACATATAACTCTTACTGCACGTTTTTGTGCCCGGAAAACTTAAGCTTGGCTTGATGAATTACCCCAAAAAATAATCCCATATGACATCATGGAATGAAAGTAAGCATAGTATGCCAGCTTTTTCAATTTTATATCCCCTATGTCTGACACAATTCGCAATAGAGATTTGTTAAGACGCTTCAGCATTTCTGTGGTGTGCTCCTCCCAGTTGAATTTATTATCAAGCTATAATCCCAAGAATTTAACACTGTTCACTTCTTCTATCTGCCTGTCATCATATGTTAGGCATATACTCGTGGGACACCCCTTACAAGTTCTGAACTGCATGTAGTGTGCTTTTTCAAAGTTTAGTGACAAAGAACTGGCTAGAAACCAGTGATTAATGCCCAAAAATATTTTATTAGCCGATCTTTCTAAGACTACACTTGATTTGCTATTTATTGCAATGCTTGTATCATAGGCAAACAAAACGACTTAGCATCTGATAATGTTACTGATGAAAGGTATCTTCCGTATAAGCAATGTTTGTGTAACTCGTACTGAAACGTCCCCTTAGAAAAATTTATACAAGACTGTGCTTAACCTGACACACAATAATTTTAGCGCAACGCAATCTGACTATCAAAAATCCCTGCAAAAGAATGGCCCTGGAATATTAGTTAATTCATTACATGGTGGGGCCAACACACTGCTTTCGTCTTCACTGTCATTTCTCAGTTTACTTTGGAGCCGAGTGTTACGTTTTTCACACGCCATTATTGTCACAATATTTCACACGATAACACAGAAAAGCACAATTTGAATAGCAAAAATAAGAGAACACGTTAACATAGCACTGAAAATAATATGTAGTTAATTACAAGCGCAGCTGCGAAATACTTGGTGCAAATCTACATGCATGCCACAGCTGTTTTACAGTACAACAATGAAAGACTGCAACTATAAAGGAGATTCTCTCTACAATTACGCGCTAGCAATAAACAAAAGCTACACTAAATACACAAACTACAAGAAAAAATCAGAAGATTCCAGTGAGGTATCCTAGGCTAAGGGTCGACATATGAAACGTCCCCTTAGAAAAATTTATACAAGACTGTGCTTAACCTGACACACAATAATTTTAGCGCAACGCAATCTGACTACCAAAAATCCCTGCAAAAGAATGGCCCTGAGTAACATTAAACTATACCTTTCAGAAATCACTTACCTCACAAAAATCTTCGTTACTCGAACTACTGCAATACAGCAAGCGCCACTACTGCCAGCTAAATAAAAGATTCAAACTACTGAAGGCACTAACTACTGATAGGGATAGTTAGCAAATGAAAGATATTAATAGGGAACAAACAATGTATTTACCTTAATATTCATAATTGACATCCAGTATTACAAATTATCAAAACTCCGCCATCTCTCTCCCCACATCCACCACTGCTGGCGGCTCACCTCCAACTGCGCAACGCTACGCGCTGTTAACATTCAGCTGCCCCTCTACAATGGCAGACAACAATGCAAACTAGCCACAGGCTGCACACAGCACAGCCAGTGATTTTCATATAGAACGCTACGTAACGTTGCCAATAAGAAAACATATAACAGCCTACTTACAGTATGTCATTTTATCTCTATTTTCGGAATTCAGTTATCACTTGACGATATCCTAAGAAGCCGAAAGCATGTTCAGGAAGGATAGGAGCACAGCAGTCAGTCTAAAGACCAGTGTTTTTTTATATTATTATTATTATTATTCTTACATACCCGGATTTCAGCTACAAATAGCCATCTTCAGTGCATCTGAGTGATTTAGTGCTCAACAAACTCGCAGCAGTACATGCGACCATACGACTTTACCGGTGCATAAGCAGAAGGAAACTGAGCCTTCTACCTACACACCAGTAAAGTAATATGACGACATCAAACTGCTGCCGGTTTGTTGGATGTTAGGATGTTAACTCACTCAAGTGGACAAAAGATGGCTGTTTATAGCTTAAATCTGGATATGCAAGAATAACAGAAAACCAGTGGTGCGACTGATTGCTGTGGTCCCATCCTTGCTTAAGTGATCTTCTACATCTACATCTACATCTACATGGGTACTCTGCAAATCACATTTAAGTGCCTGGCAGAGGGTTCATCGAACCACCTTCACAATTCTTTATTATTCCAATCTCGTATAGCGCGCGGAAAGAATGAACACCTATATCTTTCCGTACGAGCTCTGATTTCCCTTACTTCATCGTGGTGATCGTTCCGCCCTATGTAGGTCGATGTCAACAAAATATTTTCGCATTCGGAGGAGAAAGTTGGTGATTGGAATTTCGTGAGAAGATTCCGTCGCAACGAAAAACGCCTTTCTTTTAATGATTTCCAGCCCAAATCCTGTATCATTTCTGTGACACTCTCTCCCATATTACGCGATAATACAAACCGTGCTGCCTTTCTTTGAACTTTTTCGATGTACTCCGACAGTCTTATCTGGTAAGGATCCCACACCGCGCAGTAGTATTCTAAAAGAGGACGGCAGTAGTGTAGGCAGTCTCCTTAGTAGGTCTGTTACATTTTCTAAGTGTTCTGCTAATAAAACGCAGCGTTTTGTTAGCCTTCCCCACAACATTTTCTATGTGTTCCTTCCAATTTAAGTTGTTCGTAATTGTAATACCTAGGTATTTAGTTGAATTTACGGCTTTTAGATTAGATTGATTTATCGTGTAACCGAAGTTTAACGAGTTCCTTTTAGAACTCACGTGGATAACCCCACACTTTTCATTATTTAAGGTCAACAGCCACTTTTCGCACCATTCAGATATTTTTTCTAAATCGTTTTGTAGTTTGTTTTGATCTTCTGATGACTTTATTAGTCGATAAAGGACAGCGTCATCTGCAAACAACCGAGACGGCTGCTCCGATTGTCTCCTAAATCGTTTATATAGATAAGGAACAGCAAAGGACCTATAACACTAACTTGGAGAACGCCTGAAATCACTTCTGTTTTACTCGATGACTTTCCGCGTCGATTACTAATAACTGTAACCTCTCTGACAGGAAATCGCAAATCCAGTCACACAACTGAGACGATATTCCATAACCACACAATTTCACTACGAGCCGCTTGTGAGGTACAGCGTCAAAAGCTTTCCAGAAATCCAGGAATACGGAATCGATTTGAAATCCCTTGTCAATAGCACTCAGCACATCATGTGGATAAAGAGCTAGTTGTGTTTCACAGGCACGATGTTTTCTAAACCTATGTTGACTGTGTGTCAATAGACCGTTTCCTTCGAGGTAATTCATAATGTTCGAACACAATATATGTTCTAAAATCGTTCTGCATATCGACGTTAACGATATATGCCTGTAGTTTAGGGGATTACTCCTACTACCTTTCTTGAATATTGGTGTGACCTGTCAACTTTCCAGTCTTTCGGTACGGATCTTTCGTTGAGCGTAAGGTTGTATATGATTGTTAAGTATGGGGCTAATGCATCAGCATACTACGAAAGGAACCTAATTGGTATACAGTTTGGACCAGAAGACTTGCTTTTATTAAGTGATTTGAGTTGCTTCACTACTCCAAGGATATTTACTTCTACGTTACTCATGTTGGCAGCTGTTCTCGATTTGAATTCTGGAATATTTACTTCGTCTTCTTTTGTGAAGGCATTTTGGAAGGCTGTATTTAGTAAATCTGCTTTGGCAGCACTGTCTTCGATAACATCTCCATTGTTATCGCGCAGAGAAGGCATTGATTGTTTCTTGCCGGTAACATACTTCACATACGACCAGAATCCCTTTGGATTTTCTGCCAGGTTTCGAGACAAAGTTTCCTTGTGGAAACTGTTATAGGCGTCTCGCATTGAACTCCGCTCTAAATTTCGAGCTTCTGTAAAGGATCGTCAATCTTGGGGATTTTGCGTCTGTTTAAATTTGTCATGAGTGTTTCGTTGTTTCTAGAAACAGTGTTCTAACGCGTTTTATGTACCAAGGAGGAACAGCTCCGTCGTTTGTTAATTTATTTGGTATAAATCTCCCAACTGCTGCCGATACTATTTCTTTAAATTCAAGCCACATCCCACATCTGGTCTACACGTATATTATTAATTTGGAATGTGTGGAGATTGTCTCTCAGGAAGGCGTCAAGTGAACTTTTATCTGCTTTTTTTGAATATGTATATTTTTCGCTTATTTTTCGAGGATTTGGGGATTACAATATTCAATCTCGCTACGGCAACCCTGTGTTCACTAATCCCTATATCGGTTTTGATGCTGGTTATTAACTCAGGATTATTTGTTGCTAAGAGGTCAAGTGTGTTTTCACAACCGTTTACTATTCGCGTGGGCTCATGAACTAACTGCTCGAAATAATTTTCAGAGAATGCGTTTAGCACAATTTCGGATGATATTTTATCACTGTGCACAACGGTTCCTTATGTAATCAAAGTTGGTTGAAAACATGTCAGTGGTCAAATAACGGAACATTAGGAAGTATAACCTATTTAGCGCTAGTGTTGTTTTCTGCCAAGCACCGACGCAAAATTCAGTTAATGTCTCTCAAGCTACTTTCTTCACACAGGAGTTGTCCCTCCTTACGTAACTTGAAAAGAATCGCTGCCTGGCTGTAAGATTCGGAGGCTCCTATCCCCATATTCTGTTAACTCCATACTGTTATTTCAGGCATTCAAATATTATCACTCACTCCGATGATGTATCGTTAGCGCTATAACAAAATAACAAAGGTGCCTTTTGTTAAGTCAGGTGCATTTCTTTGCAGTTGCCTGAAGTTTTCACGAATCTACCTCTGTACAAACAAAATGGTTCAAACGGCTCTGAGCACTATGGAACTTAACTTCTGAGGTCATCAGTCCCCTAGAACTTAGAACTACTTAAACCTAACTAACCTAAGGACATCACACACATCCATGCCCGAGGCAGGATTCGAACCTGCGACCATGGCAGTCGCTCGGGTCCAGACTGTAGCGCCTAGAACCGCTCCGCCACCCCGGCCGGCCTTCTGTACAAACAAAGCATCTACGTAAAAAAATT
This sequence comes from Schistocerca cancellata, assembly GCF_023864275.1. Taxonomy (NCBI): domain Eukaryota; kingdom Metazoa; phylum Arthropoda; class Insecta; order Orthoptera; family Acrididae; genus Schistocerca; species Schistocerca cancellata. The sequence goes on from NC_064629.1 coordinate 730,967,473, forward strand.
ATAGAGTTACTGACTATGTCCATAGTAAAATCTTCTACTTCGAGTTCTTAATATCGTGAATTTCTGAACTACTCTGGTAATTTCGTGCCAATTAGGAACCTGTCTAAACGGAGGTGTACAATATATCTGGCGTTAAAAACTCTCTTATTATACATCGCTACTGGCTGCAGATGTGGGTAAACTCAGTTTATTTCTGTTCTTTGCTATCGTTTCGACAAACTTCATTGGGGGCCAGAGACAAAGACCTATAATAAGTAACGGAATGTGATAGTTTACGTTGTTTTGAGGACGAAGAATAGTGTTTAACCATCCCGGCTTGTACCGCTATTAATATTGGAAGGCACAGAAACCTAAATCAGTTTTATTTTATCCATTGCAAACGTGTGGTGAAAGCCTACGTCTAGCAGAACCAAATTTCATTTAATAACATAGAACAGCAATCTAAATTAGGATGGATAGCTGTGGATTTGAACTGCAATCTTCATGAAGTTCAGTCCAGATTTTCCCACTGCACCAGCTCACTCGCTACGTTGCTTGTCCCTCTTCGGTATTGGCAAATATCTAAGCGTTGATCGTCATAAAAAGATGTATCACAAAGGAGCCAAAGAGAATGCTTCAATCTTTAGCGCAGGTTGCACAGTGGAACACATTCCAATGATTCTGGCACCATCTTTGACCAGCTGCCGAACACTAGCAATGGACCACTGTTCAGATAATCCCGTCGACTATGGAATGGCATTCTGTAGCACGAATTTGTGACTCCCAGACATCTGCATCTACATCTATACTCTACAAATCACTGTGAAGGACACGTCAGAGGGTACGTGCACAGTGCGCTAGTACAGGAGGTCAGATTCTATTATCTAATGACTTCGACGTCAACTTGACGTTAAACCAGTCAAAGTCAATTGTTTGTTAGGTATTTAATAACGTCATATGTATGCGATTGCTACACTGTGATACATGTATGGACAGGTCTCGACGGGAGAAAGTAGATTACCGAAAAAAATACAAGGTGTTGTCTAAAAAAGTCTTATTGCTGTTCATTTCTTCTGAAGGAACAAAGTTAAAGAAAGGGGTTCATCCTGATTAATGTCCCCATGGTAGCTAAAAGACATTAGCTTGATACATTTTTTTATCGTTCGTCTGGAGAAAAAGTAATTTCAGATGTTTTGATAAATAGAACACCTTATGTAATATAAAATTGGTCTCTCTGGTGGAAAAAAAATCACGTAAATATTGAAACGAACTAAACTTGATGTACTAAACCCAGTGAAGGACAGTCATGGCCCTTAAAGTTACAGAATAGTCAGTGTGATAGTGGAGATAATAAAAATGTTAAGCATAAAATACAGTTCTTGAAATAATAATACTTTACTCTACCAGTTTCTAGGAGTATCAGTGGAGGCGACGGCAATATTCCATAACAAAGGATACTGTGGAGTGGTCGTCGTCGAAGAATTTAAGCTTTGATAACGTGCGGCACAATGGCCTGTTAGACAAACTTGATGATAACAACATCCCAGGGCTATATATCAATCTTATCAAGAATTATCTCTGCCACTGGACTTGTGTGGTAAGAGTCAACATCAAACAGAGCGTGTCGCCCAGACAATACTGCGTGTCGGGAGCTGTTTTCTACATCCCATGTACGACAGATTAGCGGGTATTGACAACGGTCGACACAACATTACAATTTGTCGACAATACTGCCGTGGTCGATGCGCACTGCAAGTGCACTTACGACTGATACCGGGCAGTGGGGATCTACGGAAGAAAGTGCTAACGTACAATAACGTATTTTGAGTTACTGCATGATATATACGTGGTTAAATTCAAAGACATGAACTTAAGTACAATAATACAAATCAGTTTACCTAGATGACAGTTGTTTCTAGCGGTACTTGCGGAATAACTAGTTACTAGCTTCTGAGGCATTCGAATATAGAACAGTACGTGATTCGACCAATTCTTACTAAACTGAGGGTTAGTACATCCTTCCGCTGACCCCCTGCACATATGAACATCATAATTGAACCACATGTATGTATACTGCGTGAATTATAGGGGCGATCAAAAAGTTTTCGTTTGTGGGCGTTGCTGCAGGAGACATGCAACGAAGTGAGAGTTCGATGAGAGTATATAAGCACGGACATTCAGGCAGGGGTTCATGTGGTTTTCGAACAGAAATTTTTTGACCGCCTTTATATTTAAAAGCACGTGGAAGAGATTTACTCACCCGAACATGAAGTCTTATTCACGTTGTGTTAACGGATATGCGCTCCAAAAAGTGATTACTTGTGTGCCTATGTGCGACCTGATAAGAGTCTAATTTTACCTCTGCAGTCTTTATCTGAACGATACGAAACTGGCTTTACCCATAACTGGGTTCATTTTACACCCTGACGCACTGTAAAGGAAATACACGAGTATCATTCAATAATGAAAAAGACAATTTGATCTGGAGGAAAAAGCGTTTACTTTTACAAAACAATACTTTTTCTGCTTTTCAACATAATGCTGTTGAACACTTATGCACTTGTTCCAACGGGCTACAAGATTTTTATTCCGGTTGCAAATAACTCTTTATTTTGATGTTTGAACCAATTTCCCACAAACTTTTTCACGTCCCCGTCGTCCTGGAACCTTTTCCCACGTAATGCCTCCTTCGGTGCACCAAACAGACGGAAATCACTAAGTGCTAAATCAGGACTGTAAGGCGGATGAGGTAGTACTTCCCAGCCCATTTTGTTGATGGTTTCAGTGGTTAGTTGAGCAATATGAGGACGTGCGTTTTGTTGCTGGAGAATCACAACTCTCCTCTGAGATCCATGACGTCTCTCTCTCTCTCATGGCTGGCTTCACCTTGTTAAAAGCAAATCCTTGTAGTAGTATTGGCTGTTCATTGTACGCTGCTCTTCGAGATAATCACAAAAAACTGGACCTTCAGCATCACAAAACACTGTCAACGTGACTTTTCCTGCTGATGCTTGGGTTTTGAATTTTTTTCTTGACAGGTGAGTTAGTACGCTTCCACTCCATACTTTGTCTTTTTTATTCTGGCTCATTATAGTGAACCCAAGTTTCATCACAAGTTAAAATTTTGTTGAGGAAGTGCTCAACTTCTCTGTCATAACGTTCCTTTAGCTCTGTGCACATTCTCAACCTTGTTTCCTTGTGATACAGCGTCAACTCCTCTGGGACCCATCTTGCACATGTTTTGCGGTACTTCAGCTTGTCACAGATATTGCTATGAACTGTACCAGTACTTATTTGAACCTTATCAACTATTATTTCCACAGTCACACGGCGGTCTGCACGAATAATGTCGTCAATTCGACTTTCAAGTGAGGGAGTTGAAACTGCAACTGGTGGGCCAGAATGGTGTTCGTCAGTCACTGAGTCGCGACCATTTTTGAACTACTCTACACACTTGTAAGAATTTGCACGATTCATACAGCCTTCACCATAAACTTTAGACATTCTACAGTATACATTAACTGGTTTCTCGCCTTCAGCAATTAAAAAACGAATAACAGAACATTGTTCAACTAATAATGACGTTTCAAGCGGACTTGCCATCTTGAAATGTATTTTTGAGTGTATATACAAAACAATGTTGATACATCAGCTGATCAGGGCTCATCCCAGTGATACCACCTTAAAGCCATAAAAGTACCAAACCTGCCCTACTAACAGTTTTTTTCCCCAGACCAATTTGTGTCTTCAGTTATTGAGTGACCCTCGTATTTGGGACACTTTTAACTAATAGTTTCTGTCTCCTTTTTCTTTTTCTTACGCCTTTGTCCCACATCGGCGCAGGGTCAGCATGGTTAAATAACGGATTTGGCATAGTCATTTTGAGCGGTGGCCAAGTGCTCTTCCTCTCGCCACCACATCCCCCTCGGTACGGGATATGTGATTTCCAACTGTCTGCGTGAAGTGTTATTCATGTGAAAGTGATCGAAAGTTTTCAAAAATGTTTGCGAATCATGTATCTGAGGCAGGACTCGGATACCAACCAGGTATCCACATAGTGGGATGTGGAAAACTGCCTAAAAACCACATCCAGGCTGGCCCGCACTACGACCGTGGGCGTTAATCCATCTGGTGGTTTCTATTTGGTGCCAGCACACCTCCACATCACGGAAGCGGCGCTTTAACACTCACGGCTAACCGGGTGGGTAACTAATAATTTGTGTCTATTTTACACAGGGTGAGGCAGATGAGAGAAACCACCCGAAATATATTCAGCATCAATAAATACATCGATGCACGGTTTTCGTGAAGCTACAGCGAACAATATAGCGAAATAATTTTTATCGTTTATAGTCGTCGAACTACGACATTGACATGGCTTTCTTCTAATGGAAATATATACTTTTTTGTGGTATTTTAAAGAAACTTCTAAGAAAACCTCAACGACATATACAGAGAAGTTGCAGCATTAGAAAATTGCAGCGAAATCCAGGAAGATCTGTAGCGGATGGGCACTTGGTGCAGGGAGTGGCAACTGACCCTTAAGATAGGAAAATGTAATGTATTGCGAATACATAGAAAGAAGGATCCTTTATTATATGATTATATGATAGCGAAACAAACACTGGTAGCAGGTACTTCTGTAAAATATCTGGGAGTATGCGTGCGGAACGATTTTAAGTGGAATGATCATATAAAATTAATTGTTGGTAAGGCGGGTGCCAGGTTGAGATTCATTGGGAGAGTCCTTAGAAAATGTAGTCCCTCAACAAAGGAGGTGGCTTACAAAACACTCGTTCCACCTATACTTGAGTATTGCTCATCAGTGAAGGATCCGTACCAGGTCGGGTTGACGGAGGAGATAGAGAAGATCCAAATAAGAGCGGCGCGTTTCGTCACAGGGTTATTTGGTAAGCGTGATAGCGTTATGGAGATGTTTAGCAAACTCAAGTGGCAGACTCTGCAAGAGAGGCGCTCTGCATCGCTGTGTAGCTTGCTGTCCAGGTTTCGAGAGGGTGCGCTTATGGATGAGGTATCGAATATATTGCTTGCTTATACCTCCCAAAGAGATCACGAATGTAAAATTAGAGAGATTCGAGCGCGCACGGAGGCATTCCGGCAGTCGTTCTTCCCGCGAACCATACGCGACTGGAACAGGAAAGGGAGGTAATGACAGTGTCACATAAAGTGCCCTCCGCCACACACCGTTGGGTGGCTTGCGGAGTATAGATGTAGATGTAGACATAACATGTATGGGACTGGATCAAACAGTGTCAAGATAACAGCGTCGCTACTACTGTCCTGACGTCAGGAGAAGAGATTCCACAAACGTCTGACCTATTATATAAAATGTAAGCAAACTTGTGTTTATCTGTGTGCTTGAAGAACATTATTCTGTGTTCTGCTGTTTAGCAATCAGATAGCTTGCTCGTAAAGCTGTTGAAAGATTAACAGCATATACGACAGTCGAAAAAGTTAATATCTTTTATGGAAAATGTCGCCAAAATACACTCCTGGAAATTGAAATAAGAACACCGTGAATTCATTGTGCCAGGAAGGGGAAACTTTATTGACACATTCCTGGGGTCAGATACATCACATGATCACACTGACAGAACCACCGGCACATAGACACAGGCAACAGAGCATGCACAATGTCGGCGCTAGTACAGTGTATATCCACCTTTCGCAGCAATGCAGGCTGCTATTCTCCCATGGAGACGATCGTAGAGATGCTGGATGTAGTCCTGTGGAACGGCTTGCCATGCCATTTCCACCTGGCGCCTCAGTTGGACCAGCGTTCGTGCTGGACGTGCAGACCGCGTGAGACGACGCTTCATCCAGTCCCAAACATGCTCAATGGGGGACAGATCCGGAGATCTTGCTGGCCAGGGTAGTTGACTTACACCTTCTAGAGCACGTTGGGTGGCACGGGATACATGCGGACGTGCATTGTCCTGTTGGAACAGCAAGTTCCCTTGCCGGTCTAGGAATGGTAGAACGATGGGTTCGATGACGGTTTGGATGTACCGTGCACTATTCAGTGTCCCCTCGACGATCACCAGTGGTGTACGGCCAGTGTAGGAGATCGCTCCCCACACCATGATGCCGGGTGTTGGCCCTGTGTGCCTCGGTCGTATGCAGTCCTGATTGTGGCGCTCACCTGCACGGCGCCAAACACGCATACGACCATCATTGGGACCAAGGCAGAAGCGACTCTCATCTCTGAAGACGACACGTCTCCATTCGTCCCTCCATTCACGCCTGTCGCGACACCACTGGAGGCGGGCTGCACGATGTTGGGGCGTGAGCGGAAGACGGCCTAACGGTGTGCGGGACCGTAGCCCAGCTTCATGGAGACGGTTGCGAATGGTCCTCGCCGATACCCCAGGAGCAACAGTGTCCCAAATTTGCTGGGAAGTGGCGGTGCGGTCCCCTACGGCACTGCGTAGGATCCTACGGTCTTGGCGTGCATCCGTGCGTCGCTGCGGTCCGGTCCCAGGTCGACGGGCACGTGCACCTTCCGCCGACCACTGGTGACAACATCGATGTACTGTGAAGACCTCGAGCCCCACGTGTTGAGCAATTCGGCGGTACGTCCACCCGGCCTCCCGCATGCCCACTATACGCCCTCGCTCAAAGTCCGTCAACTGCACATACGGTTCACGTCCACGCTGTCGCGGCATGCTACCAGTGTTAAAGACTGCGATGGAGCTCCGTATGCCACGGCAAACTGGCTGACACTGACGGCGGCGGTGCACAAATGCTGCGCAGCTAGCGCCATTCGACGGCCAACACCGCGGTTCCTGGTGTGTCCGCTGTGCCGTGCGTGTGATCATTGCTTGTACAGCCCTCTCGCAGTGTCCGGAGCAAGTATGGTGGGTCTGACACACCGGTGTCAATGTGTTCTTTTTTCCATTTCCAGGAGTGTATTAGAGCAGAGATGCGATTATACGCTGAAGAGTATCCAGGTCGTGCCAAGCACCCACGACCTGTTTTTGCAAACGTTATAAAGGAATTCTAGAAACTGCAAGTGTAAAAAAGGAGAGAGAAGAGTAAATGATGACAGAAATAAAACTAACAAACTAGCAGTAGTAACACACAATGCAAACGTCACTGAGAGGCACCTCGGAGGTACGAGGCCGATCAACCAAACAAGTGTTCAGCGAGCACTACATTCAATCGCATTTCATCCTCTTCACATTTCGCTGTACCTACAGTTTCATGGCAATGACATCGAAAACTGGTAACAGTTCTCCGAGTATTACCAACAAAAAGTGCAAAGTGATGTGGCGTATCTGTGCAAAATTTTCTTTATGGAAGAAGCATCGTTTACAAACCATGGGCAAGCCAGTCTTCACAGTGCGCGTTAATCGTCAGTTGAAAATCCACGCTGACTCAAAGAAATGGATAAAAACAACGCTCTTCGCCTATCAACATCTGGTGCGTGTTTTTCAAGGCCCGCTTCACTGCCCCTCTTTTTATTAATGGGAATCTAAGAACACTCAAATATCTGGAGTTCCTAAGATATGCTGGTGCTGCTGTTATTGGAAAACATCCCACTGGACATAAGACAATCAGTGTGGTACTAACATGGCGTATGCCCCTCTCATTCCGCGCATGTAATGACAGACTCTCTCAAGAGAACATTTGGAGAGCATTGGAGCGGCTGTTCAAGTGACGCAAAATCGTCTGCACATTCGCCAAATTTAACGCCTCTGTACTTTTATCTGCGGCGAGAATTAGAAGAAGACTACTCTTAGGAAACATCGACGACTTTCGAAGGCATGAAATGCCTCATATCATGGGCCTGTGCTGCCGTTAATTCCATATGAAATTCCACATGCAATATTGTTTCTCCAGAATCACTTTATAGTATGTGTCAGTGCTCAAAATCAACATTTTGAGCACTTTATATGACAGCCGTGTTAAACACACGAACCGTGTATGGGTTACGTGTTTGCTCACATTTGTTGCAGTAGGACAGATGTTTGTGGCACCTCTTCTAGTGATGGCGGGACAGTGGTGAGCGGTGCTGTTATCTAGATATTGTCTGATCTAGTCCCAACATGTTATATCGCCAAAGTTGTCTAAAAACTTCTTTCAGATGCCACATAAAAAGCTACATAGTTCCGTTAGAAAAATACAACTCGATATCCTAATTCGGCGACTGTAAACAACAAAAATTACTTGTGAACGTTAGAATATTTTCCATATTGTCCGCTATAACTAGGCGAAAACCATACCTCGATATATTTATTCATTCTGGATATATTTCCGGTGGCCTTTCTCAGATGCCTCACCCAGTATAAGGAGTGATTTCGTTATCATGTTACAAATTTTCATGGATGATGGAGGAGAGTAAATGTGTCCATTTCAGGTAAGGGACCCTGGCCTGGAAACAACCAAGTCGAAAACTAAAAGCGAATTTGGTTCTGATACCTCTCGCAGTGGACCTCTGCCTACTGCAAGCTCTTTGATTTCCACATTTTGGGAGGATTTAGTATGGAAAAACATAAGAAAAAATTGGCTAGTAAACATGGACTCTAAAATTCATACCTTATGAGTCCATGTTTACTGGACTTTTTTTTCTTGTTTTGGTCCATATTACCTCCTCCGAAAATCTGGAAGGCAAAGAGCTTACAGTGGAAGAGATCCACTGTCAAAGGTATCAGAACTACTTTCGCTTATTACTTCCGATTCGGTCGTTTCCAGAACAGGGTCTCTTGCCACAGATTGATATATTTCCCCTTTTACATTATCCCTGAAAGTTTGTAACATGATCATGGAATCATCCCGTATATTTACTTGATATTATATACAGGGTGTAATGGGTATAAGTGTAGATATTTGTATTGGTGACTGAGGATGGTGTACTGCACAACATATATCAGTATTTACGTCATCTGCAGACTAATAGTTATAGCTACTGTGAGTAGTATGTGTTTAGGTTGGTTAGTACATTGAAGAACATGCAGCAAGAGCAAGGCACTGATGCCAATTTGAAGTGTGGATGCGTGGTCACAAAACTGTTAGCCTATCCTGACAGGCGTACTCCACATAGTGGTGCAATTAGGAGCGTGCAATAAGCATCTGGCAGTAGATTATATGCCCTGTTGGTGGGGAGTATGCTAGATACTAAGAAAAAACAACCAACGCACATATGTACGTAAAAATTACGCTACCACATATAAAAATATCTGCACTTACACTCATTACACCCAGTGTGTAAGCTACTGCCGTCGTGAATACACAGAATATTATTCGAATTAGATGAAAATTAGTAGTTGAAAGTGTTACATATGTGGTTCATGGTTTGGGTTCCTGTAGTCATGTCCTAGTTCATGAACCACGGGCAACGTATGAGTGGCCAAGTAAGTGGTCCTGACAGTCGGGATACCAGTTATTTTGGAATAAGGCTGGGCATCTCGGACATATTCTGAGTCGTGGTCACCTTTGTGCTCATACGGCAAAGACTACCAAATCCACCGGTTAGTCCCTCAGCCGTTAGGGGTAAAACCCAGTGGGACTCGGGGCAAGTAAGGCTAGCAACCTGCTTCCCTGGTACTTTAAATATGATGCTGGCAACAATCAGAGCAAAATGCCTCGGACGTTTGGAGGTGACGGAGTCCCACCCCTAACTGACAAACCAGGGACTCCTAAGATACGACTTGGCAAACAAATGGTAATGAGATGGGGAGCTATTAATATCAATGGGGGCTACTCTGGGAAGAAGGTAGAGCTGGCAGAGGCTGCAAGTAAGATGGGGCTGGACGTCTTAGCTGTTAGTGACATTCGGGTAAGGGGTGAGAAAGAAGAGGAAGTGGGAGAATACAAGGTCTACCTGTCAGGAGTCAAAGCAGGAATAGCACAATGGGGTGTAGGGCTTTACATCAGGAAAGAAATGGAACCCAGCGTAGTTGCAATAAGGTATGTAAACGAACGACTGATGTGGATAGATTTGACAGTGTCTAGCAAGAAAATTAGGATTGTGTCAGTATATTCGCATTGTGAAGGGACAGATCAAGATAAGATGGATAGCTTTTATGAGGCACTCAGTGATGTAATTGTTAGAGTAAAGGACAAGGACAGTGTTCTGCTCATGGGTGATTTTAACGCCAGGATTGGAAATCGAACAGAAGGGTATGAAAAGGTTATGGGTAAATTTGGAGAGGATATGGAGGCCAACAGGAACGGGAAACAACTCTTGGATTTCTGTGCCAGTATGGGCTTAGTAATCACAAACTCCTTTTTTAAACATAAGAACATTCACCGGTATACTTGGGAAGGCAGGGGAACCAGATCTGTCATTGACTATATAATAACAGATCAGGAATTCAGGAAGACTGTGAGGGACACACTGTATTCAAGGGATTCTTTGATGACACTGATCATTATTTAATCTGCTGTGAAATTGGGATTGTGAGGCCGAAAGTGCAGGAGGTCAGGTCCATATGTAGGAGGATAAGAGTGGAGAAACTTCAGGATAAGGAAATCAGGCAAAAGTACATAACAGCGATCTCAGAAAGGTACCAGTTAGTTGAATGTAATCAATTACAGTCATTGGAAAAGGAATGGACAAGGTACAGGGACACAGTACTAGAAGTGGCAAAAGAATGTCTTGGAGCAGTAGTGTGTAAAAGTAGGATGAAGCAAACAGCTTGGTGGAATGATACAGTCAAGGCAGCCTGTAAAAGCAAAAAGAAGGCGTATCAAAAATGGCTACATACTAGAACCCTGCTAGACAGAGAAAGTTATGTTGAAGAAAGAAACAAAGCCAAACAGATAATTGCAGCATCCAAGAAGAAATCTTGGGAAGACTTTGCAAACAGGTTGGAGACTATGGGTCAAGCTGCTGGAAAACCATTCTGGAGTGTAATTAGCAGTCTTCGAAAGGGAGGTAAGAAGGAAATGACAAGTATTTTGGACAGGTCAGGAAAACTGCTGGTGAATCCTGTGGATGCCTTGGGCAGATGGACGGAATATTTTGAAGAGTTGCTCAATGTAGGTGAAAATGCGATCAGTAATGTTTCAGATTTCGAGGTAGAATGGGATAGGAATGATGATGGAAATAGGATCACATTTGAGGAAGTGGAGAAAATGGTCAATAGATTGCAGTGCAATGAAGCGGCTGGGGTGGATGAAATTAAGTCGGAACTCATCAAATACAGTAGAATATCAGGTCTTAAATGGCTACACAGGATAATTGAAATGGCCTGGGAGTCGGGACAGGTTCCATCAGACTGGACAAAAGCAGTAATCACACGAATCTTTAAACATGGAAACGGAAAAGATTGTAACAACTACAGAGGTATCTCTTTAATCAGCGTTGTGGGTAAAATCTTCTCAGGTATTGTTGAAAGGAAAGTGCGAGTATTAGTTGAGGACCAATTGGATGAAAATCAGTGTGGGTTTAGGCCTCTTAGAGGTTGTCAGGACCAGATCTTTAGCTTACGGCAAATAATGGAGAAGTGTTATGAGTGGAACAGGGAATTGTATCTATGCTTTATAGATCTAGAAAAGGCATATGACCGGGTTCCTAGGAGGAAGTTATTGTCTGTTCTACAAGATTATGGAATAGGAGGCAAACTTTTGCAAGCAATTAAAGTTCTTTACATGGATAGTCAGGCAGCAGTTAGAGTTGAGACGGTAAGTTGAGTTCATGGTTCAGAGTAGTTTCAGGGGTAAGACAAGGCTGCAACCTGTCTCCACTGTTGTTCATATTATTTATGGATCATATGTTGAAAACAATAGACTGGCTGGGTGAGATTAAGATATGTGAACACAAAATAAGCAGTCTTGCATATGCGGATGACTTAGTTGTGATGGCAGATTCGATTGAAAGTTTGCAAAGTAATATTTCAGAGCTAGATCAGAAATGTAAGGACTATGGTATGAAGACTAGCATCTCCAAAACGAAAGTAATGTCAGTGGGAAAGAAATATAAACGGATTGAGTGCCAAATAGGAGGAACAAAGTTAGAACAGGTGGACGGTTTCAAGTACTTAGGATGCATATTCTCACAGGATGGCAACATAGTGAAAGAACTGGAAGCGAGGTGTAGCAAAGCTAATGCAGTGAGCGCTCAGCTACGATCTACTCTCTTCTGCAAGAAGGAAATCAGTACCAAGACTAAGTTATCTGTGCACCGTTCAATCTTTCGACCAACTTTGTTGTATGGGAGCGAAAGCTGGGTGGATTCAGGTTACCTTATCAACAAGGTTGAGGTTACGGATATGAAAGTAGCTAGGATGATTGCAGGTACTAGTAGATGGGAACAATGGCAGGAGGGTGTACACAATGAGGAAATCATAGAAAAACTGGGAATGAACTCTATAGATGTAGCAGTCAGTGCAAACAGGCTTAGATGGTGGGGTCATGTTACACGCATGGGAGAAGTAAGGTTACCCAAGAGACTCATGGATTCAGCAGTAGAGTGTAGGAGGAGTCGGGGCAGACCGAGGAGAAGGTACCTGGATTCGGTTAAGAATGATTTTGAAGTAATAGGTTTAACATCAGAAGAGGCACCAATGTTAGCACTGAATAGGGGATCATGGAGGAATTGTATAAGGGGGGCTATGCTCCAGACTGAACGCTGAAAGGCATAATCAGTCTTAAATGATGATGATGATGATGATGATGAAGTGTTACATATTTGAAATATGTTTCCTGTATTAACAATTTTGTGTTACATTTTTAATAAGGACCGTCAGCGTCGCTTTGACACGCGAGACAGAGTTAAACTTGCCACTACTCATAGGTAGATAATAAATGTCCTATAGCAAACCCACTGTTTTCAAAAGGCTCTCAGATTCGACGAATAGATAGAATGAAGAGCGCAGAGAACACTAACTACGCCGTCTCCAACTCGTTTCTAGCCACTTACGCCCATAGCCTTCTCCATAAATGAAACAGGATAATAGTCTAAAGGAAGTTTTCGTCGGAGAAAGAAGTAACATAAGGAGTGCCCCAGCGAAGTGTGATAGGACCGTTGCCACCTAGCAGAGAGAGTGGACAGCAATCTGCGGTTGGTCGCCGATGATGTTGTGGTGTGCAGGAAGGTGTCGAAGACAAGTGACTGTAGGCTGATACAAGCTGACCTAGACAAAATTTATAATTAGTGTGATGAATGGCAGCTGGTTCTTAATGTAGAGAAATGTAAGTTAATGCGGATGAGTAGGAAAAACAAACCCATAATGTTCGGATACAGCATTAGTAGTGTCCTGATTGACACGGTCAAGTCGTTTAAATATCTGGACGTAACGTTGCTTAAATTATATGAAATGGAACGAGAATGTGAGATTTGTGGCTGGGGCGGCGAATGGTCGACTTCCATGTATTGTGAGAATTTTAGAAAATTGCGGGTTCCCCTGTAAAGGAGACCGCATATAGTACACTAGTGCGCCCTATTCTTGAGTACTGCTCGAGTGTTTGAGATCCACACCAGATCGTATTGAAAGAAGACATCGAAGCAACTCAGGGGCGAGCTGCTAGATTTGCTACTCGTAGGTGCAGTCAGCATGCAAGGGTTACGGACATGCTTCAGGAGCTCTAGTGCGAATCCCTGGAGGGAAGAAGACATTCATTTCGAAGAACACTACTGAGAAAGTTTAGAGAACTGACATTTGAAGTTGACTGCAGGACGATCCTACACCCGCCAACATACATTTCGCGTAGGGACCACCGAGATAAGATACTAGAAATTAGGGCTCATATGGAGGCATATAGATAGCCGTTTTTCCCTCGATCTACGAGTGGAACAGGAAAGGAAACGACTAGTTGTGGTTAAGGATACCCTCCGCCACGTACCATACGGTGGCTTGCATAGTATGTATGCAGTTGTAGTAGTAGTACAAGGCCTATTCGGGAAGTAAGGTCCCATCGGGTGCGAAACCACTGTGAACATCTGATGAAGCTTTGGACAGATGTGTTGAGCAGTGTCACTGGTATTTCCTTCGATTGCGTCACGTCACTCTTTTCAGTTCTGAGAACACAGTGACCACATAAAGATGCCTAGAAAATAGTGTCTCCCGCCAAGTATGAGCGCCTGGCGAGAGAGTTCGCCTGATGTCATGCAGCCCACATAACACAACTGTCATTATTCTGCAGGGGCAGTGAAGATGCTCCTGTCGCGATTTCGATTGGGAAGTGTTTGATCATCCATAATACAGCCCATAATTTGCTTCAGCTGAGTTTGATCTCTGCTCAAGAAAACCGCTAGCTATGAAGAAAACATTTTGGTACAGACAACGAACTGCAGACCAGCAAAAAGAATTGGCAACAAGCACAGGCGGCTGCCCTCTATGACCAGGGTATTAGAAAACTGGAAAACCGTTAGGACAAATGTCTAAGTCGGAGCGGTGACTATGAAGACAAGTAGCTGGAAGTTGTAGCTAACTATTGTAAATAAAACATTATTGGTTTTCGCGATGGTTTCCATTTCTTGACCGATCAGACCTTACTTCCCGAATAGCCCTCGTAGTTGTAGTTGTATTATATGATATATTGTATATCCACTTGTCTTCACATCAAGCTCACATTTTGTGAAGATCTGTGTGTATATTATTACAAATTTGTTTCTGTAACGCTTCCTGATAGAGATCCGAATCATTAAATTCTCTCCTAAGTAATAACATACAACAATCAATAATGACCCTATTATACCTCTCTGCGGCGCACCCGACACTACTTTTTGTCTGTGCCTAAATATTAAGCCAGGTATTCTTCTAAAGACGAAGTTTTCAACTCAGTCTCAGATCTAGCTAAGTACCGTTGTGGAAGCTTCGACCCACTTCGAATACGAGGCGAATCCAAATTACTGGGACTTAGGTATCACTGAACTTCGACACAAAGAAAACTTCCAAATAAAGTGTCAAGAAAAACATATTCCAAACTGAATTAAATAATGAAATTTCCGAGAGCTGCTGGAACAAATTTTTCATTCTGTAGCATAGTTAGACCTTTATGACTCTCAATGACAAATTGGTATAGTGCGACTGTGCGTTACTCGAATCTGTATCTTTGTCATCCACAAGCATTTCTCCTACCCGCATTGTTATTCCGATATCACATATAGTCCGCCTCACAGCTTTCATCTGATAGTACCTCTCTCCTAATTTCCGATTTCTCAGAAGCTCTCTATGGCACATCTGACTATCACTCCTGGGAGAAAGGATATTATGAAGGTTTACAGAACTAGTGTTTCACTTTACAGTAGAAGGCAAGCAATTATGAAACCTCCTGTACAGACTTAACTACAAACTGAGCTTTCCAGGAGCGAACCTGTGTCACGGGTCGTGAATCCTTAGTTGTGTCCGAATAATTCAGTTACTAAGAGCTCTACATGAGGAGCACGAGGCTTGCGGTTCGAGTCCGGAGGCCAGTTTCCTAAAGGAAGAAAATGAAATTAGTTTCAGCTTCACCCATAAATATAAACGTTTTCTACAACGAATCGAGGAACGAATCGATTGAAAGTTTTAATCTGTTTCACAACAGCGTAAGCATTGCTACGAAGTGGAAGATTCGTTTTGGCTGGATATCACTTACGTGTAGAGACCTGCATATTCGCGGATATGCGCAACAATATTGGTTTTGTGGGTAAAAGCTTCCGCTGATGTGGATTTTCGCAATAATACTTTGGTTTAGAGTTCAATGGCTACGTCAATATTACAATTTACATCTACTTTTGTATTAAAAAGACCGATAATAATAATTTTATTGTTTTAGTCATTATTATTATCTATTCTGGACCGATTGCCGCTATATTGGATTTAATGAAAAGTATCATGGAGACGGCAGGCATCTGAAAGGGCTAAGAGGCAGCGTCTCCCGATCAGGAAATCGCTACCGTCTCAACTGGCGGAAAAATAAATGAGAGACTAGCAAGTGCTCAGTATTTCTGCATGGGACTTCCTGCCACTTGAATCAGTGCCACGTCGAGTTGCTGCAAAGGGAGATCCGACATGATATTAAGAGGTATCCTATGACTTTTGTCATCTCGGTGTATTTATTCACATGTTACATTTTAACGATATCCATTTTATATTCTGAATCGAAGGAAATAGTGAATTCAAATGAGGAGCACCGCAATTTTAACTGAAGGTAAGGCGAGAATAACTGAAGTGTAACAATGCTTTCTATTGTCTGGACTTCAGCCTACGTTTTGAGAATGGAAGTCTTTGTGTGGTACAGAGCGACTTATTCTTTTACTTTTTAGTTTGGTAGTCAGTCAGCTACGTGTATCTGCATTAGTGTTTCACCTTTTTCTCTATGCTACTAAACTTCTGTACGTGAAGAGCTTGGATACTGTATTCTGTAACCCAAAAAGAAACTAGCTGTTATGCGCAGTTTGGCATTTAATTGTGCATCTGGGATGCCTAACTCATGAATTTCATGTGGCCTACTCGAGAACATTCGATGAGAAACTGATTGCAAGAGGTATACGATACACAAAAGAGACTAGCTGCTTCACTTTTCACTTTTTTATGTTTTACAAAAACTTCTGACGACGCAGCTGCGCGCCTACTGCATTCCCTGAATACTATCTCCATAGCAAACGAGTCTACTCCCGCCTCCCGTTCTCCCTGCTGTACATTAATCTTTGTATGTTGTTGAATTACTCTGGACCTGGCTACTTCGAGGTACTTGTGAGCACACACACATTCCACAGTTTATATGAATCCCAATAATAATAATAAACATGTGTCGTGACATCTGGTGGCGCATAGCCTCAGATCAAACATAGAGGCTAGAAAATGCTTGTAGTTATCAAATCTATCTTCTTTTGCTTATTATCGGGCAACTGTCGACGCCTCATGAAATCCGAAAACTGTACTAGTCGCTCGTGGCGTGTCTTGAAATTTCCTTCGTCACCTCATTCGGGCACAAGTTCGCAGGGAGCGCTGCTATTGTTCACGGTCAGAAACAGCGAGAAAGACATTGTCTTCTGTAGTGGGAAATGTTAGCTCGTTTGGTATTATTGTGAAATAGGGAAGAGAACGTCATGGATGTGGTAAGCCAGTTGGGGTGCCAACAACTGGAACAAAGATCGTTTCGCAAAATTTCAAACAGCCGCTTTTCCTTCGAATTCCAAAATGATATCCCTCCCCCTAAAAGGGGAGAAATGACCATCGTAATAAAATAAGAGAATCAGTGTTCACACGGAAATACATTGACGCAAAAAATCGCAACACCAAGAAAGAGTTGTGCGAAATAAGAGAAAGTTGGTAGCCGTGTTTATACATCTCAACAATGTTATCTATTCAGATTTCACGCTAGTCGCGTAAGAGTGGCTCTAGTAGCGCCAGTATGAGGATGCAAATCAGGTTCGCTTTAAATACACGCTGTAACGGTCGTGAGCGTTAGTTACCTTCGAGACTGGAAGTGGGGAGTTGATGTTAGTCAGGAATGCCTTTAAGGCGACAAAGACGCCATTATCAACACGAGGTCGTGTAATAGGGCTACGAAAACCAGGATACTTCTTCTGCGATATTGCAGAATGACATGGCAGGAATGTTACCCTTGCACACGATTGCTGCAAGTGGCAGCCACGAGAATGTAGGGTCAAAAGAAGGCCAGGCTCCGGACGACCACGTGGCACTACCGAGAGGGAAGGCTGCTGTGTTCGGCTATGACTCTGGCGCATCGTACTGCATCTGCAGCAGCAATCAGAGCCGCAGTTGGCACCACAGTGTCACAACAAACTGTTACAAATCGGTTACTTCCAAGACAGCTCCGAACCAGACGCCCTTCAGTGATATCAAGCGAGAGCTCATTAGAGGCCAGGTTGGAGGTCTGTTGTGCTTTCTGACGAAAGCTGGCTCTGCCTTGGTGTCAGTGACGTCTGTGTTTTGATTAGAAGGAGCCCAGTGAGCCTGTAGCCAGTCTATCTCCATGCCAGACACACGAGTCCTACACCTGGAGCTACGGCCTGGGTTGCAAGAGCACTCTCGTGGTTATCCCACGCACCCTAACTACAAATTTGTACGTCAGTCTTGTGATTCGACCTGTTTTGCTGACATTCATGAACAGCACTCCAGGACATGTTTTCTAACAGGATAACGCTCGTCCACATACCGCTGTTGTAACTCAAGATATTCTACAGAGTGTCGAAATTTTGCCTTGGTCTGCTCGATCACCAGATCTGTCTCCAACCGAGCACACATGGGGCATCGCCGGACGACAAATCCAATGTCATCTACAACCGGCATTAGCCGTCCCTGTATTGACCGACCAAATGGCATGGAAGTCCATCCCACAAACTGACATACGGTACCTGTACAATAGAATCCATGCACGTTTGCATGCTTACATTCAATATTATGGCGTTAAACCGGTTATTGATGTACCAGCATTTCGCATTTCTCGGCCAGCCGCAGTGGTCGAGCGGTTCTAGGCGCTTCAGTCCGGAACCACGCGGCTGCTACGGTCGCAGGTTCGAATCCTGCCTCGGGCATGGATGTGTGTGATGTCCTTAGGTTAGTTAGGTTTAAGTAGTTTTAAGTCTAGGGGACTGATGACCTCAGATGTTAAGTCCCATAGTCCTTAGAGCCATTTGAACCATTTCGCATTTCTCGCGCTTACATTAACCTATGATCTTTCAATGTTAATCACTTATACATGTTACCTCGACAAATGTATTTCCAATATTTAATTGTACTCCATTAATTATTTGCTGGGGTTGCGATTTTTTGCGGCAGTGTATATAAGGGACAGTCAAATGGAAACGAGACATATGGGGAAAAATTAAGTTAACTGGTTGTGATTTCAAAAGTAAACACCAGAACAGTTAATAAATTTATACAACTGTGACATAAGACGCTCAATACCTATATGGGAAAATATTTGCGGCTGCCCCTAGAAACCATGATTGTACCCAGGTGTGCACCTCTTCTTCCGAATCAAATCGACAGACACGAATGTCTTTGTTGAGGTCTCTAAAAATAGGTGTATCTCACTGGGAGAGATTGGGACTGCATGGAGGATGTGTAAAGACTTCCCAGCGAAAGTTCTGCAGCGTGGTCGAAACATCAAGGACGCCAGCTGCTGGAAAGTCATGATGATCTTTTTATTTGACTGGAAGGGCCCACCGCTCTTTCATTTTCTGAAAAACGATAACACAGTTAACACATAGCCATACGCGGACACTTTGCAAAAACTAAAGAGATGATAGCCTCCATGTTGCCAAGATTATTTTGAATTCGCTACAGAAGTTTCGTAAGGAAGTCCTTACACATATTTTTCAAGCCCCGAAGAAAGACTTTCTTGCCCGTCGGTTTGTTTCTGACGAAGACGTGTACTCCTGGGTAGAATCATGGTTTCGTAGGCAACGTAAAGACTATTCCATGAGGGAATTGATCGTTTTTTCCCAGAGTTAGTTTGATGTATTAACTGTTATGATGATTACTTTGGAAATAATGAACACTTTGGTTACTTTTTCCCATCTGTCTCGTTTTCCGTAGGAAGGAGTTTACGGGCGCTCAACGGCAAAGGTATCAGCGCGTCTCGTTTTCATTTGATTACCCTAATACTCTAATATCGACCAGAAGCGCCCAAAGTTATAAAGTTGGGTGACTGCATCTGCGAGGAAAGTTGATTTTGAAACGTGGGGAGCTAACATGACTTATTAAGACTATAGCATCGACGTTTTGTAAAATACAAACTGAAACTATCAGACAATCAAACCACCATCTTAAATTTCACACTGTTTGAAAATGTTTGGGGATAACTATTAACGACAATGCAAAGATATAAATTTTTTATTTAACTTGATACTATTCCACTGTCTGATAAAAATGCGAAGCCTCCAGATGACAAGAACAGATGCCAATGTGACATAGTACACGTACACACCACCAACGGGTTGATTGGAGATGCAACTCTCTGTGACTGGTAGAACGGCCATGAGAGTGCATTAGTGTTATTTATGTTTTGTATCGTTAATGTTGACTGGAATACTCTCTTTCAAATTCTGAAGGTGGAAGGGGTAAAATATAGGGAGCGAAAGGCTATTTACAATTTGTACAGAAACCAGAAGGCAGTTATAAGAGTCGAGGGACATGAAAGGGAAGCAGTGGTTGGGAAGGGAGTGACACCGGGTTGTAGCATATCCCCGCTGTTATTCAATCTGTATATTGAGCAAGCAGTAAAGGAAACAAAAGCAAAATTCTGAGTAGGTATTAAAATCCATGGAGAAGAAATAAAAACTTTGAGGTTCGCCGATGACATTGTAATTCTGTCAGCGACAGCAAAGGACCTGGAAGAGCAGTTGAATGGAATGGGCAGTGTCTTGAAAGGAGGATATAAGATGAACATCAACAAAAGCAAAACGATAATGATGGAATGTAGTCGAATTAAGTCGGGCGATGCTGAGGGAATTAGATTAAGAAATGAGACATTTAAAGCAGTAAAGGAGTTTTGCTATTTGGGGAGCAAAATAACTGATTCTTGTCGAAGTAGAGAGGGTATAAACTGTAGACTGGCAATGGCAAGGAAAGCGTTTCTGAAGAAGAGAAATTTGTTAACATCGAGAATAGATTTAAGTGTCAGGAAGTCGTTTCTGAAAGTATTTGTATGGAGTGTAGCCATGTATGGAAGTGGAACATGGACGATAAATAGTTTGGACAAGAAGAGAATATAAGCTTTCGAAATGTGGTGCTACAGGAGAATGCTGAAGATTAGATGGGTAGATGACGTAACTCACGAGGAGGTATTGACTAAAATTGGAGAGAAGAGAAATTTGTGACACAAATTGACTAGAAGAAGGGATCGGTTGGTAGGACATGTTCTGAGGCATCAAGGGATCACCAATTTAGTACTGGAGGGCAGCGCGGAAAATAAAAATCGTAGAGGGAGACCAAGAGATGAATACACTAAGCAGATTTAAGGATGTAGGTTGCAGTAGCTACTGGGAATGAAGAAGCTTGCACAGCCTAGAGTAGCATGGGGAACTGCATCAAACCAGTCTCTGGACTGAAGACCACAACAACAGTCGTTAATAGGCCTGGTAGGGTGTATAAGGGACGTGAACAGAGTTAATATGTTGAGTGGTAACTGTGAAGAACAGGGAGATCCCGCCTACTCATGTAAGCAAGCATTATCACTATCTGACAGAGTTAGAAAAGGGCCTCGTTGTGGATCTCCATTTGTTCTGCTCGTCAAATCGTGCAGTATCCAAATTTGTGAGGCAGTCGGATGTGACAGTGGCTGGCGTTGCCTTGCATGGCAACGTGAGGGCATACTTGTCGTCAGGGTTCCGGTCGACCACATCTAACGACCACAAGGGAGGATTCCCACATTGTGCAACAACCACATCGTAGCCCCTTCATATATGCGCCCTCTACCCAAGAGCAAGTAGTGGACTCCTAGCAACATTCTGTCATCCCACACCATTGGTCGGAGACTACAAAAGCCGGGCTAGGAAATTATCGCCCCACGCATAGGTTGCTGTTAACACCACAACAAGAACGGCTGCATTTAGAGCAGCGCCGTGACTGAAAATCATAGAATTCTGATGATTGGCGTCACACTGCGCTGAGCGATGAATTGCGGTTGTGCACGATCTTAGAAGGCCATCGTCGGCGAGTATGGTAGCGAACCGGGAAGAGATTCCATTCTTCCAGTGTTTTGGAGAGGCACAATGATGCTACTCCTGGTGCCCTGGTGTGGCACCCATCCAGTATAACTTCAGTCACGGCTGGTGGAGACTGAGTGAATTGTGACGGCACATCCTGCTTCCTCACATGAGACATACGGAGTGCCATTTTCAGTAGGACAGTGCTCGTTCACACGTGGCACGTGACTCGATGAACTGTTTGCGTGATTTTGAGGTACTTGTATGACCACCAAAATCCCCAGATCTGTCCTAATAGAATATGTGAATTATCAGTGCGGACTTTAACTCTGTCCCCATCCAGGATATCATAGACATGCTGTCGTGTCCTGACGTAGGTGGGAGAGGGAAAAAGGGGTTGCTGGTCAGTCTGCGCTCCCGAGCGGTACAGAGCAGAAAGCAGAAGGACAATTTACAGTGAAGGCATTTGATTGTTTTCTTCCATCCTAGTCAACACTGGTACAGGCATTTACTAGAAATGCAGGTGGTGAGACTCGGTATGGAACTCGTTGTGGAGACTCTTGGACAAACAGGGTTTTGAAATAGTTGTTTATTTCAGACAGGACAAACTAATACACTGGAGGCTAGTTCTAGGGTTAGAAAAAGCATGAATAACACTGTTACAACAGAAACCAGTGCAGAAGTCCCAGGAGTGGATGCTAACCACAGTAGCAAACACTAGCAGCATCTTAAGATAACTTAGTTGCAAAACAAAACATAGTGAATGTGAAACTGTTCACTGAGGCACTCCAAGAGAGAGAGAGAGAGAGAGAGAGAGAGAGAGAGAGAGCTGACTTACACGCAGCTGGACCGAGGCTGGAGTCGACGGACGCGGATTCGGCGCCCAGATCGTCTGACTGAGAACTCTGCCAAAAAACAGAATCTAGTGGCTTTAAAGAGTCACGTGGGGGCACTGTTTTCCCCACTTAAAGTTACCCAGCCAATTCCGTAGGTCTCTTGCAGGTGCCTGCCAATCACGGTTTAGTTAAGGCCCCTCTACTGCTCCTAAGGCGGGGATGTCAATGCAGTTGCACTAAGTCCGTATTTGGTATCAACATTGTTCAGCTGAAAGCTAAACGTAACTGCTCTGCCAAATAAGGCTTGCAACATTATTGTTATACGTCATTTAGCCCCGCCCCTCGGGCTCCCAGGAGTAGGGATTGCTAGGTCAACAGTTCTTAGCTTTTTCGCTCTATTTCTAACCATTGTGAGTCTACTGACGTTGCTGTTCTCAGGGCTGGTATCAAGCTGGCTTTATACACTAGTACGTGGCTGTTGGTTACAAAGTTCTACGGTGACAACCTACTACAGCGTCTAGACGACATATGAAGTTACATGTTAATTCCTGGAAGAGTAACTAACGCCCTGGGACCGCGTCTGGGGGCGTCTGCATTTTCACAAGGCTCTCCCCTTAACGGTTTACCTCATGTAACAATATACACTTCTGGAAATGGAAAACAGAACACATTGACACCGGTGTGTCAGACCAACCATACTTGCTCCGGACACTGCGAGAGGGCTGTACAAGCAATGATCACATGCACGGCACAGCGGACACACCAGGAACCGCGGTGTTGGCCGTCGAATGGCGCTAGCTGCGCAGCATTTGTGCACCGCCGCCGTCAGTGTCAGCCAGTTTGCCGTGGCATACGGAGCTCCATCGCAGTCTTTAACACTGGTAGCATGCCGCGACAGCGTGGACGTGAACCGTATGTGCAGTTGACGGACTTTGAGCGAGGGCGTATAGTGGGCATGCGGGAGGCCGGGTGGACGTACCGCCGAATTGCTCAACACGTGGGGCGTGAGGTCTCCACAGTACATCGATGTTGTCGCCAGTGGTCGGCGGAAGGTGCACGTGCCCGTCGACCTGGGACCGGACCGCAGCGACGCACGGATGCACGCCAAGACCGTAGGATCCTACGCAGTGCCGTAGGGGACCGCACCGCCACTTCCCAGCAAATTAGGGACACTGTTGCTCCTGGGGTATCGGCGAGGACCATTCGCAACCGTCTCCATGAAGCTGGGCTACGGTCCCGCACACCGTTAGGCCGTCTTCCGCTCACGCCCCAACATCGTGCAGCCCGCCTCCAGTGGTGTCGCGACAGGCGTGAATGGAGGGACGAATGGAGACGTGTCGTCTTCAGAGATGAGAGTCGCTTCTGCCTTGGTCCCAATGATGGTCGTATGCGTGTTTGGCGCCGTGCAGGTGAGCGCCACAATCAGGACTGCATGCGACCGAGGCACACAGGGCCAACACCCGGCATCATGGTGTGGGGAGCGATCTCCAGCACTGGCCGTCCACCACTGGTGATCGTCGAGGGGACACTGAATAGTGCACGGTACATCCAAACCGTCATCGAACCCATCGTTCTACCATTCCTAGACCGGCAAGGGAACTTGCTGTTCCAACAGGACAATGCACGTCCGCATGTATCCCGTGCCACCCAACGTGCTCTAGAAGGTGTAAGTCAACTACCCTGGCCAGCAAGATCTCCGGATCTGTCCCCCATTGAGCATGTTTGGGACTGGATGAAGCGTCGTCTCACGCGGTCTGCACGTCCAGCACGAACGCTGGTCCAACTGAGGCGCCAGGTGGAAATGGCATGGCAAGCCGTTCCACAGGACTACATCCAGCATCTCTACGATCGTCTCCATGGGAGAATAGCAGCCTGAATTGCTGCGAAAGGTGGATATACACTGTACTAGTGCCGACATTGTGCATGCTCTGTTGCCTGTGTCTATGTGTCTGTGGTTCTGTCAGTGTGATCATGTGATGTATCTGACCCCAGGAATGTGTCAATAAAGTTTCCCCTTCCTGGGACAATGAATTCACGGTGTTCTTATTTCAATTTCCAGGAGTGTATCTCGTAGTTTCGTCTGCCCTCGGCGTCGTCTCTGCTTCCGTGCCTTGGAACGCCTGCTCTCCTTTCTCACAGCTTCAAGATAACACTACAGTAACAGGGAATAATCAATATATTACAATGTTACAACATCTGTGGTCCAGCTTGCTTTATAACATCCTTCTCAACCGAATCAGTGTGTACATCCAGGCCAGAGAGGATGCTGCACCATGTTGATAAAAGGGCTCAAACTGCCAAGTTTTTTGTAAATTTGACTCGATTCTGAAATCACTGAAGTAACATCACATAACCTCTCAAGCTTTAAACTTTCATTAAATTTCCTCCTCCGCCCGTGGGTGCTTCCCTTTTTTCTCAGGCAGTGAAAAATAATTTTACTCTCTCCAATTGAATACTAAGGTATGGACCACATATGGGTATTGTGGATGGAATTTCTCGAGAAATTTGTCAAAAATCTAAATGTTATGTAGTTTACACGAAAATTGGTACAAATATGTTACTTTTGTTGAGGAATAAGCTCTTACAATTGTTTTATAAAAAATCATAATATCAGCTTTTAAAGTGGGTCCGTGATTTGCTTCAGAAAGAAAATTTCTTTAAAAACACGAAATACCAACAGAAGTAGATTGAACGATTTGAAAATTTTCGTAACTGATGATTTAAAAAATACTAAGTCATGAACATTAAGAAACCAAAACGGTAACTGCACAGCGTAGGGGTGTAAAATAACAAGTTGAATGCTTAATTGACTGTGTTGCAGAAGATCAGTGACAGAAGATGAAAGCGTGCTTGCATGTATCTTCGATAAATTTTCTGTGGTTAGTAATAAATGGATCAGGCGACACTAGAAGTCAGCTGAAAACATATCCCATAGTCTTGACTCTGGATATTCTCTTTAGTAACTGCCACAGTTAAAATGCTTGTTGCGTGCTTCTTGAACCCCTCGTCTTGACTGACCAATAGGCAGCAAAGTTAACCTCATAATCTTAGATCCATTATAGTTTATGGACAGATGTCGGCACGGGATAGACAGCCACATATTTTTGTAGCGTTTATACCATACACGTCGAAATGTGAAATTCTTAAGTCACGCCCATTGAAATAATTTAGTATCTTTTTATAATACCCATTTCCACGCCACAAATTACGTGTCCCTGTATTTCCTCGTCTGAAAAGGCGCCAGGCAGTATTACCATCGTTTGAGCAACTAAAATCAAGTTTTGGAAGGTCAAAATAACGCCTAGTTTTGCTTCTAATGCATGATTTTCTTCATTGTCCAACTTGTTACTTCCGAAGCTCAGACAGGATCAGAGAGTATTTGCACTTTTTTATATCTAATTTGCCAATTAAACAGTAATAAGCAGAGAAACAAATTGACTATCAAATACTCTTCGTTCCATGCCAAAGCAACCATTTTTGGTTCATTGTTAAAAATTTTTAGACGTATCATTACAGTGATAAACACCGTTGCACAGATTTAGTGAGTTTTAACACATTACATGCATTTCAGCGATCGTTGTTAATTCAATTTTGTAATGTACAATAAAAAATACTGCCATCTACACTACTAGCCATTAAAATTGCAACACCACGAAGACGCGCTACAGACGCGAAATTTAACCGACAGGAAGAAGACGCTGTGATATGCAAATGATTAGCTTCTCAGAGCATTCACACGAGGTTGGCGCCGGTGGTGACACCTACAACGTGCTGACATGAGGAAAATTTCCAACCGATTTCTCATACTGGCATTGCCTGGTGAAACGTTGTTGTGATGCCTCGTGTAAGGAGGATAAATGCGTACCATCACGTTTCCGACTTTGATAAAGGTCAGATTGTAGCCTATCGCGATTGCGGTTTATCGTATCGCGACATTGCTGCTCGCGTTGGTCGAGATCCAATGACTTAGCAGAATATGGAATCGGTGGGTTCCGGAGGGTAATACGGAACGCCGTGCTGGATCCCAACGGCCTCCTATTACTAGCAGTCGAGATGACAGGCATCTTATCCGCATGGCTGTAACGGATCGTGCAGCCACGTCTCGATCCCTGAGTCAACAGATGGGGACATTTGCAAGACAACAACCATCTGCGCGAACAGTTCGACGACGTTTGCAGCAGCATGGACTATCGTCTCGGAGACCATGGCTGCAGTTACCCTTGACGCTGCATCACACACAGGAGCGTCTGCAATGGTGTACTCAACGACGAACCTGGATGCACGAATGGCAAAACGTCATTTTTTCGGATGAATCCAGGTTCCGTTTACAGCATCATGTTGGTCGCAACCGTGTTTGGCGACATCGCGGTGAACGCACATTGGAAGCATGTATTCGTCATCGCCATACTGACGTATCACCCGGCGTGATGGTATGGGGTGCCATTGGTTACACGTCTCGGTCACCTCTTGTTCGCATTCACAGCACTTTGAACAGTGGTTACATTTCAGACGTGTTACGATCCGTGGCTCTACCCTTCATTCGATCCCTGCGAAACCCTACATTTCAGCAGAATAATGCACGACCGCATGTTGCAGGTCCTGTACGGGCCTTTCTGGATACAAAAAATGTTCGACTGCTGGTCTGGCCAGCACCTTCTCCAGATCTCTCACCAATTGAAAACGTCTGGTCAATGGTGACCGAGCAACTGGCTCGTCACAATACACCAGTGACTACTCTTGTTGAACTGCGGTATCGTGTTGAATCTGCATGGGCAGCTGTACCTGTGTACGCCATCCTAGCTTTGTTCGAGGCGTATCAAGGCCGTTATTAAGGCTGGTTAAGGTACTGGTTTTTCAGGATCTATGCACCCAAATTGCGTGAAAATGTAATCACATGTCAGTTCTAGCATAATATATTTTTCCAGTGAATACCCGTTTATCATCTGCATTTCTTCTTGGTGTAGCAATTTTAATGGCCAGTAGTGTAAAAAACCCTGGAATTTACAAGTTAATTATTTGCCCTTCAGTATATTTGACGTTTTTAAAGTCATTCCAACACTTTCAGGAGGCGTATTCTCATACTTTCATTGAATGACAAAAACCTGCAGAAAGAGGTCTAGGATTTTTCGAAACGGTTTTTTCAATCACAATTTGGTTGTCTCTTCTTGAAAGTTGTATGGACTGATCAAGGTAACAAATAAGCTTAAATTCGTGACATAGTTATTAGTAAATTACTGCTTTTATTCACTCTGTCCTGAACTACCATCACTTTCTTGTTTAATCATAAAGATTCATTTCAATCAAACTATGTAATGAAGGTATCTGGGAACTACTCTTAGGACACCAATAGTACATTACAATCTATTACACAATACAGACGTAGCTTAACGTGTCAGAGGATGTACTACACTCCTGGAAATGGAAAAAAGGACACATTGACACCGGTGTGTCAGACCCACCATACTTGCTCCGGACACTGCGAGAGGGCTGTACAAGCAATGATCACACGCACGGCACAGCGGACACACCAGGAACCGCGGTGTTGGCCGTCGAATGGCGCTAGCTGCGCAGCATTTGTGCACCGCCGCCGTCAGTGTCAGCCAGTTTGCCGTGGCATACGGAGCTCCATCGCAGTCTTTAACACTGGTAGCATGCCGCGACAGCGTGGACGCGAACCGTACGTGCAGTTGACGGACTTTGAGCGAGGGCGTATAGTGGGCATGCGGGAGGCCGGGTGGACGTACCGCCGAATTGCTCAACACGTGGGGCGTGAGGTCTCCACAGTACATCGATGTTGTCGCCAGTGGTCGGCGGAAGGTGCACGTGCCCGTCGACCTGGGACCGGACCGCAGCGACGCACGGATGCACGCCAAGACCGTAGGATCCTACGCAGTGCCGTAGGGGACCGCACCGCCACTTCCCAGCAAATTAGGGACACTGTTGCTCCTGGGGTATCGGCTAGGACCATTCGCAACCGTCTCCATGAAGCTGGGCTACGGTCCCGCACACCGTTAGGCCGTCTTCCGCTCACGCCCCAACATCGCGCAGCCCGCCTCCAGTGGTGTCGCGACAGGCGTGAATGGAGGGACGAATGGAGACGTGTCGTCTTCAGCGGTGAGAGTCGCTTCTGCCTTGGTGCCAATGATGGTCGTATGCGTGTTTGGCGCCGTGCAGGTGAGCGCCACAATCAGGACTGCATACGACCGAGGCACACAGGGCCAACACCCGGCATCATGGTGTGGGGAGCGATCTCCTACACTGGCCGTACACCACTGGTGATCGTCGAGGGGACACTGAATAGTGCACGGTACATCCAAACCGTCATCGAACCCATCGTTCTACCATTCCTAGACCGGCAAGGGAACTTGCTGTTCCAACAGGACAATGCACGTCCGCATGTATCCCGTGCCACCCAACGTGCTCTAGAAGGTGTAAGTCAACTACCCTGGCCAGCAAGATCTCCGGATCTGTCCCCCATTGAGCATGTTTGGGACTGGATGAAGCGTCGTCTCACGCGGTCTGCACGTCCAGCACGAACGCTGGTCCAACTGAGGCGCCAGGTGGAAATGGCATGGCAAGCCGTTCCACAGGACTACATCCAGCATCTCTACGATCGTCTCCATGGGAGAATAGCAGCCTGCATTGCTGCGAAAGGTGGATATACACTGTACTAGTGCCGACATTGTGCATGCTCTGTTGCCTGTGTCTATGTGCCTGTGGTTCTGTCAGTGTGATCATGTGATGTATCTGACCCCAGGAATGTGTCAATAAAGTTTCCCCTTCCTGGGACAATGAATTCACGGTGTTCTTATTTCAATTTCCAGGAGTGTAGATATCGAATCGTAATTAGAGTTGTAGTTTCCCCGTAGTTTGTAGGAAAGCAATTAAAACTATAGGCAGACCAAACACGAACATTCTTGAGCGTGCTGTAGTATTACTTCCCAAATATATTTTCTTCATGTGGAAATAACTTTATACCACTTTTACAAACAAACGACTATTAAATGTAATAGTTCTAGAACATTGTTCAGCAATTTGCACCATAACAGAAGCATCTGTCATGGGGTACCCTGTAAAAAATACGGTTTGTTTGTATGATAAATGTCCAGCGCTAACACGTATATCTAAATAACAATTTCACACCACATAATTTAGCTTGGAAAATGTATATCAGGGCATATTATAGCATCGGTAAGACAACCTTTGCGTATGTTTCGTGTGTGTGTGAACGAGTGCATGTGTGGGTGTGAGTGTGTGTGTGCGTGTGTGTGTGTGTGTGTGTGTGTGTGTGTTGTATGCATAGTGTATTCCACACAGCAATACCACCTACTTAAGGATGAAATTAAGTGACGTATATTTTATTAGAGATTCAGCTTCAATGTCTCTTTTATGGGAGAGGTCACTCTCAAGCGAACATTGTGTCCCACACAGGTAGGTATAGAAAAACTTGGTAAAAAAGTGGTAATGCCAACCATCTTTTAACATCAGAAGTTACCCTAGCATGGGGGTCACTAATGTATGGATGACTCATATCGGCATTAGGAGATCTAAGACAAGTTTTTGTAAAAATAGTACAGGAAATTTAGACGTGGAAATAACGTTGTTTACTTTGGCACAAAGATCTAATGATCTTTTTTTTTTCACGATCAGCGATCGGTAACAGAATAAGACAAACCGGAGATGACATGGAGAGTCTGAGGTGTTCATCTTACTTTCTGTTTTGTTTTTCTTCTAAAGGAGGAGATTTTTAGTAGTGTATATTAACTAAAGGATAAATATGTGATGTCATCCCCCTCCTATATTGCAGTGTAATGTTATAAGACAACTGGTGTTTAACCATTTACCCAATCCACGCAATACGTAATTTGACGTGTAATGTAGAACATTTCGTCATATCTCTATTACTGGATAGATATACATGGTCACCTCGCTCTTATACTATAGTATAATCTTTTTCGATAGCGTGTGCTTACATTGCTCACTCGACCAATGCAATACATCATTTTATGTGTAACTTAAAATGTTTCGTCTCTCTTCTGTTACAGTATACGTTTCTGATTTCACAGTCCTCTTATATCTAGAATTTACATTAAAGCAACACAGATTAATTTGCAAATTGCAGTTACGTCCACCGTACGCTGCTTTTTATAATAATGTAAAAAGAAGACGTATTTCTTGCAACACACTAGTGGGTAAATCATGAGAAACGGTTGTCAACGTAGACTGTAAGACCATTATGCCCCCACTATCGTTCAAATAAGATAAGAGATATAGGGACGTACAGAAGCTTGTAGAAAATCTTTTTTCCTCCATCAATACGTGAGTTAAATAGGAAAGAAAATCGATAATACTATTAAGATATACCCTGTTCCATGTACCGTACTTGCGGGTATGTGTTTGGATGTAGACGTAGGCTATTCGCAAATGATGCTTTTGTCTGTAAGAGGCCTGCAGCACCAGGAAGTTGTAGCGAAATCCACAAAGTAGTGCAGAGGATCGACAATTGGAACGGGAATTGCCAGGTGACAGTGAACGTAATTAAATGTAACTATTGCACACAAATAGGTGAAGATTTCCATTACTGCTTGATTATACTACTGACAATAAGCCATTGGAAACATTAACTAATGTATAATAAATAGGAGTTACGAACTAAAGTCGAACCACCACATACCACAACTTGTAGGAAAATACTGTAAGATATCATGCTGAGGTTCACTGGAAGTGTCTTAAGGAAATGAAATTCGTCCATGAAAGAAGTGGCCGACAAAAAAAATTGTAGGACTGATTCTTGAGTTATGCTCATCAGTTTGGACCGTTACCAGGTTGGATTAGTAAAAGAGTTGGAGTAGACAGCTTTTTATCCAATAGACAACAAAAAATTAGTCCTCGTTACCCTCTTTCTTTATAAAAGGAGTTATTAATGCCTTTGTAAGCAATGGAATTAGTGGCTAGTGGCGGGGTGGCCGGCCGCTGTGGCAGAGCGGTTCGAGGCTCTTGAGTACGGAACCGTGCTGTTGCTACGCTCGCAGGTTCGAATCCTGCCTCGGGCATGGATATGTGTGATGTCCTTAGGTTAGTTAGGTTTAAGTAGTTCTAGGTCCAGGGGACATGACCTCAGATGTTAAGTCCCATAGTGCTTAGAGCCATTTGAACCATTTTTGAAGTGGCAGGGTGGCCGTGTTCGATGAATAATAAATGGGCAGACATTCTCTGCAGCTCATGATGGCTTGGTGATATGGCGCTCTGTAATATCAAATTGTTTAATATGTACTGCTCATTAGATCTATTGAGAAAAGATGAATTTTAAGAGAATCACACATGCCAGTGATCGAAGCCAGGACATCACTGTTTGCATGCAGTGCATGACCATGATATCATTGATAGAGCCAAAAATACTCGCTCATTGTTTTATCGTAGTAATGTGGACCGAAGGAACTCAAGGCTTCACTGCAGGACAGATCTTTCAAGTGTCGGCAGTCAGTAGCCCGAACAAGCGTATCTGCTTCTGGTGTGGGGTGGGATGATTAATAGGTGTTATTACAGGTGTTCTGCCAGCAACAGCCCTTGGCGCACCATTTCTAGTACTGAAGTCGCATTGCAGTGCTTTTAGTGAGTGGAGAATGGGCTACAAGGAGTTTGTGCTTGAGCTCGGCCAGCGGCGAGACAGGCGCACTTATGTATACATCGCCGAAGTGGGCTTCTCACAGATCAAAATGTTTCTTTGTTTTAAATAAAGTTGTGTTTCCTTCCTTGACACTACACTGGGTGTAAGAACAGTCTGCGGTAATTGTTAAACAGGGAAGCAGATGATATCAGTATTATTTGTTTATGTCCCTCTGCAGTTTAATTGGTACATAGCAATAGCGTGCTTTGTTTAAAAAGTGAACCTCAACACCTCCACAATTCAGTTGTTACGTTGCAAGAGTGTACATGGTTAAAAAAAAATGGTTCCACACATGTCCTTAAGAGGTTTCTGCCTTGGGCTCATTTTAGAACCAAAACATTCTAAAACGTTTGAAATAAATAGCCCTTGCCATTTCATTTGTATTTTTTTAAATTTCCCACTATTTTTACACTCGACTATGACCACTGTAATGCATTAGTGTCGAAATTGCTTTGGGCGATCATGTTTTCATTGTGGTTGCTCTATTGAGTTATAATTTTGCTAATTAAGGTAAAACTGTATCGGAAAATCATCCAACAGCCACAGTGGGTCATAAATTATTGCAATAAAATCACGGATAGCAAATATATAGGTAGCCATCATAAATTATATCTCTAAGCGTCCTAAATAAACCTACGAAATCCGGAAACAATGCAGGCTGACCGAGAATATATAGGTAGCCGCCACAAATTATAGCGATAAGAGCCCTAAATGAGCACAGGATACCTAGCAACAATGCAGGCTGGCTGAGTACCTCCAGCCAATGAGATAACAACACATCTCTGATTCTGAAGTTTCATCATTTACATGGGGAAGGTGTTATCTGGCACCATTGTGGGCTGGCCTCGTACCACCACACCACCTACCACCAACTGCACGGAATGCTGTATGCTGTAATAGTAGTCAAACATGTGACATCAAGTAGTCCAACAAAGGCTGAGAAATAGAGGAAACAACTGAAAGACAATACGAGCAAACAATATTTGGTAACAAGACACTTTCATTTATGTTACGAAGTGTACTTTGCGACTTCACTTGCCTTGGGCCAATGTATGACTCCGTTCTTCAAAAATTTGGCTCGTAGATGTCTCACAGTCAAGCTGTAAACCGTCTGTTTTATGCCCTGATAAGGTAGTGACCAGTCAGTCCACTAGACTGGTTGAGGGCAGAAACGTAATGGGAAGCCACACTAACAGCATACGTTACACTCTAGCTTAATAGTTTAAATAACTTGTTCTTTCGGCAGGACATAGCGTCCTACGGAATGGTGATCCTTAATTAAACAAAATATGAGTTCATCTGGTAAGAATGCCCCAGTTGCAGCCTAATTATCAGCACACGAGCGATGGTAATTTCCACTTAATATGCTCGAATTTTTACGTCCATTTATACACCAGTTCTTCTAATGCCGCGTCCAGAGACGAAATAAATTTTCATGCTCCGACAGCCGAAGTCACAGTCGAAAGTCTCTATTTAGAATCCGTAAGTTGGCTGCATTCCTGATCGTGAAAAACACAAGTCTCCAATAGTCGTAGATCATAACAGAACACCACTCTCACATTTAAAAAGAAAAAAAAACAACAACAAAAAAAAACGCTGCCCTCTCTCTCCGATGGCCATAACATAACCTCTCCCTATTTCAGCAGCTCCCAACAGGACATCTTCCACCACAACGTTCACCGACGTCACCAAACTTTAGCCAACTGGATCTCAAGTAGCTCCCTACCACATAACGCACTTCTTACAATACTTCGACACGGTCCGCAACTCGTGGTCGTGCGGTAGCGTTCTCGCTTCCCGTGCCCGGTTTCCCGGGTTCGATTCCCGGCGGGGTCAGGGATTTTCTCTGCCTCGTGATGACTGGGTGTTGTGTGATGTCCTTAGCTTAGTTAGGTTTAAGTAGTTCTAAGTTCTAAGCGACTGATGACCATAGATGTTAAGTCCCATAGTGCTCAGAGCCATTTGAACCAACTTCGACACGTTGTCTGCAATTGAAATGGAGTAAAAATGAACTGGAAATGGAAATGAAGTGCACCACCATTCGTACACTAATAATTCCACAATTAATTTACATATGTTATATGAAACATTATTTGATACCGTGTCTACTGACACTAATTATTATTCCTTTAATCATAGCTGTATGATTTACATAGACAAGGGTGTGCATTTGTCGCACTTCTAATTAAATACTGTCGACAAGATCAGTACTTTCTGGTATGACACATTTAATGTAGGCACTTATCACCATAGCATATTTAATAATAATGTAATCGCCGACCGGAGTGGCCGAGCGGATCTAGGCGCTACAGTCTGGAACCGCGCGACCGCTACCGTCGCAGGATCGAATCCTGTCTCGGGCATGGATGTGTGTGATGTCCTTAGGTTAGTTAGGTTTAAGTAGTTCTAAGTTCTAGGGGACTGATGACATCAGCAGTTAAGTCCCATAGTGCTCAGAGCCATTTGAAACAATAATGTAATCTACATTGGTTCAAATGGCTCTGAGCACTATGGGACTCAACTGCTGTGGTCATAAGTCCCCTAGAACTTAGAACTACTTAAACCTAACTAACCTATGGACAGCACACAACACCCAGCCATCACGAGGCAGAGAAAATCCCTGACCCCGCCGGGAATCGAACCCGGGAACCCGGGCGTGGGAAGCGAGAACGCTACCGCACGACCACGAGCTGCGGGCTTAATCTACATTGCTACTCGTGATACTGGCTACTATGCAATGCCATTATCCAATATTACGTCTACCTTGTAAGACAGCATTGTTTCTTATTTATGTGTGTAAAATTTTATGGTGTAGAGTCTAGTTATTTGTACCGTGTACATACGATTGTATTTCTTGGATTCATATACAATTCGTAAGCCTACTGCATCAATATTCTTTGTCTCACTTTAAGCCATTGAAGTGTTCGTTATGTTCAGAACCTTGGTAGTTCCAAACAACTTTTAGCTTCGGCCATCTGTGGCTGTTAGCGGCTCTCTCGGCTTTGACCTGTAGATGACTACCATGTAAGGTTCAAAAATGGTTCAAATGGCTCTGAGCACTATGGGACTTAACATCTGAGGTCATCAGTCCCCTAGAACTAACTACTTTAACCTAACTAACCTAAGGACATCACACACATACATACCCGAGGCAGGATTCGAACCTGCGACCGTAGCAGTCGCGCGGTTCCGGACTGAAGCGCCTAGAACCGCTCGGCCACCACGGCCGGCGCAAGGGAACCATCCCTGGCGTTTTTCAACAGCTTAAACTGATGGTTATGCTCCTCCGCCACTCCGGCCTTTCCCCAGTACTCGGCCCGCATCTCGTGGTCGTGCGGTAGCGTTCTCGCTTCCCACGCCCGGGTTCCCGGGTTTGATTCCCGGCGGGGTCAGGGATTTTCTCTGCCTCGTGATGGCTGGGTGTTGTGTGCTGTCCTTAGGTTAGTTAGGTTTAAGTAGTTCTAAGTTCTAGGGGACTGATGACCATAGATGTTAAGTCCCATAGTACTCAGAGCCATTTGAACCCAGTACTAGTTGTGGACGGTCTGTTATTATTCACGCTTCTGGGTATTACTGCAGCAGCGGAACCTTATCTGGTTTCCCCAGTTTTAACACATTAACGTCAAATTTCGCCCCGTTGTCCTAACGGATACGTTCTTCGTAGGTCCCACGTAGATTGCTGCGGTTATTTCACGCAGTGTTGCTTGTATGTTAGCACTGACAACTCTACGCAAAAGCCGCTACTGTCGGTCGTTAAGTGAAGGCCGTCGGCTACTACATTGTCGGTGGTGAGAAGTAATGCCTGAAATGTGATATTCTCTTAACGCTGTGGATCTCGGAATACTGAATTCCCTAACGATTTCCGAAATGTAATGTCTCATGCTTCTAGCTCTAACTACCATTCTCAACAAAGGCTGTTAATTCCCGTTGTGCGGCCATAACCACGTCGGAAACCTTTCCAAATGAATCACCTGTACAATGACGGCTCCGCCAGTGCACTGTCCTGTTGTAACTTGTGTACGTGATACTACATCTATACGAAGCATCCTTTGCCCTATAACAGTGATACAAAGCAAAGTCTGACATGTAACATGGTTACAAAGCATCGTCTGCCACGAGACATTGGTACAGAGCAACGATTCCAAAGAGTTCTAACAAACACCACTAGTTGGCAATGGGATCATTATCACAGCGGCGAGCGACCTTAATTAATTACAAGTTCAGCCGATTTGCACGAGATATTAGTTATAAATTATACACACAAACCTCACCGCAGATCAGTCTGTCTATTTGTGGAAACTGTAACAAAATCTCTAGAGTAGTTGGTTATAATAGCCCGAACATACAGATAGAACTGCAATGTGGAACTCAGTTTACGTATGTAATGGTAGAAGAGACAGATATATAGAAAGAAAGAAGAAGATAGACAGAAAAGGAGAGGTAGATAAATAGAAGATAATAGTTTCATTAAGTTATTATTTGTCCATATCAATCAATGTCTCGACGTGTATTACATTTTCTGTCACAAAAAGTAAATGTGCAGTCATCTGTAGCTCTACAGAAAATGATTCTATATTCTCTAAAATATAACACAAGCAAACAAAATGGGCGAGAATATATGGAAATTCTAACTTTTAATCTATCGAGGTACCGATATGCAAATTAAATCAACATGTGCATCTATCAGTTTTACATCTGCATCTAGTAATAATAAATAACACAAATACATAAATATTCTTAAGAAGTATTGCATAATACCTCCAGGAACACTGACCATTTTGTATGATATCGATATCTTCTATGACATACGAATCGTAAACGTTAGTATGCAGCTGAAATGCGTGTTCTTTGTCCCAGCAGCATTTGGAACAGAAAGTAATATTCTTTCTAATTATTCAAAAATACGCAGAATGGTTTTTACTTTCTCCACAAGTTGTTCCATTCCGTTCATTATGTGGCCGCCATTGTCTATATCGCACTGAACAGAACGTAAGAATCCGTAAACGTCAAACGGATTAGTATAACGTCTAACACAATATTTTAATACATGAGCCATGTTTACTTATTCATTCCTGAAACAGTTGTTCGCTTGAGGATAGACAGTCAACCCCATTTTATTTTCCCGCAAGTGCTCCTTGCAAGGTTTGAAGCAGTCTCTTTGTCGCCTGTAAAAGTAGGATACAGGTACCAGCGGACTGAAACTGACTGGGGAAGGTCAGTTAGTAGCCCGCAGAGCAGCGGCCGCTTAGCTGCAATGCTGACAACCTCTCGCAGAGAACACAGCTCCGTTGCTACCCATAGCAATGTCTTAATAGCCCCCTGCCATAAAAGGCTCTATGATTCTATAAGTAGAAGAACCCAGAAAACTATACTCTTGAAAAGCCATTTGAGCGAGTGTAGATTCCTTCGTCTCCGCGAACATATTTCTCAAGCAAGTCACAGTTTTTTCTTACTTCACGACGAAGCAAATGCTGATGTGACAGTAAAGCAGAGTCGAGGTGCTCCAATGAATGTACTGTTTGCTTACAGGTCTCACAATTCATGTGCTTCATTACGTTTATGTAAAGTTGCAGGAGCTGTCGCACGCCTTACCAGGGCAACATCAAAATCTGTGGATGCCAAGTCTCTAACAGCATTAGTTCGACTAGGGGACAGCTTACAGAAAACTTGCTAACAAAATTATTTCTAAAATTTATGCAACTGACTAATATTCTGTATACAACCATAGCGGCCATAGCTAAGTTCTTCAACAGTTAGTGGGAAGTAGTACAGAAAGAAAGATTAGGGTTTAACAACCCGTCGATGACAATGTCCTTAGAAGCCTAGAGCAGCCACGAATAGGACAAGCATCACAAGTAAATTGGTCGTTCCCATTTTAGAGAAACCATACCAACTTACGCCTAAATCGATTTAGGACATCCTAAAAAAACTGAACTGTGAATGACTGCAGTGGAATTTGAACGCCCAATTTGAGTCTAGTTTCTTAACCACACCACAGTACAAATGCACGTTACCATCGACCACAGAGTTAATGAACCACAATAAGAGTTACTCTCGTTACCCAAATACCTGAAACTATCAACTTGTGTAACCATCTCATACGTCAGACGAACATCAGTTAGTAGGCTCGTACGTTTACGTATAGAGGTATCACCCAATACACAGAATATACCTCGTCCGAAGACAGTCCTTTCACAACGGTTTGATGGATTATAACACAAGCCTTCGTTTTAAAAACATTTTTCAGATGATTTATCAAAAATTTGTGTTCCAAATTCAATTTGTAACGCAGATGCCTTAAATTACTTTCATTTTGTTCTATCTCGTCATGACTTTTCACAAAATAAGATCTCATATTTTAGAGATTTAAGTAAATGAAGTACAAAAATTAAAATAAAATTTGAATCAAGGTCTATATTTTTGTAATTATTGTTTCATTCTTAGGCACATAATGAAAATGCTATTAAAAGTTCTCTTAGCAACACTGGATATTTTCTTATATTTAATTTTCAAATTTTCTCATTTTTGATTTCCTCGCAGATTTTTCATCTTCAGCGTACCTCTTCAATATCCAAAAATAGTAGGCAATACACTTTCACTCCATCTTTCCTGGCACATCTTCTCCACATCAATGCGCTGGCGGAAGCCTTCTCATTTTTCCATTTTTTTTCTCTTTACACGTTACGATATGACAAGGAACTGTGCATGTTGCGAGCGGACACAAGGAGAATTGGCTGCTGTCCATTAACAGCTGGAATCTGTGTTGGCTACCGCCGACATACTTCTGGATAATACTCAAAGTCCGGCGACATAGGGGTGCTGTTGACGAGACCTGCGACACCTTTGGTGCCGTTGGAATCCCCTGGTGACCCGAGTGTCGCCGCATCTTCTGATACGCAACATCTGATCGGCCCGTCCTCACTCGAAAGTGAGTGGCATACAGTGGTGGGTTGGCGTGTCACTGGGCAGAAGACGAAAGAGGGATTAGGTCGCGCGGCTGGCTCCGTACGTCTTACCAACAGGTACGAAGTGCTACCCAGTGTTGATGATAACTCTGAGCCAGCACGGCGTACCTCTCCTGTCGGACCTACGGCCGATTTTCCTGCCCAGTCCGGACGAGACGATGGTTATGGTTCCCATTGAGAGCTCCAATATTAAGCGGGTGATGGAGTTCCTCAGGGAAATAGCAGGCAAGGTGGGAAAGAATGCCACTGTGCCCTCGATATGTTTGAGGGGTCTCGTCCGTGATGTGGAGGAGGGCCTGCCAGCAGCTATCGTGTGCACTGGGTGCAACCGACTACATACGAGGTGCATTCAAGTTTTAAGGCCTCCGATTTTTTTTCTAATTAACTACTCAACCGAAATCGATGAAACTGGCGTTACTTCTCGACGTAATCGCCCTGCAGACGTACACATTTTTCACAACGCTGACGCCATGATTCCATGGCAGCGGCGAAGGCTTCTTTAGGAGTCTGTTTTGACCACTGGAAAATCGCTGAGGCAATAGCAGCACGGCTGGTGAATGTGAGGCCACGGAGTGTCTTTCATTGTTGGAAAAAGCCAAAAGTCACTAGGAGCCAGGTCAGGTGAGTAGGGAGCATGAGGAATCACTTCAAAGTTGTTATCACGAAGAAACTGTTGCGTAACGTTAGCTCGATGTGCGGGTGCGTTGTCTTGGTGAAACAGCACACGTGCAGCCCTTCCCGGACGTTTTTGTTGCAGTGCAGGAAGGAATTTGTTATTCAAAACATTTTCGTAGGATGCACCTGTTACCGTAGTGCCCTCTGGAACGCAATGGGTAAGGATTACGCCCTCGCTGTCCCAGAACATGGACACCATCATTTTTTCAGCACTGGCGGTTACCCGAAATTTTTTTGGTGGCGGTGAATCTGTGTGCTTCCATTAAGCTGACTGGCGCTTTGTTTCTGGATTGAAAAATGGCATCCACGTCTCATCCATTGTCACAACTGACGAAAAGAAAGTCCCATTCGTGCTGTCGTTGCGCGTCAATATTGCTTGGCAACATGCCACACGGGCAGCCGTGTGGTCGTCCATCAGCATTCGTGGCACTCACCTGGATGACACTTTTCGCATTTTCAGGTCGTCATGCAGGATTGTGTGCACAGAACCCATAGAAATGCCAACTCTGCAGGCGATCTGTTCAACAGTCATTCAGCGATCCCCCAAAACAATTCTCTCCACTTTCTCGATCATGTCGTCAGACCGGCTTGTGCGAGCCCGAGGTTGTTTCGGTTTGTTGTCACACGATTTTCTGCCTTCATTAAACTGTCGCACCCACTAACGCACTTTCGACACATCCATAACTCCATCACCACATGTCTCCTTCAACTGTCGATGAATTTCAATTGGTTTCACACGACGCAAATTCATAAAATGAATGATTGCACGCTGTTCAAGTAAGGAAAACGTCGCCATTTTAAGTATTTAAAACAGTTCTCATTCTCGCCGCTGGCGGTAAAATTCCATCTGCCGTACGGTGCTCCATCTCTGGGTCGTATTGACAATGAACGCGGCCTCGCTGTAAAACAATGCGCATGTTTCTATCTCTTTCCAGTCCAGAGAAAAAAAATCGGAGGCCTTAGAACTTGAATGCACCTCGTATATGTCGGCACGAATGACGCCTGCCGCTTGGGTTCTGAGATCATCGTAGGCTCCCTCTGGCGGACGGCTGATTTGGTGTAGGTAACTAGCATCGCACGCGGGGTGAAAGCTAAGCTGTCTACACTCCTGGAAATTTTAATAAGAACACCGTAGATTCATTGTCCCAGGAAGGGGAACTTTATTGACACATTCCTGGGGTCAGATACATCACATGATCACACTGACAGAACCACAGGCACATAGACACAGGCAACAGAGCATGCACAATGTCGGCACTAGTACAGTGTATATCCACCTTTCGCAGCAATGCAGGCTGCTATTCTCCCATGGAGACGATCGTAGAGATGCTGGATGTAGTCCTGTGGAACGGCTTGCCATGCCATTTCCACCTGGCGCCTCAGTTGGACCAGCGTTCGTGCTGGACGTGCAGACCGCGTGAGACGACGCTTCATCCAGTCCCAAACATGCTCAATGGGGGACAGATCCGGAGATCTTGCTGGCCAGGGTAGTTGACTTACACCTTCTAGAGCACGTTGGGTGGCACGGGATACATGCGGACGTGCATTGTCCTGTTGGAACAGCAAGTTCCCTTGCCGGTCTAGGAATGGTAGAACGATGGATTCGATGACGGTTAGGATGTATCGTGCACTATTCAGTGTTTCCTCGACGATCACCAGTGGTGTACGGCCAGTGTAGGAGATCGCTCCCCACACCATGATGCCGGGTGTTGGCCCTGTGTGCCTCGGTCGTATGCAGTCCTGATTGTGGCGCTCACCTGCACGGCGCCAAACACGCATACGACCATCACTGGCACCAAGGCAGAAGCGACTCTCATCGCTGAAGACGACACGTCTCCATTCGTCCCTCCATTCACGCCTGTCGCGACACCACTGGAGGCGGGCTGCACGATGTTGGGGCGTGAGCGGAAGACGGCCTAACGGTGTGCGGGACCGTAGCCCAGCTTCATGGAGACGGTTGCGAATGGTCCTCGCCGATACCCCAGGAGCAACAGTGTCCCTAATTTGCTGGGAAGTGGCACTGCGTAGGATCAAACGGTCTTGGCGTGCATCCGTGCGTCGCTGCGGTCCGGTCCCAGGTCGACGGGCACGTGCATCTTCCGCCGACCACTGGCGACAACATCGATGTACTGTGGAGACCTCACGCCCCACGTGTTGAGCAATTCGGCGGTACGTCCACCCGGCCTCCCGCATGCCCACTATACGCCCTCGCTCAAAGTCCGTCAACTGCACATACGGTTCACGTCCACGCTGTCGCGCCATGCTACCAGTGTTAAAGACTGCGATGGAGCTCCGTATGCCACGGCAAACTGGCTGACACTGACGGCGGCGGTGCACAAATGCTGCGCAGCTAGCGCCATTCGACGGCCAACACCGCGGTTCCTGGTGTGTCCGCTGTGCCGTGCGTGTGATCATTGCTTGTACAGCCCTCTCGCAGTGTCCGGAGCAAGTATGGTGGGTCTGACACACCGGTGTCAGTGTGTTCTTTTTTCCATTTCCAGGAGTGTATTTGTAGCATCGCACTCAGGGTCGGTCACGGTCCTCTGGTTTGGAGCAGAGTGGAAGGTCCAAATCAGAGTATCAGACGATTCTGCGACGGTATCGGATGTGAATTTCTCGACCTCAGCTATCGGGTGCAGAATTGTAGGGTTCCACTTAATAGGTCAGGCGTGCACTACACGTAGAAAGCGTCTACTACGGTAGCGGAGTATGTGTGGCGTGCACATGGGGCTATTTTAGGTTAGAGGAACTTCCCTTGGGATCAAAGACGATTTGCCTGATACATTAGCCACAATGTCCACAGAGAATCTTCGTCGTCGCACATCTGTGCTACAAAGGTTAATGTTACTTTAGTAAACTGCAGGAGCATCCAAGGAAAGGTCCCAGAATTAGTATCGCTTACTGAAAGTTATAATGCACAGATAGTATTAGGAACAGAAAGTTGGTTGAAACCGGACGATAATGACAACGAAATCCTAAGTTCAGACTCGAATAGTTACATCAGATAGGTTAGTTGCCAATGACTGCGGCACATTTTTCCAGTAAGAAATT
This sequence comes from Schistocerca cancellata, assembly GCF_023864275.1. Lineage (NCBI taxonomy): Eukaryota > Metazoa > Arthropoda > Insecta > Orthoptera > Acrididae > Schistocerca > Schistocerca cancellata. The sequence goes on from NC_064629.1 coordinate 731,010,217, forward strand.
CGATGACATCTAGTGAGGTTATCACGGATTACCATTGTGCATTAATCTAGGTGAAGTTAAGTATCAAAGATCGGTAAAAAATGGTAATCGTATGCTTTTGTAGACCACCTGGGTCAGTAGCTATAGTGGCAGAGGTCTTCAGATAGAACTTGCAGAATATCGTTAATAATTTTCCTGATTATGTGCCGGCCTGTGTGGCCGTGCGGTTCTAGGCGCTTCAGTCTGGAACCGCGTGACCGCTCCGGTCGCAGGTTCGAATCCTGCCTCCGGCATGGATGTGTATGATGTGCTTAGGTTAGTTAGGTTTAAGTAGTTCTAAGTTCTAGGGGACTGATGACCACAGCAGTTATGTCCCATAGTGCTCAGAGCCATTTGAACTATTTTTGAACCTGATTATGTCATTGTAATAGGGTGTGACTTCAACTCTCCAGGTATAGACTGGGAATGTCATGCTGTCAAAACTGGTGCCAGAGACAGGGATTCGTGTCTCATTGTTCTGGATATCTTGTTCGAAAATTAATTTGAGCAGGTAGTTAGTGAACCAACTCGTTAGGGTAACGTCTTAGGCATGCTGGCAAACAAACAGACTGAACTTATAGAATCAGTTAACGTAGAGGATGTTATCAGTGATCATGAGGCTGTGATAGCATGTATGACAACGTATCTTACAAAGAATGTTAAGAAAGGTGGAAAGATACTTTTGCTTAGCAAGGCTAACAGGATGCAGATGGCAGAGTGTGTGAGCAATCAGGATCAAATATTCGGTGAAGAAGACGATGATGTTACAGACCAATGTCCTTAACATCGGTTTGTTGCAGGATTCTCGAACATATTCTCAGTTCGAATATAATGAATTTCCTTGAGACAGAGAAGTTGCTGTCCATGCATCAGCACGGCTTTAGAAAGCATCGCTCCTGCGAAACGCAACTCGCCCTTTTTTCACATGATATCTTGCGAACCATGGATGAAGGGTATCAGACGGACTTCCGGAAAGCGTTTGGCCGGCCGGAGTGACCGTACGGTTCTAGGCGCTACAGTCTGCAACCGGCCGACCACTACGGTCGCAGGTTCGAATCCTGCCTCGGGCATGGATGTGTGTGATGTCTTTAGGTTAGTTAGGTTTAATTAGTTCTAAGTTCTAGGCGACTGATGACCTCAGAAGTTAAGTCGCATAGTGTTCAGAGCCATTTGAACCAACCGGAAAGCGTTTGATTCGGTGCCCCACTGCAGACTCCTAACTAAGGTACGAGCATATTGGATTGGCTCCCAAATACGTGAGTGGTTCGAAGACTTCTTAAGTAATAGAACCCAGTACGTTGTCCTCGATGGTGAGTGTTCATCGGAGGTGAGGGTATCATCTGGAGTGCCCCAGGGAAGCGTGGTGGGTCCGCTATTGTTTTCTATGTACATAAATGATCTTTTGGATAGGGTGGATAGCAATGTGCGGCTGTTTGCTGATGATGCTGTGGTGTACGGGAAGGTGTCGTCGTTGAGTGACTGTAGGAGGATACAAGATGACTTGGACAAGATTTGTGATTGGTGTAAAGAATGGCAGCTAACTCTAAATATAGATAAATGTAAATTAATGTAGATGAACAAAAAAAGAATTCCGTAATGTTTGAATACTCCATTAGTAGTGTAGCTCTTGACACAGTCACGTCGATTAAATATTTGGGCGTAACATTGCAGAGCGATATGAAGTGGGACAAGCGTATGATGGCAGTTGTGGGGAAGGCGGATAGTCGTCTTCGGTTCATTGGTAGAATTTTGGAAAGATGTGGTTCATCTGCAAAGGAGACCGCTTATAAAACACTAATACGATCTATTCTCGAGTACTACCCGAGCGTTTGGGATCCCTATCAGGTCGGATTGAGGGAGGACATAGAAGCAATTCAAAGGCGGGCTGCTAGATTTGTTACTGGTAGGTTTGATCATCACGAGAGTGTTACGGAAATGCTTCAGGAACTCGGGTGGGAGTCTCTGGAGGAAAGGAGGCGTTCTTTTCGTGAGTCGCTACTGAGGAAATGTAGAGAACCAGCATTTGAGGCTGACTGCTGTACAATTTTACTGCCGCCAACTTATATTTCGCAGAAAGACCACAAGGATAAGGTAAGAGAGATTAGGGCTCGTACAGAGGCATACAGGCAGTCATTTTTCCCTCGTTCTGTTTGGGAGTGGAACAGGGAGAGAAGATGCTAGTTGTGGTACGAGGTACCCTCCGCCACGCACCGTATGGTGGATTGCAGAGTATGTATGTAGATGTAGGATGTGGAAAACAAATGGAAGAAAATTCAAAGACATTATGCAGTATGCGCTAGACAAGTATGTTCCGAGTAAGGTCTTAAGGGATGGGAAAGAAATAATAGCCGTGTTAGAAAACCGTTACGTAAATAGAGTGAAGAGTGAACTTCATCTCAGATTCAAGAGAAGTGAAAACCTAGATGACAAACAAAAGCTGAACGAAGTGAAAATGAGCGTAAGGAGAGCAATTAGAAAAAAATGGCTCTGAGCACTATGGGACTTAACATTGGAGGTCATCAGTCCCCTAGACTTACAACTACTTAAACCGAACTAACCTAAGGACATCACACACATCCATGCCCGAGGCAGGATTCGAACCTGCGACCGTAGCAGCAGCGCGGTTCCCAACTGAAGCACCTAGAACCGCTCGGCCACAGCGGCCGGCTAGCAATTACAAAAGCGTTCAGTGACATTGAAAGTAAAACTTTGTCAAACGACATCGATAAAAACCCTAAGAGGTTTTGGTCGTATGTAAAATCAGTAAGTGGGTCAAAATCATCTATTCATTCACTCAGTGACCAGCCTAGCACCGAGGAGATAACAGAGAAGGCCGAAATACTGAATTCAGTCTTCCAAATTGTTTCACCCCGGAGTATCGTAACACGGTCCCTCCTTTCAATAGTCGTACGAACGATTATTGAGATAACCGAACTCGAAATAGAGAAACAACTGTAATCGCTTAGTAGTGGAAAGGTGTCAGCACCAGATGAGATACTTATAAGATTTTACAAAGACTATAAGAAAGAACTTGCTCCCCTTCTAGCAGTAATTTATCGTAGATCATCTGAGGAACGAAGGGGACCTAGCGATTGGAAGAAAGCACAAGTAATTTCCGTTTTTAAGAAGGGCCGTGGGACAGATCCACATAATTACAGAGCTTTATCGTTGACGTAAACCTGTTGTAGAATTATGGAACATGTTTTATGCTCAAGAATTATGACGTTTTTGGAGTATGAAAACCTCCTGTAAAAAAATCAACACGTATTCCACAAACAGAGAGCCTGCAAAACCCAGCTCGTTCTGTTCCTCCATGAGAGCCACAGCGCCATAGAAAACGGCGTTCAAGTCGATGCCGTATTCCTTTACTTCAGAAAGCCATTTGACGCCGTCCAGCATTGCCATTTAGAGAAAAAAATACGAGATTATCGAATTTCGGACCAGATTTGCGGCCGGCCAGAGTGGCCGAGCGGTTCTAGGCGCTACATTCTGGAACCGCGCGATCGCTACGGTCGCAGGTTCGAATCCTGCCTCGGGCATGGATGTGTATGATGTCCTTAGGTTAGTTAGGTTTAAGTAGTTCTAAGTTCTAGGGGACTGATGACCTCAGAAGTTAAATCCCATAGTGCTCAGAACCATTTGAACGAGATTTGCGGCTGGATTCAAAACACCCTTGGGGACAGAACTCAACTCGTCGCTCTTAACGGAGCAAAATCGACAGATGTAAAGGTAATTTCCGAAGTACGCCAAGGATGTGTAAACAGTAACGGTCCTATCACACATCGCCGCGCGGTTGCAGGCCCCATGTCATGAATCGGGCGGCCACTCCTGCCGGAGGTTCGAGTCCTCCCTCGGGCACGGGTGTGTGTGATGTCTTTAGCGTAAGTTACGTTAAGTTGTGTGTAAGTCTAGGAACCGATGACCTCGGCAGTTTGGTCCCATAGAAATTCACACGCATTCACACACACTGTAAGTAGGCTGTTTAGGTTTTTATGTTGGTAACGCCACGTAGCGCTCTATATGAAAATCACTGGCTGTGCTGTGTGCAGTCTGTGGCTGGTTTGCATTCTTGGAATTTGCTATTGTAGTGTTGGGCAGTTGGCTGTTAACAGCGCGTAGCAATGCGCAGTTGGAGGTGAGCCGCCAGCAGTGGTGGATGTGGCGAGAGAGATGGCGGAGTTTTGAGAGCGGATGATCTGGACGTGTGTCCATCAGCGACAGTAAATTTGTAAGACTGGATTTCATGAACTGATATATATAATGACTTTTGAACACTATTAAGGTAAATACATTGTTTGTTCTTTATCAAAATCTTTCATTTGCTAACTATGCCTATCAGTAGTTAGTGACTTCAGTAGTTAGAATCTTTTATTTAGCTGGCAGTATTGGCGCTCGCTGTATTGCAGTAGTTCGAGTAATGAAGATTTTTGTGAGGTAAGTGACTTATGAAAGGTATAGGTTACTGTTAATCAGGGCCATTCTTTTGTAGGGATTATTAAAAGTCAGACTGCGTTGCGCTAAAAATATTGTGTGTCAGTTTAGTGATGATCAGAATAAGTAAAGAGATAAATGTCTGAGCACGTTCAGTTTTGCTCAGCTGTTTGGAAATCAAATAACGTAAGAGGTTTATCAGCACAGTAATTCATAAATTTTTCTAAGGGGATGTTTCAACACATCCCATCGCACTTCCTTGGCGTACTCCAGAAATTATATATATATATATATATATATATATATATATATATATATATATATATATATATATATATATATATATATATGATCTAGTAGAAAGCTTCGGACGCTCTTTAAGGCTTTTCACAGATGATGTGGTTCTCTGTAACAAAGCAGCAACTCCAGAAGATAGTAACGATTTGCAGAATGACCTCCAGAGAATTGATGAATGGTGCAGGCTGTAGCAGTTGACCCTGAACGTAAATAAACGCAACATATTGCGCACACACAGGAAAATAAATCCACTACTGTACAGCTACACTACTGAGGACAAATTGTTGGAAGCAGTATCTACCGTAAGATATCTAGGAGTAATTATCCAGAGCGACCTTAAGTTGAATGACCACATAAAATAAACAGTGGGAATAGCAGATGCCAGACTCAGATTCATAGGAAGAATCCTAAGGAAATGTAATTCATCCACGAAAGAAGTGGCTTATAAGGCGCTTGTTCGACCGATTCTTGAGTATTGTCCATCTGTCTTGGATCCTTACCAGGTAGGACTGATAGAAGAGATAGAGAAGGTCCAACGAAGAGCGGCGCGTTTCGTCACTGGATCGTTTAATTAGCCGGAGCGAGAGTGTCGGACATGCTGAACAAAATCCATTGGCAGACGTTACAAGAGAGGCGTTATGCTTCAATGAGAGATTGACTATTGAAATTTCGAGAGAGCACTTCTCGGGAAGAGTCGGATAACATATCACTTTCCCCACATAATCTCGCGTAATGACCACGAGGAGAAAATTCAAGAAATTACAGCCAATACGGATGCTTATCGATAATAATTCTTCCCATGCTCTGTTTGCGAGAGGAACAGGATTGGAAGGCTCAGTTAGTGGTACAAAATGTACCCTCCGCCACACGTCATTAAGTGGATTGCGGAGTATGATGTAGATACAGATGTAATGTAACACCTAAGATACAACCAGTTTTCTTCAAATTTACCAGCATAGTTTTTAAAATGTTCTTTTAATTTAGGTATTTTTTTACTTTCTAGAAGATTTTCAGTCCGACCACGAAAATTGATAACGGTCGGGAGTGCGGTGTGCTGACCACATGCCGCTCCGTATTCGCATCCGGTGACGCCTATGGACTGAAGATGTCACGGCTGCCAGTCGGTACCGCTGGGCCTTCAAAGCCTGTTTGGACGACGTTTGTTTTGTTTGCTTTAGAAAATTTTCAATAGCAGAACTTACGCCAATATGTGCACGTTTCCTCTCTGATTCATGCTTCTTCATTACTTTCGGAATTGAAGACCAAAAAGTTCCCGCTCCCAGTCCTTATTAACTTACGAAGGAAAATTTTATAGAAAGGTGCCTGAAACAGGATCTATGGTGTGAGAGAACCAGTACAAACTGCTTCATCTACTTCAATTTGATATGTAATGGTGGAAATATGAGAGCGTCCTGTAAGTAATGCCTGTGAATTTTTATGTGAAAACTCTTAAGGCTTTTTAAACAAAAAAAAACATAACTAACATTCTACATCTTTATTCTTCATTGTTACATATTTATTTCTCAACATAGTCACCCTGGCGACGAACACATTTCCCTCAACGAGAGATTAATTGATACCGTCACTATAGAACGTTTGACTTTGTTGACGGAGGCAGAATCTCACCTCTCCTAGCACCGCTTCATCACTGTCAAAGTGAAGTCCTCGAAGGTTTTGGAAATCGAATAAAATCGGATGGGGCTAAGTCGGGACTATATGGAAGATGATCGATGACAGTGAACCTAAGGTGTTGGATTGTTGCAGACTTCGCAGCGCTCGTGTGTGGTCTGGCATTATCATTTTACAGGGAAGGATGCTCCATCTGTAGACGAACTTTTCGAATTCGAACTCTATTACAGCACGCTGTTTCTCAACAACCGCCATAGTTACGTTACACACCGCCATGTTACACGCTACATTTCGGAGCCCTATAACGACAGAGGACTGCAAATATGTAAACATGAAGAATAAAGATGTAGAATGTTAATAATGTTTGCTTTAGTCAAAAAGCTGTAGGAGTTTTTACATAAAAAATCCGGAGGAGTTACTTTTCAGGGCCCCTTCGTAATATTTTTTGTGGTCAACAAGCAATTCATGAGAGATTTTTTCAATACTAGGCAGAAAATGTGTCTGACGTAGTAAAACCTTTCTTTCTTTCTTTTCTTTTTTCTTTTCCTGTAGGCCTTTATCCCGCAGGAACGCAGGGTCGGCCATGTTATGACGGATTTGGCAATGTTAGTGGCAGAGGGTGGCCGGATGCCCATCCTGCCGCCACCCCGAACCCCCCCAGGATGAAATAAGTGTACCCCAGCTGTCTGTGTCTAGTGTAAGTCATGAAAGAGTGCGAACGTTTTCAAATGTCTGTGAGTCGTGTAACTGAAGTGGAACGTGGGGACCAGCCCGATATTCACCTAGCAGGATGTGGAAAACCGCCTAAAACCATATCCAGTCTGGCCGGCATACCGGCCCTCGTCGTTAATCCGCCGGGCGGATTCGATCCGGGGCTGGTGCGCCTACCCGAGTCCAGGAAGCAGCGCATTAGCGCTCTCGGCTACCCTGGCGGGTCTGACTTAGTAAAACCTTTACACTACAGTTATTTTGCTTCGTCCAACCACCCTTTTTCCAATCAAAGCAAGGAATTTTCGTGTACCCAGCTTGCTGCCCTAATAAAATTTCTATAACTAAAAATAAACTTCATTCATATAGGAACAAACCCGTGTACGATAGAAGAAAACTGAGAACAGTTTTAAAATCATCATAAAATGTTAATCAGGCGCACATATTTACTATCGATCTTCTGATATCATGATGACTGATGAAATAGCTTCTTCCTTTTGGCAAAAGAAGTCTCCTTTTAGTTTTCAGCTAAAGGGGGACACACCAGTTAAGAGAAATATCCTTCTGCCTTTCCCGTCTATGGAACTTTAAATTGTAGCTATATTTCTTCTTCAATCGATCCGCAGTCCAGCTTATATGTTGATGTGATCATTGCTGACACTCCCTCACAAGCAGCGTGACTTTTCGGATCATATCGAAACGTCGTCAGTAGAATTTAGAGATAATTTGCAGGCGAAAATTCCTCTTCCACATTTTCTTTTTTTAGGTTGGCCATCGGTTTAATCAATGATGAATTCCGGTAGCCGAAACAGGCAGCCACGCGCTTGTCGCAACAAACAGCCGCCAGATCCCCTCTTTGTTCGTACTGACAATACGCGGAGGATGAATACAAATGAAATTATGCCCAGTGCGTTCGATGATGCTTTTCGTGTATTTTGCGACCAATATACACCGTTTAGACGAAGTAGGGCTATGGATTCTGTATGGTGTGATCATTTTATATACAGATTACTTAGTTTTGTGTTATTCCGACTAGTTCTTGTGATCTGTACAGATAGCTGTGTTTCCATAAGAATGGTAGAAAATTTTTCGATTCTTTTCATGAATGTCTGTATGTCGTTCGATTTTCCATAGACATCGAAAAGGTATTCTGCTTAAACCAAGCGTATTACAGTCATATTGGTAACTTCGAGCAGCACCATACTCAACTTTCGTGACAGTTGCCTTGTTTTGCAGAGCAGCTTCATTTCTATAGAAGTGTAGAGGTGATTTCGCTTTCTGACTGGGTTCTACGTAGTATGTACTCATTTTTAATAGTGGACTGAACGGTGGTACGTTGAAATGCTGTAAATAAAAGTGTGACGTCACGTTCTACAGTCTACACGGATGTTTGCATGATGGACATTTGCTTGGAAACCCTATCATTTAGCTAACTGTATTTTATTTTATGACGAGAGGATGTCCCAGTAATTAGCAACGGGCTTACACTGAATGACGGTAGAGATCGTGTAGTATTTATTTTAAATTAATCCTCTCTTAGTTGTTAGTGAGCCGGCCGGTGTGGCCGAGCGGTTCTAGGTGCTTCAGTCTGGAACCGCGCGACCGCTACGGTCACAGGTTCGAATCCTGCCTCGGTCATGGATGTGTGTGATGTCCTTAGGTTAGTTAGGTTTAAGTAGTCCTAAGTTCTAGGGGACTGATGACCTGAGACGTTAAGTCCCATAGTGCTCAGAGCCATTTGAACCAGTTATTAGTGTGTATATTGTAATGTGTATCTATGATCAATCGGCGTGATATATCTGGAAACGAGTTGTAAACACTCCTTTTCCGGTTTGGCTGTTTTAATTGAGAATATGTCCTAACATACGTCCTTCGGATTCATTTTCATACTATGTGACGCCCTGTGCATTTGTAAGTGGACTGCTTCTGTGTTGGCAGCGCTGTGTAGCGCTTTGCATTGGATCTCTGACTGTTCTTTCTTTGTAAGAGGCTCTGTCGCTCGTTGGACTCGTTGTTGGAAGTTAATCGCCGGTACTCTTGGGCAGTTGGAAGTTAGTCACCAGCAGTGATGGAAATACTGTTGGGCAGTTGGAGGTGAACAGCCAGCAGTGATAGATGTTGGATGTGAGAGGTTAGCATTGACGGATGGTAGAGGTCTGAAGTGTTAGCATAGGCTAACGATCTGTACATGTTCGATTTGGGGATTGAATATTATTCATCATTATATACCTTTGTACTAGATTTCAATGACGAGTTATATTCGTGTCTGAACTGGATGTCACATTATTAAGGTAAAAAATACATTATATGGTTTACAACAAAATCTTTCCTTTGCTAACCACATGCCTATTAGTAGTTAGTGGCTTTAGTAGTTAGAACCTTTTATTTAGCTGCCAGTATTGAAGCTCGCTGTATTGCAGTAGTTCGCGTAATGAAGATTTTTGTGAGATAAGTGCTTAATGAAATATATAGGTTGTTGTTAAGATTTCTTTTTATTCAGGGCCATTCTTTTGAGTTAATTTGGTAGCAGTCAGATCGCGTTACCGTTGTATACTGAGTGTAATTCATGAATACGAAGTTCTGTTTGCCAGGGCAAATTCAGTAGGTCAGTGTTGTAAGGATAAAGACTAGGAAAGTGACACTTACATTCAATTTCACTCAGCAGTTTAAGCAAATATTTTATTAAGAAGTTTCACATTCTGTGAAGAACAGATGACAGTGAAATCAGAGTGGCAGACGATACTAGTACGACACGAAAAATATCGCCATGCCTCAGTAGAGGACGTGGGACATGGAGATGCGACATCCATAAGGAGGGTGATTGTGAAGAAGAGATATCGCTTGAGGCGCCCGAGGCCGTGGCGAGGCGAAGTCGCTGGTATCAGCAGTTAGTCGTCTCTGCTTTGTCGAGGACTGCGGGCAATCGATGGTGGCGGGTCTTCTTGTCCTCTGCTTGACCGACACAGCTCTCTGTGGTTTAACTACCTCAGCTCTGAGCGCAGCTAAGCGCTCATAGTTTCGTGAGGCAGTTCAAATGAGAGCTGAAACCATTCTGAGACAGATTGAAAATGGCTCATTGCTATAAGTTAGGTGTGACTGACTCTCTCAAACTTAGAGACTGCTTTGATTTGTTATTCTATTCAGATTTTTGGGGTGGTAAGCATTTTCTATTCTAGAATTATGCCGATTCCGTGGTGACCTCCAGTTCTTGATAATCAGGCTGTGCTCCTATTCTTTGTGTTACATTCCGACCCCTTTCACAGTTTTATGTGATGTGAAGCTTTAAAACAATTTAAATGTGCTCCATCTGCCAGATCAGAACGTTAAATCTGGAGGTCAAATCTTTGCGTATATTGCTTGAGACATAAGACGCCTTAAAATTCGTCTTCAGCGTAAGATCAGAGAGACTAGCATTCCACTTGATGAGTTTTTTTTCCCCCCCTTTACGCAGAGTTTGGACATGCCGCGCATTACCGTAAGTAAACGGTCACGGCAGTTTCAGTAAGTACCTCTTATCACAAGTAATATCCCAGTACCGCAAATAAAAATATACATTGTTTCCTTAGACTGTACAACGTTAGGAAATTGTACCGAAATGCAGGAAGACATGCAGAGCATCGACTGTTGGTGTAGGGATTGACAGTTGATCCTCAACGTAAACAAATGCAGCTTATTGCGCATAAATAGGCAGAAACACCTATTATTCTTTGATTACTCGATTGCAGAAGCAGTAACTGGAAACAGTCACATCTAGAGTTGTAAAACTACCGCAGAAAATCTTAAGTAAATATGAACTATGGTAGTTTTCCTAGCAGCTTTGGTCAGTTCAATCCACCCCCACATAACCTGTAAGTTGGGTGCGTTGGATACCTACTGGGCGTTAACTCTTAACGATCGCTTTCCTTGCACATACGATCAGTGTTTTTCTATATTCCCCTAAAAACCGTAAGTGGTGAACCGTCTAGAAACTGAATGAGGATATATAAAGGGCCACGTAACCTACCGAACAGTTTGGTTCTACACAGCATGGTTCTATCCTTCTGTCTGGTACTTAAAAGGTAAACCGTATTTATAGCAAAACTGAAACTGTCAATGTTTAAGTCTGGTCTTATGCGAAAATTGTTGATTTGTAGCATGAAACAGAGGGATTATGTAGTAAAAATAAATAAAACAATAGAGATACATATTTCTGTTTTTTATAAACTACTTTCATATTTATCAATAGTAACAGGAAACTCTTGCCATTGATCATGATGAATAACGTTCCACCGAGTACAAAATAACAATAATACTAAATATTTTTTTACGTTTGTCCATGTAAACTGTACTTGCATCAAAATTAGTTTCTTTGGTTACATAAAAGCGCAGAAGTTAGGCGCTTAACAAATTTTTATTACTTACAAAATGCAGTTTATATTCTGTAAGAATATAACATACACAGTGGACTAACGCTGAATGATGCACGGTTCCATTTATTGCAAAACAAGTAACCAGACAAGCGAAAAAGCCGAGAGAAGTCGTCAGCTCCCAGTTTCCCTCTTACATTTTCATTTGTGTTTCTTTCCCTACTAATGCTACCAGTACCAACGGTAATCTTACCATGTCGTTTATGTATTGTACCAAAACTACTAGTTGTGGCGGAAATATGCATTTGGAGCGATTTAAAGTGGAATGGCGATATAAAACTAATCGCTGGTAAGCCAGACGCAAGACTGGGATTCGTTGGAATAATTCTCAGGAAGTGCAGTCCACGACCGAGGTAGCTCACAAAACCCTCGTTCGAGCAATACTTGAATACTGATGGTCAGTCGGCTTCTGTATCACACAGGATTGATAGAGAAATACAGAAGATCCAAAGAAGAGCAGCACTTTTCGTTACAGGTTCATTTAGTAAGCGCGAAAGCGTCACACAGATGCTCAGCTAACTCCAGTGGCAGACACTGCAAGAGAGGCGTTCAGCATCACAGTAAGGTTTGCTGTTAAAATTCCGAGAGCGAACGTACCTAGAAAAGTCAACCAATATATTGCGTTCTCCTGTGTATATCTCGAGAAAAGACGGTGAATGTAAAATTTGAGAGATTCGACCTCACAATCGATTACCAACAATCGTTCTTCCCGCGAACTGTTAGCGACTGCCGGCCGTTGTGACCGAGCGGTTCTAGGCGCTTCAGTCCAGAACCGCGCTGCTGCTACAGTGCAGGTTTGAATCCTGCCTCGGGCATGGATCTGTGTGATGCCCTTGGTTTGGTTAGGTTTAAGTAGTTCTAAGTCTAGGGGACTGATGGCTTCAGATGTTAAGTCCCATAGTGCTTGGAGCCATTTGATTTTGTTCGCGACTGGGAGAGATCAGGTGGGATGAGGTGTCAGTGGAACACATGGTAACCGCTGCCACACACCGTAAGGTGGCGTGCTAAGTACAGATGCAGACGTAGATGTACGTGTAAATGTAAAGGCAAATATATGTCTTCAGTGGAACGAGCAACCATAGGCAGTAGCAGTGGCTATGGGAATGGCAGCACGTGTGCTGGAGGTACAGAAATGAAGCTCGAATAATGAATCTCGGTTTATTTAGGGGCAGGGATATGTTTGCGTCGTGTAAAAGCCATCGAAAATATCTCCCGCAAATGATAAATGCTCCTCATTAACTATCAGGCAGTAAAAATTATTGTGTCCGTTCGGAAGTCAGATACAACCAGACGTAACAATTGGAAAACTGCAGGCCAAATTACATCAGAAATTGTAAGGAAAACTACGCAGCTTTTTTGCGGGTGTTAAAAGATTCCTAAGTGCAGTGGATACAAACAACCAGGTAGACTCAATCTTTCTAGACATTCTGAATGTATTCAATACCAACCAACGTCTACAAAAGAAAATGTGTTTTTACCGGGTATGCAGCCAAGTTAGGGACTTAATTGAGAAATTACTGCCAGGCAGAACGCTGCTACATGAGAGGAGAGTCATCAACAAAACCTCAAGTAAAGTCGAATATATCCCAGGATAGTACGGCCATTTTTGTTCATGTTAATAAATTAGTGGATAGCATTAGTTACGATTCCATCTGCGGGGAACCGTTACCAGAAAGAAACAGTAGTAGTATGAAGTCCGATCCTTACGAAACGTGGAACTTACGCAAAGATAACAACAAGCTTTTTACATAGGTCAAGATACCTGTAAAATTGTACACTTCAGGAAATGTAAAAATTTGCGTAACCTTTGATTATGCTATCAATGAGCCAGACATGTTATACAGGCACCTGGATGTACCGTTGGGTATAAATATCACATAAAATCAGTTATAAGGAAACGTCAGGTACTATTGATAGGCAGGCTGCTCGGAAACTGTTTTTTGTCTGCAAGACAGATTGCTTGAAAAAGCTGTAATAGAAGACTGCCTTAGTTTGTGGGCTCTTTGTTAGATGTGACTAACGAAGGGCATAGAACCTCTACAGTGTGTTCAAGAAAAGTATCACACATTCATACAGGAGGTAGTATTGATCAAAACAAGGAAAAAAGTTCCCATAATGACATATCAAAAAACCAGTACCTGGTGTGATATGGGCCAATCTACCGACTCATTCCCATTTGCCTGTTAAGTAGTAGTAAATACTATAGGCAGTGCTGCATGTGATTAACCACGCTTCCTGGGATATCCTTCAGCCTTCTTCGCAGTGAGCCACGCACTCTTTCAAATTCACCTGGAGCCAATCGGATTGCGTCATATGCATTGGCTACATACTCTCGTAACGTCTGTACATTGTCTATGAGTTAGGCATACATCACTGACTTTAAGTGTCTCCTTAGACAGAAATCAAACAGATTCAGGTCCGGTGAACGGAGAGGCCATGGTATCAGATCTCCACGATCAATGTAGCGCCCATGAAACGTTGCGGTAATGTAGTGTCGCACGATCCATAGAAAGTAGTGTGGTGTTCTGTCGTGCATATACCACAGACGTTGTCTTTCTGCTACAAGGATAACGTTCTCCAATAGCACTGGTAATATTGATGATAAGTAGGACTGTTTGGTAACGTGTCACGCCCTTTCAGTCCGTTGCCGATAATTCCAGCCCATATATTGATACTGAAGTGACCCTGATGTTATTTTAGTGAGAGTATTGGACCGGTGTGCTTGGAAAGTCAGCCCTGCGCCCGTCACACTGGGGTGGTGTGTAGGCGGAACGTCTTTATGGCCTCCTTTGTTGGCAGAAGGCAGTGTGTGAATCTCATTAGATGAAGAGCACTTCCTTTGGGGATACGGGCAGTTTCCGCAAGCGTCTGGGTAGAGACCTGCTCCACGAGAAATGTAAGTTCGTAGTCTGCTGTAGTGCGATCCATATTCTGAGTATCTCACTTACTTATGTGTTCCTAATAAGCAACTTTTGTTGCCGATTTGATTTATAGTAAACTGTATTTCTGGGTTCTTTAAATATGAATTCACAAGCTGCACAGTGCTAGTGTTATCCTTGCCCAATTGAATCCAGATTCAGATAACATCGCTCTCAGTCAGTTTGTTGTTAATTTCGTGAAACATACACAGCAAATAAACTCCTGTTATACGCAGACTTGACTTAAATTTCAACATCCTCTAACTTGTCCTACGACTTTTCCTGGTTAGGCCACCCATTAAAAATAAATATAACCTGTTGTATTGCCGGCCGGAGTGGCCGTGCGGTTCTAGGTGCTACAGTCTGGAGCCGAGCGACCGCTACGGTCGCAGGTTCGAATCCTGCCTCGGGCATGGATGTGTGTAATGTCCTTAGGTTAGTTAGGTTTAATTAGTTCTAAGTTCTAGGCGACTGGTGACCTCAGAAGTTAAGTCGCATAGTGCTCAGAGCCATTTGAACCATTTGAACCTGTTGCATTCCCAACTGGTTATGTTGGTGTTGTCCTTGTGCACAATGGCTAAGTACAAGGAAAGTTTACTTATTAGTCTGTGAAAGCTAAGAGCATTGCAGTCAATCATCTAGTATCAATATGATTTAGTTTTGCTTGTTATTCTGTGACAGAAATGAGCAGTGAATTTGGTCATCTTGTGTTGCTAAGATTTGGGTTTATTAACTAGGGAGCGTTGACAGCACTTCCCTGAAAGTATAAGTGCGTCGTGAGCAGGCATTAATTCATTATTTAACCGCTAGGCTAGGAACTATCACGTCAACCCTGCTCCAAGATCTTCCTTTTGGTTTCTTTGAGTTTTCTGCAGTTAGGGTGGCACAGTCAAATACGTCTTGCGGTACAAGAAGTTTTAATGACAATTTTGTCCCATTTTACATTCATGTACAGTTGAACCAATGGCTGCACCATATGAAAGCGCGACGCCTGAAAACATTTTTTAATGTTGGTGGTTTGTATGTACCTGTATTCTGGATGATTTTATTGAGACTTTTGTATTGTATGGAAAGATTTTGTATTGCGCGTGAAGATTTTAATTTTATATTTTTGTTTGAAGGTATTATTGTGTGTATATCTATATTTTATGTTAAATTTTGTGGTGTAGGGATTGTCGAGTGAGATCTATAGGAACAAGGAAAGTTTTTAGCCAGGAGTTTCTGTGGAAGAGGTGTCAGCAGCAGTTGCACTGCGGAAACCCAGGAAACTGTAGTGGCAACAGAACTAAACTATTGAGAATGCGAAACGCAATCGACAGCAGTATAGAGCAGTTTGAACTCTGGAAACTGAGGGGATATCCCATTGTGGGCAAAGCAGATACTAGAAAAAGTTAAGCCAGAAGGAGACAAAGCAGAAGCAGGCAAGAAAAGGCAGAGAAAGGAGACGGGAAAGAGGAATCATATAGGAATCAAGGAGAAGAAAGAGACAAAATGTTCAAATGTGTCTGAAATCTTATGGGACTTAACTGCTAAGGTCATCAGTCCCTAAGCTTACACACTACTTAACCTAAATTATCCTAAGGACAAACACACATACACCCATGCCCGAGGGAGGACTCGAACCTCCGCCGGGACCAGCCGCATAAGGAAAGAGACAGAAAAGCCTAGGAAGATAGGAAACGAGCAGAGGCAGATAGAGAGAAAATGGAAGCAGACAGAAAAAAAGTAGGGAGGAGATGGAAGTGTTACGACGGGAATCCGATGATCGAATAAAACCGGTCGACAAAAGAAGTGATTGAGGTTTCTGAGAGAGTTGACAGCAACGTGACTAGGCTGGCCCACGCTGAGAGGAATCTGAATGAAGTGGAGGGAGGAGAGGAACAGCTAGCTTTTTCAGAGAGTGCAGGCTCTGGAGGAGTGTACAGAATCTGAACTCACAGAACCCATGCGATTCTTGGAAACTGAGAAGTTTGTCTCACTTAAATGAGATCTCGAGAACCGAAGAAAAGAGACTGAGCAGTCGCAACTAATGGAGCCCCTGCCCCCGGCACAGAGCAGGATAAGAGCCAACAGTGAGTGGTATATATAAATTAAGATGGTATATGTTCTTTCGGACATGTCCAGAAGAACAGATACCATCTTCATATATATAGTTAAGGCGCACCGGCCATTTGACCATCTTCTTCTGTGCGGATGCACAAACAGTGCCCGAACTCTTACGGGAATCGGCGGTAAAGCCGCGAGTAATGAGTATGAAGGGCAGGGATACTATGAATATAGTGCGGGACAATAAGTTGCGAATGTGGGTCTCACGGGACGCGTGATAGAGATAATTCCTCGGTGGCTCATATGGATGCCGGCACGGTAGATCAGCGTGTTCGGTCAGAGGGTTAGCTGATCACTGTAATAGAAAACTGAGTCAACGGTTCAACACTGAACTTGAGCGGGTGTTGGCTGGGGTTGGGTTGTTTGGGGAAGGAGACCAGACAGCAAGGTCATCGGTCTCATCGGATTAGTGAAGGATGGGAAAGGAAGTCGGCCGTGCCCTTTTAAAGGAACCAACCCGGCATTTGCCTGGAGAAATTTATGGAAATCACGGAAAACCTAAAACAGGATGGCCGGACGCGGGATTGAACAGTCGTCCTCCCGAATGCGAGTCCAGTGGTTAACCACTGCGCCACCTCGCTCGGTGAACTGGTGTCATGGGACATCCGCACCGAACAAATGCAACGAACAAAATAAAAAATAAAAAAAGATGGATGGAGCGTCTGCCATGCAAGCAGGACATCCCGGTCGGGCCACACATTTTCATCTGTCCCCGTTGACTTATATCAACGCCTGTAAGCAGCTAAGGGTATTCATTTCATTGTAATTTCATAGTGAGTGGTATTTTTGTCATAACTCTATGTCTAGTGTCGGGCCGCCAGCAATGCGAGATAGGAATATTGTGAGGGAAACGTCTCCATCATCAAGGCCCATGTCTTTCAATAGACAGGAGTTTGATGACTTTTCACTAAGCAAATTTTTCACCTACACCGCAGGTGGAGACCCGCGTATTAACACTTGGATAGGGCAATGTAAGGACAGACTGCCAAACTTCTGGCCAATCCTGTTGAATCCTGCCTATTCGCCAAATATGGGTTGCCCAGGAAACCTGCTTTCTCTGATCGCTAGATAACATTCAAACAAATCGTATTAATGAATTTTATTACAACAGGAAATGGTTACAATACTTAACTTTGTGTTAAACAGATGTGTCGGAAGCAAAGGGCGACAGACAAATTAAACAATGTTCTTCAGTATATACAATTCCTAAGTCGCTGGTCTAGAAGCTCCAAATCTCAATGCTGCAGTAGAAGTGGGACGCAGCCAGTCGGCGCGCCGCTTATGTCCTCTCCGCTTAGAGGTCGCTGCCGTCGCGTTGTCGTCCTGGAAAGGGGTCGGTAAGCGTGCAATTGGCTGACGTCGTCTTCTCAGCCCTCTCTGCTCTCTCGTTTCCGAGTGGCGTGCCGGCGCTTGACTTTACGACGTAACAAATCCAAAGAAAATTAGAATTCATGAGTAGTCAAACGAGTGGAGAGGTTATCGTGATAGTTTTGTTAGTCATAGACATGGTACATCCTTTTGCGGAATTCGAAGCCGAGATCAGGAAGCTGTACTGATCAGCTGCATAACAAAATAGAGTATGAGTAAGTATCATAAGACCCACTCCACTTGCAGCAACACACTTCCAGTCTTATCTGCACTATCTTGAGGAGATGGTGCAAATGGCTCTGAGCACTATGGGACTTCACATCTGAAGTCATCAGTCCCCTAGAACTTAGAGCGACCGTAGCGGCCGCGAGGTTCCAGACCGAAGCGGCTAGAACCGCTCGGCCACAACGGCCGGCTATCTGGAGGAGATTTCAAAATGGAGTCAGCTTCTCGACCATCCATACAGTATGCGAGCTGTTTCAACTCTTCAGTAATATAACTGCCAACATACAGAAAGTGGCTCTACAGTAGCACAGGAGGAGTAGCAAAAACGTAGAACAGCGTTTCTTCTATACAGGTTAGAAGATGCTGACCCCCGCCTCTCCTGTAAGCTGAAGATTCAATCATCTAAGCTATTCTCCTTGGCCGAGCTGTTCTAGGCGCTTCAGTCTGGAACCGCGCGACCGCTACGGTCGCAGGTTCGAATCCTGCCTCGGTCATGGATGTGTGTGATGTCCTTAGGTTAGTTAGGTTTAAGTAGTTCTAAGTTCTAGGGGAATGATGACCTCAGAAGTTAAGTCCCATAGTACTCAGAGCCATTTGAACCTATTCTCCTTGTACGTTGGGACATTCCAAATAAAATTCCTCAAGTTTGCAAATACGACCGGCCCGAAGATGTTTCGCATGAGGAGAATAAATGGGATACACCACTTCTCGAACCTCAAAGTACCTGTAAAATAGAGTTAGCTTTGTTTTAATACATATTACGTAATTTTTGTTTGTTATGTAAGTTATTTAGAGATACTTCTTACCCATAAGTTCTTGCTAGTTCAAATGGCTCTGAGCACTATGGGACTTAACTTCTAAGGCCATCAGTCCCCTAGAACTTAGAACTACTTAAGCCTAACTAACCTAAGGAAATCACGCACATCCATGACCGAGGCAGGATTAGAACCTGCGACCGTAGCAGTCACGCAGTTGCAGACTGTAGCGCCTAGAACCGCTCGGCCACAACGGCCGGCTCTTGCTAGTGATAAGTAGTAAATTCTCTGTGTAATTTTGTGTTCTGATTTCACCTATGGTTACTATATTTTGTACATATGCGTGTTGCTTTTATAGACATATAATGGGTAAAGAGATGCATAGGGCGTAAGAGTTAGACGCGCTTCGTAAGACTCTCTTTATTTTAAAATTTGAATTCAGGCCCACGCCTGCTGGTCGCAAAAGTCCATGTTGCAATAATTCCTTACTGCACAAGCATAATGCCTGTTTTGCAAATGTCTCAGACTGAAGTGGAGTCACCGTCAGCGACAATCATCAGTGTATCCTGACAACATTGTTGTAGTTTTGTTTTAGAACTATGAAGAAGACAGAAGTCGACAAAGTACGGTATTGTTTCCCCAATTTTTTTTCTTGTGGTGCCTGACCTCGTTGTCTTTTTTCTTAAAGTCTTGTGCACCTGTTGCACGACGTATGTTTTCTTGTGAGATTGCAAATTATCTTTGGGGCAAGCCGTTAGTTTCAACCCCTTGTTATAGAGCCGGTCGGTGTGTCCGTGCGGTTCTAGGCGCTTCAGTCTGGAACCGCGTGTCCGCTACGGTCGCAGGTTCGAATCCTGCCTCGGGCATGGATGTGTGTGATGTCCTTAGGTTAGTTAGATTTAAGTAGTTCTAAGTTCTAGGGGACTGATGACCACAGATGTTAAGTCCCATAGTGCTCAGAGCCATTTGAACCATTGTTTTGTTATAGAGTTTCAAAGAATGCAGCGAATCACAGTGTACCGTAAAAGGTGACTTTTTGTGCGTGGTAAAAGGAAGCTTAATGGATTTCGTGTTCTACCTGGTCATAGAATGCAATGTATATGTTATTATGAGTTTTTCGGCCTACCAACATCCATAAAGGAAGCCTTACGGTACTTGCCGGGTTGATTTTAAGCCCGCATCTCGTGGTCGTGCGGTAGCGTTCTCGCTTCCCACGCCTGGGTTCCCGGGTTCGATTCCCGGCGGGGTCAGGGATTTTCTCTGCCTCGTGATGGCTGGGTGTGTGCTGTCCTTAGGTTAGTTAGGTTTAAGTAGTTCTAAGTTCTAGGGGACTGATGACCATAGATGTTAAGTCCCATAGTGCTCAGAGCCATTTGAACCATTTTTTTGATTTTATGATTTTTAGGACGCCAGTTTTTGCCCACAGAGCACTGAGAGATCTCCACCGTGTTGTTAGGTGTTTTGCACTCCGCTATATCATTTTGCACGTTCATCGGCCTGCTCAGGTAGATAATGTAACTAATTTGTATTTACGCCACGCTCTCTGAACGCGATGCACAACACACATCTCAATTTGATCACCGTAGAGGAAGACCTACAGCTGAGAGCCAATAGTAATTTCGATAAGCAGGAAATTCAGGTTAGAGTCCCAGTGTAGCACAAATTTTAATTGTCGTCATTCCATTATACAGCTGATGTTTTAACTTTTTTTTAGCAAGGAAGATTTTTCAGTCAGGATTTGAAACTAACGTTCGGATTTAGTACAGTAACTGCGAATTAATTTGCATTAAAATGTGGTGGAATAACTAGAGTTAATATCTTTTGTTAAATTATTCTAAGGAGCACATTTACATTGTTGCGAAATGTAATGACAGAGTTATCGTGCTGTGCTAAGGTTGTATAAGTGGCCAACCTTTGCTCATTGAAGCTGAAGAACGTGTTGCGAGGATGTGCAAGAGGAGATTCAGGTAGCACGTGCAGCAGAGGTAGGCTGTCACTTGCAAGTGAATGCTCGACCCAGGGGTCCAGCACGCACTGCGGGGCACAGGAGTTGCCACGTGCCGCTCTGCTTGGAGTACGGCGCCGCAAATAATAGCGTCGACAGGCGCCGGGGTCAGTGAACCCGTAGCCACCCGGAGTGGGAGTCTATTCACTAGAAGGAACACTGTTCACGATAAATTATATATTTTCAGTGGAAATGGACGCAGTGAGCACATGCAAAGACAATTCATTCTTGTAAATAATCACAAGATTTTACTTTATAGGAGTGGCCATGCGGTTCTAGGCGCTACAGTCTGGAACCGAGCGACCGCTACGGTCGCAGGTTAGAATCCTGCTTCGGGCATGGATGTGTGTGATGTCCTTAGGTTAGTTAGGTTTAAGTAGTTCTAAGTTATAGGCGACTGATGACCTCAGGAGTTAAGTCGCATAGTGCTTAGAGCCATTTGAACCATTTTACTTAATATTAATTTGATTTCAGTAACCACAAGGAATGTAAATTATATTTCACACACAGTTTTGTACATAGAAACGTGGCAGTCGGCACCAGTTAATCATGTAACTAACCACACAGTAATTTGCAGTCACTAGATTAATTTAGTTTATGTCTTTTTTCAGTTAGATTAATATGCCAAACTTTCGACCCACCAGGTTAGCCGAGAGCGTTAATGCGCTGCTTCCTAGACTCGGGTAGGTGCGCCGGCCACGCATCAAATCCGCCCGGCGGCTTAACGGCGGAGGCCGGTGTGCCGGCCAGCCTGGATGTGTTTTTTTAGGCGGTTTTCCACATCCCACTAGGTGAATAACGGGCTGGTCCCCACGTCCCGCCTCAGTTACACGACTCCCTGACATCTGAACATATTAGCACTATTCCATAGATTACACTAGATGCAGAGAGTTGGGGTACACTAACTCTGTCCCGGGGATACAGGGTGGCGGCAGGAAGGGCATCGAGCCACCCCTTAAATTAACCTTGCCAAATCAGATTAACCATTCCGGGAACAAGGCACAAGCAAACAAAGAAAGAATTAAAATGCCAAACTTTTGCTACCTTAACAAACAATTTTTGTCTTGATCAGAATATTTTGACGTAGGAAAACATTATTTTGGATTCTGACGAAGAAACGTGAATGTTAAGTCGAATTCTTTTGAAATAATTTTCGTTTTCCACACACAAATTTCGTTTCACCTACGACAAAAAATTTTGTTTAATTTTACGCCAATCACGACGATGTTTATTGTAGCAAGCCTGCACTGCAACTCAGGCCAAGTAAGTTAGGGGATTCGGCGGCGGGCTACCGTCTGAATAGGTAATCCGTGGGATCGCGTCCTAGCGGCTGTCTGGTGCTGTTCGGCACACTTTGCTATTCTTGAGGAAATGTAAGCTGGCAGTCTGTAGTTGTGCGATCCTTATTCTGAGCATCTCGCTAACTTATGTGAGACTCAAACGCAACTTGTGTTGCCGATCTGATTTATTGTAAATTGTACTTTCGGATTCTTTAGCTTTGAATTCGCGTGCTGCATAGATAGGATCTTTGTGGTTTATTCTTCACGCAGTATTCCAGGTCAGTTTTGGTACTTCACAAAATGTTAGCGTCATTCATGGTCAATTTAACCGAGTATTAGGGTGACTTCGCGCTCTGTCAATTTGTTGTTAATTTCGCTGAACATTCATAACAAGTAAATACCTGTTGTACGCATACGTGGCTTAAATTTCAAGACCTTTCCCCTTGCTTACAAGTTTTGCTGTTTAGGTACCAATTAAAAATAAATATAACCTGTTAAATACCCAGCTAGGTAACTTCACTGCTTTGGCGTTATCCTTGTGTGCAGTAGCCAAATACAAGAATAATTTACTTATTATTTTGTGAAAGCAACGAGCATAGGACTCGCTCATCTGGTACGGTATCACTACGATCAAGTTTTACACTTCATTCTATGACAGCAAAGAGAATTGAAGCCACACATCTTGTATTACTAAGATTTGGTTTTATTAACTAGGGAGAGCTGAGTCCACTTCCCCTAGAAGTATAAGCTGGTCGTGAGCTGGTAATAATTCACGGATTAAGCACCAGACTAGGAACTTTCAGTCTCGCACTTATTTTTAAACATCCTATACAAGTATGTGCACCGTTAACGGTCACAGGCTTGCTTGCCTCGCAGACGCATGCAAACACATTTCACAGACACTCAAAGAAAGATGCCTAATGCCCAATAAAACCAGCCTAGAAAATTCCAGTTACCAATATTCTTTCCGTGCCATAGATAACGTGAGCATTAACACAACTCTCACAGGGGCATATAAAAAATCATTCTCTTCCCACTCGCTCCCTGATGAAGAAGTAAAAGAAGATTATACACTCCTGGAAATTGAAATAAGAACACCGTGAATTCATTGTCCCAGGAAGGGGAAACTTTATTGACACATTCCTGGGGTCAGATACATCACATGATCACACTGACAGAACCACAGGCACACAGACACAGGCAACAGAGCATGCACAATGTCGGCACTAGTACAGTGTATATCCACCTTTCGCAGCAATGCAGGCTGTTATCCTCCCATGGAGACGATCGTAGAGATACTGGATGTAGTCCTGTGGAACGGCTTGCCATGCCATTTCCACCTGGCGCCTCAGTTGGACCAGCGTTCGTGCTGGACGTGCAGACCGCGTGAGACGACGCTTCATCCAGTCCCAAACATGCTCAATGGGGGACAGATCCGGAGATCTTGCTGGCCGGGGTAGTTGACTTACACCTTCTAGAGCACGTTGGGTGGCACGGGATACATGCGGACGTGCATTGTCCTGTTGGAACAGCAAGTTCCCTTGCCGGTCTAGGAATGGTAGAACGATGGGTTCGATGACGGTTTGGATGTACCGTGCACTATTCAGTGTCCCCTCGACGATCACCAGTGGTGTACGGCCAGTGTAGGAGATCGCTCCCCACACCATGATGCCGGGTGTTGGCCCTGTGTGCCTCGGTCGTATGCAGTCCTGATTGTGGCGCTCACCTGCACGGCGCCAAACACGCATACGACCATCATTGGCACCAAGGCAGAAGCGACTCTCAT
This sequence comes from Schistocerca cancellata, assembly GCF_023864275.1. Taxonomy (NCBI): domain Eukaryota; kingdom Metazoa; phylum Arthropoda; class Insecta; order Orthoptera; family Acrididae; genus Schistocerca; species Schistocerca cancellata. The sequence continues at coordinate 731,034,149 of NC_064629.1, forward strand.
CGCTGAAGACGACACGTCTCCATTCGTCCCTCCATTCACGCCTGTCGCGACACCACTGGAGGCGGGCTGCACGATGTTGGGGCGTGAGCGGAAGACGGCCTAACGGTGTGCGGGACCGTAGCCCAGCTTCATGGAGACGGTTGCGAATGGTCCTCGCCGATACCCCAGGAGCAACAGTGTCCCTAATTTGCTGGGAAGTGGCGGTGCGGTCCCCTACGGCACTGCGTAGCATCCTACGTTCTTGGCGTGCATCCGTGCGTCGCTGCGGTCCGGTCCCAGGTCGACGGGCACGAGCACCTTCCGCCGACCACTGGCGACAACATCGATGTACTGTGGAGACCTCACGCCCCACGTGTTGAGCAATTCGGCGGTACGTCCACCCGGCCTCCCGCATGCCCACTATACGCCCTCGCTCAAAGTCCGTCAACTGCACATACGGTTCACGTCCACGCTGTCGCGGCATGCTACCAGTGTTAAAGACTGCGATGGAGCTCCGTATGCCATGGCAAACTGGCTGACACTGACGGCGGCGGTGCACAAATGCTGCGCAGCTAGCGCCATTCGACGGCCAACACTGCGGTTCCTGGTGTGTCCGCTGTGCCGTGCATGTGATTGCTTGTACAGCCCTCTCGCAGTGTCCGGAGCAAGTATGGTGGGTCTGACACACCGGTGTCAATGTGTTCTTTTTTCCATTTCCAGGAGTGTATTTTATAGCTGTTGTGAGCATTATGGCGATCTGCGGAGTATAGCTCCAGATGTACAAATTGTGTAAAGCAGTTCTCCACTCGAGATTTGGTTTGACCGTTACCGTACTACACCATGTATGCCTGGTTCTTTTGGGATGGTATGATATCGAGATGCTCGGAGAGAAAATTACCTGTGCTAGGACAGTTCTACATAGTTAAAAGATTCAAGTGTTCGAAGAGGCAACATAGACCTCCTCTATATGTAACACTAATATCGATATTATCTAAACTTATCTCATCGCAATTCTTTGTCTGCTTACGTCTAATGTGGCTTCTGTATAACAATGCTCTTTGATGTAACACCTATGTATATGTTTTATCCATCTTTTATGTCCATTTATGTCAATATAACTAATCTATGGACGTAATTTTAAAAGTAATCTTCTGTAAAAGAATGGAAATGTTAAAATCTTACTTGTAATACTGGTTCATTCATAAGGGACTTAGGTTTATAATAATTAAAACATGTAATGATGACTGTCTGAAATGAAACTGGCTTGCCGGGAATAGAAAAGGTGGATTTGGAGGTCGAACTGTAAGGGTTCTTCGTGGCAAGAGCAAATTATGTTACAAGACACTGTTAACTACTAACACGTGCGAAGTGTTCGTATCTTGTGTGCGGAATGAGACAAGAAAAGCAGCAACTTTATTTAATATAGCCTCGGATGTGACAGAAATTTCGCTCATTATTCATGGCATACATTGGTTAGCTATGTACTATGAAAATCTGACGTTAAGAAGAGAATTTCCAGAGCTTATCATACAGCAAGAGCCATGGATACTTCTGCCGTCTTTTTTGAGAAGCCACAGCAAATCGCCATAACCTTCGTCTCAAATCATCCAGATCATAATTTGAGTACTGTAGAATTGCATGGACCTGTTATTTGGCATCTTATCCAATAATAAGTCGTGTTCTTTACTCACTGTGTTGAGCACACATGTTTTATCCTGAGTCATTTACCTTGGCAGGGAACTGTTCCAAGTGACGCAATGTTTCTGAGTATCCTATTTAATGAACTGAAAAGTAATTGATCTCATAGTCGGCTTAGTGTTAAACTCTTATCTCCCTCATCATTCCTGCATTGAAAGTGTATGAGAATGAGTCTGGAATCTCTTTAGCTATCGGAAAGATGATTCACTCTTCTGAGTAAAGGTTGTGGTAATCAGTTCAGCTTCAGACATTACCTGATTCATCGCCGTAACAAACAGTGCCATTTTGCAATACATGTATGATTCCGCTTCCTCGAATAAAGACAGTGGGACTATCACTGAAGTGTCACTGAAGTGTCACGTTAACAGTCAAAGAGATTTCGATTTTAGCGCAAGGAATTAAATCAGAATCAACATGTGCAAACAGTGTTCTGCTTGTGTGGCTAGTGATAAATGAATATGACTGCCACGTGGAGGAATCGAATTTGGTTCCAGTTGCTACTATACATTAATGATTGGCACTAAGCGTACCAAGCGACCACTGTTCCGTGCTTTGCATCTGTCGTCACTGGATGGCAGCGCTGAGGTGAATTCTTGTCAGGACATCGGTACACCGGTCGTTAATACCAAATTAAGACAAATCAAATAACTCCTCAGCTATACTCACGCGGCTGAGAAGTACTCTTTCGGGTCTTCCCGCCAAGCAAACATCTCTAGTGGTCCTGCGGCTCGGATCAGGATCCTTCGTTCGCCAATGAGAAACGTCCACCACCCAGCCGTAACTACGTCTACACGACTACTCTGCAGTTCACACTTAAGTACCAGCCAGAGGGTTCTTCGAACCATCTTTACACTATTTTCGTACCTTTCCACTATGTAACAGCACGTAGGAAAAATGAACACTTAAATATTTCTGTACGAGTTCTGATCCCTCTTATTTTATTAAGATGATCATTTCTCCCTATGTAGGGTAGCGACAGTAAAATATTTTTACATTCGGAAGATAAAGCTGGTGAGTGAAATTTCGCAAAAAAAAAAAGATCTCGAACGCAACGAAAATCGCCATTTTTTAAAATGATTGTCATCCCTACTCGTTTATTATATCCGTGGCAGTCTCTCCCCTATTTTGGGATAATACAAAACGATTCCCCTTCTTTGGACTTCTTCTATGCACTGCCTCAATCCTATCTGATAAGAACTCCATATCGCACAGCGATACTGCAGCAGAGTACGAGCAAGCGCAGTCTCTTTAGTAGGCCTGTTGCAACTTCTAAGTGTTCTGCCAGTAAAGCGCAGCCTTTGATTTGCCTTACCTATGTGATCGTTTCAATTTAAGTTGTTTGTAACTGCAATTTTAATGTAACTAGTTGAATTTACAGCCTTTAAATTTGTGTGATGTATCGTGCAACAGAAAATTTAACGGATTTGTTTTCGTACTCATGTGGATGATCTCACTCTTTCTTTATTCATAGACAATTGCCACTTTTCGCACCATAGAGATGTCGTGTCTAAGTTATTTTGCAATTAGTTTTCATCTTCTGATGACTTTACTAGACGGCATATGACAACATCATCTACTAACAATCTAACAAGAAACCTCTTGAGATGTTTACATCATTCGAAGCCCCAGATATTGTGTCATGCAACCACGATATTGACTGCTTCTGATAACAGGGGGTGGGACTGGAGTTATCAAATGGTGAGTACAGCATGAGGCTACGGAGCGCAGTTGAACTGCTTAGTCGACGAGTACAGTGCTAGTGGTGTTGACACAAAGCAGAGAAATGGCAACGATAAACAAAGCAAACATTGCATTATATCTACAACAACAGCTGCCGAACTTGACATTTAGTCAGAAAGGAACCCAAGGAATTACGCAGAGTGAAAAAGAAGCTACAGATTAAATATTAGCTCCCTGCAAGGTGAGTTAGTGGAATGTGTGGTGTCGAATACGCTCGATTGTGCGGACAGTGCACATGAGAATTACAATGATGACGACTCGTGCTTAACAAATGAAAGTGATAATGAAACAGGTTTCGAGCCATGTAGTTCATCATCTTTGTCGGACAGGGAGCCACAAATCCCGTCGCTAGTGAAAAGCAGTAAAGGACAGTCATCCAAGGACCGGGTACTACACATAATTACGTAGATGAAAGATCATCCGCAGCACGGTAACAAAACAATTATGAACACATTTCGAATAAGTACGCAGTAATATGACCACGTGTTTCATAAGGAAAACTACGGATATCCAAGAGAGGACAAGGCGTACTTGTTACAAAAGGTGGTGTTTGCGTGTTTGAAGGATGCTCGATACAATTTACAAGATGTGCATGATAGTGACCTACTACGTTATGCACAACAAATTACCCGCGATATAGGTTTCAGCGATTTCAAAGGAAGCAGTGGATGGTTGCATAACTTCATACAGTGCTACAGATTTGGAAGACGTAAGATTACGAAATTTCAAACAAAGCGTCAGCTTGATCATGCACAAAAAACTGTGGAATCAGCCAGAAAATTTATAGATGAGATAAACAAACATCGCATCGTTCAGAATGGAATTTGTTTTCAGCTCCTGACGGTCGGGATTTGAAGAGGAAATACATATGAAGGAAACCTGGACATTCGAGGTACCAAGAGAGTTGTATCAGTGCCTTAACACATTCTGATACAATTATGCCGATTGTTAATCTGAATGGTAAATTTGCTGGAAAGTTATTTATTGTGCTGTGAGACGTTGGAGGTGCTCTGCCTCTTACGATTCTTTCTCGTGTGCGTGATCTTGCAAGGGCAGTAGGGGACATTTACGTCACAGCAAGCAAGAGTGGGAAGATGGGCGTAAGAGAACTACACCGCGGTGTGAGCACTGCTTTTGGCCAATAACTGGTCAACATAACTAGCTTTCGCTTGATTTCTGGCCTGCGTATAAGTATCATACTCCTTTAGAACAAACTATCCCTCCTGAAAAGTGTGAGACATTGCAATTCACCCCACCTGGAACAACTGGACAAATTCGGTCTCTGGACGTTTATTTTTCCGAGACTGTAAAATATGTTATCACACTATTTACAGCTGCCTCTTAAAGGATAGCCAGTTTCAAGATAATCTCCACGGCAGACTGATACGCATTCGGTTGCATGCCATCACATTCCCTCAGATCTCATCACTCCGTTACACCAATATGATTCTATATGCATTCTTTAAGAGTGGATACCTAGCTGAATGTCCTGCACGGTTTGTAACTCCCAAGGAAATCGTCTTGGATCTTGATGGTGCGAACCTTTTTGATCACTGTGGTGTGCCATTTTTCATTCGCTGTTCATGGAGCAAGTTAATGGTTTGTTTTGAACATTTCTTGAATGTCTGCAATGTCCATTTTGTGAAGTGTAATAAACATATCCCGTAGAAGGCTGATCTCTCCACCTCCGGGAGGTGAGTCATTAGCAGCTAATATTTTTACTGTCACAATTGCTAACGCATTACTTTCGAATGAGCGTTATTAAAGATTGAACTTTCGACCTCACATTCAAGGGGTTACCAGTAAGAGGGCTGCTCTGACTGACTCCTAAGTCGTTCATACAGATTAGGATCGACAGAGGAGCCATAACACTTCTTTGGGGAACGCCAGATACCACTTCTGTTTTACTCCCATACAGTTTCAATCTTTATATCTTATATAATTAAATTTTCCTTGAGATCTTATTATCTGCATTATTTATTTCCAACGTGACGTGCGTACTTTTCGGCTTTTTAATAACTTTCCTTAAAATGCAACACTATTTTTGTAGTATGCAGGTAACGTCGTATCTTGACGTAATCTGGTCCTTATATAAATTTCAAATGGTTCAAATGGCTCTGAGCACTATGGGACTTAACTGATGTGATCATCAGTCCCCTAGAACTTAGAACTACTTAAACCTAACTAACCTAAGAACATCACACACATCCATGCCCGAGGCAGAATTCGAACCTACGACCGTAGCGGGCGCGCGGTTCCAGACTCTAGCGCCTAGAACCGCTCGGCCACTCCGGCCGGCCAAATAAAGTTCCCTCTCCCTCGTTATTCGGTTTTAATTTTCTTAGTTATCCAATACATGAGGCCTGCCTGGTCTCGGTTTAGGTGTGGTTGTTCCATCACGTTTCCGCTTCACAATCACACCACTACCAGTCGACTTGGACGGCTTTAGAATAGATCAAATGTCCATGATGGATCTGTTACTCAGGTAGCATCCAACGACTAGTCTACGTTCGAAGCCACTGAACTCTCTTGGCCTACCCATTCTGCTGTTACTCCGTGTCTACTGACAACGCGATTTCCCGGCCTCCTTTTATACTGCCTCTCGTGACATCTAGTGGTCAATCACGCATTACATAGCGGTTGTCCGGATACTTTTGATAGGATAATATATGAATTTGGACCTGTAGAATCATATCCATGTCACCCCTGACACACAATTGTTGGCACATTACGTTCCTGTGCGTACGTAGTGCTTTCATATTTAAGACAGACTGTTAGTTGAATGAGTCATGACCTAGCTACTCCGTAATAGTCTTCACTAACCATGATCTATACGACATTATAGACATTGTTAGCATCGTGGTCTCCACAGGGCGTTCTTTTATTTTTAAGGCAGCCATTCTTGCTACTAGCTCGATTCTCTCTTTAGGTATTACTGTTTCGTGCAAATGCTCTCATCTGTACACAGCTGCCGCGCTCAACGCATGTGGTATGAGTCGTCTGGCCCTCATATGGTGAAAGGTGGGAACATGTAATGCACCCAGAAACACTGTCTAACACGATCGTGTTGATTGTCAAGGTTTTACGGTTGGGTAGGCTCAAATGGCTCTGAGCACTATGGGACTCAACTGCTGTGGTCATAAGTCCCCTAGAACTTAGAACTACTTAAACCTAACTGACCTAAGGACAGCACACAACACCCAGCCATCACGAGGCAGAGAAAATCCCTGACCCCGCGGGGAATCGAACCCGGGAACCCGGGCGTGGGAAGCGAGAACGCTACCGCACGACCACGAGATGCGGGCAGGTTGGGTAGGCATAATGTTGTATTGGCGTACTGACCTCCAAATCTTTGAACACGGTACCCTCACCAGTCAACATTATTATGAAACTGTACTATATCCCCATGTGCGTATTTTAAGGGATGCGTTCCGCCCTGGCGATCACCCAGCAACTGTCAACCGCGCTGATAGATGAGTGAAAGCCCTATCACAAGACCTTGTGGACAGTATGGGAACACTTTGCAAAGCATGCATTGCCGTTCCTGATGATCATATATCCTGTTAAGAACCATGTCCGGCCTTTCGTAATGTTCGGGGGATCTTCATAATTTGTGGTGACTTCAGTATAATTATTGCCTTTAAATGAAGGTGCCATTTCTGTTCGTTTCATTGTGAATTTATTTCAGTTGCCTTCTGTTCTATGCGTAGCAGTTCTGTCTGTATATGATCCAAGTTTCATTATATTATTTGGCAATGACACATCATGCGAAAGTTACTTTCATCCTTAAGGTTTGCGCACCAGTATACAACAGAGACAGAATCATATGGAAGACAAAAAATAGTGTGGAGGCTAATTAAACACCTAAACAGAACAGAGAAAATAAAGTTGTGTTAAATTTACCGGCGGTCCCTGATCGGTTACTGTATCGTGAGGATGGCTGAGTTGTCATCCATATAGTAAAACATTAGTTCTATCTGCAACCCTTACCTCTTTCTGCATTGAAAACCATTTTTCAGAGACCACTTACGCATCGGCTGCTTATGCAAAACACGCCAACGAGACAATTTATGACTAGCATCCGATAATGTGAGATAGTATGAACGAGCTACACGGTTCACTCTCAGGGAGACTAATTTATGCAGAAATTCATGCATGGTAATATCACAGAGAATAACTGTAACTAGCGAACGGAGGATTGGCTGATTACACAGACTCTAAGTGACTTCCTAGCAAAAGACATTGCTCGTAGAGAATAAAGTTTTATCACCTAGGTATGGCGGGAGGAATCCTAGTCTCTGTTTGCCACTGAATGAAGATTCCAGCCAATGTTTAATGACGCACATGGTGCGAGATAACTATTACTTGTAGTGGCCGTACATAAAAATAAACGAAAATAATTGGTTCGTAGTATGAAGCATCCCACACTACACTTATTTATCTGGAATGAGGAAGTAAGATAACAAGTACTGAAGGAAGTGGTTTTGTCCACAAGTTTCCTGTAGGAATATCCATTATGAAATTTCCAGGAACCGCTCTCTCTATCAGTGCAGATTGTCTTATTATCTGATTCAAATATCGGGCGGAAAACAGACATATTAATATGAAGTGCGAGAACCTCAGAGACGCTGTAGCAAAATCAATCGCTGAGATCTCTGAAGGACGGCGAGAAAGGCCAAAAAGTTTGGAACGATGATATAAATTGAGAGAAGTAGGTCACTCAAAAATTATTTACTGTAAATGTTTGAAGACACAAAGCAGTAGAGTCATATAGCAAGGAACAGAGATAAGTAAGTAGTAAGAAGAGCACAACATTTACTGTTGGAAACATTTAGAAACGTAATATAGAATAAGATACACGGGTGATTACAAATAGCATATAATCGAATTAAACACAAAAAAAGTGATTCAAGGAAGAAAGAATTAAAGGTACAATCATCTCGACTGAAATTGTAGTTTACTGGACAACATCAGAAATTACTCCACAAGGGAAGAAACAGGAGTGCTACCAATAACAGAAAAGCAACACAGAACAATGTTGAATGAAAAGAACACCTTCCTTTGATACATTTGAGTGTGTGGACGACCGTTTATCTTTAGGTTGATTTTTCTGTGGGTACTTGTCCTAACTTTATACCAAGTATATCGCAAAAGACTTCGCTGGAGTCTATATTTCACAGGAATTTATTTCTCACCAAACTTAGGTTACGAGTTGCGCCCCACTGCTCTAGTTCCGATAAAAATTGATTAATCGTACCACGGAATTTCATTACGAAGGAAATCCAACATTAAAACCGTCCAGGACGGTCTATGGGATGATTGAAACCTACCTATTCCAGCCTAGACCTATTAAGTAAGCCGGCCGGTGTGGCCACGCGGTTAAAGGCGCTACAGTCTGGAACCGCACGACCGCTACGGTCGCAGGTTCGAATCCTGCCTCGGGCATGGATGTGTGTGATGTCCTTAGGTTAGTTAGGCTTACGTAGTTCTAAGTTCTAGGGGACTGATGACCTTAGAAGTTAAGTCCCATAGTGCTCAGAGCCATTTGAACCATTTGAACCTATTAAGTAAGCACATAAGTAAAAAGAAGAAGAATTTGAACATTTAAAAACAACGACGGAGTATGGGACTCCTTTGTGCATTAAAATGGAAACCAAAGGTGTGGTGTCGCCGCCAGACACCACACTTGCTAGGTGGTAGCTTTTAAATCGGCCGCGGTCCGCTAGTATACGACGGACCCGCGTGTCGCCACTGTCAGTAATTGCAGACCGAGCGCCACCACACGGCAGGTCTAGAGAGACATACTAGCACTTGCCCCAGTTGTACAGCCGACGTTGCTAGCCATGGTTCACTGACAATTACGCTCTCATTTGCCGAGACGATAGTTAGCATAGCCTTCAGCTACATTTCCTACGACCTAGCAAGGCGCCATTACCAATTGATATTGTGATTCTATTATTGTATCATCAAGAGCGATGTTCTACAAATGTGGATTAAAGTTAAGTATTCCAGAAGCTACGTACTTTTCTTTGTAGCATTCATTACGTATCCTGTTTCAGACCTCACGCCAGCCTGCGCGAGCTTATAGCGTGCAACTCGGCCTCCTCTAAAAACAGTGTTGGCAGTTCTGCCGACACTTCAAAAGGTACCTGAATAACTCGTTCAGTGCTAATTATCATGCCATCGTCTATGGCATTTTACTATACAATGTACTCTTCTGAACTCCATGAATAACTTAAATATTTTAATACTGAAACTGAACTAATGACCGTCTTAGAACGATCCCAAATTGTCATCGAATGAATAGCTTGGGAACAGATATTCCATTTGCAATACGTAACATGTGATACAGTTTGTGACGAGGTCGAAGATATTAGTATAACCAGTGAAAGAAATATTTACCAAAAGATATGCTGCACGGTTGTAAGAAGTCTCCAACGAGAAACGGTAAAACGGCCTATCAAGTTTCGGCACATAAACATTTTATAATACTCGTACATCACGGTAAATGATGACAGCCAAACAGTTGCAGGATAAAGAGTTATTAAAATCCTTGACCACTGTTTCGGTGCATCTAAATATACTTTCATCAGAAGCAAAATGCACTAAAATCACATCCTGCAGTGGAGATACATAAAACAATCGTGCCAAAGGCGTCGTCAGCAGTTAAAACATCATCTCCATTTATACAACATAATTATGAAGAGAAGGTCGTTGCGAACACAGCATAGCATCAGTACTTCGCCTGTGAACTGACGACGCCTTTGGCACTATTGTTTTATATATCTCCACTGCAGGATGTGATTTTAGTGTATTTTGCTTCTGATGAAGGTATATTTAGATATACCGAAACCGTGGTCAAGGATTTTAATTAATCTTTATCCTGCAGCTGTTTGGCTGTTATCATTTACCGTGAAGAACTTCAACAGTTGATGTTTCTGCCATGTTTAAAATCTTGAGATACTCGTACATTGTTTAATTTGTAAGGAACTTGTTTCTCAGTAGGTACTTTGAAAACCAAAATGTGGCTGGCTAATTATGTTATACAGAAATACACTTTATAAGAGTATGCTATCACTTAATGTAGTCGTTAATTGTTAAAATCTGCCAAATCGTCAAATTTATACACATAGGGAGCTAAAAAACAACCGAGCAGCTTTGAAGTGAAAGGCACTACCGATAACTGACACAATAACAGTTAAGCTAAATTAGTCTTAATCGAACTGAATGTTTACTCGATACAATAGTTTGTTTTATACACCCTAAGACAAAAAAGACGCTGTCCGGGCTGTCTCCGGTCACGTCTTCGATCTGGAAACTCATTGAGTGGAGTGGAAATGTCTTCCGTGATGAGTCCCCCTTCAAACTGAGCACCGATGTCTAGCGACGACGTGTCTCGAGACGTCCCGAACTGCGGTGGGATACCAACCTGACTATCTGACTGTCGCTCGCCATACGGACCGACAGCCACGAGTAATGATCTGGGGTGCCATATCACTTCATACCAGGACCGCTTTGGTTGTCATCCGCGACATCCTTACAGCAAAGCGGTACAACGATATTCTACGTCCCATTTTCTTGCCCTTCATGGCAAACTTTCCTGAGGTTACATTTCAGCAAGATAATGCCCGTCCAACATGGCGAGCTTCTACAGTCTGTGTCCGTGCTTGCCAGACCCTACCTTGACCAGTAAGGTCGCCGGATAACTCCCCAACTAAGAGCATTTAAAGCATTCTGGACAGTACCCTCCATATATCTCGAGATTTTGATGACCGACCGCGCCAGTTGAATAGAATTTGGCACTATATCCCTCAGGAAGTCATCCAACAAGTCTATCAACCAACGCCAAGCCGAATAATTGCTTGCATAAGTGCCGGAAGTGGACCAGCGCGTCATTGACTTGCTCAATTTATGAAGCTCTTGCTCTTGAATAAATGATTCAATTTTTCTGAAATTGTGGTCATTTGCTTGTCTGTACAAGTACATCACATCTACTGACTTCCGTCCCATTCGGATAATTCCTTCTTGGTGCGTCCATTTCTTTCCCTAGAGTGTATGTCAGCATTGACGCGATAACCTATCGTCACTCGAGCAACAGTCGCCACATCGTTAAGATATTCTTAAATTTGCGAGGGCATGCACATTCGGCTCCCTGAAAGGAGAGGAAATGGTCTTTCATAAATAAGCGCTCTCAGAATGCCAGTAGAGAAATGTTAGGGGATAGTGGGATGGCATCGATCAGCGGGTCGCAATGATCAGTTTATAAACGTCACTATAGTCTACTGTAGCGAAGTACGGTGAGTGCTGCACTTTATCCTGTTCAACACTGAACAACTATCGGGCACTGACCAAGTTCCGCATCGTTGTTGCAGTGAACTGCGCAAGTGCTTTTGTAACAAATTCACAGACTTAAATACTAATGCGTTGACCTTTTATACCTCTATTGCTTGTCGCTATAGTAGAATGCATAGAAGTGTATTCTCTTTCAGACGCCCAGGACATGGAAAAGGGTCACTACCAGGGGAGAACGGACTAATGAAAAGCTAAAACGGGCGATGTTAGTAATCAATGAAAAGCAGTCCATAAGAGCAGTAAGTAAACAGGTCAATATTCCATTCACAACACTGCATGGCAGAAAATTTAAGGGAGTTGCAGAGATCCACTTCTAGACCGAAAAGCAGTTTTTACTCAAGAGCAGGAGATAGCTTTGGCTGAACAAATAAAGGTAATTGACAATAATTTTTAAAGACTCATTCCACTGCAAGTCCGCAGATTGGCTTTTGCATATGCCGAGGCAAACAATGTCCATAACAATTTTTCCAAAGTTTCCTGCTTAGCACGTAAAGACTGGCTTTATAGTTTTCTCAAAAGAAATCCCTTAAGTGTTCGCCGGCCGGGGTGGCCAAGCGGTTAAAGGCGCTACAGTCTGGAACCGCGCGACCGCTACGGTCGCAGGTTCGAATCCTGCCTCGGGCATGGATGTGTGTAATGTCTTTAGGTTAGTTAGGTTTAAGTAGTTCTAAGTTCTAGGGGACTGATGACCGTAGAAGTTAAGTCCCATAGTGCTCAGAGCCATTTGAACCATTTGAACCTTAAGTGTTCGAAAACAAGAAGCAACCGTCTTACAGACTTTAACCGACAGGAAGTAAGAATTATTCTTACCATTTGGGAGCTGTGATGACAAAATTTGCTTCCACACTGGATCGTATTTTTAACATGGACGAGACGGGAGTGACAACTGGCAAGTCCTTGTAAAATGGTTAGCGCAACAGGAGAAAAGTTGGCTCTGTAGTTAGTTGGGAGCGAGGAAAAATAATATTCGCGATTTGTTGCACAAATGCTGCGGGGGACTATATTCCGCTTATGTTTATATTCTCTCGGAAAAGAATGTCCCCACATTTGCAAAAGGATGGACCTCCTTTTGCGTTGTCTAGTTGGTCAAATGAAGCTTTATTCGTTACTTGGCTTAAATACTTCATTTACCACTCAAAGGCTAGTGTAGATAATAAAGTACTTTTGGTATTGGACAACCATGGTAGCCATACCACCTTACAGTCGTACCATTTGTGTCATGATAAAGGCATAGTTATGTTCCCCATCCCACCTCACACGTGTCCCTGGCTTCAGCCGCTGGGCATCTCATGGTTTTCGCCTTTGAAATCTGCATTTCGACGTGAATGTAATGTAAAAATCAAATCCACTCAAAATCATATCCACCTGCCTACGGAAAATAGCCCCGTATGATACTGCTGGGTTGTTTAAGACTGCGAATTCCAGTGTAGCCATTGTTGAAAAACTGCTTCTGGGTTGAAACAAACACGTATTTTTCCTATGAACTCAGATACATTCAGAGTTGCAGTTTACTTACGTGCTAAAACCATCTTGCAACATGATGAAATTCCAGAAACAGCTGTAGAGAGTGATGAGTCAATGATCACATCACCTTCGAGCAAAACGAAGCCGAATGACGCGGCGCATTCAGCATTCTATATGTCTAGCAAACCATCCACATCAGTGTCCAGTGGTCATTTGGCTCCAGTGACTCAGACCATGGAAACTCTTGATATCACTTCTCAGTCCAAAAATGAGTCTAATTCAAATTTTGAAGAGCTAATCCCAGTACCATCTTCATAAAGCCAAAACAAAGCAAAAAAAGGAAAATCCCCCCAAAAAAACTGGAGGATAAACTACTAAACAAGAACTCCCCTAAGGAACGTAGGGCGAAAGAGACAAAGCGAAAGAAACCAATTAAGACGATGAGGGCTAAGGAACGCAACCACAATTCAAAGTTTGGTTCAGGTACTGAAGACTGCGATATTAACATAAATGAAGATGAGTCGTGTGATGATAACAACTTGATTTGACGGGTTATGAAGATGAAGATGTGTGCTTCGTTTGCGGCGAATTTGGACAACATTGTGAAGAGTGGTACAGGTATAGAACAGGCTGTGGGATTTGGAACCATACTCTTTATAGCGAAGCTGATTCACTATTTTATTGACATTTGCTTGAGGAAATAGTTTAAGTTAAAATTTAGAAAAAACTGTCTCAAATTATAGTTTTCTCAGATGGGTTAAACACTTTGTTAAACGTTTAGCAAATTTCTTGCAAGGCCTATTTGCTTATTAATATTTCCATTTAAACCATTATGTTCTTAGTTAGTAACGTGTTTGTGTCGGTCAAAAAATTTTTTGTAAACCATAAATTTAATAGTCAATTATTTCAGCCTTTTGGTTCAAATGGTTCAAATGGCTCTGAGCACTATAGGACTTAACTTCTGAGGTCATCAGTCCCCTAGAACTTAGACCTACTTAAACCTAACTAACCTAAGGACATCACACACATCCATGCCCGAGGCAGGATTCGAACCTGCGACCGTAGCGGTCGCGCGGTTCCAGACTGTAGCGCCTAGAACTGCTTGGCCACTCCGGCCGGCAGCCTTTTGGTGAAAATTATTGCAGTATGTATTATTTGTAAGAATTTTTAACGCAGTGGATAAAGTATATGTATATAATAATTAAATTTTGGTATTCCTATATATCAGTATTTCCCATATAAAATACATGGCGCAAACATATGAACAGTATTACTCAACGGGTTGGGGCCGGCCGGGGTGGCCGAGAGGTTCTAGGCGCTACAGTCTGGAACCGCGCGCCCGCACGGTCGGGGGTTCGAATCCTGCCTCGGGCATGGATGTGTGTGATGTCCTTAGGTTAGTTAGGTTTAAGTAGTTCTAAGTTCTATGGGACTGATGACCTCAGAAGTTGAGTCCCATAGTGCTCAGGGCCATTTGAACCATTCAACGGGTTGGGGAATGCCGATAAAAACTGTTTTTTTTTTTTTTTCAAATTCTGTACCACAAAGTAGAACTTGTGTGACTTCTACTTCTTGACCATAGGCAGCAGGACAGATTTATCTGTTATTTTTGTGCAAAATTTTACATATTCAGGTGTACACATTCTATATGAGCGATCAGTTTCTTTAAGTGATCGGTGCTTCCTCCTTCTCTCCTATACCCGATTCGAAAAATGTGGACACAGGCGTGATAATGGCGAACTGGCTACAATGGACAGAAGAGGGAATGAGAATCAAGTCTGTTGCCAGAGTGTTAAACCTGATAACGATTATGTAATTTTCCATAACGCACAATAACTGAATCATACGGTGGCTGTTTAACGAAATACGTCTCGTCGACAACGACTACAGTATAATCGAATCAGAAACTCCGATTAGGAAAGGATGGGGAAGTAAGTCAGCCATGCTCTTTCAAAGGAGCCATCCTGGCGATGACATCAAGTTGTTTAGAAAATCACGGAAAACGTGCACTCACGGAAAGCTTACATCTATACGACTGAAGGGGTAGTCTTCCCGAAAGCGAGTCCAGTGCTGTAAGCACTGCACCACCTCGCTCGAAGTGTAACAGGTTTCGAAAGAAGAGAAGTCCAATACGTGGGTGATTTATCCGCAACAATAACATTTAGAAAGTGAAAAATCTGGGAACTACATAATAAGATTAATTTATTTATTTTGAGAATATAGACCTACTTTCTTTTATTGAAAAATTCACTCAGAAGATACTGCGGGAAATGTTTGATACTGAAAGGAAGGGCTATTGCGGAGTGATAATGTTCGTGCAGGATGTTTTGAAAGCAGTTCCAGGCAGTTTATGGCGATTTGACGAAACGTGGGAGAATACAAGCTATGCGAGTTCCGTTGTCCAGACAGACAATACGCGGCTACGAATAATACCAGTGCCGGCAGGAATTCACAGTCGGCTCATTCTTTTCCGCGCCGTCTCCGCTAAGAGATTCATACTGCCAACTGCGCTGCTTTCCCGGTCCCAAAAGAACTGCGGATTTTCTTGAGCAGATGAATATGACAAACATCGAGCGTGGCTTCTTGATAACAACACTCGGCTACAGAAGAGAAAAATTCTGCCGTTACTGTAAACCCTGCCCAATCCAAATAATCAGGGTCGCTCTCTGTTTAGAAAAAAAAAATCGTTGAATACTCTAATGACAACATAAAAACTTCGCACAGTGGTAATGGACTTTGAATAAAATGAAACTCCCGTATGACCCAGATAAGATTCCATCACTACAATGGCGGGGGGGGGGGGGGGGGGTCCAGCGGGGGAGCACTATACCCACAGGATTTTATGCCTCACCACCGACAGCATCTGCAGTACGTTAGAGCGGAAGCTACGAATCTGGATATAATATTTCATTGCGGAAAGGAAGAATTCTGTCACAATCCTGTGTAAAAGTAATTTCAGAAATAATACTCATTCTTCCAAAAGGTCAAAGGAGAGCTATAGTAAGTACGCTGATGGGGAGGAAAGCAGAGCGAGTGACGAATGTTAAGAATACAGCAGCGATGATGATAAAGCCCACGAATCATACTGTGATTGCCATGATATTTAAGCGTGTATAAAAGCTAATGCAAGTTTATGTCCAAATCTACACTTCTCAAGCCAGTGTATGGTGTATAGTGGATGATACTTTGGCTAGCATTATCATTTCAAGCCTTTTTTGTTCCACTTGCGATTAGCGCGTGACAAGAGCAACTGTCGCGAAGTCTCCATACGAGCTCGGATTTCCCTTACGAGGTGCATTCAAGTTCTAAGGCCTCCGATTTTTTTTTCTAATTAACTACTCACCCGAAATCGATGAAACTGGCGTTACTTCTCGACGTAATCGCCCTGCAGACGTCCACATTTTCACAACGCTGACGCCATGATGCCGGCCGGTGTGGCCGTGCGGTTCTAGGCGCTTCAGTCTGGAACCGCGTGACCGCTACGGTCGCAGGTTCGAATCCTGCCTCGGGCATGGATGTGTGTGATGTCCTTAGGTTAGTTAGGTTTAAGTAGTTCTAAGTTCTATGGGACTGATGACCACAGATGTTAAGTCCCATAGAGCTCAGAGCCATTTGAACCATTTTTTGACGCCATGATTCCATGGCAGCGACGAAGGCTTCTTTAGGAGTCTGTTTTGACCACTGGAAAATCGCTGAGGCAATAGCAGCACGGCTGGTGAATGTGTGTCTTTCATTGTTGGAAAAAGCCAAAAGTCACTAGGAGCCAGGTCAGGTGAGTAGGGAGCATGAGGAATCACTTCAAAGTTGTTATCACGAAGAAACTGTTGCGTAACGTTAGCTCGATGTGCGGGTGCGTTGTCTTGGTGAAACAGCACACGCGCAGCCCTTCCCGGACGTTTTTGTTGCAGTGCAGGAAGGAATTTGTTCTTCAAAACATTTTCGTAGGATGCACCTGTTACCGTAGTGCCCTTTGGAACGCAATGGGTAAGGATTACGTCCTCGCTGTCCCAGAACATGGACACCATCATTTTTTCAGCACTGGCGGTTACTCGAAATTTTTTTGGTGGCAGTGAATCTGTGTGCTTCCATTGAGCTGACTGGCGCTTTGTTTCTGGATTGAAAAATGGCATCCACGTCTCATCCGTTGACACAACCGACGAAAAGAAAGTCCCATTCATGCTGTCGTTGCGCGTCAATATTGCTTGGCAACATGCCACACGGGCAGCCATGTGGTCGTCCGTCAGCATTCGTGGCACCCACCTGGTTGACACTTTTCATATTTTCAGGTCGTCATGCAGGATTGTGTGCACAGAACCGACAGAAATGCCAACTCTGGAGGCGATCTGTTCAACAGTCATTCGGCGATCCCCCAAAACAATTCTCTCCACTTTCTCGAACATGTCGTCAGACCGGCTTGTGCGAGCCCGAGGTTGTTTCGGTTTGTTGCCACACGATGTTCTGCCTTCATTAAACTGTCGCACCCACGAACGCACTTTCGACACATCCATAACTCCATCACCACATGTCTCCTTAAACTGTCGACGAATTTCAATTGGTTTCACACCACGCAAATTCAGAAAACGAATGATTGCACGCTGTTCAAGTAAGGAAAACTTCGCCATTTTAAGTATATAAAACCTTTCTCATTCTCGCCACTGGCGGTAAAATTCCATCTGCCGTACGGTGCTGCCATCTCTGGGACGTATTGACAATGAACGCGGCCTCATTTTAAAACAATGCGCATGTTTCTACCTCTTTCCAGTGCGGAGAAAAAAATCGGAGGCCTTAGAACTTGAATGCACCTCGTATTTTCTCGTCGTGGTCATTTCATGAAATGTTTGTACGAGGATCATTCACGGCCAGAGCGATGTACACTTATCAGCCAGAACATCATGACCACCTACCTAATAGCCGGCACGTCCACCTTTGGCGCGGCTAACAGTAGCGACACGTCGTGGCATGGAAGCAATGAGGCCATGGTAGGTCGCTGGAGGGAGTTGGCACCACATCTGCACACACAAGTAACCCAATCCCCGTAAATTCCGTACGTGGATTGGGGGTGCATTGAGCTCTGACGTCACATCCAATCATTCAGTCACATCCCAGACGTGTTCGATCGAGTTCATATCTGGCGAGCTGGGGGCCAGCACATCAATTGGAACTCGCTACTGCGTTCACCAAACTACTCCCATCACACTCCTGGCCTTGTGAATGGCGCATTATCTTGTTGAAAAATGCCCCTGCCGTCGGGAAACATGATCGTCATGAAGGGGTGTACGTGCTCTGCAACCAATGTACGATACTCCCTAGCCGTAATGGTGCCTTGCACGAGCTCCACTGGACCTATGGAACGCTCTTGGGAGTCCTCCAGAACGTAATGGACGACAAAACTGCGCTCTTTCATCCACATGATGAAGAATCTATCAAGATTCATCAGACCATGCAACGCTCTGCCACTGTGCCAACGTCCAATGCCGATTTGGCGTGCCCATTTCAGTCGTAGTTGGCGATGTCGTGGTCTGAAGATTGGCACATGCACAGGTCCTCGGCTACGAAGGCCCGTCGATAGGAGTGTTACGTGCACTGTGTATTCAGACACACTTGTACCCTGCCAAGCATTGAAGCCTGATGTTAGGTCCGCCACAGTTCGCTGCCTATTCTGTTTTACCAGCCTGCCGAGCCTACAACGTCCGGCATCTGTAATGAGGGGTGACCGCCCAACCCCACATCATCTCGACGTGGTTTCACCTTGGTTTCGCACACACTCACCACAGCACTCCCCGAACACCCGAAAAGTCGTGCAGTTTTCGAAATACCGTGCCGAGCCTCCGGACCATCACAATCTACCATCGGTCAAACTCAGATAGATCGCGTGCCTTCCCCATTCTACACACTGACAGCATGCTCACTGATCCTACATGCGCCATGCGTGTGTCTGACGAGCCGTCATTTCTCGACAGGTGACACTGCTATCGACTGAACGGGTATATCGATAGGAGGTCGGTTGTTATAATGTTCTGGCTGATCAATGTATGTTGAGACGCGACCAAGCTAGTGCAACACGTCAGGACCCTTGTTTTAGTGCTTTAACTTTGGCGCTCAAGTCCTTAAGTCAACCTTTAAGTCGTCAAAGTGAAAAGGGAGACAATCTAAGTAGCATATAACAAAAATAACGGTACATCAGTTGTCGTTTAATCGGTAGAACTTCCTATAACGCAAAGGAACACATGACCCAAAGACGTAGTGAATCCTCTTAGGCTATACACATTTGGAAATAGTCAAGTGAAGTAGAAGAATAAGCCAAAAGATAAGGCAAATTAAATGTTCACGTTAAGCTGGAATAAGTCTCTCGAGCGACACTACAGACTATTACGCGAGTACATAACCATATCGTAAAGAAACAAGAAGGAAACAGCCCTGTATTAAAAAGATATGGACAGGGGACATAACTAGGTATGAAAGGAGGTACAAATAATCTTAACGTGTAACTGACATGATTGACAAATGGGGTCAGCAGTATACGGGACTAAAAAAAGTGAAGTAACTTGCATTTCTATGTCCTGCAAATAAAAACATGCTTATTTTATTGAAAGAGGTCTCCAAAACTTAAAATCTACTGTCATATATATAAAATTGCAATAGAAACAACAGTGGTCAAACGCAGTTTTCCTTTAACATATGAATTACATGCAGTGAAAGCAAAATGCCTTCACGAATCTCAAACAAAGGTTGCTTGCTAGTTCAACAATTTCCTTGTCGTCAGCTTTTCATACATCCATACCTGCAGACTCTCACCATAAATACTGCTACAAACAACCACAAAGACATGACTATTGTTTGTGTGCATGCCTTGCAGAAGCAAGCGCGTAAACATTGAAGGGGTGTTACGTTTAATGGCAGAAATCCTCCAACGCATAGTAAACTGATTGTTCAGCACCTACATGCTCAGTCAGGTCGGCCCCAAAATTTGTCGGCACCTCACACACAGGACGCTTGTATGTAACAGGTACGACAAGAAGATTAGAAATATTTTCATGTTATAACTGTTTTCCATTACATAATTACAAAATAGGTAACTGATATTGCCGCACGAAATGCAAACGTTCACAAAACGAAGTCTGTCACTCAAGAGATTAAGTACAAAATCCAATAATGATTATTAAACCTTCGCTGAAGACTTCTCAATTATATTTTGCTAATCGTAAGTGACCTAAACCGACTCCAGTAGTAAACCCCATTCAAAAGCCAATGTATCCTTCATATTTTCTTCAATCTATTTGGTGAAGTGAACCGGTTCACTGGGCGCATTTGTAGTGTTTTAGACAGACCACTTTTCTGTGCATGGCTATACCGTTATCTTTCAGCATATTATTAAACTCTTTATTAGTTCCATGATGCAACATATTATGCAGGTTTTGAAATGTCTGCATTTCACAGTGTCTGAATAGTACTATACAATGTCCTTCGGGCAAGCATGCATGTCTGTAGGAACATACACTGTCAACCATCAAGAGCCGTATTAAATGGAAGAAATTTCTTCGCAAATTTCGAATGTGGTTTTACACAGCGGTACAAATGATTAGTGTCATATGAATACTTTTGCCAGACGTGGGCTACATTTTTTGCAATAACTGATTTCTAATGTCTGAAGTAGTGCTGGAGGAATCTGACACAATGAATCCTGCAGGGCTGTCCATAAATCCGTAAGAGTGCGAGAGGGTGGATATCTCTTCTGAACAGCACGTTTAAAGGCATTACAGATATGTTCAATAATCTTCATGTCTGAGCCAACGGAAGTGTTTAAACTTGGAAGAATGTTCCTGGAACCACTCTGTAGCAATTCTGGACGAGTGGGGTGTCACATTGTCCTGCTGGAATTCCCCAAGTCCGTCGGAATGCACGAAGGACACGAATGGATGCCCGTGATCAGACAGCATCCTTACAAACGTGTCACCCATTAGAGACATATCTAAACGTATCAGGCGTCCCATATGACTCCAACTGCACACGCCCCACACCATTACAGAGCCTCAACCAGCTTGAACAGTCCCCTGCTGACATGCAGGGTCCATGGATTCATGAGGTTGTCTCCATGTCCCTAAACGTCCATCCGCTCGATTTGAAATGAGGCTCGTCCGACCAGGCAACATGTTTCCAGTCATCAACAGTCCAATGACGGTGTTGACGGGCTCAGACGAGGCGTAAAGCTTGGCGTCTTGCATTCATCAAGGGTGCACGAGTGGGCCTTCGTCTCCGAAAGCCCATATCGATGTTCGTTGAGTGGCTCGTACACTGACACTTGTTGATGGCCCAGTACTGAAATCTGCAGCAATTTGCGGAAAGACTGCACTTCTGTCACGTTGAACGATTCTCTTCAGTCGTCGTTGGACCCGTTCTTGAAGGATCTTTTTTCCGGCTGCAGTGATGTCAGAGATTTGATGTTTTACCGAATTACTGATATACACGGTACACTCGTGAAATGGTCGTACGGGAAAATCCCCACTTCATCGCTGCCTCGGAGATGCTGTGTCCTATCGCTTGTGCGCCGACTATAACACCACGTTCAAACTCACTTAATCTTGATAACCTGTCATTGTGGCAGCAGTAACCGATCTAACAACTGTGCTAGACACTTGTTGTCTTATACAGGCGTTGCCAACCGCAGTGCCGTATTCTGCACGTTTACATATATCTGTATTTGAATACGCATGCCTGTTCAAAAATTTTCTAATGTGTGTGAATTCCTGAGGGATCAAACTGCTTAGGTCGTCGGTCCCTAGACTTACACACTACTTAACATAACTTAGACTAACTTTTTCTAAGTACAAAACACACCCCCATGCCCGAGGGAGGACTCGAACATCCGACGGGACGGGCCGCGCAGTCCGTGACATGACGCCTCAAACCGCGCGGCCATTCCGCGCGACCGCATGCCTGTATCAGTTTATTTGGCGCTTCAGTGTATAACATACTACTGAATTTATTATAATTCCATTAACAGACAATTTTTTTAAAAATAATCGTAGAATTGGTTCTTTCAAGGACTGGGAACAACATCAACATAACAAACGACAACGCCCTCCTGTCGAAACAAATCAAAACAGTGACCACATGCCAACAAGAGATGAGTAGGTACACACTGATCTACATTTCCCAGAGGGTGTGATTCAGGCACGTCGTCTCGATAAATACTCCATGGTTCAAATTTCGGAACGACACCAAACAAGAATTCACCTACTAATACTCAGCACACCTCAGCTGCAAGGTTGATCCATGAAAACTCTATCCTAAAATCGGCATAATATTAATGAAATCTCGAATGGTGCATTAAAGCGGTATGATGAGCTTGAGGAAACACCCAAAATTCAAGTTCGCTCTTGCTACCATCTTGAAACAAATAGTGAACTGACAGTCCTTTGATCCAGTTCATTACGTTTGTCCTCGTGCTGTGGAAAAAGGCGTTATAAGGTAACAGAAGCGACTGCGGCACAGCAGCAGCACGAAGAAGTAAAGCAAGTAGCTTCCGTATCAGCAGCCACACGTCTGCAGGGGATCCACAGACCAGTCGATGTTCATATGTGTCAAGCATCTGACAGTAAGGGCAAAGCTGAGAATCGGCCACGTTAATGACATGTAGACAGAGTCACGTCATGGGTTTATCACTGACAACCAGATACCATGGCACACGAGGCTCTATGTCGAGGTCGATGTGGTGCATGGGACGACACACCATGGGCCCTGCTATCTCAGGATGCCGACTTCCACCATGTTCTTGGTGTGACTTCTCATCATTAGGCGATAAACGTCCTATGCTGTAGGAATTCTGGTACGAAGTACGTCTGCATGGGCATAACTGTTTATGTACTATTGCAGCGGGTGGCACTCTGGAAGAAGGAACAAGTTCATCAGTTTGATGGCGGCTCCACAACTTAACCCTTATGCAGACATAGAGGGCAGTCACTCTATCATGTACGTTGATCAGATCAAGGCTTCATTCTCGAGGGGAAGGAGTAAGTGTGTCATAACGAACTTTGAAGGTAAGATTCGAGGTCTGGAAATAGCCAAACGCTGCTCGTCATCGCTGATTCCCAAATATTTTCCTGTAGGAAACCATCTGGGTCCATGGACTTGGCGCGGGCTCCCATATTGAGAGTGTCGTCGACATCATCAGCCAAAACTGCTGCCATAACGATCTCCGTGGCTGTCCCATCAAGAACACTAGGAAAAGACTGGAGGACTTCATCTATAGCATCCTGGTCCACTTATGCCGAAAGAACGGTCGATAGTGGTCCACAAAGGCACTCATAAGATTTTTCTGGGACGTCAGGTGGCGACCATCCAGTGTAACAAGGGCATGCATTAGTACTCTCAGCACCGCTGCTTCTCTCTAACAATGTGGTGCATTGATGGTAGCTGCCCCAGGGTCTAATCTTGACATCTCGCACCTATTATTACGCCCTCAAAAAAAAAAATGGCTCTGAGCACTATGGGACTTAACTTCTGAGGTCATCAGTCCTCTAGAACTTAGAACTATTTAAACCTAACTAACCTAAGGACATCACACACATCCATGCCCGAGGCAGGATTCGAACCTGCAACCGTAGCGGTCGCGCGGTTCCAGACTGTAGCGCCTAGAACCGCTCGGCCATCCTGGCCGGCTACGCCCTCAAGGCAGCAACGTGTAAGTGAGCATGGGACGACACACCATGGGCCCTACTATCTCAGGATGCCGCCCTCAACCTGTCGATCAAGGGACGGTACTCAGCCAGAGAGCTTCCAGAGCAGCATGCAATAAAATTCCAACTTATTTCGATGCCAAAACATCTCTTCACGATCATATTGTACCATTGTGTGACGCAAAGCAGACTTAGTATATTCAACCCATTACCAAAGCACTGAAGGGTTGTTGGAAGGTAACTTTTGCATGTGGCCCATACCTCTTCTATTAACTGCCTGGACTCCAGATTCTGGGATGTGTGATATTCAACTTCCATGGGCCTCGACTGCGCCGCACTCTATGCTGTTGGAGGGAAACACTGCTTATATATGCAATATGGTCATAGAAGTACTTAGGCCAAAACTCAGCATCGACATTGAGACCTTGGGAAACATAGACACCATCAAGACGACTCGTTAAATGGTTCTAACATATGTGTACCCACTTGAATCTTCATGAAATCGTTCCTATGTGTCAGCAGAATTCAAATCACGCGCCAACAGATGTAGCGCAAGACGTGAGGTATAATGGGGTAACCGATCCTTCTGGGATAACACATAGTTGAAGCCGCCACCAAGAATAAAATGTTCATAGTGGCCAGCAAACAAAGGGGTGACTTGTTCCAAATAAAACTGCGACTGTACCCACCGCTTTTCCAAGAGACAGGGGGAGCATGAACATATATGATCCGAACACCATGGAACGTCACCGCGAGCTCCCTGGCCAACACACATCTTCAACCACGACCCTTTCCCACAGGAGTATCGCCATCCCCCTACTGCCTTCAGCACATGGCATAACACAGACATTGTATCCATGAAAAGCCAGAAACTTGTCATGGGGAAGTTCTCGCACGAGGGCAATATCAATGTCCCATGCCCGCAACATTTTGTGGAGCAAGTGCAGTTTGACCTGTTTCCCAGCTAAGTTGACATTTATGGAGTCAACCCTATAATACTGTGGCGGAACCATAGTCAGAGGTACACTCATTGAAGCAAGAAGACCAGCAGTATCCGTGCAGGCCCTTCCAACAGACAGTGCGATTCCATCCAAATCCCCAGTCGACTAAGTCATTGGTTGTTGCTGCAGTGAACGCAGCTACATCAACGTTCGTCGATCCATCTACAGCATCATCAGACCACGCGTTAGTGTCCGGGCCAGAGCCTCCAGCAGAACCTCTGTAGCACCCGAGGGCGACAGTGTAGTGTTAGAGGAAGAACGGCGATGTTCCAGTTACTGTTCATCGAGGGGAGGCATGTTGCTAGGTGACGATGATTGTTCTGTATCAGACGGGATATGGGCATGATGTTCTACTATGGGATCATCCAACAGGAGGCCTTGGTAGAGATTATCAGTATCGTCCATCGGCTGTAGCCGGCAAGTGTCTGAGACAGAGTAAGCTGATGCTTCTTGTGGCTCTTCAGCGACCGTTTACGCATGTTTGCTACAGTATTTGAGGATGCCAGTGGATTCTAATGGGCAAGCACGAAGGTTTCAGTAGGTATGACCATGAAGTCGACGTCCATCCCTCCCGTGAGAACCTCCTCACCATCTGTCAGCCCAGGTGGAGCAGGAGAGAGCACTGTCCCTATCAGTTGTACAGTCACAGTCGGTAAGGGTTCAGTAGCGGGAGGCGGTGCAGACAATGGTCTAGAGTCATTTCAGAGAACTTCGACATACGTCTCTGAAAGCGTAGTCGAAACCAGTGGGTCACCAGGTAGCAACTGCATGATCCTTTGCTGCAAGCATTCTGAGAGAACGCGTCCTGCTCGGCCAACGCAAAAGAATGTCTTCAGCTGTCCATCATAGATTACAATGACGTGACACCCACCGATACATAAATAGGATAACATGTGTTTGGTCAGTTCAATACAGGTCTACTTCACTCCATTAAGGACTAGGTACGTGGTGAAGTGAGTCAACTTTTCAGCCATATGGCTAATCACCTCGCCACATGCGAGGAGCACAGAAACCACCATCTCTGAATGTACACTACTGGCCATTAAAATTGCTACACCACGAAGATGACGTGCTACAGACGCGAAATTTAACCGACAGGAAAAAGATGCTGTGATATGCAAATGATTAGCTTTTCAGAGCATTCACACAAGGTTGGCGCTGGTGGCGACACCTACAACGTGCTGACATGAGGAAGGTTAACAACCGATTTCTCATACACAAACAGCAGTTGACCGGCGTTACCTGGTGAAACGTTGTTGTGATGCCTCGTGTAAGGAGGAAAAATATGTACCATCACGTTTCAGACTTTAATAAAGGTCGGATTGTAGCCTATCGCGATTGCGGTTTGTCGTATCGTGACATTGCTGCTCGCGTTGGTCGAGATCCAATGACTGTTAGTAGAATAGGGAATCGGTGGGTTCAGGAGGGTAATACGGAACGCTGTGCTGGATCCCAACGGCCTCGTATCACTAGCAGTCGAGATGACAGGCTTATTATCCGCATGGCTGTAACGGATCGTGCAGCTATGTCTTGATCTCGATCCTTCAGTCAACAGATGGGGACGTTTGCAAGACAACAACCATCTGCATGAACAGTTCGACGGCGTTTGCAGCACCATGGACTATCAGCTCAGAGACCATGTCTGCGGTTACCCTTGTCGCTGCATCACAGACACGAGCGCCTGCGATGGTGTGCTCAACGACAAACTTGGGTGCACGAATGACAAAACGTCATTTTTTCGGATGAATCCAGGTTCTGTTCACAGCATCATGACTGTCGCATCCCCATCTGCATGAACAGTTCGACGACGTTTGCAGCAACATGGACTATCAGCTCAGAGACCATGTCTGCGGTTACCCTTGACGCTGCATCACAGACACGAGCGCCTGCGATGGTGTGCTCAACGACAAACTTGGGTGCACGAATGACAAAACGTCATTTTTTCGGATGAATCCAGGTTCTGTTCACAGCATCATGACTGTCGCATCCCCATCTGCATGAACAGTTCGACGACGTTTGCAGCAACATGGACTATCAGCTCAGAGACCATGTCTGCGGTTACCCTTGACGCTGCATCACAGACACGAGCGCCTGCGATGGTGTGCTCAACGACGAACTTGGGTGCACGAATGACAAAACGTCATTTTTTCGGATGAATCCAGGTTCTGCTCACAGCATCATGATAGTCGCATCCCCATCTCCATGAACAGTTCGACGACGTTTGCAGCACCATGGACTATCAGCTCGGAGACCATGGCTGCGGTTACCCTTGACGCTGCATCACAGACATGAGCGCCTGCGATGGTGTGCTCAACGACGAACTTGGGTGCACGAATGACAAAACGTCATTTTTTTCGGATGAATCCAGGTTCTGTTCACAGCATCATGATGCTCGCATCCGTGTTTGGCGACATCGCGGTGAACACACTTTGGAAGCGTGTATTTGTCATCGCCATACTGGCGTATCAGCCGGTGTGATGGTATGGAGTGCCACTGGTTACACGTCTCGATCACCTCTTGTTCGGATTTACGGCACTTTGAACAGTGGACGTTACATTTCAGATGTGTTACGACCCGTAGCTCTACCCCTCATTCGATCCCTGCGAAACCATACATTTCAGCAGGATAATGCGTGACCGAGTGTTGCAGGTCCTGTACGGGCCTTTCTGGATACAGAAAATGTTCGACTGCTGGTCTGGCCAGCACATTCTCCAGCTGTCTCACAAATTGGAAACGTCTGGTCAATGATGGCCGAGCAACTGGCTCGTCACAATACGCCAGTCACTACTCTTGATGAACTGTGGTATCGTGTTGAAGCTGTATGGGGAGCTGTACCTCTACACGCTATTCAAACTCCATTTGACTCAATGCCCAGGCATATCAAGGCCGTTATTACGGCCAGAGGTGGTTGTTCTGGGCACTGATTTCTCAGGATCTATGCACCCAAATTGCTTGAAAATGTAACCACATGTCAGTTCTAGTATAATATATTTGTCCAATGAATGCCCGTTTATCTTCTGCATTTCTTCTTGGTGTAGCAATTTTAATGGCCAGTAGTGTATTTGAAACAAGAGTTCAAAAACGTATCATTGTCAGTCCACGTTCTGCGTAGTTTATAGACACATCTCCAGTATTGACACCTGAATGACGGAATTTGAGACAATTCCTAGTGTCATTTGGAATCTTCTCACATTAACATTACATAACACACTGCTCACCATGGATAGGCATGGATAGGTGTATGTCAACAAGATCGTTATAGTCAATCTTATGAACATCTCAGAGAAACTATTCAATTTCATGTGCTTTTAGAAGTGCATATTCATTCGAAAAACTGATCTCCATTGTCGATTTACGATAAAAGTAGGCCATTCTTCTTCAAAAGGAAATATAGCATACAAAGACAGCTGGAGCACACAAAGTACTCTGAGTGCGAGCTGTATGGCAAGGATGTAAACAGAGACGTCCACGCCGCTACATTGCCGTAGGCAGACTTTGCCACTTCTGCTATCCAGGCACGCTTTCCAAACTGACCAAAACTTCCATATCTCACAGTGTCCAAGTCCAATGATTACACACCTTTCATGTGACTCTCTGTCCCTGTGTGGGAATCACATGAAACTGGTACAAGCGTAGGACATAGACACTATAACATAAGGTTTGGGTCAGTCCAGGAGGCATGCCTGGATAGCCGAAGTGGGTAAGGCGACCACTCGAGATAAGCGGGAAATCTGGGTTCGAGTCCTGGTCTAGCACAAATCTTCATACGTCACTAATCTTTTGTGCATATGATATACAAAATTGTAAATAAATTTCTTCCAGAAATATTATGTTATTAGCACAGAAAATTTATGCAACCACCTGAACATGAGCTCAGATTCACAACCGCTAGCTCAAAAATAAATAGTTAGTCTGTCGGAATTGTGACTAGTAGCAACTTTTTTCCTGAACATTTATCACGAGTATCAAAAATAGTTCGAGGAAAATTTTATAGGTAACCTCATTCTTAATTAAGTTACATTTTGTCAGCATTTTTCTGGAAAAGCTTAATTGGGTGTTCGTTTTCCTTACAGCCAAACTTTTGTGATTGTTCCCTCTCTTCGAACAACACAACCAAACACACTTTTTTTTTTAAATCAATACATGAAGCCTCTGGAAAACCGTGATCACACCGGATTTTTTTACAGGATAATAGTCCTTCTTGTGATCGAGACAGATTATTCTCCTGTAATACAGTCAAGGAAATCACTGCATGCATCAGTAACAACTTGCCATCAATTAGTTCAGGACTACAAATGGCCACAAAGGAGACCTGCAAATGATGAAAGCCACGTTTCACAGGCATCATGTCAGTGCAGGATAAAGAATGTGTGTAAAATGATTTTCATCATTTACTGATTTGTGCACTGAATACAATTCATTGTGGCTAGGGCCGCTCCATGCCTACCCAAACACTGATGCTACGAATCGTTTCATCATATGCAACGTAATGTAATATAATGTATTGTCCTCGTTAACGCAACACAGACATAAACGGAATTGAGTTTTAACTGCTTTGGCTTTCGGTTACCAGAGAACTTTTGAGTGATGCAGAAGCTTCAAGGGCACTATGTGCGATATGGAAGATTTCGTCACATGTTTACAAGAAGTCTAAAGGGATAACCACATTCACTAAATTGGTACAGCTGTGACTAGCGTGATGGACATTAAATAACAGCACTGACGCTATCAAAGTCTCAGATTAATGAGGTTCATACTGTGCGAGTAACAAGACACAGAAATACAGTTACACTCCCCCTGGGAGTTGAATGTTTCTTTCTTGGAAATATAAGCGTAAGAACTCTAGGAACTTAAAAAATCTGAAGTTACTTAGAGATGAAATACAGCAGAGATATTTCTCACGTATTTAGGATAGCGTACGTCTTTGGTACGACTGCCAGCTGGTGATCAGCAGACGGGAGCTGTTTGCTTAGCGTGACCTTTGCTGTGACCTTTAGGCCGACATTCTACAGAAACTAGCTGTCGTTCGGAAGAAAAAGATTCAGCCAGAAAGGTCATAATGAAACAGGAAACGAATTTTGAAGAGCTATGAGGAGCCACAAAGAAATAGTGCTATGTACAGGAGTTACTTCGGATTTCCACGTTAACAGTGTATATGCACGAAATAAACGTAATAAGAAAACGACGCAGTACTTATACGCAAATCCTTCAGATTCTAATATAGACTGATGTTTGCAAGCTTGCATACTCTGGTCTTTTTTGCACAAACTGTTTTCGAAAGCCAGCCGAAGTGGCAGAGCGGTTCTAGGCGCTACAGTCGGGAACCGCGCGACCGCTACGGTCGCAGGTTCGAATCCTGCCTCGGGCATGGATGTGTGTGATGTCCTTAGGTTAGTTAGGTTTAAGTAGTTCTAAGTTCTAGGGGACTAATGACCACAGCAGTTAAGTCCCATAGTGCTCAGAGCCATTTGAACCATTTTTTTGTTTTCGAAAATTCATAACTCTCTTTTTAGCGAACGCTAATACAATAAAACTCTCTAACAGAATTTATGTTCGTATAATCTAAAAAGGCACAACGCTGAAATTATCTAATCGCTTAAAAAAAACTTGATAAGATACAGTGTCTAAAAAGTTACAGACAGGGTGATCTAAGCTAAGTAAACTTGCTGTACACACTTTTTCCTGTATTTGCGGAACCAAGGCGCAGCAATGTTTTTATTATTACCGAGTTCATTAGACAAAGGAGAAGAGAATGAACAATTTGCAGAAAGAAGTGAGTTAAAAAATTAAATGAAAACAAAACTATGATAAATAGGCGTGGCGGAAACGGCACGCACCGTGATAACTCTGTAATTATATTAGTTAGTTATTATATGCAAAATAACACGAATCATATTTCATCTACATCTACGTCTATATGGTTACTCTGCAATTCACACTTAAGTGCCTGGCAGAGGGTTCATCGAACCACTTTCATACTACTTCAGCCAGCCGGAGTGGCCGAGCGGTTCTAGGCGCTACAGTTTGGAACCGCACGACCGCTACGGTTGCACGTTCGAATCCTGCCTCTGGCATGGATGTGTGTGATGTCCTTAGGTTGGTTAGGTTTAAGTAGTTCTAAGTTCTATGGGACTTATGACCTCACAAGTTAAGTCCCATAGTGCTCAGAGCCATTTGAACCATACTACTTCTCTACCATTCCACTCTCGTATGGCGCGTGGGAAAAAGGAACACCTAAATCTTTCCGTTCGAGCTCTGATTTCTCTTATTTTATTATGATGATCATTTCTCCATACGTAGGTGGGCGTCAACAAAATATTTACGCATTCGGAAGAGAAAGTTGGTGATTGAAATTTCGTAAATAGATCTCACCGCAAAGAAAACCGTCTCAGTGATACTTTCACCCCTATTGAGCGATAACACAAAATGAGCTACCCTTCCTCCGTCAATCCTACCTGGTAAGGATCCCATACCGCACAGCAATATTCCAGCAGAGGGCGGACAAATGTAATGTAGGCTGTCTCTTTAGTGGGTTTGTCACATCTTCTAAGTGTTCTGCCAACAAAACTCAGTCTTTGTTTCGCCTTCCGCACAATATTATCTATGTGGTCTTTCCAATTTAAGTTGATCGAAATTGTGATTTCTAGGCATTTAGTCGAATTGGCAGCCGTTAGATTTGTACGATTTATCGTATACCCTAAATTTATCAGATTTCTTTTAGTACCCATGTGGATGACCCCGCACTTTTCTTTGTTTAGTGCTAATTGCCACTTTTCGCACCATACAGAAATTCTCTCTAGATCATTTTGTAATTGATGATTTTAGTAGACGGTAAATTATAGCGTCATCTGCAAATAATCTAAGGGGGCTGCTCAGATTATCACTTAGATCATTTATATAAATCAGGAAGAACAGAGAGCCTATGACACTACCTAGCGGAAAGCCAGATATCACTTCTGTTCTATTCAATAATTTACCGTCTATAACTACGAACCGTGACCTCTCTGAGAGGAAATCACGAATCCAGTCACACAACCGAGACGATACTCCATATGTACGCAATTTGATTAATAGTCGCTTGTGAGGAACGGTATCAAAAGCAGAGCTTGATGGACGACCAGGCGAAGGACCCGGCACCCTTGGGTTCGAAGACACCTGGAGGAACCGATTGCAAAACAAAGGATTGGAGGCAGTTTATGGAAACAGAGCGTGGTCGGCTGGCCCTGTGATCGCTGGATATGTGTGTATGTTTATAGGTATATATTTCTGTAGTCCTGGTATGCGTTGAAATCCCCGCGCCCCAGTACCCTAGCAAACCACTAGAGAGTCAAAAGAATATGGCATGGTCCATTGATAAAGTGGAATATCATGAAATAATTAACTTTCTGAAATTGAAACGGGACAATGCTACGTTGGTGAACACGTACAGCAGTACCGCACCATCATGTGACACTGGTTAGATGGCGCAGTCGTTCCCATTGTGGTCAAATAAGACGGAATAACGAAAGAACTGGTAATCGCTAGAGAAGTGAAGGCACTCGTGATGAAAGACCAGAGAATCATAAATGAGGAGAGAGTGAAAAACGTAAAAATCAGCCATGGATCAGTTTTCAGCGTATTGTACGAGATTTTGAACATGTCACATGCTCACACTCATTCAAAAAGCCCCGCCGGAGCAAGACAGAAGATGAAATGTTGCAGCTGTGTCTGACCAATCCAGATGATGTATTTAACCACCTAATCACCACGAACGAGCGCTCTGTATGTTACACAAAGGAGCAAAGCGAGCAATGGAAGCATGTGGATAACCCATAGCCGAAACTGGCGATGATCCAACCATCATTGGGCTAGGTGATGCCGAGCGCTTTCTGAGAGCGTAGTTTGGTGTTCACAGACTACCAGTAAAACTGCAGTTCTTTAAATAATTGTACTCCAATATATAAAACAACTCCAAAGATCCGCCAGGGTAGCCGAGAGCGCTAACGCGCTGCTTCCTGGACTTGGGTAGCCGTGCCGGCCCCGGATCGTAACCGCCCAGTCGATTAACGACGGGGGCCGGTGTACCGGCCAGCCTGGATGTGGTTTTTAGGCGGTTTCCCAAATCCTGCCAGGTGAATACCGGGCTGGTCCCCACGTCCCGCCTCAGTTACACGGCTCGCAGGCATTTGAACACATTCGCACTATTCCATGGATTACACTAGACACAGACAGTTGGGGTACACTAATTCCACCCTGGGGGGTACAGGGTGGCGGCAGGAAGGGCATCCGGCCACCCCAAAAAAATAACCTTGCCTAATCCGTTCTAACCGCGCCGACCCTGCGATCGCTGCGGGACTATGGCGTAAGCGAAAGAAAGAAAGAATATAAAACAGCTCCAGACGTCTGTTTACTTTACAAATGAGTTAATATCTGTTAAATACACGATTCAGTCACATTAATGCGACCACCGCCTATGTTCAACGTCAGGTGCTATAACCACTCACAGACGGCAGGTGGCAGCACCAGCAGTGCAGGCATATAAAGCGTGTCGTTGTTGTTATACGGAAACGGAGCGATTTATTTGAAGTCCAAAAGGGCATGATCATTTGCTTTTGGAACTAGGAGAGGGGACCATTTCCGTAACGGCTAAGTTTGTGAACAATTCGCGTGCCGCTGCGGCTACAGTATACCGTGCATGGCAAAATGGCGCTGTCCAAATCCGGTGCCGATGGAACTGTGGCGCACCACGATCGACATATGAGAGGGGTTCAAAATTGGGACTTAACATCTGAGGTCATCAGTCCGCTAGAACTTAGAGCTACTTAAACCTAACTAACCTAAGGACATCACACACATCCATGCCCGAGGCAGAATTCGAACCTGCGACCGTAGCGGTCGCGCGGTTCCAGACTGTAGCGCCTAGAACCGCTCGGTCACCACGGCCGGCAGAGTTTGCACTCCAATACCGCAACTGGACGTACACTGAGTGGCGACAGGTCTCCTTTTCAGATTAATCAACGTTTTATGGCGTGAAACGGCTGAAAGCATACATCCTGCAGCAATCGTCGGAAGGGCCCAAGCCGGAAGAAGAAGTGCTATGATCTGGGGAATGTTTCATGGCATTTCTTGGGTGATCTCGTCATCTACATCTACATCTACATCTACATTTATACTCCGCAAGCCACCCAACGGTGTGTGGCGGAGGGCACTTTTCCTGCCACTGTCATTACCTCCCTTTCCTGTTCCAGTCGCGTATGGTTCGCGGGAAGAACGACTGTCTGAAAGCCTCCGTGCGCGCTCTAATCTCTCTAATTTTACATTCGTGATCTCCTCGGGAGGTATAAGTAGGGGGAAGCAATATATTCGATACCTCATCCAGAAACGCACCCTTTCGCAACCTGACGAGCAAGCTACACCGCGATGCAGAGCGCCTCTCTTGCAGAGTCTGCCACTTGAGTTTGTTAAACATCTCCGTAACGCTATCACGGTTACCAAATAACCCTGTGACGAAACGCGCCGCTCTTCTTTGGATCTTCTCTATCTCCTCCGTCAACCCGATCTGGTACGGATCCCACACTGATGAGCAATACTCAAGTCATTCTGGAAGGCACAATGGATCAACACTTGGATGCATCTATCCTTGGGGACCTCGTCCACACCTACATGCATGTTTTTCCTCGGCATGATGGAATCTAACAGCAGGACAATGCAACATGTCACAGACCTCACAGTGTACGTGTGTGCTTCGGTGAGCACCAGGATTAGTTTACCAAATTCACCTGCCCACCAGTCTCCCAGAATTTAGACGCAATCGAAGATCTCCGGGACTGCCTCGATCGGGCTGTCCGCAACATGGACCCTCAACTGAGAAACCTAGCGCAGCTAGTCACAGCACTGCAGTTGGCGTGGCTTCACTCCCTTTCGGTACCTACCAAACATCTACATCTACATCTAAGTCTACATGGATACTCTGCAGACAACATTTAAGTGCCTGGCAGAGAGTTCATCGAACCACCTTCACAATTCTCTATTATTCCAATCTCGTATAGCGCGCGAAAAGAACGAACACCTATATCTTTCCGTACGAGCTCTGATTTCTCTTATTTTATTGTCGTGACCGTTTCTCCCTATGTCGGTGTCAACAAAATATTTTCGCATTCGGAGGAGAAAGTTGTTGATAGGAATATCGTGAGAAGATTCCGTCTCAACGAAAAACCCCTTTCTTTTAATGATGTCCAGCCCAAATCTTGTATCGTTTCTGTGACATTATCTCCAATATTTCGCGATAATACAAAAAGTGCTGCCCTTCTTTGAACTTTTTTGATGGACTCCGTCTATCCTATCTGGTAAGGATCACACAGCACGCAGCAGTTTTCTAAAAGAGGGCGGACAAGCGTAGTGTAGGCAGTGTCCTTAGTAGATCTGTTACATTTTCTAAGTGTCCTCCCAATAAAACGAAGTCTTTGGTTAGCCTTCCCCACAACATTTCCTGTGTGTTCCTTCCAATTTAAATTGTTCGTAATTGTAATACCTAGGTATTTAGTTGAATTTACGGCTTTTAGATTAGACTGATTTATCGTGTAACCGAAGTTTAAGGAATTCGTTTTAGCACTCATGTGGAGAACCTCACACTTTTCGTTATTTAGGGTCAACTTCCAACTTTGACACCATTCACATATCTTTTCTAAATCGTTTTGCAATTTGTTTTGATGTTCTGATGACTTTATTAGTCGACAAACGACAGCATCATCTGCAAACAAGCTAAGACGGCTGTTCAGATAGTCTCCCAAAACGTTTATATAGATAAGGAACAGCAAAGGGCCTATAACACTACCTTGGGGAACGCCAGAGATCACTTCTGTTATACTCGATGACTTCCAGTCAGTTACTGCGAACTGTGACTTCTAAGACAGGAAATCACAAATCCAGTCACATAACTGACACGATATTCCATAAGGGCACAATTTCACTACAAGCCGCTTGTGCAGTACAGTATCAAAAGCCTTCCAGAAATCCAGAAATACGGAATCGATCTGAAATCCCTTGTTAATAGCACTCAACAATTCATGTGAATAAAGAGCTAGTTGTGTTTCACAGGAACGATGTTTTCTAAACCCATGTTGCCTGTGTGTCAATAGACAGTTTTCTTCGAGGTAATTCATACTGCTTGAACACAATGTGTGTTCCAAAATCCTGCTGCAAATCGACGTTGACGATATGGGCCTGTAATTTAGTGGATTACTCTTGCTACCTTTCTTGAATATTGGTGTGACCTGTGCAACTTTCCAGTCTTTGGGTACGGATCTTTCGTCGAGCGAACGGCTGTATATGATTGTTAAGTATGGAGCTAATGCATCAACATACACCGAAAAGTTGACTCTCTTCCTGTACATCTCGCAGCGGTCCGTCCTTTCAAAAGGTGGTTATTCGGGCTTTTGACAGGCGGTCGTATTAACGTAACTGGACAGTGTATTTGATGTTAAGCATGAAAGCGAAAAAAATTGGGAAAGGTCTGAAGCTATGCTTAAAGTTTGTTGGAAGTCACTAAGGGCTCTCATTACGAAATGCTGGATGACTATAGTGTGGGTAATATGCTCTCCATTTTAAACAAACGCAAGCTTTTCAATCACCTCAGTGTTTATGACATCTTATCTCCTGAACAATGTGCCATATAGTGACATAATTTTGAAGGAACACTCAGACGTATATGTGGATACTGTCTGCAAACTGTGTTGTGAATATAGAGTCGGTAGTAAACAAGTAATGAATTAAAACTTCGTGCATGATGTTGCTGTATTATTGCGCTCCTTTTTAGGCAGAAGCTGGTTCTTCATTCATCTAAATATCTATCAAGTCATATCTCCTGAACTATGTATCGCACAATGATATGATTTTGCGGGTATAGAGTTCGTAATAAATTAAAACGTCATATCTGATGCTGTCGCTTTAGTGCACGAACAGCGAAAGTTATTAAGCAATCAACTTTTTTTCCTTTTACCATTCTGTAAGAGTTGTCAACAATAAAAAGTTTAGAAAAGGTTTGAAATCGTGGGTAAAATTTGCTTTAAATCGCTAAGTGCTCTCATTCTCACATACTGGATGAATGAAGTCCAGGTGTTTGACTACCGTAAGTCACGCAACCTAAAAACAAACACACTGTTTCTAACACTAATGTTTGTTTTATTGTGTTAAACTTTTAACATAAGATTATACACTACTCGCCATTAAAACTGCTACATCAAGAAGAGATACAGATGATAAACGGGTATTCATTGCACAAATATATTATACTAGAACTGACATGTGATTACATTTGCACGCAATTTGGGTGCATAGATCCTGAGAAATCAGTACCCACAACAACCTCCTCTGGCCGTA
Source organism: Schistocerca cancellata (assembly GCF_023864275.1). Lineage (NCBI taxonomy): Eukaryota > Metazoa > Arthropoda > Insecta > Orthoptera > Acrididae > Schistocerca > Schistocerca cancellata. The sequence goes on from NC_064629.1 coordinate 731,071,416, forward strand.
ATAACGGCCTTGATACGCCTGGGCATTGAGTCAAACGGAGCTTGAATGGCGTGTACAGGTACAGCTCCCCATACAGCTTCAATACGATACCACAGTTCATCAAGAGTAGTGACTGGCGTATTGTGACGAGCCAGTTGCTCGGCCATTATTGACCAGACGTTTCCAATTTGTGAGACAGCTGGAGAATGTGCTGGCCAGACCAGCAGTCGAACATTTGCTGTATCCAGAAAGGCCCGTACAGGACCTGCAACATTCGGTCATGCATTATCCTGCTGAAATGTATGGTTTCGCAGGGATCGAATGAAGGGTAGAGCCACGGGTCGTAACACATCTGAAATGTAACGTCCACTGTTCAAAGTGCAGTCAATGCGAACAAGAGGTGACCGAGACGTGTAACCAATGGTACCCCATACCATCACGCCGGGTGATACGCCAGCATGGCGATGACGAATACACGCTTCCAATGTGCGTTCACCGCGATGTCGCAAAACACGATGGCGAGCATCATGATGCTGTAAACAGAACCTGGATTCATCCGAAAAAAAATGACGTTTTGCCATGATGCAGCGTCAAGGGTAACCGCAGCCATGGTCTCCGAGCTGATAGTCCATGGTGCTGCATACGTCGTCGACCTGTTCGTGCAGATGGATGTTGTCTTGCAAACGTCCCCATCTGTTGACTCAAGGATCGAGACCAAGACGTGGCTGCACGATCCGTTACAGCCATGCGGATTAGATGCCTGCAATCTCGACTGCTAGTGATACGAGGCCGTCGGGATCCAGGACCGCATTACGTATTACCCTTCTGAACCCACCGATTCCATATTCTGCTAACAGTCATTGGATCTTGACCAACGCGAGCAGCAATGTCACGATACGATAAACCGCAGTCGCGATACGCTACAATCCGACCTTTATCAAAGTCTGAAACGTGATGGTACGCATTTCTCCTCCTTACACGAGGCATCACAACAACGTTTCACCAGGCAACGCCGGTCAACTGCTGTTTGTGTATGAGAAACCGGTTAGAAACTTTCCTCATGTCAGCACGTTGTAGGTGTCGCCACCGGCGCCTATCTTGTGTGAGTGCTCTGAAAAGCTAATCATTTACATATCACAGCATCTTCTTCCTGTCAGTTAAATTTCGTGTCTGGAGCACGTCATCTTCGTGGTGTAGCATACGTTGGTCGAAGAAGCGCCTTGTAAGCCACTTTCTTCGTGGATGATTTACATTTCCTTAAGATTCTTGCTATGAATCTCAGTTTGGCATCTGTTTTTCCTGCTATTAGTTTCATGTAATCATTACACGTAAGGGCGCTCTGGATAGTTGCTCCTAGATATTTTACGTTAGACACTGTTTCCAACAATTTGTCCTTAGTAGTGTAGCTGTACAGTATTGGATGTCTTTTCTGATAGATACGCAGTATGTCACATTTACTTACATTCAGGGTCAACTACCGGGGCCTACGCCAGTCATCAATCCTCTGTAGGTCTTCTCGTAAAACGGTACTGTAAATCGATACTGCCTTCTCTTGTTGTTACTTTCTTATAGACACCCACATAATCTGCGAATTGTCCTAAAGAGGTTCAGGCGTCTTTTACAAGGTCATTTATGTACATTTTAAACAGTAAAGGTCCTATCACACTTCCTTGGGGTACTCTCGAAATTACCTTTACATAAGCCGATTTTGTACCGTTAAGAGTGACGTGATGAGTTCTGTCTCCTAGGAAGTCCTGAATCCAGTCGCAAATCTGTTCCGATGCTCGCTAAGCTATTATTTTTTTCATTAAACGGCAATGTCGGACGGTGTAAAATGCCTTGAAGAAGTCAAGAAACAAAGTATCAACGTGAGCGCCGTTGTTTATAGCGCTATAAATCTCATGAAGGAACAGAGTAGTGTAAGATCTCTATTTGCAGAATCCATATCGATTATGGAGGAGATTTTCGTTCTCCAAAAATGTCTTAAATCTACAGCATAAAATATGTTTCATAATTCTACGAAATATTGACGTCAGCGATGTAGACCCATAATTACGTGCATCTGACCTAAGAACGTTCTTGATAACGAGAATGACATGTGCTTTTTTCCTATCGTTGGGTACTCTTCGTTGATAATGAGATATGCACTAATGGAGAAAAATCTCGACACATAGAAATAATTAATTTAGAGTAATGAAATTTTGGAAATATATTTGTCTAGGTAACATATTTAAGTGATTAATATTGCAAGAACACAGGATAATGTAATCGTGACATAAACCATTGAAAATGAGATGTGCTGGTACATTAGTAAATGGTGTAACGGCCAGAATATTTAATGCAGCCATGCAAAAGTGTATGCATTGTGTCGCACAGGTGCAGTTGCCAGTTTGTGTGATGGTGATCGATGCCTGTTGCACTTTGTCGGTCAGTACAGGGACGGTTAATGCTGTTTCTGGATGACGCTGGAATTGTTGTCCAGTGACGTCCTTGGAAACGTCGATTGGAGACAGATCTGGTGATCTAGTGGTCCAAGGCAACATGTCGACACTCTGTAGAGCATTTTGGGTTACAATAG